>NC_092720.1:213613146-214256146 GCF_047496885.1 Scyliorhinus torazame | reverse complement strand
ACTTAAAAGTAAAACATTCTATTCAAATTGCACAGATAGTTAATGAGCATTCACTGCTTCAGTGATCCTATCCAGTTTTCCCTTATAATGCAAGGTTTAAAAATAAAGCACTAATTAGACAACAGAACTAGGTACTATAAAGTGTGTTCAACCATGCATTACTAGTTTCATCAACTATGTTCTAAATCGAGTGGAACGTGGGTATGCGAGCGACCCAACTCCGTAACTACGCAGGAAAAAGCAATTCAACCTGCTGTCTACAGACAGGGCGGTGCGCCAGCTGAGGGGATTAAATGGGGTGGTGTATGAGTATGGGGAGAAGGCCAGTCATCTCTTCGCTCACCAGCTAAGGTGGCAGGAGGCTGCTCGGGAGATTGTTCAGTTTAGGAATTCGGAGGGAAGGCTGGTCTCTGCCCCAGACAAGGTAAATGGGGCATTTTGAGCCTTTTATGAGAGGCGTTATAGGTCGGAGCCATCAGGGAAGGAGCGGGGAGTTTTTAAAGAGGGTCTGGAGTTTCCCGGTGAGGCAGGAATTGCTGGAGGGGTTGGAGCACCACTGGAATTAGAGGAGGTCTGAAAAGCCCTAGGAAAGATGCTGACGGAGGACGCATCCGGGGCTGGATGGGTTCGCAGTAGAATTTTATACGATGTTTGCTGATCAGTTGGATCCTATTGATGGGGATGTATAATGATTCCCTGGAATGGGGTTCTCTCCCCGAGAAGTTGGGGCAGGCAACCATCTCCCGTCTCCTGAATAAGGATAAGGATCCCACTGGAGTGTGGTGCTTATTGCCCGATTTCACTACTCAATGTGGATGTGAAGCTTTTGGCCAAGGTCCTGGCGATAGTTAGATCCCTATCTCTCGGAGGTAGTGATGGAGGAGCAGGCAGGGTTTTAGAAGGGCCGAAAGTTGTCATCCAAAGTGAGGCGACTGCTCAATGTGGTTCTCACCCCAGCGGCTGGGCCGGAACCGGAGATAATCGTGTCGCTGGACACAGAAAAATGTTCAATAGGGTTGAGTGGAGGTGTTAAGGGTAAGATACTTGCATGGATAGAGGATTGGCTGACTGGCAGGAGGCAGAGAGTGGGGATAAATGGGCCTTTTTCAGGATGGCAGCCGGTGGCTAGTGGTGTGCCTCAGGGGTCTGTGCTGGGACCACAACTTTTCACAATATACATTAATGATCTGAAGAAGGAACTGAAGGCACTGCTGCTACGTTTGCAGATTATATAAAGATATTTAGAGGGACAGGTAGTATCGAGGAAGCAGGCAGGCTGCAGAAGGACATGGACAGGCGAGGAGAGTGGGTAAAGAAGTGGCAGATGTAATACAATGTGGAAAAGTGTGAGGTTATGCACTTTGGAAGGAGGAATTTAGGCACAGACTATTTTCTAAATGGAGAAATGAAGAAGCACAAAGAGACATCAGAAGTCCTACTTAAAGAAACTCTTAAGGTTAATGTGCAGGTTCAGTCGGCAGTTAGGAAGGCAAATGCAGGGCAGCACGGTGGCACAGTGGGTTAGCCCTGCTGCCTCACGGCGCCGAGGTCCCAGGTCCGATCCCGGCTCTGGGTCATTGTCCGTGTGGAGTTTGCACATTCTCCCCGTGTTTGCGTGGGCTTCGCCCCCACAACCCAAAGATGTGCAGGGTAGGTGGATTGGCCACGCTAAATTGCCCCTTAATTGGAAAAAATGAATTGGGTACACTAAATTTATACAAAGAAAAGGAAGGCAAATGCAATCTGAGCATTCATGTCGAGAGGGCTAGAATACAAGACCAGTGATGTACTTCTGAGGCTGTATAAGCTCTGGTCAGACCCCATTTGGAGTATTGTGAGCAGTATCGGGCCCCGTATCTAAGGAAGGATGTGCTGGCCTTGAAAATGGTCTAGAGGTGGTTCACAAGAATGATCCCTGGAATGAAGAGCTTGTCATATGAAGAGCGGTTGAGGACTCTTGGTCTGTACTCGGAGTTTAGAAGGATGAGGGGGGGATCTTAATTGAAATTTACATGAAGCAGAGAGGCTTAGATAGAGTGGACTTGGAGAGGATGTTTCCACCAGTAGGAAAAACTATAACCCAAGGTCACAGACTGAAGGACATCCTTTAAAACTGCGTTGAGGAGGAATTTCTTCAGCCAGAGGATGGTGAATCTGTGGAACTCTTTGCCGCAGAAGGCTGTGGAGGCCAAACCACGGAGTGTCTTTTAGACAGAGATAGATTGGTTCTTGATTAATAAGGGGATTAGGGGTTTGGGGAAAAGGCAGGAGAATGAGGATGAGAAAAGTATCAGCCATGATTGAATGGCGGAGCAGATCGAATGGCCTAATTCTGCTCCTATGTCTTATGGTACCACTTTGTAGTCTTGGAGACGTTTGGGTTGAGCCCTGGGTTTGTGTTGTGCGTACGGTTGTTGTATGCGACTCCTTCGGCCAGCGTGTGTACCAACACCATGAGTTTGGGGTCATTTCAGCTACATAGAGGGATGAGACACTGAAATACAAAAATAAAAATGTCAGCAAGATCTTCATCTTGGCGTCCTATGTCTACAGTCTTGTTTGCATTGGCGATTGCCCTGAGGGCCTCAAGATAAATGGAGAGGAATTGTTCGAGGTAGGGTGGAACACGGTGTCCTTGTGTGCGGATGATCTTCTACCATATGCGAGATACCCGGGGCCAGTTATGGTGGACATAATGGCTATATTGAAGAGCTTTGGCTCCTTCTCAGGACACAATTAAATTTAGGGAAAAGTGGGTATTTTGTGCTCAACCCATCTGGGAGGGGAGCTAGTTTTGGGGGTTTGCCTTTCCGGGATTAGCTTTCAGTTGGGGGTCCAGGTGGCTCAGGATTGGCCACAGCTCCATAGATTGAATTACACCAGCCTAGTGGGGAGGGTCAATGCAGACCTGCAAAGGTCGGGCCGGGTTCAATACCAGCTCACGGTAGTGTTTAGGATGCACCTCAACAAGACCAAAATGAGTTGTTTCTTTGATGGGGTTGAGGATAGGTTTGAACATCTTGCTGAGATCTTTATTTTTTAATTCAGTATCTTCCTGAATTCCTACCCGAATATTTTTCGGGGGGGTTGAGCGGCTTATATAGGGTTTCACATGGGTGGGGAAAACCCCGAAGATTCGGAGGGGGATCCTACAGAGGGATAGTCGGTGGTGCATTGCCAAACTCGATGATTTACTGCTGGGCTGCCAATGGGGAGAGGGTGCCGGGGTGGTGTGGAGACCTGGGGTCTACCTGGGTGCGGATGGAGTGTGGGTCATGCAGAGGATCCAGTTTGAGAGTGCCGGCGACTGCGTCTTTTGCCTTTTGCTCTGGTAAAGTACTCTTCAAACCCGGTCGTTGTCTCCACTTTAAAAATATGGAGGTAAATCTGGCAGCATCAAGGTCAGCGTCAAAGTGGGCCTCTATTTGTATGAACCACTTGTTCGAACAGGCGATGTTGGATGCCACATTTGGGGGGATGGAAGGGGAAGGGGCTGGAGAGAGTGAGGGAGTTATTTTGAAGGAGCGGTTTGCCAACCTGGAGGAGCTGAAAGAGAAAGATGGACTCTTGAGCTCGGAAGCATTGGTATATCCAGGTTTGAAATTTTGTTCGCCAGACGTTCCCGACATTTCCGGTGACGCTGCCTTCAACTTTATTGGACAGGATTCTTTCCTGTTCAGGGTCAGAGGAGGGTAGCACGTCCGGCATCTGTGGATGGATTTTGGGGAAAGAATTGGTCTCAGCGGAGGGGGGTGAAGACTAAATGGGAGGTGGTGTTGGGACCCATACTGAAGGAAAAGATCTGGAATGAGTCCCTCCGCAGGGTGAACGCTACGTCATTCTGTGCGAGGCGGAGTCTGATCCAGCTCAAGATAGTGTTTAGGGTGCACCTCACCAAGGCCAGAATGAGTTGTTTCTTTGATGGGGTTGAGGATAGGTGCGAGTGCTGTTCGAGACGGCCACATGCTCATGTTCTAGTCCTGTCCCAAGCTTGTGCGTTTCTGGGTCACTTGTTAGAGCACCATATTGGCAGTCCTGAATATTGAGCTGGAACCCTGTCCTTTAGTGACTATATTCCGCGTATGAAACCTGCCGGAGTAGCGGACGGGTGACGGGTAGATGCCCTGGCATTCACCGCGCTGATTGCTCGGGAACGAATCCCGAGACTGGTGAAGCCAACCAGCACCTTGGCGTGACTAGGTGACTTCATGGAGTTTTTGCATCTCAAGAAAATCAAATCTACCAATGGGGGTGGGGGGGGGGGGGGGGGGGGTCAATTGAAGGTTTTTACCGGAGATGGCAACCGTTCATATTGTACTTTCAGGAATTGGTCACTGAAAAATCACCCGGTGGCTCCCTTCATCTTCCTCAAAATGCAGCCATGGCCCCAGCCTTACCCTTATCATTACTCACAAGCTCCCTTGACCGGTTTACTTTCATTGTCACTTCCTCAGATTGATCTCATTTCAGAAACCCTGTGCTCCTATCCCTAATCTATAGCTTGTGACAGTCTGCATATCGCAGCCCACTTTAATTAAGTCGTAACTTTCTTTCTGGCTATTTTCGTCAACCATTTTCCCTCTCAATTCTACCTGGAGAAGCTGGTAGAGGAAACCAGCCTTTCCTGACCCAAAAAGTGAATTGAATTGGCCTTTGGTCCTCCCCTCACCCAGGAAACTGGATCACAAAGTGTCAGGAAGAAAGGCCAAACACAAGGAAAACCTGCAGACAGATACACTGACGAGTTTGGATACAGATATCCTCTTACCATGTCTGTATAAGCACTGTGACAATCAAAGGCTTTGTGCAATGCCGCTACCTTCTGGCTAACCTGTTATTAGAAATGGAAAAAAGTACATAACGTTAATCATGTTGAACTTCACAATGTTAAAAATACTGTCAGAAAAAAGGTTGCTTTGTAATTGTTTGTTTTGTTGTATGTTGGAGTAGAAGGAATTTCCTGTGTATTTTGTGTTCTTCATGTGTCAGAACTGCATGTGATCAGTTGGTCTCCGTTTGAGTGGACCGTACATCTTGAATTACCATTTGATGCTGGTGTCATTGCAATCAGTGAGTGTGGTCCTTCAGTTAGGGTCAGTTTGGGATCAGTGAGAGTCAGAACCAGGATCAGTGAGTGAGGTTCCCGAGTGAGAGACGGTACAGTATCAGTGAGTGCAGTTCCTGAGTGAAAGTCCGGACCAGGATCAGTGAGTGAGGTTCCCCAGTGAGAGTCAGGACCAGGATCAGTGAGTGAGGTTACTGAGTGAGAGTCAGGACCAGTATCAGTAAATGAGGTTCCTGAGTGAGAGTCAGGATCAGGATCAGTGAATGAAGTTCCCAAGTGAGAGTCAGGATCAGTGATTGAGGTTCCCCAGTGAGAGTCAGGATCAGGATCAGTGAGTGAGGTTCCTGAGTGAGAGTCAGGACCAGGATCAGTGAGTGAGGTTCCTGAGTGAGAGTCAGGACCAGGATCAGTGAGTGAGGTTCCCCAGTGAGAGTCAGGACCAGGATCAGTGAGTGAGGTCCCGAGAGTGACAGGACCAGGATCAGTGAGTGAGGTTCCCCAGTGAGAGTCAGGATCAGTGAGTGAGGTTCCCGAGTGAGAGTCAGGACCATGATCAGCGACTGAGGTTCCCCAGTGAGAGTCAGGATCAGGATCAGTGAGTGAGGTTCCCTAGGAAGAGTCAGGACCAGGATCAGTGAGTGAGGTTACTGAATGAGAATCAGGACCAGTATCAGTAAATGAGGTTCCTGAGTGAGAGTCAGGATCAGGATCAGTGAATGAAGTTCCCAAGTGAGAGTCAGGATCAGTGATTGAGGTTCCCCAGTGAGAGTCAGGATCAGGATCAGTGAGTGAGGTTCCTGAGTGAGAGTCAGGACCAGGATCAGTGAGTGAGGTTCCCCAGTGAGAGTCAGGACCAGGTTCAGTGAGTGAGGTTCCTGAGTGAGAGTCAGGACCAGTATCAGTAAATGAGGTTCCGGAGTGAGAGTCAGGATCAGTGAATGAAGTTCCCAAGAGAGAGTCAGGATCAGTGATTGAGGTTCCCCAGTGAGAGTCAGGATCAGGATCAGTGAGTGAGGTTCCTGAGTGAGAGTCAGGACCAGGATCAGTGAGTGAGGTTCCCCAGTGAGAGTCAGGACCAGGATCAGTGAGTGAGGTTCCTGAGTGAGAGTCAGGACCAGGATCAGTGAGTGAGGTCCCGAGAGTGACAGGACCAGGATCAGTGAGTGAGGTTCCGGAGTGAGAGTCAGGATCTGTGAGTGAGGTTCCCGAGTGAGAGTCAGGACCATGATCAGCGACTGAGGTTCCCCAGTGAGAGTCAGGATCAGGATCAGTGAGTGAGGTTCCCTAGGGAGAGACAGGACCAGGATCAGTGAGTGAGGTTCCCCAGTGAGAGTCAGGACAAGGATCAGTGAGTGAGGTTCCTGAGTGAGAGTCAGGACCAGGATCAGCGACTGAGGTTCCCAAGTGAGAGTCAGGATCAGGATCAGTGAATGAGGTTCCCGAGTGAGAGTCAGAACCAGGATCAGTGAGTGTTGTTCCCCAATGAGATTTAATACTGCGATCAATGAGCAATGTTCCCCATAGTGTGTCAGCACTGGGATCAGTGACTGAGGTTCTCCAATCAGACTCAGCACTGGGATCAGTGACTGAGGTTCTCCAATCAGACTCAGCACTGGGATCAGTGACTGAGGTTCTCCAATCAGACTCAGCACTGGGATCAGTGACTGAGGTTCTCCAATCAGACTCAGCACTGGGATCAGTGACTGAGGTTCTCCAATCAGACTCAGCTCTGGGATCAGTGACTGAGGTTCTCCAATCAGACTCAGCACTGGGATCAGTGACTGAGGTTCTCCAATCAGACTCAGCACTGGGATCAGTGACTGAGGTTCTCCAATCAGGCTCAGCACTGGGATCAGTGACTGAGGTTCTCCAATCAATCTCAGCACTGGGATCAGTGACTGAGGTTCTCCAATCAGACTCAGCACTGGGATCAGTGACTGAGGTTCTCCAATCAGACTCAGCACTGGGATCAGTGACTGAGGTTCTCCAATCAGACTCAGCACTGGGATCAGTGACTGAGGTTCTCCAATCAGACTCAGCACTGGGATCAGTGACTGAGGTTCTCCAATCAGACTCAGCTCTGGGATCAGTGACTGAGGTTCTCCAATCAGACTCAGCACTGGGATCAGTGACTGAGGTTCTCCAATCAGACTCAGCACTGGGATCAGTGACTGAGGTTCTCCAATCAGACTCAGCACTGGGATCAGTGACTGAGGTTCTCCAATCAGACTCAGCACTGGGATCAGTGACTGAGGTTCTCCAATCAGACTCAGCACTGGGATCAGTGACTGAGGTTCTCCAATCAGACTCAGCACTGGGATCAGTGACTGAGGTTCTCCAATCAGACTCAGCACTGGGATCAGTGACTGAGGTTCTCCAATCAGACTCAGCACTGGGATCAGTGACTGAGGTTCTCCAATCAGACTCAGCACTGGGATCAGTGACTGAGGTTCTCCAATCAGACTCAGCACTGGGATCAGTGACTGAGGTTCTCCAATCAGACTCAGCTCTGGGATCAGTGACTGAGGTTCTCCAATCAGACTCAGCACTGGGATCAGTGACTGAGGTTCTCCAATCAGACTCAGCACTGGGATCAGTGACTGAGGTTCTCAATCAGACTCAGCACTGGGATCAGTGACTGAGGTTCTCCAATCAGACTCAGCACTGGGATCAGTGACTGAGGTTCTCCAATCAGACTCAGCACTGGGATCAGTGACTGAGGTTCTCCAATCAGACTCAGCACTGGGATCAGTGAGTGAAACTCTCTTGTAACTGGTGCTTCCGAAGTAAATTAACCTTGGTTATTCCCGAACTAGTTTCTGACAAACTTGAAGAGCTCCATGATCCGGAGCGTTTCCTGCTTCGCAGAGTGTATTATGGGGCATGATGATGTTGGTTGCCATTTACGATGCCAGAACACTCGTTTCCAACAATACGGTATCAGGCAAGTCAGAAAGTCAGAAACCCCGCTTGAGTTATTTAACCATCAATGTAAAAGCCAAATAAGCTAATTAACTACCCATTTCACTGTAATAATATGGTCAGCAGACCTTCTGGTGAGAATCACGACAGGCGGGGATCCTAATATTTGAAGAGCAGCTTGTTTGGCCAGTTTTAACTGCAGCTGAGACCAGACCTTAGCTTTTCAGTTCAAACTTAACTGACTGCAGGGATTGTTCATTTGAGTGGGAAGAGTGGAAATCTGGCACTTTGGAAACATTTTAATGATGAGAGTGGGCAGCACAGTGGTTAGCACGATTTTAAAATTCTCATTCATGTTTTCAAATGCCCCCATGCTCTCTGTAATCTCCTGCAACAGTAAAACCCTCCAGATATCCGCGCTACTCTAACTCTGGACTCTTGAGCACGCCCAATTTTAATATCTCCAGCCGTTGATCTGAACTTTACACTCAGGGTGTGCTCGAAATCGGTGCGGGAGGGAGCGAATGTGAAACCAGCTCCCACCCAAGATCTACATTGCTAACGCGATTGATGGACAAACATACCAAGGTCCCTTTGTTCCTCGGAACTTTCCAATGCCATACCATTCATTGAATACTTCCTTGTCAAATTACTCCTTCAAAGGGTATCACCTCACACTTTTCAGGGTTAATTTCTATCTGCCACTTTGCTGCCCATTTGACCATATCTTCCTGTAAGCCATGACACTCAACCTCACTGTTAACTACCTGCGTCATCCGTAAACTTACTCATCCTACCCCCACATAGTCATGTATGTAGTTCATATAAATGGCGAATAGTAGGGGACCCAGCACCGATCCCTGTGGTACGCCACTGGCTTCTAGTCACTAAAGCAGCCGTGTGTCCTCACCCTCTGTCTCCTACAGCTAGACCAATTTTGAATTCCCCTTATCAAATTACCCTGTATCCCACTTGCATTTGCCTTCTTTACAAGTCTCCATGAATGACCTTGTCAAAGCTTTGCTGAAATCCATATAAACTGTATCAATTGCACTACCCTCATCTACACACCTGGTCAGATCCTCAAAAAATTCAATCAAATTTGTGAGTCATGACCTCCCTCTGACAAAGTCATGCTGACTGTCCCTAATCGAACCTTGTCTCTCCAAGTGGAGATGGATTCTCTCCTTCAGAATTTTCTCCAATAGTTTCCCGACCACTGAAGTGAAACTCACTGGTCTGTAGTTCCCTGGCTTACCTCTACAACCGTTTTTAAATAGTCGGACCACATTAGCTGTTCTCCAGTCTTCTGGCACCTCCCCCTCCCCCCTGGACAGAGAGGAATTAAAAATTTGGGTCAGAGCCCCTGCAATCTACTCCCTCAGCAGCCTGGGACATAATTCACCCGGACCTGTACATCTGTCCATTTTTAAGCCTGCCAACACCTCCAATACCTTGTCACTGCCTATGTCAATTTGCTCAAGGACCTCAGTGTCTCTCTCCCCGACTTCCATACCTATCTTCTCATTCTCTTGGGTGAATACTGATGTGAAGTCTTCCTTCAACAACCGACCAATGTCCTCTGGCTCCACCCACAGATTGCCTTCTTGGTTCCTAACAAGCCCAAATCTTTCGCTGGTTATCCTCTTCCCAGTGATATACTTATAGAATACCTTGGGATTTTCCCTACTTTTACCAGCCAAAGCATTCTCATATCCCCTCTTTGCTCTCCTAATTGCTTTCTTAAGCTCTATCCTGCACTTTCTGTACTCCACTAATGCCTCCGCTGATCTGCTCTCCTTGTTCTTGCTTAATGACTGTCTTTTCCTGCTCATCGTATCCCGAATATCTCTGGCCGTCCATGGTTCTCTGGGTTTGTTACTCCTTCTTATTACCCTATGATGCACAATCAATGACCACTAAAGCGAGGTTGTAGTCTAACTGAAGGCTTTAATAAGCTAGATGTTTCCCCCAGCAGCTCAGGTACAGAAAGAAGGCTGCTGGGGCGGCACGGGCTCTTATACCCCGCCTTGCAGGGCTGAGCTACCATACAGCTTGACCAATAGGAAACATACAATATCTACCAATGGTGTTTCCAGCATTACCAGGTACCGTAATACCTCTACATAGACTACCACATCCTAGAAGGAACATCTTGGGCTGTACCCTCCCCATTTCCTTTTTGAACGACCCCCCCATCCCCCTGCTCTTCTGTAGATTTCCCCACAAGTAACTCTTTCCAGTCTACCTTGGCCAGATCCTGCCTTATTTTACTAGGAAGTCCGCTCTCCCACAATGCAAAACCGTTTTTTGCAACTGGTCTATTTCTTTGTCCATAACAAGCTTAAATTGTACCAAGTTGTGGTTGCCATGACCAAAATGATCCCTCATCAATACACCAATCACCTGTCCGGCTTCATTCCCCAGAATTAGATCCAGCACTGTGCCATCCCTTGTTGGACCCTGTACATATTAAGCTAAAATGTTCTTCTGTATACATTTCAAGAACTCCACTCCATCTAAACGCTCAATACTATTACTATCCCAATTAATGTTGGGAAAGTTGAAATCATCACATATAGTTGGCCGATTATTATTTTTACACAACTCTGCAAATTGTCAATTTTCCACTGACTATCTGGGGGTTTATAATAAACACCTAACAATGTTCCTAAACTGTACCAACAAAGCTTAGGAATAGCTTCATTTGATGCCACCTCCAAGATATCAATGAATAATGCAGTACTTTGGGATGTTTTTTCACATTAATAATGTGACTTAGTTACAAGCTGTCATTGTTGTCATTTTACTCAGTTATGGTGGGTACAGGAATGGCCCCTGCACTGATTAGAGGCCATCACCAATGCATTTTCCTGCAATTGTTCAAACTTCAAAAGTCATTAAATATCTATTTCCGCTATTTTAAGGTTCAGGATTAATTTAAAATGTGGGTGGAGGAGGTGAAACACATTGCTCTACAATTCCAATGACAAATTACCTCCTTTTCTGGATCATCCATACTTTTCACAAACTCCAAGGAATCTGCAGATGATGACCGGATTACATCCGTGCGTCCCAAGTGAAAGTTTCTCACTGAAACGCTCTCACATGTGGCACACAGTTCCTTGTACATTCTGAAAGTGGCAGTAAAGAGATGTAACAATGAGATCAATGGGGATGATTGAATAAACAGCCAGGCTTCAAAACAAGGCTGACATTTTCAACTTAGTACCAGATAGGTGTGGAGCTTGCTGCAAATTAAAACCACATTCTATACTTTTAAACAAAATCCATATTTTCCAAAACACAATCCAACTTTGGAATGAAACATGAGAACACATCAGAGTAAATGGCAGCTACTTAATAATACAGCCTTGATGTTTTGGCTATTAGAGCTGTTTAATGTTACCAGGCAGGAAGCCTTACTCTAGTGAACGCGCAGTGCACATAAATGTGTCCCTGAAGATCAATTTGTGTGTTTGTAGCATCATAGAAATAGCAGCAGGAGCAGGCCATTTGGCCATTGGGCCATTGGGCCATTTGGCCATTGGGCCATTTGGCCATTGGGGCATTGGGGCATTGGGCCTGCTCTGCCATTCAATCCAATCCTGGCTGACCCTCTATCTTAAGCCTTCCTCCTGCAGTCTCCACATACCCCTTGATGCATTTAGAGCCTAGAAATCTACTTCTTTCAGAAATATATTCCGTGATTTGGCCTTATAGCCTCCTGTGGTAGAGAATTCCACAAGTTCACCACTCTCTGGAGTGAAGATATTTCTCCTCATGGAATAGAACCATAGAATTCCTACAGTACTGAAGGAGGCCATTCAGCCCATCGAGTCTGCACCGACCATCTGAAACAGCACCCTGACTGGGCCCACTCCCCCACCGTATCCCCGAAACCCCACCTAATCTGCACATCCCTGGATAGCATGGCCAATCCACCCAAGCTGCAGTGGATCTTTAGGCTGTGGGAGGAAACCAGTGCATTCGAAGGAAACAAAGGGAGACATAGGGAGAAAGTGCAAACTCACCACAGACATTTACCCAAGGTCGGACTTGAACCCGGGTCCCTGGCAGTGAGGCAGCAGTGCTAACCATTGTGCCATCGTGTCGCCCCCCCTCATCTCGGTCCTACATGGCCAATCCCACATCCTGAGACTGTGACCCCTTGTAGATTTTAGCCAGAGGAACCATCATCTCTGCATCCAATCTGTCCAGCCCTGTCAGAATTTTATACATTTCAATGAGATCCCCTCTCATTCTTCTAAACTACAGTGAGTACAGGCCTAGTCGATCCTATTCCGCTCCCCCCGCCCCCCCCCACCCCCTCCCCAGCCCCCCAAATGACAATTCTGTCACCGCTGGAATCAGTCTGGTGAACCTTCACACATGCTCAGAAAATCTCAGTGTTTTAAGATGAGCATTGCAACTTTTTTTATAAATGAAAGGAAACAAACAGAAAAATTCAAGGATTATTGTTGACCGTCTTCACCAAATAGGACCATGTTTCATTCAGCATGGCGCCACAATCTCATTACTGAATGGGTAATTTAGCTTAATAGGTACAGCCTTTTGAGAACCGCTGCCTTGGCGTGCTTCCAGGCTATCATGGGCCAATGCACTGCTAAATTATCTGATTGATCCAGTCATGGGAAAGTACTAGGCTGTAAAGAAATGCGTGTTATAGGAACGGGAATGAAATAACAACCCAAGGCACAGCTATGTCTCTTGATCAATGGCACATCACAGCTCTGATATAACATTGTTACAAATCTGGGCGCCAACACACTTAACCATTCAATGGTAGGACATATTTGGAGAAAGCAGAAACTGTTCGGGGCAGACTATGAAACAGGTTGTTGGAGGAAGATGGACTGAGCAGCTGTGCTCGATCCCGAGTGAAAAAGGATGAGTCAAAACGAAGATTAAACTAACAGACTGGAATAGATTATCCTGTTTGCGATATGTTCTATTCTGGCCAGCCAGGGTCCAAATTATAGTCAAGTCTCTACCAAAACGTCATACAATGTTGAAAAATGGACACTCTAAGAGGAGTTAGACGAATAAAGGAGTTAGGAGGGCAGCACGGTAGCACAGTGGTTAGCACGGTTGTTTTTTAGCTCCAGGGTCCCAGGTTCGATTCCCGGCTTGGGTCACTGTCTGTGCGGAGTCTGCTCGTTCTCCCCGTGTCAGTGTGGGTTTCCTCCGGGTGCTCCGGTTTCCTCCCACAGACCAAAGATGTGCAGGTTAGGTGGATTGGCCATGCTAAATTGCTCTTAGCGTCCAAATAGTTTAGGTTGGGTTACGGGGATAGGGTGGAGGTGTGGGCTTAAATATGGTGCTCTTTCTAAGGGCCAGTGCAGACCCGATGGGCTGAATGGCCTCCTTCTTCACTGTTAATTCTACGATTCTATGAATAAAAGTGAAAAAGATTAAATGGACTGGAACTCTGCTCGAAGGAAGGTAAAATGGTGCTCAATCAGAGATTATATAAAAGGTTTGATGTGGTAGACTTAGAAAGGATGTTTCCACTTGTGAGGGAGACCAGAAGTAGGGGCCAAAAGATAGCCACAAATAAATCCACGATGAAATTTAAGAGTAACTTCTTTACTCAGAGTGTGGTTAGAATGTGACCATCACTATCACACGCAGTAATTGTGGTGAATTCCTGGTTTTAAATGTGACTCCAGAAAACACATTTCATCTGCTTCTATAAACAGATAGCAGAAAGTCACACAAGATCTTAAATAGTTGAACAAAATTTCAAAAAATTGTAAATTTAAAGTGAGCTCAGTTTTTGGCGAATCCAAGCAGAATTCATCAGGAAGAAGGCAAGATGAGGGGATTAGTACAATCCTAACGTCATCCAGTCCCAAGAACCTTTAAATGAACCTCGATAATGGAGTGCATCAGTCAGTTACTCAATTCACACCAGCTCAACAGAGATAAATCCGACATCACTAGAATGGTGTATTTTGTTCCACTGGAGTACGTACCTGAAGTAGGCCAGTTGTAGTGCCATCTGAACGAAGCAGTCTGGACTCACACCGTGGAGTTTGGGAAAGTCTTTGCCAAAGTTCCTGTAGGTGAAGCAGCTGATGTCCAAGTCAGTAACTAAGCTGTAACAGAAATACAATTTCAGCTGACTCTATATTTTACAACTCTACAAAAGCTTTCTAAAGAATAGCTACACTCAAGTTAGGATTTGATTGCGGGCGGCACGGTGGCACAGTGGTTAGCACTGCTGCCTCACGGCGCCGAGGACCCAGTTCGATCCCGGCTCCAGGTCACTGTCCGTGTGGAGTTTGCACATTCTCCCCATGTCTGCGTCGGTCTCACCCCCACAATCCAAACGGTAGGTGCATTGGCCATGCTAAATTGCCTCTTAATTGGAAAAAATGAATTGGGTACTCTAAATTTATTGAAAGAAAATTAGGGTTCGGATGTTATCATTAAAGTCTAACCTTACATCAGAACCAGTGAGCTATACTTTTGTGTGGTTTCCATGCTATGCTGCCACTCACCATCCTGACTGGGAAATATATCGGCCGTTCCTTCACCTTCACTGGATCAAAATCCTGGAGCTCCCTCCCTAACAGCACGATGGGTGTACCTACACCTTAGGGATTGCAGCGGTTTCAATGAGGCAGCTCACCACACCCCTCTCCTGGGCAATTAGGGATGGGCAATAAATGCTAGCTGAACCAGCAACACCCACATCCCGTAAATGAATTATTTATTATAAAATGCCACCTTTCCAGTGACACCCTCAACCCAAGAATGAATTGCAATGTATTTAACACATCTATTATTTTCCTTCCACCTAAAAGAACTAACTTAATCTTTAAAGCCTTTTTAGAGTCAGTTTGCAGAACCTACCAGTGGTAAACAGTTCAAACTGGGATCATTGTGACTTTCAAGGATGGGGCTGAACTTTAGTGCAATGTATTCTAAACCAATGCACAAAACTGCGAAAACTTAATTGACGCTGAACTTAATTTTTGTTCAAAATCTTGCCATTTATTGGAATGGTTTGGCTGGCTTCAAGCTATTTACTCAGAAAAAAAGAAACAGCACAACAAAGTTGAAACTCTAACCAACGGATTCTGGGCAAATGCCCTGAGGATAAGATTTCCACCGAGCGTGGTAAAATCATAAACAAATTCTTCCCAGGCACGGTTACAATTTCACCAGTCCTAGACACAAAGGAAATCGCCTCCATTTTGTTTGTGTGCATTCAGGATTGTATTGTAGAGTCAGGGTTGTACAGCAGAGAATGATGCCCTTTGGCCCATTGTATCTATGCCAGACATCAATTACTCATCTATTCTAATCCATTTTCCAGCTCTTGGTCCGTGACCTTGTATACTATGGTGATTCAAGTGCTCATCTAAATGCTTCGTAAATGTTGTGAGGGTTTTCGCCTCGACCACCCTTTCAGGCAGTGAGTTCCAAATTCCAACCACCCTATGGAGAAAAGGTTTTTCCTCAAATCCCCTCTAAATCTCCTGCCCCTTACCTTAAATCTATGTCTCCCATTTTCAACCTGTCTATTAAGGGGGAAAGTTCCTTCCTATCTCTGTCCCTGATAATTTTGTTAACCTCAGTCAGTTCCCCCCTCAGCCTTCACTGCCCGAAGGAGAACAACTCTAGCTCTAACCATAGCTGAAACTCTCCATCCCAGGCAACATCCTGGGAATCTCCTCTGTACCTTTTCTGGTGTAATCACATACGTCCTAAAGTGTGGTGACCAGAACTGCACACAGTACTCTAGCTGTGGCATAATGAGCATTTGACTCCATGGACAGGATTAGGCTCAGGAAACCATATTGAGAGAGAAGGAAGAGTCAAAGCTAGATTAGACGGGAGATATATAAACAAACCGACAGCTGAATAGTGGCACTAAACATTTAGGGTTTTTATTTGCGTTGCTTGCGCCCAATCCCATATGTACGACACACACTCCTAATTGGCAGCTGCAATACTCACATGTCCAGGTTCTGTTTGGCATGCTCAATGTCCCTCTTAATCTCTGGAGTGATGTAAAAATAAAGCTTCTTGGGTAAAGGGAGAGGAATCATGGGAGCTCGAACTGTATCTGGATCCTTACTATAAATGCAATACATAAAATCAACATTTTTAATCTTCTATAAACACAGTATGGTATCAATCTCTTTAAAGTTTATACACAGATAATTATGTTTATTAATTAGATATCATATTAATTAATTATATTTCTCATCTTATTCCCTGCAGAAGTGAAGTCAGCCTGGGTGAGGGACATGGTTATGGTTACTGTTCAGGTCAGTCAGGGATGTGTTACTTTTATCCCATCCAATGGGAGATGGAACTCATCCCTTAAACTGCCTCACAACAGGGGCGGGATTCTCCGCAATCGGCACGATGTCCGCCGACCAAAACGATGCGAATCAGTCCGGCATCGCGCCGCCCCAAAGGTGAGGAGTTCTCCGCATCTTGGGGGGCCGAGCCCTCACCTTGAGGGGCTAGGCCCGCGCCGGACTGATTTCTGCCCCGCCAGCTGGCGGGAAAGGCCTTTGGTGCCCCGCCAGCTGGCGCGGAAATGACTTTGCCGTGCGGCGCATGCACGGGAGCGTCAGCGGCCGCTCACGGCATCCCCGCGCTGCGCAGTGGAGGGGGTCTCTTCCGCCTCCGCCATAGTGGAGACCATAGCGAAGGCGGAAGGAAAAGAGTGCCCCCACGGCACAGGCCCACCCGCGGATCGGTGGGCCCCAATCGCGGGCCAGGGCACCCTCCGAAGCCAGATCGCCCCGCGCCCGCCCCAGGACCCCAGAGCCCACCCACGCCGCCTTGTCCCGCCGTTCGAAAGGTGGTTCAATCCACGCCGGCTGGCGTGGGTTGACAGCGGCGGGACTTCGGCCCATCGCGGACCGGAGAATCGCCGGGGGATTTCCGCCGACCAGCACGGTGCGATTCCTACCCCCGCCGAATCTCCGGTGGCGGAGAATTCGGGACACGGCGGGGGCGGGATTCACGCCGGCCCCCGGCGATTCTCCGATCCGGTGGGGGGCTCGGAGAATCGCGCCCCTGGTTCTGATCCAAATCGCACTTTGACTTTTGGATTCATCTTTCCCCACTACTTCTATCAGAACTTTCCACAGCAGCTTAACAACCTTCCATTTGGGGTGTTGAGACCAACCCTGAAAGAATCATAAAGATGTACAGAGTTCCCCCACACACTTCTTACTGTAAACAAGTTAATTATATTCAGCAGATCAAACTGACTTCCAAAAATAACCTGAATAAAAATATCTAAATGTTTGGCTATTTTTACATTACATCGTTCCTGACTAAACAAGTGGCATGTTTATTGCTAAGTACTGTGTAAAATTACTGAGGGGATTCGCTTGTCTGCACATCAGCAGATTGGGTCGAATTGTCAAACTACAAACAACGATGGAGATGATTTGGGTCCAGTTTATCACACATGGTAGTTCTTCAGGAATGCGAGTCCATGTCTCATGTTAAGACTTCATGGTTTCTGAGACATTAACAATGATTCCTTATTACACTGACAGTGGGTTGAACTGGTGTTAGCTATGGCTCAGTGGCTAGTTTCTTGTCTTTGAGGATGAAGGTTGGGAGTTCAGTTCCCACTCCAGGACCAGAGCACCAAAATTAGCAGCTGTTGACCATCTCTTGGGGAATAAAATAAGGCATATTTGGGGAGGCGAGGGATGAATGGCGAAGGTTGCTGGCAAGTCTGTGAGAACATCCTGCCAAGAGGAGAACTTAGTTTATAGGCAAAGGTGAATACTGTGGATTCATGAAGGGCAAAGATCAAAATTACAGGACTAGGATCAGCCATCTCAAATAGAGGCAGGCCCTGTAAAATATGGGACAGTTGGTCACCCGGGTTAGCACTGACACTGCAGCGCAGTACAACAGGAACACTACAGTGTCAGAGATTATGAGCTCAATCTAACCGAATTGGAACACCACCCTGCCTACTGGGACTCTGGTTCCATTCGGGGCCTCAGCAGGGAACTCCCCGTTGAGAGTGTACTTGGTGCCATTTCCTGCACTAAGGCGCCCCGCTCGCTGGAACTCCTCAGTGCAGGGAGAGATTTTAAATGCCGCCCAGATAACTCGTCCATCCCTGACGTGACCCCTGAAACCGCCCCCAAAGCCCCAACTCACCCATAAAGGGGTCCTCATTCCACCCGCGCCCCCCGCCCCCTCCATAACCCACAACCCACTGCAGCCACGCAGGGCACCCTCAGACCCAATCCCCGCGTGGGGAAAAATGCCAGCTGGCAGTACCACCTGGGCACCTTGGTAGTACCAGGCTGGCAGTGTCAGAGTGCCCAGGTGGCACCAGCAGCACCAGGATGCCACCCTGACCAGAGGGCAAGCACCTGGGGACCTGCGACCCTCAGGGAGACCCCCACGAGTGCTGTTCCCTGATCCGAGCTACTGCGGGGAGTGAAGGCGGTGTGTAAAATATCACCTGGTTGTTAATCTCATGGAATTTACAGTGCAGAAGGAGGCCAGTTGGCCCATCGAGTCCACACCGGCCCCTGGAAAGAGCACGCTACCCAAGCCCATAGCTCCACCCCATCCCCGCAACCCTACATAACCTAAGGGCAATTTAGCCTGGCCAATCCACCTAACCTGCACATCTTTGGACTGTGGGAGGAAAACGGAGCACCCGGAGGAAACGCACGCACACACGGGGAGAATGTGCAGACTCCGCACAGACAGTGACCCAAGCTGAAATCGAACCTGGGACCCTAGCGCTGTGAAGCCACGGTGCTAACCACTATGCTACCGTGCTGCCCAGTATTACTTTATTACTTAATAAATTCCCTTAATTTATTGCACCAAAACCCCCATCCGCTGCCAACCTTTTGCCATATCCAGAACCCGAATAAAGGTTCAAACTATTTACTAAAGAGTGAAATGACATTTCTCTGCTGCTATCCTAATGAATCATTAACCTATTTGACATAAGTAGGTTAATATCTCTATTTTCCTAGAGGGTAGAAACAAGCACACATCCACATGTCCTCAATAGCCAGGGTGACCAACCATTCCAAATTTTCCAGGACTATCCCGTACTTGAGCCATCCATTGCCTGCATCTGGACGCTGTTCGTCCTGAATTCTGGATCACTTTGTGCATGTGCAGAGTGGGGCATTGGATAGGGGAATTTTATGTAATCTCCACCTGTTCCAATATTCTTAGACTCGCCTGGTTTGCGAGCACAACTGCCCTCTCCCCAACTCTTATAGGTCTGGCAATAACCCTTCACCCCTTCCATCCACGGTAGGATGCCAAAGTGTCCCTTGAACATACCCAAAGTTGATCAGCCTGTCAATATCAACAACAGCGACTTTCAGTCATGTACATTGTCATCTGCACACGCTCTCAAGCACAAATGGTAAGGGAAATAACATTTTAAATAAAAAGGAGGGTTCAAATTGGTACTGTACTTTCTTACCAATAATCTAGAACATGGTCCAATATGGTGGCAATGGGTGGGCCCTCTGCAGAAGACTGCTCGTATATAACACCACAGGATCCATCCTCACCAACAATAAACTGTAATACAATTAGATACTCTTAAGACACCCAGGTGCGAGGGCTATTAATCCAGATAGTTGATTTTTAAAATCATTAATATATGATTAACACCAGGTAAAACTTGAGCATTCAGTTTTCATCCCCCCCCGCCCCCCCGAGTTGCTGCTGCCATTGACCAATGTGTACCGTTCTGCCAGGATGTCTAAGAACGGTTGCCACCGCCTGAAGAACCCTTGTCCCGACCCTCTCAAGGCGAATTTCACCCTCTCCAACTTAATAAACCCCGCCATATCGCTGATCCAGGATTCCACGCTTGGGGGCCTCGTATCTTTCCACTGAAGAAGAATCCTCCGCCGGGCTACCAGGGACACAAAGGCCAGAATACCGGCCTCTTTCGCCTCCTGCACTCCCGGCTCCTCTGCCACCCCAAATATTGCGAGCCCCCAGCCCGGTTTGACCCTGGATCCTACCACCCCCGACACCGTCCTCGTTGCGCCCTTCCAAAATTCCTCTAACGCTGGGCATGCCCAGAACATATGGGTGTGGTTTGCTGGGCTCCCTGAGCACCTAACACACCTGTCCTCGCCCCCCAAAGAACCTGCTCATCCTTGTCCCGGTCATGTGTGCCCTGTGCAGCACCTTAAACTGTATGAGGCTGAGCCTCGTGCACGATGAGGAAGAGTTCACCCTCCCAAGGGCATCTGCTACGTCCCTTCCTCGATCTCCTCTCCCAACTCCTCCTCCCACTTACCCTTCACCTCCACCACCGAGGCCTCCTCCTCCTCCTGCATCACCTGGTAAGTTTCCGAGATCTTCCCCACTCCCGCCCAACCCCCGAGAGCACCCTGTCCTGTACTGTGTGTGGCAGCAGCCACAGGAATTCCACCACCTGCCGCCTGGCAAACGGCCTTACCTGTAAGTACCTGAAGGTGTTCCCCGGGGGGGGAGCCCATACTTCTCCTCCAACTCACCCAGGCTTGCGAACTTCCCGTCCACAAACAGGTCTCCCAACCTTCGTATCCCTGCCCTGTGCCACCCCGAAAACCCTCCATCTGTCCTCCCTGGGACGAACCCTTATTGAGTTCCACACCGAGGCCCCAACTTCCCCCCTGTGCCGCCTCCACTGCCCCCAGATTTTGAGGGCAGCCGCCACTACCGGGCTCGTGGTATACCTCCTTGGAGGGAGCGGCAGCGGCGCCGTTGCCAGCGCCCCCAGACTCGTACCCACACAGGACGCCGTCTCCAGCCTCTTCCATGCAGCCCCCTCCCCCTCCATCACCCACTTGCGCACCATCGTCGCATTGGCGGCCCAGTAGTACCCACAGAGGTTGGGCAGTGCCAGCCCCCCCCTATCTCTACTCCGCTACAGGAACACCCTTCTCACCCTCGGAGTCCCTCGCGTCCACACAAACCTCATTATGTTCCTGTTGACCCGCCTAATTATGCTCCTGTTGACCTGCCTAATTATGCTCCTGTTGACCTGCCTAATTATGCTCCTGTTGACCTGCCTAATTATGCTCCTGTTGACCCGCCTAATTATGCTCCTGTTGACCTGCCTAATTATGCTCCTGTTGACCTGCCTAATTATGCTCCTGTTGACCTGCCTAATTATGCTCCTGTTGACCTGCCTAATTATGCTCCTGTTGACCCGCCTAATTATGCTCCTGTTGACCTGCCTAATTATACTCCTGTTGACCTGCCTAATTATACTCCTGTTGACCCGCCTAAGATATCTCCATGATCTTAACAACATGGAAACCATTGTGTCATTTGGGCAGAGTGATGTTCTGGTTAATGTATTGAAATACCAATCCACTAAATTCAAATTCCCCTCTGGCAGGCTGGGATCACCTTTTATGAAATCTGCATATTCGAGCGAGGCAGAGGAACCACTATCGGTCAGCCGAGTTAGATAAAAGAGATGGTGTTCACTTATCTAACCTCTCCCAGATGCAGAAAGTATGTAATTGAAGATATTTTGTACAGGATTCTCCGTTGCGAGTCCACCCCACTGCCAGTGAGGACAGAGAAATTGGCCGTGCCTTTTGTTGCGGTGGAATTCTTGCCTCCCGACGAGATTTCCCACTGAAACCACCCCATGCTGCCTGGAAACCCACAAGCAGGGGGATGTTGCGGCGGGACCAGTGAATCCTGTCACCAGCAAACGGCCAGAGAATCCCACCCTTCATGTACAAATATCGATGGGCCGGATTCTCTGGTTCCTTCGGCAGCAAGCCACCACCCGTGGGTTTCCCGGTATTTTCAGTGGGAAATCCCATTGACAAGTGACAGCACGTTGGCACAGTGGTTAGCACTACTGCCTCACAATGCCAACCCAGGTTCAATTATGGCCTTGGGTGACTGTCTGTGTGGAGTTTGCACGTTTTCCCCGTGCCTGCGTGGGTTTCCTCCGGGAGCTCCGGTTTCCTCCTACAGTCCAAAGATGTGCAGGTTGGGTGAATTGGCCATGATAAGATTGACCTGTAGGTTAGATGGGACTACGGGGAAAGAGTAGGGAAGTGGGCCCAGGTAGGGTGCTCTTTCAGAGTGTCAATGCAGACGTGATGGGCCGAGTGGCCTCCTTCTGTATTGTAGGGATTCTATGGAACAGAGAATCCTGCTGCCCGCATTCATGCGGTAAATTTCCTGTCGTCACTCACAGAGGTAGCGGGCAGACTCGCAATAGAAAATCCCACCCATTGAGTTCCCTCAGGATTTATCTGCCAGTGTTAGATCAAATATGGATGACACCTTTAAGACTCGTAAACAGTGATACGTCTGAATGCTCAGTGTACTTTCATGATGGGAACCATTCCACGGAGGGTATAAAGCAACTGCATCTATTTTTATGTCAGAAAGTGCAATGATGTCAGTCCCTTGTACCTGCAAAGTTTTGTCAAACCATCGGTTGCCGCTGTTTGAGTAGCTTCCTCCTCCATGCAGCATCTGAGCCGCCATACGGCTCGTGTACTTCTCCTCCGAGATCTTCAGGACCGGAGAATCTAGACACACGGTGAAAATACTCTTCTGAATGGCCCGTACCGACTCTCTGTTCAGTTTGTCTGAGGAAGACATCAATCGGTGCGTTACAGAAGGCAGTGAAACATCATGAAGAGAGAAGCATTATGGGAAGCACCATGAGAAAGCAGCACGAGGAGGTCATTCTGCAATCTGAGCCTGCTCCCCCATTTCACACGATTAAGGACCATAATTCCACTTTCAAAAGTGTTGATCTGCATCCCATCCCTTAATAACCTTACCGAAGAAAAAAATCTGTCAGTCTCAATTTTGGCAAGGTCAATCGACTCCCAGCCTCCACAACTATTGGTAGGGGTTGCGGGGTGTGGAGGGTTGGGGATGTGTTGTAGATTTCTACTTGCATTTGGGAAACCAAGAAGTACTTCTTCACTCATCAATAACCAAACTCTATTTGTATCACTTTTAAATAACTCTGGGTTGAGAGTTCATTGGCGACATTTTCTCATCCTGCCCGCCTCAAGACCAGAAATGCTCGCCCAAGGTCAACCTTTCAATGGTTTGTCAAATTCTTTGTCCCACCCGCAATGATTCCCGCAGTGGCCGGAACTGGAAGATTTATTCCAATAAGTGGATGTTTTATAGAAAATAAAATTGACGCATGAAATTATGAACAATTCCATTGTTTTTCAGCATTCGGTATTGAAAAACCCCAATGGATTCATATCCTTTCAGCACTCTAATCATTGCATGACGCTACCTTTCATGAGGGTATTGTAGGCCTGTCCCCAGGTGTTCCGATGGTCACTGGTGAGCACTCCCAGTGGCTCCTTGTCCGTTTTCCAGGAGAGATTCCTTATTCGCTGCAGTTGCATGTGAATCTGATCCACAGTTAGAGGGGAGCCATCACTGTTATACACATCCAGGTGAAAGAACTGTTGGAATAAGTATCGCAACCAAGTTGAGAGACAATCAACAGGAGCAGTGAAAGCCAAGGACAGAAGGCAGAATATTATCAGAAATTGACAAAGGCCAAGAGCGGGCAGGAAGAACAGCATTGAATCCGCCAACAGCAATGATAGTTTTCCCTGCCATATAGTCCCACACTTGGAAAAAACACTTAAGGGCCGGACCCACAACATATCACTGGACTCGTATTCATCCACGGCACCAGTAACTCACTTCCTCATGGATCAGAGCATCACATCTAAAGGCTGCACTGGCGCAAGAAGGTACACCCTGAAATGACCCATCCTCCCCCGCCACCCCACATTGCCACAGCACTGCCCCTGGATGAACTACACCGCAATACAGCCTCGAAATAACCAATAGTCGACACTGAATTACACTGTGACACATGTCTCAGAATAACCAATAATCTATACTGAATTACACTGTGACACAGTCTCAGAATAACCAATAATCTACACTGAATTACACTGTGATACAGCCTCAGAATAACCAATAGTCGACACTGAATTACACAGTGACACATGTCTCAGAATAACCAATAATCTATACTGAATTACACTGTGACAGTCTCAAAATAACCAATAATCTACACTGAATTACACTGTGACACAGTCTCAGAATAACCAATAATCTATACTGAATTACACTGTGACATAGTCTCAGAATAACCAATAATCTACACTGAATTACACTGTGACACAGCCTCAGAATAACCAATAATCTACACTGAATTACACTGTGACACAGCCTCAGAATAACCAATAATCTACACTGAATTACACTGTGACATAGTCTCAGAATAACCAATAATCTACACTGAATACACTGTGACAGTCTCAGAATAACCAATAATCTACACAGAATTACAATGTGACACAGTCTCAAAATAACCAATAATCTACACTGAATTACACTGTGACACAGGGTCAGAATAAACAATAATCTACACTGAATTACACTGTGACACAGTACAACCATAATCTACACTGAATTACACTGTGACACAGTCTCAGAATAACCAATAATCTACACTGAATTACACTGTGACACAGCACAACCAATAATCTACACTGAATTACACTGTGACACAGTCTCAGAATAACCAATAATCTACACTGAGTTACACTGTGACACAGTCTCAGAATAACCAATAATCTACACTGAATTACACTGTGACACAGCACAACCAATAATCTACACTGAATTACACTGTGACACAGTCTCAGAATAACCAATAATCTACACTGAGATACAGTCTCAGAATTACCAATTATCCTCTCAGAATGTACCAAAACCCTATGTAATAAGTGGACAGTTGTACTCTGAAAGAGTTCCTACCATTCAAGATGTAACACCCATCTAAATTCTGGAACTCACAATATCTTATAGTGGCTCCAAAATATTCCTTTCTTTCCCTTAAAGTTAAGAGGAAGATATTTAAAAAGCATCATTTTGAGTACCGACACAAAATGCAATTTAGCTCAAGACCACCCTCTACTGGCAGCAAATGACAAAATGTCAAAGAGACCAATTTTACAATTCAGAGTGAATATAGTCCTGGCTAAAAATTACTGTTGCTGTCCTGACACTTACAACTTTGAGTGGAACACCCCCAGGCGAATCAGATTTCCTTATTTCAACCAATGTACACACTTTAATTACGATTGGAAACTTTTGGTCTGAAAATAAACTTTAAATTATTATGCCTTGTCTGTTGAAATACTGTACATTCCTAAATTCATAAATGAAATTACTTTGAAAACAAAATATATTTAAAAACATAAAAAATGGTCATTCCTTCCATTTCCCTCCTGCTCATTGACCCTGATGCTCTTCACCTCCCCCGCTCTATGGCTCACCTGGTTGCTGTCGACCTTGTTCGCTAAACCTCTGCTCATTACACATTGTTAGACCTGACCCTCACACTCCCCATCTCTCCTGCTCCCGGTTTCCCAGCTGAGTACCAAAGGCAGATAGAGCAGCTTTGGAGCAAGAGCAGCTAGGAGTTACAGGATTGCAGAGGTGAGCCACAAGCTGGGAGGATAGGAGACCGGCAGGATGAGCCAGCAACCGGGACGATTGACTAGCGACCAGGAGGAACTGCCAACAGGAGGGTTGGCGAGAGGGAGAGTCGATTAGTCATAGAGTCATAGAATTTACAGTGCAGAAGGAGGCTATTTGGCTCATCCAAGTCTGCACCGGCTCCTGGAACCACCTACTGTTGCAGGAACTGCAAGCAAGGCAACATATCCTCCATCCACACACCGACCAGAGTGAATAATCTCATTGGACAGAACTATACCCTTAACACCTCATACTCTCACCATCTCCTTGGCTCAAAAAGAAGCCGTCACTCCAGAAAACGTGGAAAACGTGCAGGGCTGCAGGTGAGAGTGAAACAACGCGGCCCCAAAGCCCCTCTGCCTAGCTTACTCCTAGCTAATGTCCAATCTCTAGAAAACAAGCTAGCCGAACTTAAAGCCAGACTCACTTTTCAAAGAGAACTAAGGGACTGCTGTGTGCTCTGTTTCATGGAGACATGACTCACTCCTGCATCACTGGATTGTGCCCTACAACCAGAGGGCTTCTCAATCCACCGAATGGACCGTACGGCGGCCTCAGGCAAGGCTAGGGGAGGTGGGGTCTGCCTCCTAATCAACACCTCCTGGTGCCTAGAAGTAGCAACACTGGCGAGTTTCTGCTCCCAGACCTAGAATACCTGATGCCAAAATGCCGCGCCTACTACCTTCCGCGGGGTTGAGCTCTGTTATCCTGACGGCAGTTTACATCCCACCCCATGCAGATGTGAAAATTGCACTGGCCGAAATATTCACCACCACAAATAGCCTTGAAACGAAACATCCTGAGCCTTGTTAATTGTAGCAGGGGACTTCAATCAGGCCAAGCTCAAGAGCGTACTGCCAAGTTACCACCAACACATCACCTGTTCCACCAGAGGCCCAAACATCCTGGATCACTGCTACACAACTATCAAACATGCCTACCGCTCTATCGCCCACCCACATTTTGGCAAATCTGACCACAAGGCTGTGCTCCTGCTCCCGGCTTATAAGCGAAAACTGAAGCGGGAGAATCCGTCAAAGAAAGTCGTGCATTGTTGGTCTGAGGAATTGGATGATCTCCGACGGGACTGCTTAGAGTCAGTGGACTGGTCAGTATTTAAAAACTCTGCGACCAGCCTGAACAAGTACGCCACTACAGTAACTGACTTCATGAGTAAGTGTGTAGAAGACTGTGTGCCAAAGAAGCAAATCCGCGTGTTTCCCCACCGGAAACCCTGGATGGACAGGGATACCCACTGCTTGCCGAAGTCTAGGTCTGAGGCGTTCAAGTCAGGCGACCCTGACCTCTACAAGAAAGCCAGTTATGATCTAAAGAAATCCGTCAAAGATGCCAAAAGACAGTCCGGACCAAGCTCATGTCCCAGGCTAGCCACACGGATCCCCGCTGTCTATGGCAAGGCCTGCAAGACATAACGGGCTACAAGATGAAGGCATGTAAAATCGTTGGCTCCAACGCACCCCTCCCTGATGAGCTCAACGCATTCTATGCCCGCTTTGAGCAAGAGGTCAGCGAGAGCGAGCCCTCCACCCCAGAAGCCGCGGATGAACTTGTATCGGAGATCACCACTGCAGACGTCAGAGCAGCCTTCTCGAAGGTCAACCCACGGAAAGCCACTGGCCCGGGTGGGGTACCCGGACAAGCACTCAGGTCTCGCGCGGGTCAGCTGGTTGGGGTATTCGCAGACATCTTCAACCTCTCTTTACAACAATCTGAGGTCCCTATCTGCTTCAAGAAGACGATTATCATCCCTGTACCAAAAAAATGTCAAGCAGCGTGCCTCAATGACTATTGTCCAGTGGCTCTGACATCCATCAGCATGAAGTGTTTTGAAAGCTTAGTCATGGCACAAATCTACTCCAGCCTCCCGGATTGCTTTGATCCACTACAATTCACCTACCGCTGCAACAAGTCCACAGCAGACGCCATCTCCATGGCCCTGCACTCTCCCCTGGAACACCTAGATAACAAAGACACCTTTGTCAGACTCCTATTTATTCACTACAGCTCAGCCTTCAACACCATCATTCCTACCAAACTCATCTCCAAACTCTGTGGCCTGGGCCTCGGCTCCTCCCTCTGTGACTGGATCCTGAACTTTCTCACCCACAGGCCACAATCAGTAAAGATAGGCAACAACACCTCCTCCACGATCATCCTCAACACCGGTGTCCCACAAGGCTGTGTCCTCAGCCCCCTCCTATACTCCTTATACACCTATGACGGTGTGGCCAAATTGCCCTCCAACTCGATTTTCAAATTTGCTGATGACACCACCATAGTGGGTCGGATTTCAAACAATGACGAGACAGAGTACAGGAATGAGGTAGAGAATCTGGTGAACTGGTGTGAAGACAATAATCTCTCCCTCAATGTCAACAAAACGAAGGAGATTGTCATCGACTTCAGGAAGTGTAGTGGAGAACATGCCCCTGTCTACATTAATGGGAACGAAGTAGAAAGGGTCGAGAGCTTCACGTTTTTAGGTGTGCAGATCACCAACAGCCTGTCCTGGTCCCCCCATGCCAACACTACAGTTAAGAAAGCCCACCAACGACTCTACTTTCTCAGAAGACTAAGGAAATTTGGCATGTCAGCTACGACCCTCACCAACTTCTACAGATGCCCCATAGAAAGCATTCTTTCTGGTTGTATCACAGCTTGGTATGGAGCCTGCTCTGCCCAAGACCGCAGGAAACTACAAAAGGTTGTGAATGTAGCCCAATCCATCACGCAAACCAGCCTCCCGTCCATTGACTGTATCTATAATTCCCGCTGCCTCAGAAAGGCAGCCAGCATAATTAAGGACCCCATGCAACCCGGACATACTCTCTTCCACCTTCATCCGTCAGGAAAAAGATACCAAAGTTTGAGGTCACGTACCAACCGACTCAAGAACAGCTTCTTCCCTACTGCCATCAGACTTTTGAATGGACCTACCTCGTATTAAGTTGATCTTTTCTCGACACCTTGCTATAACTGTAACATTATATTCTGCAGTCTCTCCTTCCTTATGTACGGTATGCATTGTTTGTCCAGCATGCAAGAAACAATACTTTTCACTGTATACTAATACATGTGACAATAATAAATCAAATCAAATCAAAAAAAAGAAAGAGCACCCTACTTAAACCCATGCCTCCACCCTATCCCCGTAACCCAGCAACCCCACCTAACCTTTTTGTACACTCAGGGTAATTTATCGTGGCCAATCCACCTAACCTGCACATCTTTGGACTGTGGGAGGAAACCGGAGCATCCGGAGGAAACCCACGCACACACGGGGAGAATTTGCAGAAGCCACACAGACAGTGACCCAAGCCGGAATCGAACCTGGGACCCTGGAGCTGTGGAGCAACTGTGCTGACCACAGTGCTGCCGTGCTGCCCACGTCAGTGAGAGGAAGGGTCAGCCAGCGGCTGCTCGAAAATGGTGCTAAGCGGATCATGTGAAGCTACATCAGATCCGACATGACATGTTAATGCAGAAATCCTGGTGCTAATCACAAATACTGGCCCATTAACTACACAGCATTAAAGCTGAATGACTGAAAAAAAGACAACTTGACATGGGGACTTATTGTACAATTATCCTGATTTTAATTCAATAATATTAGATTTAATGGGGATAGATCAGTGAGAGACCATTTTGCCGGTCTAGTCACAATCGAGGCCAATGTCCCAAATCTCGGGCTTAGCCAATCATGATCCTTTTCATTAATAAGCAGCGAGTTCATGGTGGCTGAAACTTCACACCCATAAGCTGGGAGCCAGGGACATCATCTCAATATTAAACTGCCTGGTCCTTGTTAGTCAATAACTGCTATTGTTTGTTTGAGAGGCGACTGAGCTGAAGTAGAATGTGGCTCACTGCCCAGTGCCCAGAGAGGGAAAGTTTTGGTTTTAATTCTCGATGTGCTGATTTAGCAGAGTTCAGTGTGGGCATCTCTCGCATGCCTCAGAGATGTGAAGGGAAATATTGTTCATGGCGTCTGCTTTTTGATGCTATGGCAACCAGTTGCTGAAAATCTGTATTTGTGTGTGGATTTTTGCTGGCAGCTCAGCTATGTTGCACTCACTCGCCTGCTGACATACACTGGTCTAACTCACACTGGTCTAACTCACACATGGAAAATGGTCACTTAGATGGAGGACAGCCAGGGAACATATGAAAAAATATAATCCTATTGCCAACATAAACATCTCGTCACCCACAGTTTAAACAAAAAGATTTACATTTATATGGTGTGTTTTTTTTACAACCTTCGGACATCCCAAAACATTTTACAGCCAACACAGTGTAATTAATCACTGTTGTAATGAATCTCGGCAGTCCATTTGTACAAGGAAAGATTCCACAATGTCAACATGATTCTGAGCAGCGGTGTTTTTCTGCTGTTGTGCCAAGGAATGAATATTGCCCAAAAATGTACTTTGTAGACCAACCAATCAGGCCATGATGAGAAGGATAGAAAATTTCAGATATAACTATTCATAATTAGCATTGGCTTTTCTGGACTTTACCTGGAAGTTGCGGACGACAGTGACATGAGCTGGTGGGTTCCTCGTGCAGCCGTAGTTTATCAAAGTGTCATGTTTGGGCCCTGGGATACGACAAGATGACAGGATTTTGGAGTACAGATCCATGCAGAGGTGTTTGCCTCTCATATACTCCGTTGGAAGAGTTTCCCTAAAACAAAGACAGATTTGCTAGACACAGTGGCCAGAAGTTTACAATGATAGGGTGGGCGTGTGAAATCACACGCAACCCGACGTCATCGCGCACTCATGCAATATTTCAGTCAGCGCGCACGAGAGAGTCGGAAGCCTACAGTCAAGCAGACAACTTCGCTCATTAAGGGACAAATGCAATTTTACGTGGCCTGTCTGCTTTTACAGTTGATGGGTAGACCGTTTTGGCCAGCTGTGCGCTCAGCCTTTCACAGAACGTGTTTCACCCTGGATTACTGTTAATTGACCAGCAAGCGTAGAGTTGCGCTCCGGGGCTGACCGCAGCCAAGAACGCTTTTCATGTCCGCTTCCAGGCCCGCAAATCACATGCATCCAACAGGTGGAAAATTCAGGATAGTGTCAAAATGAAATGGTTTGCAACAACCAAGTAAACATATGAGCAGACATATTTGGGAAAAAACACGTTTAATTGAAAAAGAACACTAAGCCTTCTGGCTGCCAGCCTTAGAGAATCCAACCAGTTGTTTTTATAATAATAATATTATTATTATTTTTAAAAAGCACACAGCCATCCTAACAGCATTGTGGGTGTACCTACACTCAGGGATTGCAACTGTTCAAGAAGGCAGCTCACCACCACCTTCTCAAGGGTAACTAGGGATGGGTAATAAATGCTGGACTAGCCAGCGACATCCACATTCCATGAATTAATAAAAATAAATAATGCGGTTGTATGGTTCAACATCATCCGTGCATTCTGACTGAACCCATTACTTTATGGTCGTTTTGTTCAGTTTATTTTATCGGTCCTCAGGATGTAACTATGCTGGCAAGAATATTCACTGAGCAAGACAAATTCTTCTTCATCTCCTCTCTCGTTCATTTGCCAGTCACCCTAAATTTCTATCATCTGCCAGTGGAAACAGTTTCTGCTCATTTACTTTATCAAAACTCCTCATCATTTTGTCTCCCTAACATTCAGGGTTTGCTCAATATATAGAATCTGTTAAAAAAAAGAGCTTGTTTGACTTGCTGCCCTACATCCCCAGTTGTAGTTATTACTGACCTTGGTCTGTTATGTTACTCACAAATACAAAGAGCCACATGGGCATGTGGACCAGAAAGGGCCAAGTAATCGTACGGAATTATTTCTTTCAAAAGATATTGGATAAATACTTGAAAAGGAAAATGTTTATATGGCTACAAGCAACGAGTGGGAAATTAGACAGATCGGGCCATTCTTTCAGACAGCTGGCGCAGACAGGTTGGGCAGAATGGTCTGCTTGTGTGCTGCATCATTCTACAATACCAGGAAATCAACGACTAAGGACAGGGTTTATCCCCATGTAAAGTCTGGCAATTGTGATATTAAATAATGAACAAATGTGAAATATAGATCATTGTTTGACACTATACATGGAAAGGATGACTGATACACCATGTGATTTTCTAGCCCCTCCTCATAGCGTGTTTCCCGGCGGTCGAAGTGGCTCGTCATTGGCCACCAGGAGGACCTTCCAGTCCCGCCAAAGTCTACGGCATTTTGTGTGATTCGCCTGGCTCTCCACTGTTTAATCCGCCACGGTGGGTTGCCTTCGGTGAAACCTGAAGATCCCGCCCCACTTTTTCCAAGAAACATGCTCTCATTAGTATCCATCAAATTTTGGAACACTCCAATGGGGTTTGGGAGAACTTACCTGTCAACCTTAGACTTGAAGTCGAGCACTCCAGCGATTAGTTTAGCTGCAAATCTGAGGGAGGAGAGGAATTACGATGAGAAAATAAAGCAAGACTGAGTGGTTCAGCTACCTTGATACTGGGGCAGGGGGAACAGAGAGACATTCAATTGTCAACACCAACTCGAGTTAAATACATGAACAAATGTAGATGGAGAATTACTAACCAGATTTTTCAGAAATGTTAATCTGTACAAAGTGGGAGCTTGGATGTTGTTGAATCACTAGGTGAAATTGCACTCAGGAAGCGCAAGTAATGACAAAGCACAAGTAATGGCAATCACTGCCGTGCTGGCAAAGGGTCTGGGTTGTCATTTCACTGAGTAAATAAAATCTCATTAACAATGGGCTGAACTTTCTGGCCCTTCCCATTGGTGGCATCTTCCGGTCCTGCTGATAGCATCCCCCCCTGTGGCAGATTCCCCAGTGGCAAAATGTGCGAGCCATGAAAACCCTGTAGACATGAGCAGGACCAGAAGATCCCGCTGCTGACGAGTGGGGGCCACCTCCACCACCCAGAAAACAGGCTGAGGGCGGGGGGGTGGTGAAATCATTTCCAATGTCTATAACTAGCGATCACGGTCTCAGCATAAAGGTGGGTTGATTTTTTTTTTAGGACTTAGATGAGAGGGTTCACTCAGAAGTCGTGAACCTTTGAACTCTCTAGCCTAGGGCTGTAAAAGCTCAGCCATCGAGCTTATTCAAAACTAGATTTTTGGGAGCCAAGGGATACAAGGATAATGGCTTGAGAGTGGAGTTGAAGTTGAACATCAGCCATGATTGTATTGGATGACGTAATAGGCTCAAGGGATTGAATGGTCTACTGCTGCTCCTATTTCGAGACGAATACCTGGAATGGGCGGGTTGTCTCATGAGGGGAGGTTGGACAGGTTAGACTTGCATCCACTGGAGTTTAGAAGAGTAAATGGCGAGTTGATTAAAACCTTTAAGATCCTGAGGGGTCTTGACAGGATGGATGGAGAGACACTATTTCCTGTTGTGGGAAAATCTAGAACTATGGGTCACTAATTAAAAATAAGAAGTGGCTCATTTAAGACGGATGGGGAGATTTGTTTCTCTCTCAGAGGATTGTGAATCTCCATAACTCTCTTCCTCAAAAGGCAGTGGAAGCAGAGTCTTTGAATATTTTATGGCAGTGGTGGATAGGTTCTTGATTAACAGGGGGGTGAAAGGTTATGGGGAGGGAGGCAAGAGGTTACAGTCAGATCTTCCAGGATCTTATTGAATCCGGAGAAGGCTCGAGGGGCGAGTGGCCTTCTCCTGCTTCTAATCGTGTGTGTCCAATATGTTCTTGTGCGCTTCCTATGACTGTCATTTTTGCTGTGGAACACCTCTCTTACCAAAATGATCGTCAGTGCCCATTACAAATTCAGCTTTCCAGACTCAGAAGTGGAGATTTCACTGCAGGTTATCCAGAATAAGGCCGAGAGGAAAACTAACTCCACCAATCGCTCTTCCATCTACCCACTTGTTCCACTGTGAGATTCAGGTGGATATTATCCGTATGGATGTTATCCATCTGGACTTCCAGAAGGCATCTGATAAAAATTGCACCTGGGAGAATATTTACAAAGATGAGAGAACAGGATTCGGTCACAGACTTGGGTTGAAAGTTTGTTGGCAGGTCAGAGGCAGAAAGTGGGGATAAAGGACAGGTATGCAGATTAACAGAATGGTACATTTTTAAAAATTCATTCTTGGGGTGTGGGTATCGCAGGGTGGGTCAGCAGTTGTTGCCCATCCCTAATGGCCCTTGAACTTGCTGGCCATTTCAGTAGGGGGCAGTTAATAATCAACCGTACCACTGTGTGGGACTGGAGTCACATGTAGGCTAGACCAGGTAAGGACGACAGATTTCCTTCTCTGAAGGACATGAGTGAACCAGATGTTTTTTGTAATGACAAACAACAACGGTTTTATGGTCATTAGACATTCCAGATTTTTATTGAATTCAAATTTCACCATCTGCCCTGGTGGGATTCGAACACGTATTACCCTGGGTCTTTGGATTACTAGCCCAATGACAATAAGACTATGCCACTGCCTTCCCTGTTCTGAGGTTACAACTTTTCACTACATTTATTAATGGCTCGAATGAAGTAAGCAGGGGCAATAGGCAGTGAGAATGGGAGAAGGAAGTTGCAAAGGGACATGGACAGATGGAGTAATTGGAAAACTATGGCAAATGGAATTCAATGTGAAAAAATGTGGGGTCCTCACATTGGACCCAAGGAAGTTCACAGGAAGGATGTGATTGCACTGGAGAGGATGCAAAGGAGATTCACCAGGATGCTGCCTGGGCTGGAGGGTCTGACCTGTGATGAAAGATTGTATAGGCTGGGGATGTTTTGCTCAGAGCAGCAAACGTTGAGAGGGGACCTGATAGAGGTGGCTAAGATGATGAGGCATATGGATCAGGTGGATAGGGAGGCACTTTTCCATGAGTAGAGGGGACAATAACCAAGGAGCATAAATTAAAGGTAAGAGGTAGAAGACTAAGAGGGGAGTTGAGGAGAAACCTTTTCACCCAGAGGATGGTGGGAGGCTGGAATTCACTGACTGAAAGGTTGGTTGAGTGAGAAACTCTCGTAACATTTAAGAAGTATTTAGATATTTACGTGCACTGCCATAACCTCCAGGGCTATGGACTAAGCACTGAAAAATGGGATTGTCAGAGCCTTGTTGATAGCATGGACACGATGGGCCGAATGGCCTCCTTCAGCGCAATAAACGTCTAGGAATCTATGAAAGATAAATGGAAGGATTTTCTCAATAGAGAGATACAGGAATAGGGGAGAAGCAAAAGCATTTGGATATTGCACAAACAAACCAGTAAAAGCTGACAGACTGGTTCAGCTAGCAATGCCAAATGCTAATAATATGTTGACCTTTATTTGCAGGCAGAGGTGAGATGGACAAGGCTGCCAGTTGATGAGCTGTCAGTGAATGATTGAGCCATTGCCAGTGTTTGGGTGGTGCCTTTACCTACCTGAGCTGTCCTTTCCAATCATTGTAGTCCTGTTTGGGCAGCACCACAGCCGGGTTCGAATGAACAGCCAGAGGAAGCCGACACTCGAGGTAAGCATTCTGGAGCCACCAGTCTGTAAGCTGAAAAGAAGCAGATAGCGCGATGGCAGCGAGAGATGAGAAAGGCTGCGGGTAACAAACCATGAATGAGATACAAAGGCCCATACCCAGTGGTGTGAAGTGTTTAGACTGATGAGAAACGGTCACACAACAGTCGCTTTGTTCAGGAAAGGCTGAACAAGGGGTGCTAGGCATTACCACTGAGGCAGTGAGAGGGAAATGAAAGGGCCGATTTTAACTTGCCTGCATGGCATTAATGCGATGGGTAATGGTCTCCAAATGGAGTGGTAGTGATGCTGTCCTGTGAATATTTGCATCGTAGATTATTAAAGGGAATCACTGCTGGCTGACTGCCTATTTCAGGTACTGGGCCCATTCCTATAGGGAAGGCAAGGCCTTGAGCTGTCATTTTAAGGGTGGAAATCATTGGAACATGTGGCGTAACTAAGATCCTATGACTTAGGGGCCGAAGTAGGCCATTAGGCCCACAGAGCCTGCTCTGCCATTCATTGAGATCGTGACTGATCTGAGAATCATCAACTCTACTTTCCCGCCTTATCCCCATGACCCTGGATTTCCTTCCTAAATTCTGTCTATCTAGGCCTTGAACATACTGTACAATCCAGCCTCTACAGCTCTCTGCGGTAAAGAATTCCACAGATTCACTACCCTTTGAGAAAAGAAATTCCTCCTCATTTCTTCTTTTAAATTTTTTCCAATTAAGGGGCAAATTAACGTGGCCAATCCACCAACCCTGCACATCTTTGGGTTGTGGGGGTGAGACCCACGTAGACACGGGAAGAATGTGCAAACACCACAATGACAGTGACCCGGGGCCAGGATCGAACCCAGGTCCTCGGCATTGTAAGGCAGCAGTGCTAACTACTGCGCTATTTTTCCCCTCATCTCTGTCTTAAATGGGCGACCTCCTTACTCTGAGATTATGCGCTCTGCTCCAAGATTCTCCCACAAGGGGAAACAACCTCTCAGCATCTACCCTGTCAAGCCCCCTGAGAATCCAATATGTCTCCAATCATTCCCAGCAGCTGCACAGCTCCAGCCTAAGTCAGTTTGTAGTTCATCCCCTGGGGCCCACGGGGAAGAGGAGAACTCATCTTGTGCTCCATGAATGTAATCTGTTACCATCCGACCGTTCCCAAACTCTCCATGATCAAGAGAATCCAGCCCCACAATAATGCTTGGATACCGATGATAACCAGCAATTCAACACATTGGAATGTCCAATCAGATCCCTGTCCTGGACTGCAAGGCTGACTGTTGTGGAGGGAGCGGAAGTATGGATGGACTGCTGATCAAACGGGCTGCTATTTGACACTAGAAAGTATTGCAGTTCAGCCCAATCCAGTTACCACCCAATTCCCACTGGATGGATGCCGTTCTAGTGCGTAATTCCGATTTCTTTACCCTCCATCCTTCTCCATCCTGCTCCTTCATTCTAACATGTGGGAACACAGTGAGGAATTCTGATGTCCTCCTTATTATTTACCTGACCACCCAGAATACTTACCCAGTTTTCAGTCCTTCTCGATCGCCTTTCCAGCCTGTCCTGTAGTTTTAGTCCAATGCTATGGGGTCGACTGAATTCCCTCGCTATCTCCCTGGTCTGCTCCAGCTCCTCTGGGGTCACCAGAGGCTGCAGTGCCAGGAGGTAGCGTTCTAATGTATGTTTCAGTGGAGGAACTGGCAGCTGAGGCAACGGAGAGTGGGTAGAGAAAGGCCTTCCTGTAGGGCACCAGGCCCCAGCCGGCTTGATCAGGACTGTAGGCCTCCATACTCTGACCGTCTGCAAAATAAAGATAGGAATGAAAAGACACTCAGCACCCAGACCAGGGCCAGGCACTTCCTCTTGAATAAAATATCCTTTCACAGAAAACACATGGACAATTTCAGTGAAAGAGGCAGCAACTTGAAACTTTAACCAAAGGATGCCTTCTCACTGTGGCTCACTCGACATGTTGGTTTAGTTTATCTGAACACTAGTATATTTATTTTTTTTAATTTAGAATACCCAATTCATTTTTTCCAATTAAGGGCCAATTTAGCGCGGCCAATCCACCTACTCTGCACGTGGGGGCGAAACCCACGCGAACACGGGGAGAATGTGCAAACTCCACACGGACAGTGACCCAGAGCCGGGATCGAACCTGGGACCTCGGCGCCGTGAGGCAGCAGGGCTAACACACTGCACCACCGTGCTGCCCTTGCACTAGTTTATTTTGAGTGCATGTTAATAAGTTAAACTTGTTCCAAATGATCCGCAGAATGTAAATAGTGCAATGCAAGGCTGATATGTTGGACCAATCTTTTGGCTGGCCTGTAATTGTGTTCTAATCTAAAAAGCCTTTCCCAAAACACCAATTACACATTGGTATTTACATTATAAGATAACATTACATGGTATTATAAACTGGATAGATATTAACACTATACTAAGCAACACAGCAAGGGGAAGGCATTTTCTGCTAGGCCACGTTTTAACACAGGTAAGCGGCATTTACTTCTGAAACAAATTCTCTCTTACTCTTACCCTGGTTATAAAAAGCTGGCTCAAACATTACTGTCTTTAGTTGGTCATGAGGAGAGTCACAGGAATAAGCCAGCAAGCGGTTTCATAGAATTTTGTGATGTTATTTTAGGTAAATTGCAAATAAAAGTTTAAAAAAGTCATCATCTGGCTCCTCACACCCTGGGGAAGACACCACTGCTCAGTGGCCCCCCTACACAATACCACTAAGACAGCAGACTACAATAAAGCAATTTTCCACCCCCAAGTTACCCCTAGTCGCCACACTCCGGCGCCTGTTCGGGTAGTCAGAGGGAGAATTCAGAATATCCAATTCACCTAACAAGCACATCTTTCGGGACATGTGGGAAGAAACCGGAGCACCCGGAGGAAACCCACGCAGACACGGGAAGAACATGCAGACTCCGCACAGACAGTGACCCAAGCCGGGAATCGAACCTGGGACCCTGGCGCTGTGAAACAGTAGTGCCAACCACTGTGCTACCATGCCGCCGATATGTGTGTTACTTATGCAGCATCTTTCGCACAGTAAAACATCCACAGGCTCTTCACCCGATGTTATCAGACAAAACATGACATTGAGCCACATAAGGAGATAATCGGATAGATAGCCAAAATCCTGGTCAAACAGCGAAGTTAAGGAGTGAGGTGGAGAGATGGAGCGGTTTAGGGAAGGAATTCCAGAGCTTAGGGATTTTGCAGGCGGGGCCACCAATGAGGGAATAGCATTGCACACCAATATTCAAAGAAAATATGTAAATCACAGAACATTTTTTTCAGAAGTGCACAATTATTTGAAGATACATAAGAACGAGGAGCAGGAGTAGGCAATTCAGTCTCTCAAACCCGCTCAGTCTCAGTCTCAACTCCACTTTCCTGCCCATTCTCCATAACCCTTCAACCCATTACTAATTAAAAATCTGCCTCTCTCCTCCTTAAATTTACTCAATGTCCCAGCATCCACCATAGTCTGGGGAGTGAATTCCACAGATTCACAACACTTTGTTTGAAATCTGCTACCCCTTTATCCCCAAACTATGACCTCTCGTTCTAGATTGCCCCACAAGAGGAAGCAGCCACTAGATGTCTATTTTGTCAATAACTGAGGGTCTGCGCAGGGGTTCTACAGGCGGTGGCAACCGTTCCTAGACTATCTCGCGGAGCATTAGAGGAAGGTCGGTCAGCAGCAGCAGCAACCTTGGGGGGGAGGGGGGGGCGGGAGGGGAGGGAAGGTGGGGGGGAATGGGGGACTGCCTGGGAGGGTGGATGAGCAAGAGATAACATGAAGGGTTGGGGAAACTGGCACGTACGGGTGAGGGCCAGTGTACAAAGCTGTGTAAATATATCATTTTGCCATGTATATATCTTGCTCTGCGCGATTTCTCGGTTTTTTTTGTTATGGGGGGGGGGGGGGGGGTTATTGTTTGTAAGGGAGAAAAATTGTGTTAAAAAACTTTAATAAATATTTTTTTTTAAAAAAATACTTTGTCAATAACTTATCATCTTATATACCTCAATTAGATCTCCTCTTGTACTTCTGAACTCGAGAGAGTAGAGGCTTGATCTCTTTTCATAAGACAAACCCTTCATCATGGAAGCAATCTAGTGAACCTCCTCTAAACTGTCTCTAATTATACTAATCTCTCCTCAGGTAAGGGGACCAAACCTGTACACAACATCCAGTTACAGTCTCATCAATACCTTGTATAGGTGCAGTAATATTTCCCTGCTTTTATACTCTATCCCTTTGACTATAAAGGCCAAAATTCCATTTGCCTTCCTTATTACCTGCTGTACCTGCGTGCTAGTTTTCTGAGATTCATGCACAAGGACGCCCAGATCCCTCTGCACCGAAGCAATCTGACGGTTCTCTCCATTTAGATAATAATTTGCATTTCCATTTTTCTGACCAAAATGGGCAACCTCACACTTATCCACATTAAACTCCATCTGCCACACTTTGGCCCACTCTCCTAACCTATCTATATCCATTTGTAAATTTCTTATTTCCTCATTGCAACTTACTTTTTTTTGTGTCATCTGCAAATTTGGCTTCAGTACCTTCCATCCCTGCATCCAAGTCATTAATATAGATTGTGAATAATTGGGGCTCAAGGACCGAACTCTGTGGCGCCCCACTAGTTCCATCTTGCCAAAAAGATCCATTATCCCAACTCTCTGTCTCCTGTCGGTCAGCCAAGCTAATAAATTACCCCTAACCCCATGTAATCTTACCTTGTGTAACCTTTTGTGCGGCACCTTATCCAATGCTTCTGTAAGTCCAGATATACGTCTACAGGATCCCCATCATCCACTTAGCTTGTTACCTCTTTGAAGAACTCTAGCAAATTAGTCAAACATGATTTACCCTTCATAAATCCATGCTGACTCTGATGGATTGCATTTTGACTTTCCAAATGTCCTGTTATTACTTCCTTAATAATGGATTCTAACAATTTTTCCAACAACAGATTTTAAACTAACTGGTTGAGCATTTCTTACTTTCTACCTCCCTCCCTTTTTCAATAAGCATTTTTCTAATCCACTGGAATCTTTCCCGCATCCAGGGAATTTTGGAATATTAACCAATACATCCAGTATCGCTGCTGTTACTTCCTTTGATATCCCAGGGTGTCAGCCATCAGGCCCTGGGGACTTGTCTGCCTTTAATCCCAATCGTTTGTTCAATACTTTTTCCCCCTTGATGACGATTGTTCTATGTTCCTCCCTTTTTATTACCTCTGCATTACCTGTTACTATTGGGATGGTACTACTGTCCTCCACTGTGAAAACTGGAGGCAAAATATTGATTTAGCAACTCTGCCATTTAATAATAATAATAATCTTTATTGTCACAGATAGGTTTACATTAACACTGCAATAAAGTTACTGTGAAAAGCCCCTAGTCGCCACATTCCGGCGCCTGTGCTGGTGAAACTGAGGGAGAATGTCCAATTCACCTAACAAGTGCGTCTTTCAGAACTGGGAGAAAACTGAAGCACCCGGAGGAAACCCAGGCAGACACGGGGAGAACGTGCAGACTCCACACAGACAGTGACCCAAGCCGGGAATCGAACCTGGGATCCTTGAGCTGTGAAGCAATAGTGCGAATCACTGTGCTATCATGCTGCCCTTTTCTGTGTTCTCCATTATTAATTCCCCAGCACAGGGCACACTGGCTTTATTTGCAGATAGTATATTTTGTTCCTGCGGGTTTAATGAATTTGACTTTGAGTGAGCTTACGCTCCACATGACATAATATTGGGCTAATAACTGCAGAAACGGTGCATCGACAAGCATTAAAATGAATGAAAATCGCTTATTGTCACAAGTAGGCTTCAAATGAAGTTACTGTGAAAAGCCCCTAGTTGCCACATTCCGGCACCTGTTCGGGGAGGCTGGTACGGGAATTGAACCGTGCTGCTGGCCTGCCTTGGTCTGCTTTCAAAGCCAGCGACTTAGCCCTGTGCTAAACAGCCCCTTACGGAGCAGGAGGAGGACACTTGTCCCTCAAGCCTCCTCCCTTATTCAACATGATCATGGCTGATCTGAGTGTAACCTCAACCCCACATTCCTGCCGACCCCAATAACCTTTAGCCCCCTCTTCGTTAATCAATAACCTACCTAACTCTGCCTTAAAAATATTTAAAGATTCTTCTTCCATGCCTTTTGAAGAAGAATTCAAGAGACAGAAAGTTTGAGTTAATGTCCCACTCAAAGGGCTTGAACACAAAATCCAGGTTGACACTCCCAGTGTGGTTCTGAGAGAGTGCAGCATTAACAAAGGCGCTGTCTTCCAAATAAGACACCAGGCCAAGATCCTGCCCATGCTTTCTGACATGGATGTAAATGATCGTGCAGCACTATTGTGAAAAAAAGTCAGAGACTTACCCCCAGCAACCTTGGACAATATGTATCCCCAATAGCATAAAAGGACCAGATTATTTGGTCATTATCACACTGGTGTGAATATGCCCCCAATCTGCACAAATGAGCTTTTCTAGATTAATAAAATCAGAAGTGACGACAGCTGTTGAGCACTTTTGGACAGCCCGAGATGCTCCACAGCAAATCTTTTTATCTAGCAGTGAGCAACACAAATTGGACTATTCTCCTCACCCTTCAGACTGGACTATATCGGTGCCGCATGTTGCTGGAAGTGTGTATATTAATGATGCAGTGCTAGGAGCTCATAAACATCGCTAAGTAGCTTTTCTTCGCCACAAGTTGTGTTTTCTAATGTTCTAATAATGGCGGGTGCCACAAACTCATTTTAGAGAATGGGTCTCTAATTTCTGCTCTGATGAGTCAGCAACTCTGAATCATCAGGAAACAAGTACAGTCCTGATGCAGTGTTCCACATCTGGACTGGCTGCTGGTCCAGAGGAAAAAGCAGCAGAGAAAGGCACAAGTGGCATTTGAGATTAGGAAAAGATAGGCAGGGATAAACTGGCATGGCTGCCCAGCAATGTCTTGCTCTCCTGGAATGGCACCTCCTCTACTCTCACAAGGAGACATTTTCATCACCGTCTGATCTTGATTGACACCCTATTTGACTCCAAGGTAAGTTTTCAAACTCAGTTCCCGTTCATCCATTGCCTCCTGTGCTCGATGAACTGCGCTGGCTCCTGATTTTAAAAGATTTGATTTTAAACCCTCATTCTTCTGCTCCAGTTCCTCCATGGCCTCAATTGCCCTTTTTCCATAGTCTCTCTCCTCTGAGCTCTACAACATTGAGATACTGGCCTCGGTGACCTCTCGAACATCCCCGATTTTAATCACTCACCCGCACAAAAAAAGTCCGCAGATACAGCAAGTGATTAAGATGGCCTACACCACAGGGACTGCAGTAGTTCAAGAAGGCAGCACACAGAGCAGCACGGTGGCGCAGTGGTTAGCATTTCTGCCTCACGGTGCCGAGATCCCGGGTTCGATCCCGGCTCTGGGTCACTGTCCGTTTGGAGTTTGCGTGGGTTTCGCTCCCACGACCCTATGTGCCGGGTAGGTGGATTGATCACGCTAAATTGCCCCTTAATTGGAAAGAAAGGAATTGGGTACTCTAAATTTATATTAAAAAAAAGAAGGCAGCTCACTGCCACCTTCTTGAGGCCAATTAGGGATGAGCAATAAATGTTGTCCTCAACAGCGACATCCACATCCCATAGATTTTTTAATTTTTTATATGAAATAATGTCATTTAGGGGAATGGAATATAAAATTGGGGAAGTTTTACAGCTGTAATTGGCCTTGGTGAGACCATGTCTGGATTACTGTGTACAGTTTTCATAGAATTTACAGTGCAGAAGAAGGCCATTCGGCCCATCGAGTATGCAGCGGCCCTTGGAAAGAGCACCCCATTTAAACCCAAAACCTCCAAACTCTCCCCGTAACCCAGTCTAACCGTTTCTTTTGGACACTAAGGACAATTCAGCATGGCCAATCCACCTACCCTACACATCTTTGGACTGTGGGAGAAAACCGGAACACCCGGAGGAAACCCACGCAGACACAGGGAGAACATGCAGACTCTGCACAGACAAGGAGATTCCAAGCCGGGAATCGAACCTAGGACCCTGGAGCTGTGAAGCAACTGTGCTAACCACTGTGCTGCCGTGCTGCCCGTTTTGGTTCCCTTATTTGAAAATATATATAATAATTGTTTTAGAAGCAATTCAGGGAAGGTTCATTCATCTGGAATGAGGGCCTTATAAAGGAAAACACTGAACAGGTTGGCCACTGGAATTCAGAAGAATAGAGATGATCTTAATGAAACATAGAAGATAAAATAAAATAAATAAATAATCTATTTTGTCACAAGTAGGCTTATATTAATACTACAATGAAATTACTGTGAAAAGCCCCTAGTCGCCACATTCCGGCAGCTGTTCGGGTGCACAGAAGGAGAATTCAGAATTCTCAGCTTGTACACGAATTGAACCCGCGCTGCTGGCCTTGTTCTGCATCACAAACCAGCTGTCTTGCCTCCTGAGCTAAACCAGCCCTCCTTCTGGAGGGGATTGGAGAGGGTAAATGCCTGGAGAGTGAACCCACTTACTTATTGGGGGAGAGAGAGTAGAACTAGGGGACACAGTTTAAGAATACGTCTCCCTTTTAAGACAGAGATGAGGAAATAAGTTTTCTCTTAGTGTTGTAGTCTACGGAATTCTCTTCCGAGAGCGGAAGGTGTGTCACTCAATTCATTCCAGATTTCTGATTTTTGGGGTACGTTGGGGGAGGGGGGGGGCGTAGTTAGGGCGGCACCGGTCGGGGGCTCTACGCGGCCCGGCCCGCCGATTCTCGGCCGGTGATGAGCCGAACGGCTGTCATAAAAACGCAGAGTCCCGCCGGTGCCGTCCACACCTGCTCTCAGCCAGCGGGAACTCGCCGTTGAAGGATCCGGCGGCGGCCTTGGGGGGGGGGGGGGGGGGGGGAAGAGTGGAGGGGGATCCGATGTGGCCACCGATCGGCAGGTCAGCCTCTATGGATGGGGGCCTCCTTTTCGCGTCAATCCCTGTAGTCCTGCGCCATGTTGCGTTGGGGCCGGCGCGTTGAAGGAAGCCACAGCGCATGCACGCGTTGGCGCCAGTGCCACTGCGCATGTGTGGATCCCACGGCGTCCTAGGGGCTTTTCACAGTAACTTCATTTGAAGCCTACTTGTGCCAATAAGCGATTTTCATTTCATTTCATTTGACGCGGGGATCAGCGGCTGAAGCGGCGTGAACCGCTCCAGTGCCGTGCTGGCCCCCTGTAGGGGCCCGAATTGCTGATCCTGAGGCCGTGTTTCACGACGGCGTTTCCGACGGTGTCAACACTTAGCCTCAGGATCACAGAATCCTGCCCATAATAACCTAGTTCACTGTCTCGGTTCTTCCATTAACCATTGTGCAAGTCAACAAGTTAACCTTCAATCTTCAAGGTGGTTTTCAATAAGACACACAGAACATGTCTGTGGAGAAAAGACAAATGTCAGAGCTGGGATCTGCTGGTTAAAGGGAGTAGACATTTTATACAGTACAGTACACGCAAGTCGGACAGGATCTGCAGCATAAATTATCAGCTGTCCACAGTTTGAAACGAAGACAAAGCAGGAGCAACAACAAAAATATGAGAAAATACGATTTCCCTCGATGTTTGCAAGCCATTGACTCCCCCCCCCCCCCCCTCCTTTGCACCCCCCCCCCCCTCCTTTCCACCAACCACTACACTTTAAAATTATTTAACTGGTGGTAAAGTGCGTTGGGACCAGTTGCGATCGAATTGCATTTAATTTTAAATAAAGTTGATTCATTTTAAAGCCTATTTCTAGCTGTTGTGGGCAAGATCGACTGGTTGGCACAGAGTCCCCGAACAAAATGCAGATTTACAATTGTCCTTCAGGACCGGAATACTTGTGCAGCAATCACTGGGAATTGAGGGCCGGGGGTGGAAGCAAGTTACTTGGTGCTCAAACACAGGGCAGAGCTCAGTGACATTCAGCACGTGTGCAATGCTGGCTGTTTATTGTGACTGTAACAGGGCTGCAACATCTTGTGGGAACACAGCGACACCAAAACAGGCTGCAGGGCAGAGCGGATACAAAAATGTGCAACTTTTAGCTTCCGCCCTGTAACGAGTCCCACTTGCTGGGCTACAATGTAACAGGTCGCGAAACTGACGATCGGAAACTCACCAAGAGGCGCGTGGACGCCGTGAGCATCGTGATCAACCTCTCCCGGGAAGCATTTACTCCAATACAGGAGGGGCCGGTCTGAGATTTTGTTTTAAAAAGACAACAGAAAAATAAAAAGACAAATCCTCAGTCCGAGCTGTTCCAGCAGCTGCTGGGATTGGGGAGGGATCGGCTCTGCAAGGAAACAGTAAGAGTTTAGAGTTCACCAGAGCTCGCCCCAACTTCCGTCTGCTTCCCAGCTCTGTCTGCATTCAAAATAAATGCAAGGATACGGTGCAAACGTGCGGGGGTGCCTGCAGATTATGGAGTTTGAACATTCGTGTGCTGATCATTGTTAATGAAAGCAGCCCGGAATGTCATTTTTATGAACGTTTGCTGGGTGGAGGGGAGGATGTTTTTTTTAAAGCAATGCTAATCTGGAGTGGCGAATGAAAAGCTTCAAATCCGGTCATTCCTGTGGCTCATTTGCATGAGACCGGATTATGGTCGGAGAGGAATTTATTTAATTTGTTCACCGGTCATTGTACCTATGTAAGATTTTCTTTTTTTAAATCCCCTCACTGTTGCAATGGTACAGTCCAGCATTCGAGGCGCTCTCAATATCAAATGTCAACAAAGCCCAATATTGCCAAGGTCAGGCGATCAAAGAGTTCACCCTCGGCCAAACATGTTCACACAAATTGAAAAATGTTGTTTACGGTATGAGGCACAACAACATCTTAATACAGTGGTGGGCACAGGAAGCAAGTGGAATTTTTGATAGATCTCATTGTCCAAATCATCCCTTCAGGGGCGAGAGTATTCCCCACAAGACATTGAACAGGACGAGGTTTGGGTTGGTAAGGCGATGAGGGGGAATGGGAGCTTTTGATCTGACCAATAACGTTGACATGGATCCTGCTATTCAAAGTCATCTTTTTGTTCAACCTCCTGTTATTTTCAACGTTTAATTGTGCACTCCATCTATCGAGCAGAATGTGACAGGCAGAGCTAAGTGATCCCGAATAATGATCTTTATTATTGTCACAAGTAGACTTACATTAATCATTATCATAGAAATTACAGTGCAGAAGGAGGTCATTCAGCCCATCGAGTCTGCACCGGCTCTTGGAAAGAGCACCCTACCCAAGGTCCACACCTCCATCCTATCCCCATAACACAGTAGCCCCACCCAACACTAAGGGCCATTTTGGACACTAAGGGCAATTTATCATGGCCAATCCACCTAACCTGCACATCTTTGGACTGTGGGAGGAAACAGGAACACCCGGAGGAAACCCACGCACACACGGGGAGAATGTGCAGACTCCACACAGACAGTGACCCAAGCCGGGAATCGAACCTGGGACCCTGGAGCTGTGAAGCAATTGTGCTATCCACTATGCTACCGTGCTGCACAATTAACACTGCAATAAAGTTACTGTGAAAAGCCCCTAGTCGCCACATTCCGGCGCCAGTTCGGGTACACAGAGGGAGAATTCAGAATGTCCACTTCACCTAACAGCATGCCTTTCTGGACTTGTGGGAGGAAACCGGAGCACCCGGAGGAAACCCACGCAGACACGGGGAGAACATGCAGACTCCGCACAGCCAGTGATCCAAACTGGAATCGAACCTGGGACCCTGGCGCTGTGAAACGACAGTGCTAACTACTGTGCTACCATGCCACATCCCGTGGGGAATGGAGGTGGACAATCAAACAACTCATTGGAGGAGGAGGCTCCACAAGGATCCCCATCTTCAGTGATGGAGGGACCCACAGAACATCAGTGCAAAAGGCAAGGATGGAGCATTTCCAGCCATCATCAACCAGAGGTGCTGAGTGGACCGCCTTCACAAGAACAATTTGGGCTGGGCAATAAGTACTGGCCCAGACAGCAAAGCCCACATCCCTTGAATGCATAAAAAATCACCTTGGAGGTCCCCTGCATTGGACATGCTGATCTTTAGCCAATTCGAGTTGTTCTGCATGATATCACAAATGGCAAAAGACACTGGACAAAGCAAAAGCCATAGGCCCTGACAACCTAGTGACAATACAAAACTAGTCATAACTAGCTACATACAGCACTGGCATCTACTTGGCAATATCCAAGTATGACTTGTTCACAAAAGCATGACAAATATTACTGCCCCATCAGCCTTTCCTTGGTTATTAGCAAAGCGATAGAAGGTGTTGAGAGGGTTGTTAAGAAGGCGTACGGTGTGTTAGTTTTTATTGGTAGAGGGATTGAGTTTCGGAGCCATGAGGTCATGTTGCAGCTGTACAAAACTCTGGTGCGGCCGCATTTGGAGTATTGCGTGCAATTCTGGTCGCCGCATTATAGGAAGGATGTGGAAGCATTGGAAAGGGTGCAGAGGAGATTTACCAGAATGTTGCCTGATATGGAGGGAAGACCTTATGAGGGAAGGCTGAGGGACTTGAGACTGTTTTCGTTAGAGAGAAGAAGGTTAAGAGGTGACTTAATTGAGGCATACAAGATGATCAGAGGATTAGATACGGTGGACAGTGAGAGCCTTTTTCCTCGGATGGTGATGTCTAGCACGAGGGGGACATAGCTTTAAACTGAGGGGAAATAGATATAGGACAGATGTCAGAGGTAGGTTCTTTACTCAGAGAGTAGTAAAAGCGTGGAATGCCCTGCCTGCAACAGTAGTGGACTCGCCAACATTAAGGGCATTTAAATGGTCATTGGATAAACATATGGATGATAAGGGAATAGTGTAGATGGGCTTTAGAGTGGTTTCACAGGTCGGCGCAACATCGAGGGCCGAAGAGCCTGTACTGTGCTGTAATGTTCTATGTTCCATGTGTTGTTGATTGTACTATCAGGTGGCACTAATTCAGCAATAACCTGCTCACAGACGCTCAGTTTGAGTTCTGCCAGGGTCACTCACTCCTGACCTCATTACAGCCTTGGTTCAAACGGACAAAAGGGCTGAATGCCAGAGGTGAGGTGAGAGTGACTGGCTTTGACATCAAGGCAGCATTTGACTGAGTATGGCATGAAGGAGTCCTAGCAAAACAGGAGTCAATGGGAATGGGGAGGGGGAGGGGGGAATTCGCCACTGTTTGGAGTTTTGCTTGGCAGAAAGAAAGGTAGTTGTGGTGGTTAGAGGCCAATTCTCTCAGTTCCTCAGGGCAGTGTCCTTGGCCCAACCATCTTCAGCTGCTTCATCAATGACCTTTCTTCCAACATGAGGTCAGAAGTGGGAATGTTCATTCAGAACTGCACAATGTTCAATATCATTTTCATCTCCTCAGATACAGAAATAGTTCTTGCTCATGAGCAGCAAGATCTAACCAAATTTCGACAGAGTCCCATGTTGAGCACGTACAGCCAGTTGCTTCCACTCACAGCATGGTAGCACAAGTGGATAACACAGTGGCTTCACAGCGCCAGGGTCCCAGGTTCGATTCCCCGCTGGGTCACTGTCTGTGCGGAGTCTGCACGTTCTCCCCGTGTCTGCGTGGGTTTCCTCCGGGTGCTCCGGTTTCCTCCCACCGCCCAAACATGTGCAGGTTAGGTGGATTGGCCATGCTAAATTGCCCTTTGTGTCCAAAAAGGTTAGGAGGGGTTAAGGGGATAGGGTGGAAGTGAGGGCTTAAGTGGGTCGGTGCAGACTTGATGGGCCGAATAACCTCCTTAACATAGAACTGTATGTTCTATGTTAAAACTGAGAAACACTATGGCTGTTCTTTTGGTCCCTGTTTGTGGAGACCAGCACTCACTGAGTTACTACATCCCTGAAGCTTCTACCTATAACCACCTCTGCCTATCTCAGCACTATCTCGCCTCAATAGATCAGGCGAGCTGGACTTTATTGTGAGACTAGCTGTCTCATTCAAATATGCAGATTTGCCAGATAGTGATCCCATCCACAATGGACAGGATTCAATAATATCCTTTAGGGAATTAAATCTGCTGCCCCTGTCTGGCCTATATGTGACTATGTGGTTAACTCTGAACAACCCTCCAAAATGGCCGAGGAAGTCACTCAGGTCAAGACCAGTTAGGGATGGGCAATAAATGGTCCTGCCAATGACACCCATGACCCATGTATGAATAAACAAAAATACATTGGGATCTGAATGCATAAACTTCTAGCTTGGAGGTGAGCTTACTGCCCACAGAACTATGACAGAGATAGAGAAATCTGTGGAAGCTGCTGAACACCACGGCAATGAAGAAAGATAACTGAGTGCAGGGAGAGACACAGCAGAAAAAGTCTTGACAAAAATTGAGCTTATGCAGTCTCTTTTTAAAAATTTATTGACAGGATGTGGGACCAGCATTTATTGCCCAGCCCTGGTTGCCTTGAGAGGGTGGTGGCGAACTGCCTTCTTGAAGCCCCTGTAGCCATGTAAAATGGCCACCTGCAAAGGACCATGGGAATTGTGGTCAATTTGGGACACAGACAGGTATACAGCCTCTGGGTATTGCGCATGTAGTGATATCTGTATGTGCATGTACATAAGGCGTTAATGTGTAATTAGTAGCACCACATGATCACTAGAGGGCCGGACCAACAGGGGTATAAAAAGCAATTACATTGTGTCTCTCCCTCTCTCTTGGGTGCACTGTGATCAGGGCAGTATCAGATTAGTTCAGATGGCTAGTGGAGTTATGTATAGTTACTGTAGTTAGATCTTGTTAACCTTATCACTAGTATCAAAGTTAAAGTAAAGAACTCATGCAATTATTGTTATAGTTACTCAATAAACCTTTTGTTACTACTGGACGAGTTCGAGTCAAGTTCATCGAGATTCAGAAGACCTCATCATTAACCAAGGATTGAGTAGCACATGTTACCTACCACACAGGTGACAAAACAGCACAAAGAAACCAGACTTGGCTGAAATTTGTATCCATTAAGAGTCGATCACCATTTCCCCCAGGACAATAGAGTTTGAATCAAGGAGTTACAACAGTAGCAGACTAACCGGCGCCACCCCCCTTATTTGGAAAGGCCTACGTGCCTGGGATAATGATAGCTAGGACTCGCCCAGCCATCAAGGTATCCGCCCCAAATTGGCTGAGATCGATGAGGGTGATTGAAAACCCTATCGATCCATTGGACCTGGAGTAAGGACCACCTAAAAGGGCACGAAAGAGACAAAGGATAAAAAGCCCTGCGCACTAGAGATCGGTCTCTTTTGGGACCAGCCTGTGTGCGACCGACTGCAGCAGAACAACCAAGTTCAAGGACCCGCGACCATTCCTGAAGGACGAGCCCAGCTGAGACGAACCCAACAACTTCCAAACCGACCACGTGGACCCGGATAGAGGCCTTATCACGCACAGTACCGGTCACTCGAAGTTAAGTAAAGGTCATCTTAGTCGTTAGGTGTAGTTTAGTACGGAGCCGCGTGTGTTATTACATAGAGAGACAAGTCTTGTGTTATTAATAAACTGTGTTTTTGGGCTAACATATTGGTTGTGTGGTCATTTTGTCGATATAAGGAACAGCTTGTGCTTCACCCCAAAGTAAAGAAGTCAACACCGCTTAGTCCTTGAGGTGTAGGTACACCCACCGTGCTGTTAAATTGGGTCGTTTTGTTGTCTTTGTAGCGGTTGGATAAAACTGAGTGGCTTCCTAGGCCGAGATGTTTCGAGCCTGGGTCCCTCGGGTCTCTAGTCCAGTGACAATACAACTGCAGCACCACTACCGCGTGTTAACGATATATAAATGTAAGTCTTTATTTTATTCAAACATTCAACTCATTGAATCCCTACAGTGCAGAAGGAGGCCACTTGGCCCATCGTGTTTGCACCGGCACTTGGAAAGAGCACCCTAATTAAGCTCACATCTCCACCCTATCCGTGTAACTGCTTCTCCTGCAAGGTAAGTATTTAAAGTTATTCTTACCTCCCCGACAGGCCCCTGGACACTGCTCCTGCCGAAATACTTACCTTGCAGGAGAAGCAGCCTCGTGATTTTCGGCGGGAGCAGTTTCCAGGGGCCTGTCGGGAAGGTAAGAATAACTTTAAATACTTACCTTGCAGGAGAAGCAGCCTCGTGATTTTCGGCGGGAGCAGTTTCCAGGGGCCTGTCGGGAAGGTAAGAATAACTTTAAATACTCACCTTGCAGGAGAAGCAGCCTCCAGATTTTCGGCGGGAGCAGTTTCCATGGGCCTGTCGGGAAGGTAAGAATAACTTTAAATACTTACCTTTGCAGCTGCAGGAAGTCGGCCGTGGGGATTTCTGGGAAGATTTGTTGGTACCTGTATATAAGTTGGCCGGTTGCTAAACCCGAGACACTACACTTGTAGTGTCCCCCACCCTTCCACCGCCTCTAATCTAAGGGGTTGAGTGATTATCAAGTAAGCTCTTCCTTTCTTTTTCTTGTTTTATCTAGAGGGGATGGCAGGGGAGGCAGTACAATGTTCCTCCTGCAGAATGTTTGAGGTGTGGGACGCTGCCAGTGTCCCTGCTGATTTCATATGTGGGAAGTGCACCCATCTCCAGCTCCTCAGAAACCGTGTTAGGGAACTGGAGCTGGAGCTGGATGAACTTCGGATCATTCGGGAGGCAGAGGTGGTTATAGGTAGAAGCTTCAGGGATGTAGTAACTCCGAAGTATAAAGATAGATGGGTGACGGTGAGAGGGGCTGGGAGGAAGCAGTCAGTACAGGGATCCCCTGAGGTCGTTCCCCTTAGTAACAAGTATACCGCTTTGGATACTGTTGTGGGGGGGACTTACCAGGGATAAGCCATGGGGTACAGGTCTCTGGCACAGAGTCTGTCCCTGTTTCTCAGAAGGGAAGGGGGGAGAGGAGTAGAGCATTAGTCATTGGAGAATCCATCGTTAGGGGGATAGATAGGAGATTCTGTGGGAACGAGAGAGACTCGGGGTTGGTGTGTTGCCTCCCAGGTGCCAGGGTCCGCAATGTCTCGGATCGTGTTTTTGGGATGCTTAAGGGGGAGGGGGAGCAGCCCCAAGTCATGGTCCACATAGGTACCAACGACATAGGTAGGAAAAAGGATAGGGATCTAAGGCAAATATTCCAGGAGCTAGGGTGGAAACTTAGATCGAGCACAAACAGAGTTATTATCTCTGGCTTGTTACCCGTTCTACATGCTAGCGAGATGAGGAATAGTGAGAGAGAGCAGTTGAACACGTGGCTACAGGGATGGTGCAGGAGGGAGGGTTTCAGATTCCTGGATAATTGGGGCTCATTCTGGGGTAGGTGGGACCTCTACAAACGGGATGGTCTACACCTGGACCAGAAGGGTACAAATACCCTGGGGGGGATATTTGCTAATGCTCTTCGGGAGGGTTTCAACTAGTTCAGCAGGGGATTGGGAACCTGAATTGTAGCTCCAGTATACAGGAGGTTTAGAGTAGTGAGGTTATGAGTAAGGTTTTAAAGTTGCAGGAGTGTACCGGCAGACAGGAAAGTGGTTTAAAGTGTGTCTACTTCAATGCCAGGAGCATCCGGAATAAGGTGGGTGAACCTGCGGCATGGGTTGGTACCTGGGACTTCGATGTTGTGGCCATCTCGGAGACATGGATAGAGCAGGGACAGGAATGGTTGTTGCAGGTGCCAGGGTTTAGATATTTCAGTAAGCTCAGAGAAGGTGGTAAAAGAGGGGGAGGGGTGGCATTGTTAGTCAAGGACAGGATTACGGTGGCAGAAAGAACGTTTGATGAGGATTCGTCGACTGAGGTAGTATGGGCTGAAGTTAGAAACAGGAACGGTGAGGTAACCCTGTTAGGGGTTTTCTATAGGCCTCCGAAAAGTTCAGAGATGTAGAGGAAAGGATTGCAAAGATTCTGGATAGGAGCGAAAGTAACAGAGTAGTTGTTATAGGGGACTTTAACTTTCCAAATATTGACTGGAAACGCTATAGTTCAAGTACTTTAGATGGATCCGATTTTGTCCAATGTGTTTCCTGGCGCAGTATGTAGATAGACCAACGAGAGGCGAGGCAATATTGGATTTGGTACTGGGTAATGAACCAGGACAGGTGTTAGATTTGTAGGTAGGTGAGCACTTTGGTGATAGTGACCACAATTCGATTACGTTTACTTTAGTGTTGGAAAGGGATAGGTATATACCGCAGGGCAACAGTTATATCTGGGGGAAAGGCAATTATGATGCGATGAGGCAAGACTTAGGATGCATTGGATGGAGAGGAAAACTGCAGGGGATGGGCACAATGGAAATATGGAACTTGTTCAAGGAACAGCTACTGCGTGTCCTTGATAAATATGTACCTGTCAGGCAGGGAGGATGTGGTCGAGCGAGGGAACCGTGGTTTACTAAAGCAGTTGAAACACTTGTCAAGAGGAAGAAGGAGGCTTATGTAAAGATGAGACGTGAAGGTTCAATTCGGGCGCTCAAGAGTTACAAGTTAGCTAGGAAGGACCTAAAGAGAGAGCTAAGAAGAGCCAGGAGGCGGCAGGTAGGATCAAGGATAACCCTAAAGCTTTCTATAGATATGTCAGGAATAAAAGAATGACTAGGGTAAGAGTAGGGCCAGTCAAGGACAGTAGTGGGAAGTTGTGCGTGGAGTCAGAGGAGATAGGAGAGGTGCTAAATGAATATTTTTCGTCAGTATTCACACAGGAAAAGTACAATGTTGTCGAGGAGAATACTGAGATACAGGCTACTAGACTAGAAGGGCTTGAGGTTCATAAGGAGGAGGTGTTAGCAATTCTGGAAAGTGTGAAAATAGATAAATCCCCAGGGCCGGGTGGGATTTATCCTACGATTCTCTGGGAAGCTAGGGAGGAGATTGCTGAGCCTTTGGCATTGATCTTTAAGTCATCTTTGTCTACAGGAATAGTGCCAGAAGACTGGAGGATAGCAAATGTTGCCCCCTTGTTCAAGAAGGGGAGTAGAGACAACCCTGGTAACTATAGACCAGTGAGCCTTACTTCTGTTGTGGACAAAGTCTTGGAAAGGTTTATAAGAGATAGGATGTACAATCAACTGGAAAGGAATAATTTGGTTAGAGATAGTCAACACGGTTTTGTGAAGGGTAGGTCATGCCTCACAAACCTTATTGAGTTCTTTGAGAAGGTGACCAAACAGGTAGATGAGGATAAAGCAGTTGATGTGGTGTATATGGATTTCAGTAAAGCGTTTGATAAGGTTCCCACGGTAGGCTATTTCAGAAAATACGGAGGCATGGGATTCAGGGTGATTTAGCAGTTTGGATCAGAAATTGGCTAGCTGGAAGAAGACAAAGGGTGGTGGTTGATGGGAAATGTTCAGACTGGAGTCCAGTCACTAGTGGTGTACCACAAGGATCTGTTTTGGGGCCACTGCTGTTTGACCTGGAGGAGGGCGTAGAAGGATGGGTGAGTAAATTTGCAGATGACACTAAAGCTGGTGGAGTTGTGGACAGTGCGGAAGGATGTTACAAGTTACAGAGGGACATAGATAAGCTGCAGAGCTGGGCTGAGAGGTGGCAAATGGAGTTTAATGCAGAAAAGTGTGAGGTGATTCATTTTGGAAGGAATAACAGGATGACAGAGTACTTGGCTAATGGTAAGATTCTTGGCAGTGTGGATGAGCAGAGAGATCTCGGTGTCCATGTATATAGATCCCTGAAAGTTGCCACCCAGGTTGAGAGGGTTGTTAAGAAGGCGTACGGTGTGTTAGCTTTTATTGGTAGATGGGTTGAGTTTCGGAGCCATGATGTCATGTTGCAGCTGTACAAAACTCTGGTGCGGCCGCATTTGGAGTATTGCGTGCAATTCTGGTCGCCGCATTATAGGAAGGATGTGGAAGCATTGGAAAGGGTGCAGAGGAGATTTACCAGGATGTTGCCTGGTATGGAGGGAAGATCTTATGAGGGAAGGCTGAGGGACTTGAGGCTGTTTTCGTTAGAGAGAAGAAGGTTAAGAGGTGACTTAATTGAGGCATACAAGATGATCAGAAGATTAGATAGGGTGGACAGTGAGAGCCTTTTTCCTCGGATGGTGATGTCTAGCACAAGGGGACATAGCTTTAAATTGAGGGGAGATAGATATAGGACAGATGTCAGAGGTAGGTTCTTTACTCAGAGAGTAGTAAAGGCGTGGAATGCCCTGCCTACAACAGTAGTGGACTCGCCAACATTAAGGGCATTTAAATGGTCATTGGATAGACATATGGACGATAAGGGAATAGTGTAGATGGGCTTTAGAGTGGTTACACAGGTCGGCGCAACATCGAGGGCCGAAGGGCCTGTACTGCGCTGTAATGTTCTATGTTCTAACTCAGTAACCTCACCTAACCTTTTGGACACAAAAGGGCAATTCATCATGGTCAATCCACCTAACCTGCACTTCTTTGGACTGTGGGAGGAAACCAGAGTACCCGAAGGAACCCACGCAGACAAGGGGTGACAGTGCAAACTCCACACAGACAGTTACCTGAAGCTGAAATTGAACCCGGGACCCTGGAGCTGTGAGGGGGCAATGCTAACCACTGTGCCACCGTGGGGTTTATTGTGTGAAGAAATTCCCATCTAAGCAAATTGTTACCATCAGTTCAACTTGTGGTACGCTGTATTTCCCTACCGGCTGTAGCTATTTGTGAAGGCTGCGCCTTCTCAAACTTGCCGTTTGCTTGAGGTGTGGTAATCTTCAAGTTAAATCACCACCAGTCAGCTCTCCCCCTCACAGAGACTATGGCGACTTTATTTTCAAAAATATTTTAATAGAATTGCAAATAATTCTACCTGATGACCTTGAACACGGCCATCATATCTCTTCTCGCCGAGGACCTGGTTCGATCCCGGCCCCAGGTCACTGTCCATGTGGAGTTTGCACATTCTTCCCGTATCTGCGTGAGCCTCACCCCCACAACCCAAAGATATACAGGGTAGGTGGATTGGCCACGCTAAATTGCTCCTTAATTGGAAAAAAACCATGTCCCTTCTCAACCTTCTCTTCCTTTAACCAGACAGTACGAAGTCTTACAACACCAGGTTAAAGTCCAACAGGTTTGTTTCGATGTCACTAGCTTTCGGAGCGCTGCTCCTTCCTCAGGTGAATGAAGAGGTCTGTTCCAGAAACACATATATAGACAAATGCAAAGATGCCAAACAATGCTAGGAATGCAAGCATTAGCAGGTGATTAAATCTTTACAGATCCAGAGATGGGGTAACCCCAGGTTAAAGAGGTGTGAATTGTCTCAAGCCAGGACAGTTGGTAGGATTTCGCAGGCCAGATGGTGGGGGATGAATGTAATGTGACATGAATCCCAGGTCCCGGTTGAGGCCGCACTCATGTGTGCGGAACTTGGCTATAAGTTTCTGCTCGGCGATTCTGCGTTGTCGCGGGTCCTGAAGGCCGCCTTGGAGAACGCTTACCCGGAGATCAGAGGCTGAATGCCCTTGACTGCTGAAGTGTTCCCCGACTGGAAGGGAACATTCCTGCCTGGTGATTGTTGCGCGATGTCCGTTCATTCGTTGTCGCAGCGTCTGCATGGTCTCGCCAATGTACCACGCTTCGGGACATCCTTTCCTGCAGCGTATGAGGTAGAAACGTTGGCCGAGTCGCACGAGTATGTACCGCGTACCTGGTGGGTGGTGTTCTCACGTGTAATAGTGGTATCCATGTCGATGATCTGGCACGTCTTGCAGAGATTACCATGACAGGTAATCCACAACATTTAACCAGACAGCCCAACTTCTCCAAAATACACGCATTGTTGAAACCTCTCACCTTTGCAACCGTTCTCATGTATCTTTTCTGCACCTGCTCTAAAACCTTCACCTCTTCCTAAAGTATGGTTTCCAGAATTGGGCACAATATTCCAATTTAAACCTGAATCCGTGTTTTATAAAGGTTCATCCCCTTATTTGCGTTTTCACTCGTGCCTCTATTTATTAAGTCCAGGTTCCTAATACTTTTCTAACCACTATCTCAACCTGCCCTGTCACCTTCACGAGTTGTACACATTTACACCCCCCCCCCCCCCCCCCCACCCCCCCACCCCACCCGCCCTTTATTTCTCACCGCATTCAGAACTTGTGGTACACCACTGTGTTCTGATATTAGGGGGTTGTACGGTAGAACCTGCTCTCCAGGTTTACCTGTGGCCCCTGCATGCTAGCTCCGCCCAGGAGGCGGGTTATAAATATGCGTGGCCTCCAGCTCGCAGCCATTTCGCCAGCTGCTGTGGGAGGCCACACATCTGATACTAATAAAGCCTCAGTTTGGAATCAACTTCGTCTCCAGTCAAATTGATCGTGCTTCAGTTTATTAGTATCCGATTCTGAAGATGGACCTCCGGATTAAACCGGATCGCCTGCAGCTGGATCCACACGCAAGCGACGCCAGAAAGGACTTCCAGCACTGGCTAGCTTGTTTTGAAGCGTATATCAACGCGGCGCCGACCCCTGTTCCAGAGCCTCAGAAGATCCAAATATTGTACTCCAGACTCAGCTCCCAAGTCTTCCCGCTGATCCAGGATGCGCCCAATTACGCTGATGCCATGACTCGACTCAAAGAAAATTATGAACAGAAGACGAATACGCTCTTCGCCAGACACGCACTCGCAACGCATACTCAACCACCTGGTGAGTCAATCAAGGACTTCTGGAGGGCCCTGATCCCATTAGTTCGGGACTGTGACTGCCAGGACGTTACAGCTAAGGTGCACTCAGATCTCCTTATGCGGGACGCTTTTGTAACTGGAATTGGTTCTGATGTTATCAGGCAGCGGCTCCTGGAAGGGGCCACGCGCAACCTCGCAGAGACTAAAACACTAGTGCTCTCCATGACGGTCACCCTGCGCAATGTCCAATCCTACGCCCCTAATCGCAAGGCCCACTCCTCCTACGCTTCATGGGCCCCACAGGCAGCCACCCCAGCGGGGGCACTACCCACCCAATACGCCTGTGCTACGCGCCAGCCAGTGATCCCGGAGGGCCCCAATGCTATTTTTGCGGCCAGCAAAAACACCCCCGGCCCACGCTGCCCTTTGAAGGCCTGCGGAAAGAAGGGCCACTTCGCTGCGGTGTGCTAGGTCCGCTCAGCAGTCGCGGTCGCTCCCACCCGCCCCAGTCACCGACAATGGGCGCCGCCATCCTCCTCCCCTCCCCAGGCCATGTGCGACCAATGGGCGCCGCCATCTTCTCCCCCGCACAACACGTGCGTTTCATGGGCGCCGCCATCTTGCTCCACCCCCGCAGCGTGCATTCCATGGGCGCCGCCATTTTGTAATCCCCAGGAACTCCGGGTGCCGCCATCTTGTCCACCCCGCAGCACATGGATACCAATGGCTTTCCAGGACTTCAACTCAACAGCTGTCTCACTACCCGACGATCAAACACGGCTCGCCTCCATGGCAATCGACCAGTCCCGACCACATAATCTGACCAACGCATCCACCAGCGTGAAAGTCAACGGCCATGTGACTTCCTGCCTACTGGACTCCGGGAGCACCAAGAGCTTTGTACACCCAAGTACGGTAAGGTGCTGCTCCCTTAAGTTACACCCTACCAATCAAAGTATCTCCCTGGCCTCCGGATCCCATCGCGTAGTGATCCGGGGGTACTGCACGGTCATGCTCACAGTCCAAGGCGTAGAGTTCCACGGCTTTCGCCTCTACGTCCTCCCTAACCTCTGCACTGTACTTATCGTCGGCCTGGATGTCCAGTGCAACTTCCAGAGCCTGACCCTTAAATTCGGCGGACCCTTACCATCCCTCACTGTGTGCGGCCTCGCAACCCTAAAGGTTGATCCTCCTTCCCTCTTTCCCAATCTAACTCCAGATTGCAAATCCGTCGCCTCCAAGAGCAGACGGTACAGCACCCAGGATAAGGCCTTCATCAGGTCCGAAGTCCTGCGGTTGCTTCGGGAGGGCGTCATCGAGGCCAGCAACAGCCCCTGGAGAGCTCAAGTGGTAGTGGTTAAGTCTGGGGGAAAAAAAACGAATGGTCGTGGACTACAGCCCGACAATCAACAGGTACACGCAGCTCGATGCGTATCCCCTCCCCCGCATATCTGACATGGTTAACCAGATTGCACAGTACCGGGTCTTCTCAACGGTGGACCTGAAATCCGCTTACCACCAGCTCCCCATCCGTAAATCGGACCGGCCATATACCGCCTTCGAGGCAGACGGCCGTCTATATCACTTCCTTAGGGTCCCCTTCGGCGTCACCAATGGGGTTTCGGTTTTCCAAAGGGAGATGGACCGAATGGTCGACCGGTACGGCTTGCGGGCCACGTTTCCGTACCTAGACAATGTGACCATCTGCAGCCATGATCAGCAGGGCCACGACGCCAACCTTGCTAAATTTCTCCGCACCACCACTCTCCTCAACCTCACGTATAACAAGGAGAAGTGTGTGTTCCGCACAAACCGCCTAGCCATCCTCGGCTACGTGGTCCAGAACGGAGTTCTGGGGCCCGATCCCGACCGCATGCGCCCCCTCATGGAGCTCCCCCTCCCCCACTGCTCCAAGGCCCTCAAACGCTGCCTGGGGTTTTTCTCACCATACGCGCAGTGGCTCCCAAACTATGCGGACAAGGTCCGCCCACTCATACAGTCCACTCAGTTCCCCCTGACGGCCGAGGCCCAACAGGCTTTCGCCCGGATTAGAGCTGATATTGCCAAAGCTGGAATGCACGCTGTAGACGAAATCCTTCCTTTCCAAGTAGAAAGCGACGCATCAGACGTCGCCCTTGCTGCCACCCTCAACTAGGCAGGCAGGCCCGTGGCATTCTTTTCCCGCACCCTCCATGCCTCCAAAATTCGGCACTCATCCGTTAAAAAGGAGGCACTGGCTATCGTTGAGGCTATGCGACATTGGAGGCATTACCTGGTCGGCAGGAGATTCACTCTCCTCACTGACCAACGGTCGGTAGCCTTCATGTTCAACAACACACAGCGGGGCAAGATCAAAAATGCTAAAATCTTGCGAGGAGTTATTTGTCGTGTGGCGAGGGGGGGGGCGAGAAAAAGGGGAAAAGCTTGCACAGACTGTAAAATTGTGAGTTGAGGATTGTGTTCCCCAGATTGTTCATGTTTTTATACTTTTCAAATACGTTTGGAATGAAATACATTAAAAATAAAGCATTCAGTGTTCCGGGTTTATTTTTAGGGTCATAGAGTAAGGAGGTGATGCTGAACTTATACAAGATATTAGTTAGACTTCAGCTGGAATATTGTGTACACTTCTGGGCACCACATTAAAGGAAATATATGAACGCATTGGAGAGAGGGCAGTAGGGGTTTCCAAGAACGGTTCCAGGGATGAGAAATTTTGTGGATAAATTGGAGACATTGCGACTGTTCTTGGAGAGAAGAAGGCTAAGAGGAGATTTGATGGAGATGTTTGAAATCATGAGGGGGCTGGACAGGATAGGTAGGGAGAAACTGCTCCCGCTCGTAAAAGGATCAAGAACGAGAGGGTACTTATCTGTTTTTAAATTTAAAGTACCCAATTATTTTTTTTTCCAATTAAGGGGCAATTTAGCGTGGCCAATCCACCTAACCTGCACATCTTTGGGTTGTGGGGGTGAAAACCACGCAGACATGGGAAGAATGTGCAAACTCCACACAGACAGTGGCCAGGGCCAGGATTCGAACCCAGGTCCCCAACGCCGTAGGCAGCAATGCTAACCATTGTTCCCGTGTCGGCCCTGAGAGGATACATATTTAAAGTTATTTGCAAAAGACGTAACTGTGGTGTGAGTCAAAACGTTTTCACACAACCAGTGGCCCAGTTCTGGAATGCACAATCTGGAGATGTGGAGGCGGCAGGATCAACAAAGGCATTTGATGATTATTTGAATAGAAACAATGTGCAGGGGTTCGGGGAAAAGACAGGGGAACGGCACTAAAGACAGGGGAACGGCACTAAAGACAGGGGAACGGCACTAAAGACAGGGGAACGGCACTAAAGACAGGGGAACGGCACTAAAGACAGGGGAACGGCACTAAAGACAGGGGAACGGCACTAAAGACAGGGGAACGGCACTAAAGACAGGAGAACGGCACTAAAGACAGGGGAACTCACTAAAGACAGGGGAACGGCACTAAAGACAGGGGAACGGCACTAAAGACAGGGGAACTCACTAAAGACAGGGGAACGGCACTAAAGACAGGGGAACGGCACTAAAGACAGGGGAACTCACTAAAGACAGGGGAACGGCACTAAAGACAGGGGAACGGCACTAAAGACAGGGGAACGGCACTAAAGACAGGGGAACGGCACTAAAGACAGGGGAACGGCACTAAAGACAGGGGAACTCACTAAAGACAGGGGAACGGCACTAAAGACAGGGGAACGGCACTAAAGACAGGGGAACTCATTAAAGACAGGGGAACTCACTAAAGACAGGGGAACGGCACTAAAGACAGGTGAACGGCACTAAAGACAGGGGAACGGCACTAAAGACAGGGGAACGGCACTAAAGACAGGGGAACTCACTAAAGACAGGGGAACTCACTAAAGACAGGGGAACGGCACTAAAGACAGGGGAATGGCCTAAAGACAGGGGAACGGCACTAAAGACAGGGGAACGGCACTAAAGACAGGGGAACGGCACTAAAGACAGGGGAACGGCACTAAAGACAGGGGAACGGCACTAAAGACAGGGGAACGGCACTAAAGACAGGGGAACGGCACTAAAGACAGGGGAACGGCACTAAAGACAGGGGAACGGCACTAAAGACAGGGGAACGGCACTAAAGACAGGGGAACGGCACTAAAGACAGGGAAACGGCACTAAAGACAGGGGAATGGCATTTGGTGAGCTGGTGCAGAGATGATGGACCAAATGGATTCCTTCCGTACCGTAACAATTCTGTGATTGAAACTGTACCACTTGGGCGGAATGGTAGCACAGTGGTTAGCACTAGAACAAAGAACAAAGAACACAGAAAAGTACAGCACAGGAACAGGCCCTTCGCCCTCCAAGCCTGTGCCGACCATGCTGCCCGTCTAAACTACAATCTTCTACACTTCCTGGGTCCATTTCCCTCTATTCCCATCCTATTCATGTATTTGTCAAGATGCCCCTTAAATGTCACTATCGTCCCTGCTTCCACCACCTCCTCCGGCAGCGAGTTCCAGGCACCCACTACCCTCTGTGTAAAAAACTTGCCTCGTACATCTCCTCTAAACCTTGCCCCTCGCACCTTAAACCTATGGCCCCTAGTAATTGACCCCTCAACCCTGGGGAAAAGCCTCTGACTATCAACTCTGTCTATGCCCCTCATAATTTTGTAGACCTCTATCAGATCGCCCCCCAATTTCCGTTGTTCCAGTGAGAACAAACCAAGTTTATTCAACCTCTCCTCATAGCTAATGCCCTCCATACCAGGCGACATCCTGGTAAATCTCTTCTGCACCCTCTCTAAAGCTTCCACATCCTTCTGGTAGTGTGGCGACCAGAATTGAACACTATACTCCAAGTGTGGCCTAACTAAGGTTCTATACAGCTGCAACATGACTTGCCAATTCTTATACTCAATGCCCCGGCCAATAAAGGCAAGCATACCGTATGCCTTCTTGACTACCTTCTCCACCTGTGTTGCCCCTTTCAGTGACCTGTGGACCTGTACACCTAGATCTCTCTGACTGTCAATACTCTTGAGGGTTCTACCATTCACTGTATATTCCCTACCTGCATTAGACCTTACAAAATGCATTACCTCACATTTATCCGGATTAAACTCCACCTGCCATCTCTCCGCCCAAGTCTCCAAACAATCTAAATCCTGCTGTATCCTCTGGCAGTCCTCATCGCTATCCGCAATTCCACCAACCTTTGTGTCGTCTGCAAACTTACTAATCTGACCAGTTACATTTTCCTCCAAATCGTTTATATATACTACAAACAGCAAAGGTCCCAGCACTGATCCCTGTGGAACACCACTAGTCACAGCCCTCCAATCAGAAAAGCACCCTTCCATTGCTACTCTCTGCCTTCTATGACCTAGCCAGTTCTGTATCCAACTTGCCAGCTCACCCCTGATCCCGTATGACTTCACCTTTTGTACAAGTCTGCCATGAGGGACCTTGTCAAAGGCCTTACTGTTGCTTCACAGCGCCAGGGACCCGGGTTCGATTCCCGACTTGGGTAACTGTCTGTGCAGTGTCTGCACATTCTCCCCGTGTCGGCATGGGTTTCCTCCGGGTGCTCCAGTTTCCTCCCACAAGTCCCGAAAGACGCGCTGTTAGGTAAATTGGACATTCTAAATTCTCCCTCCGTGTACCCGAACAGGCTTCGGAGTGTGGCGACTAGGGGCTTTTCACAGTCACTTCATTGTAGTGTGAATGTAAGCCTACTTGTGACAATAATAAAGATTATTATTATTATTACCTCATACTACTATGCATATCTTCTGGAATGTGAGCTTATAGTTTCGGACATGGGGTCTGATAAATTCACCTCTCATAACGATTAATTATTGCTTCCTTATCTGGTCCATCCTGTTTTCATTCCCCATTTGTCCCATTGCAGTTTGCACTTCCTCCCAATGCTTTCTTTTGTGGTCAGTCGCAACCAAAGAAAAACAGTTTCCAGAACGCAACCAAGTCATGTAACCTGAAACCTGTACACTCTACACATGTGATGAGTGGGGAAGTACACTGTGAAATTGGTCCTGACAACAACAAAATGATGTGTTGGGTGTTCTGGATCCGTGGAACACATACAGGTCACCAACACTTGAAATAATGCAACACTATTTTATTGAATCATGAACTGTTTCACATACTCTGACTGTGGGTTAACACAATGCTAGCTTTAACTAAAGACCTTTGCCTTGTCCTAACCAGTTGATAAACTCAGCACATGGTGAATGTCTGTGTTACAGGCTGTGAGCTCTGTCCTCCTAGCTAGCTGCAACTCCAATGAGTGGGAACTCTGATGCCCCCTGTCTTTATAGTGCGTGTGCTCTAACTGGTGATTGGCTGCAGTGTTGTGTGTGTTGATTGGTCCCACTGTGTGTCTATCAGTGTGTGTCTCCCTCAAGGTATGGATCCACCTGGGGCGGCACTTTGGACTAGGAGATATGTCGGTACTGGCCCCAATATGCAGGAATCGTAGGTTCATACCAGCAGGGATAGATGCGACATGCAGGAGTTGGCATTGGTAAGGGGTAGAGCGGGTGAGGGACTGTTCGTAGAAGGAGGTTGGTGAGACTGGAAGAGTTGCAGGGGAAATTCCAGGTGCCGAGGGGAAGTGAATTTAGGCACATACTGGTGTGGTATTTCACACAAAAGGAGCTCCCCTTGCTTCCTCAGCTGCCAAAGTGTATTCTACTGGATCAGTTGCTAACTCAGGATGACCTATGGAATGGAAGATTGCAGATATTTATGAGTTGTTGTTGGAAACGGAAAAGGGAAGCTGGGGATAGAGCTTGATGGGAGGGGGGGCTGGACTGAAATTATACACCGGGTGAATTCAACATCACCTTGTGCCAGGATGAGCCTGATACACTTTAAGGTGGTGCACAGGGCCCATATGACTCGAGCTCACATGAGTTGGTTCTTCCCTGAGGTTGAGGACAAATGCGAGCATGCAAGGGGGCCTGTGAATCATGTCCACACACTTTGGTCGTGCCTGAAGTTGAGGGAAATTCTGGGCATCGATTTTTGAGACACTGTCGGAGAGATATGTTTGGCGCGGTGCCCATTGATGGCAATTTTCAAGGTTTAGGAGCTTCCGGAGCTACTGCAGGGGAGGGGGACCTTTGTTGTGGCCTTCACCACTCTGATTGCCCAGCAGCAAATCCTACTGGGATGGAAGTCGGAGGCAGCACTGAGAATGTCAACGTGGTTGGGGGATATGGCGGAGTTCTTACAACTGGAGAAGGTTAAGTTTGCTCTTAGAGGGCCAGAATAAGGATTTTATGTAAGATGGAGGTTTGTTCTGTCTCTATTTAAGGATCTGTTTGTCACCAGCAGGTCGGGGAAGGGAAGGCGGCGGGTTTCGGGGGGACGGTTGTTGGGGACGGTGTTATGTTAGTTTAGGGAATAAAAAGGGGGAAATGACAAACTGTTTGTAAGTTGGTTATATCGTTTATTGATTGTTCAATCTGTTCATTGTGTTTTGAATAAAATATATTTTTTTTACATAAAATCTCTGGAATCAATCACGAGAAATTTGATCAAACAGGTAAGTTTGAAGGAATTTCTTCTAGTTAGGGAGAGGTTGAGGTAGTCAATGAGTAGTTGTTTGACTTGCCAACTGTATGTTAATCCAAGTTCTGATCTAGGTTAGCACGCATGGTTTCCTTATCAAAGAAAGTAGATCTGAACTTTGCAACCTAAAGTTCCTTTATGACTATCACAACTACTCCTTCCCCCCCAAAAACAAATGTGGTCTGTAATCAAAATGCTATAAAATATGAAACAATACCGTCTGTCCTGAACATCATTAATAACATCTAAATAAAATTAGATCCCATTTTTCTCACTACCCTTGGTTTCACTTCTTGCAAACAGCAAGTTTCACTTTGAATTGTACTAATAATTCGACGGTGATCCTTTTTAACTCCTTCTAAGTGAGGAAAATAACAAAACGAAGAATGGATTGTGCTGTGAGGATTACTTGGTATGTTACGCAGACAGAACCAGAAACCTAACTGCAGTCCCTAAAGAGTGTGTTGAGGTATCTAGTCTCAGCCATGAGGTATTGGGAACCCTGGAGCAGAGGTTTTGGGTTAGGCATGAGAGGAATCAGGCAATTCCTGCCCTTCGTTACTGACTATCTATCTTTCTGGTGGCATGTGGGTAGATGTGGTGAAATAATAGTGGAGTGATAATACTCCTGGCCCAGTAATCCAGAGGTCTGGACTGAACATACAAAGAACACAACTTCAAATCCCACTCTGACAAATTGAGAATTTAAATTCTTTAAAATAAAAGTGTGGCATCGGTAAAAGTGACTGTGAAGCTGTCGGATTGTCATAAATACCCAACTGGTTTGTGCTCAGTCTACTATGAGTTGAAACCTGAACCCTCTATTACACCACAATGCAGAGATTGCATTAATTGAAATTAGTCCTTACAAAAATCCTTCATATACATTAAGCGCCTTTAACATAAAATATAGTCTTAAGAGATTGGTGACATGTGAAGAAAATGGATATTCACCAAGGAAAGAGTGGGAAAAGTGTGAGATGTTTTTTGCTCCCATTATTTTCATCTCTGCTCCAAACTCAATTCCAGAGCTGTTGACTCCATCCCTCCCTCTGGCAACAGTCTGAGATTAAACCATTGTGTTCGCAACCTGGGCACACCATATTGACCCTGAGATGAAATTCCAACTGCAGTTCACGCCATCACTAAGATTGCCAATTGCTAACTCGTTAACATTGCCCAACTTTTAAAAAATAAATTTAGAGTACCCAATTATTTATTTTCCAATTAAGGGGCAATTTAGCATGGCCAATCCACCTAACCTGCACATCTTTGCGTTGTGGGAGTGAAACCCATGCAAACACGGAGATAATGTGCAAACTCCACCATGGACAGCGACCCAGGGCCGGGGCGACCCAGAGCTGGGACAACCCCTCCACCCCCTCCACCACTGATTCTGGTCTATTGAACATCCCTATTATAAGTAGCTCCGTCATTGGTGGCGGTGCCTTCAGCTGCCTAAGTCCTAACCTCTGGAAATCCCGCCCTCACATCAGTCTAACTCACTTTGTGACACTTCTTAAAACCTACCTTGACCAGTTATTGATAATTTGATCTCCTTATGTGGTCTGACATCATATTTTTGTTTTATAATGCTCCTTGGTGAAGCACCTTGGGATATTTTATTATGTTAAAAGTGAAGGTAATATGGATGTTGTTGATTTTATTCCCAGTTGACCCATAAGGTAAACATCTGCCATCAAGACTAAAGATGATTTACATGTTAGATCCATGTCTTTAAAGTCTAATCTCACTTTAATACCCTGGTTTGTGCCTGATATGGGGATTGTCCAAATTGTGGGCCCTGGGGGTGGGGGTTGGGAATACCGATGATTAAGGATCCTCTGTGAGAAGAAATTCCTCCTCACGATGCAACTGTATTCCCTCGTTCTAGATTTTCCCATGAGGTGGAACGTTCTCTCAGAATCTACCCTGCCACACCCTCTCAGAATCTGATGTGTTTTCACAAGACCACTCATTCTTCTAAACTTCAATGACTAAAGGCTCTGATCAACCTTCCTCATTAGACAACCCCAACATTCTTTTTTGCAAAAATATAATTTATTCGTTAAATACTTGAAAGAACATTACAAATATTTCAAAGTGGCCATTACGCAAAATGCAATAATATTCAGATTCTCTACCTATGTCAAGTTGCACTCTGATGTGCTTCAATACAATTGTGATACATGTAATATTCACTGTGTACATTCATTGTGAGTCATACAACCCCTACATCCCTGGAGTCAACCAGTAAACCTGCTTTAGAATTAAAATACATCCCTCCTGACCCCACCAATGTCCTACACAGCTGGCATAATTGCCCTATTTTTACTCCATCCCTCTTGCAATAAAAGGTCGGTTTACCATTTTTTAAATATAAATTTTGAGTAGCCAATTTTTTTTTTCTAATTAAGGGGCAATTTAGCATGGCCAATTCATCTAACCTGCACATCTTTGGGATGTGGGGGTGAGGCCTACGCAGACACGGGGAGAATGTGAAAACTCCACACGGACAGGCCATTTACCTTCTTAATTACTTGTTCCATCTACATGCTAACTTTTTGTCATTCATGTACAAGAACACTCTCAGTGCTGCAGTATTCTACAATATCCCTCCATTTAAATGATATTTTACTTTTCTATTCCTCCCAACAAAATGAACAACCTTGTATTTTCCACATTATACTCCAGCTACCAAAGTCTTTCCCAAGCACTAACCCATCTATATTCATTTGCAGACTCTGCATTCTCCTCACAACTTGTTTTCCTACCTATCTTTGTATCATCATTAAATTTAGCGATAAAGCAATTCATCCAAGTCATTGATATAGATTCTGGGTCATTGATGTCCCAGCACTGACCCCAATGGCACTCCACTAGTTACAGTTTGCCATCCGGAAAATGGCCCATTAATCCTGACTCTCTATTTCTAGTTACCCAATTCTGTTTTCAAGCTCATAGCTTTTCCCCATTATCTTGCGTGGTAACCCTTTGTGTGGTACCTTACTGAGTGTCTTTTGGAAATCCAAATACACTACATCTACACGTTTCCCTTTATCCACCCTGTTTTTTTATCCTCAAAGAACTCCAATTGATTTGCCAAACATGATTTCTCTTTGTTGAGCCATGTTTGCTCTGCCTGATTGCATTTCAATTTTTGATTTGTCCTGTTACAAATTTGTTAATAATGGATTCTAAGCATTTTCCCAATGATCGATGTTTGGCTAACGGGTCTATAGGTTCCTGCTTTCTGTTTCCCATTTTCTTAAACAGAGGTGTTACGATTTGTGGTTTGACAATCTGCTGGGGCTGTCCCTGAATCTTGGGAATGTTGAAACATTATAAAATATGCATCCACTATCTCAGCAGCCATTTATTTTAAGAGCCTGAGGTCAGCAGGTTCAGGAGACTTACCAACCTCAGTCCCATTAGTTTTGCTCCTGTATTTACAAATGTATTTTTCTTTGAGCTACCATGAGGTTATTACTAAACGATTAGTATTATCACTGGCAATTATGATGTTTCATTGTTTGTTGAAGAGAAATCAGTCAGTGCCAATTCAGTAGGTGGCACTCCTGACAGGTTCAGGGACCAGAGCATAGAAATGCAGACTGATATCCCTGGTGTAATAGGGAGTATTGCACTGCCAAGGGTGCTCTCTTTCAGATGAAATGTTGAATGGGGGTTCTATCTTCCCTCTAAGGTAGACATAAATGATCCCATGGCATTATTTTGAAGAATAATAGGGGAGTGATCCCTGTCCAATATTTAGTCCTCAACCAACATCACAAAACACAAACTACCTGGTCACCATCACATTATTATTTGTGAGATCTTGTGTGTAAATTGGTTGCTGTATTTCTTGTGTTACGATAGCAAGTACGAGGCTTTTTATTAATACATGCAAACATAAAAATTAGGAGACACTCGGCCCCTTGAGCCTGTTCCTCTACTCAATAAGATCATGGCTGATCTGATTATGACCTCAACCCCACATTCCTGCTTACTCCCCAAGAACCTTTGACTCTGAAAATATTTGACAGCGAAAAATATTTGCTGACTCCGCCTCTAATGCTCTCCGGCAAAGAGAATTCCAAAGACTCATGACCCCACTGAGAGGAAAAATTCCCCAAATCTCTGTTAAATAGGAGACCCCTTATTTTTAAACTGTGCCCACTGGCCTCTCCCACAAAGAGGAAAGATCCTTGCAGCATCCATCCTGTCAATTCCCCTCAGGATCTGATATGTTCATGGCATTTTGTCACGATTAATTTTGTCATTACCGCTGGCCTCGTTAGAAAGTAATAATTTTTAATTACTGTTAAATAACTGCCACATCCTTCAACGTAAAATTGTTTACACTGAAAATGAGTGAGAATATTTTCTTTCATTGATGGGATGTGGGTGTCGCTGGCTGGACCAGCATTTGTTGCCCATCCCTAATCACCCTCCACTTCAGAAGGCATTTGAGTCAACCACATTGCTGTGGGTCTGGAGCCACATGTAGGACGGGAGATTTCCTTCCCTGAAGGACTTAGTAAACGAGATGTTTTTTTTTAACGACAATCCACAGTGGTCTCATGGTCATCATTAGACTTCTAATTCCAGATTTCTTTATTGAATTCAAATTTCACCAGCTGGGATTTGAATCCAGATCTCTGGATTACTAGTCCAATATCACCAGGCAACTGCCTCCTCTCAGATATGCATATGCACAACCTGGTAATATTCCCATGTAGGACACTTTTGCAGAAGTTCAGTATGCTGGACTGGAAGTGCATTATATCGATGCGGGTGGCTGTGCCCTGCTTGAAGGCACGAAGCAGGATGAACTGATTCACTTTGCAGTTGTTCCCCAGGAGGGGAGAAAAAAATGTACAACATTCCCCCTCTCCACCCATCCTTATCCCATGCACTCTGCTCCCCCGGGGAAATGGGTCCATGTTTCAAAGTGCCAAACATATGAACATACGAATTAGGAACAGGAGTAAGAGTTGGTCACTCGGCCCCTCGAGCCTGATCTGCCATGCAATAAGATCACAGCGGATCTGACTGCAACCTCAACCCCACATTCCCCGGGGGAGGGGGGGGGGGAGGGAAGTGGACTGCACGGTTGTTAGGGACGCCTGCACGGTTGCTAGGGAAAGCAGGATGTGACATTCTCTGGCGGATGACGCGCGCAGTCTCACTAGTCAATTTCAGCTGTAACTGACACCGGAGGAGGGTGCCAATGGACAGGAGTGTGGGATTGCAAATCAACTGAGGATTTGTGACCAGAGCCGGGATCTGGTCTCTCTTGCGGGGCACTGAATGCAGCAGTGGGGTCAAGCAGCGTTTCTTTTGTTGAGCTTGGTTGTTCCTGTCTCAGGATCCCACCCGAAGGCACCCAGATGTTTGCCTGGGTTGTTGTGCTCGCCGTCTCAGCCGCACTCGCTCTCCAAGCAGCCCAGTGCTACAAGCCTGTTATTGTGGTGCACGGTTTGTTTGACAGCCCGGGGGATTTTAAGATGCTGCAAGGTTTCGTCAACGAGGTAAAGGCTCCTTCGCTGCTGGCCTGGTTTGTTCGCCTCTCTGTTATGGGCTGTGAGCTGAGAAGCAGCTCCTCCGTTCTGGCAACATGTACTGTTTGCTCGCTTGGGGGTGGGGTGGGGATCGGGTTACAGGGCAGCTCTGCACAGTGTGCATTAAGAGCCCGGCGTTAATAAGTGAACTCGACTGGAATTCCGCCTCAGCAAGTTTACCAAGTGTGTGTGTGGCTGATGGACTGTGTGTCAGTCCATGAGATTTAAAAGATATCAAGTGTTTATTAGCAGTTTATTAGTTCTAATAATGCTCCTTTATACCAACGTTTGTAAAGCTATCTATCCTTTTTAAAAAGCAATCTGATTTTCCTTCCACCCCCCCAAAAAAATATATATTCACAAAATTTGTAAAAGCACATTACATAAAGTTGGGCCTCGGGTAGAGCCTTGTGTCCCGCTCTCGGCACCCACTCCCACACTTTAGGAAGGATGTGATGTGCATTGGAGAGGTTGCAGAAAATATTGACGAGAATGTTTCCAGGGAACTTCAGTTGCACAGAAAGACTGGCGAAGCCGTGAGAAGGCTAAGAAGAGATTTGATGGAGGTTTTCAAAATCATGAGGTGTTTGGGCAGAGTAGGTATGGTGAAACTGTTCCCGCTGGTGGAAGGATTAAGAATGAGAAGACACAGGTTTGAGGTGATTAGCAAAAGAAGCAATGGCGATGTGAGGAAAATGTGTTTTTTTTTGTAATGCTGTGTTTAGCGCCTGGACTGTACTGCCTGGGCCTGAGCTGGGAGCAGCTTCGGTTGAGGTTTTCAGAAGTGAATTGGATCGTAGGGGCGGCGGGGTGGCACAGTGGATAGCACTGCTGCCTCACAGCACCAGGGACCTGGGTTGAATTCTGACCTTGGTTGACTGTGTGGAGTTTGCACATTCTCCCTGAGTCTGCGTGGGTTTCCTCCCACAGCCCAAATGTGTCCAAGTTAGGTGGATTGGCCATGCTAAATTGCCCCTTGGTGTCCCAAAAGGTAGGTAGGGTTATGGGGATAGGGTGTTCTTTCAGAGGGTCGATACAGATGCGATGGGCTGTATGGCCTCCTTCTGCACTGTAGGGATTCCATGATTACTTAAAGAAGAAAAAGAATTGCGCAGCTGTTGGGAGTGCCATTCAGTGCCTTTCTTTTGTAGAGAGCCAGCACAGATGGAATGGACCGAATGGCCTCTTCTGTGCTATAACCATTCTTTGATTCTCAAGCCCGTGCCAGAAGGTACAAATACCTCTCAAGGTATATGAGCAAAAAGCTAGGCCGACACTTCCAGCGCAATGCAGAAGGAAGGCTAAACTGTCTGAGGTGCCCGCTTTTGGATAAGATCTTAACCTGAAGTCCTGTCTGCCCTCTTGGGTGAAAGTAATAGATCCCGGAGCCAATATTTTAGTGAAGAGAACGGGGCCTTTCCCAATGGAGTGAGAGAGGGAGAAGCTGTGCTTTATCTGACATGAAGGCCTCATTGACATTGATCGCTTGAAATTCGTCCTTGAAATGTTCCCTGAATTTAAAAAGCCAAAAGGCACTGCTTTCTACATTGATGTTTATAGCTTATTGCTTGGTCAGGTCTGACACTTCGTTGTTCAGCTTTTTCTTTCAGGTTTTCTCTTTGTGTAGAGCTTGTAGGGCAGGATCTGTCACTGTTCATTCCTAAGTGACGCTGAGCACTGATGCATAAAGTGCACTTGTCGATCTGTGAAGAGCGATGAACCCGGGTTCAATATCGTTCTTGACAAGCACCAGGGGCTTTCCACTGCAGTCATACTACCTAATGGATCAGCCCTCAGTACAGGCTGGCGATTGAATGGATTCCATTGACTGATAATTAGGCTGAGTGCATTTCCCCTATTTTGATGGGTTATCTCTCATGGGCTGCAAGGAGAGTTTCAGTTTTTGTTCTTTGGTTTAATTTTGCTCTTCCCCTGCAGCCAGCTGCACAGTTATGTTCCTCCTTCCGCAGCGAGACCTGTGCAGCCCGGATCAGGTTGGGAATCATGTGGGATCAGTGCCTCATTCTCAAGTTAAAACGTAGTGCATCTCCCGTGTCCTCTATTATCATCGGATCATCTCTTCTCAAATCTTTTTGCCTCCTAGTTTGACAAGTCTGTGAATTGTGCTGTGCTTTGGATGCATAGCTTCTTGTGAAACCTTGTCCAGGTGGAGCCTGGAGCCACGATGATGGCCTGGAATAATGGGATAGACCGTACTGTTTGGCTGTGCACCATTTGTGCACTTTTAGTAACGTGGAGGTTTCAGGGCTGAGACATCTGTTAAGGTTGGGGAATTTTGGAAATGGAGTGGGCAAGGACAATTGACTAAGATTTATCTTCATGTTGGCGCTTCAGGGATTGAGTGAGTGCGGTGTTTTCATGGGATATTGCTGTCACTAGCTGGGCCAGCATAATTGCCCTTGAACTGACCTTGTTTGGCCATTTCAGAGGCCAGTTGAGGGTCAACCACATTGCTGTGGAACACGTGTAGGCTAGACCAGGTGAGGACGGCAGATTTCCTTCCCCAAAGGGGCATTAGTGAACCAGATGGGTTTTTACGACAATGAATGGTAATTTTATATTAAATCCCACCAGTTGCTATGGTGGGATTTGAACCTGTGTCTCCAGAGCATTAACCTGGGCCTCTGGATTACGAGCCCAGTGCCATTATCACTATGCCATCATCTCTTTCTAGATGTGGAGATGCCGGCGTTGGACTGGGGTGAGCACAGTAAGAAGTCTTACAACACCAGGTTACAACACTCAGATTCACCTGAGGAAGGAGCAGCGCTCCGAAAGCTAGTGTTTGAAGCAAACCTTTTCGACTTTAACCTGGTGTTGTCAGACTTCTTACTGTGCTCTTTCTAGAGGCAGTGAAGCTGATGGATAGGTTCGAAGTGGGTGAAAGAAGTGTTCAGACATAGACATACCCCAACTGTAACACTGCAGGTCAATGGAAGCTACCTGGAGCCCAATATTATTCACTGTTATGTTTTTGAAAATAAATTTAGAGTACCCAATTCTTTTTTTCCAATTGAGGGGCAATTTAGCTTGGCCAATTCACTTACCTTGCACATCTTTTTGGATAGTGGGGTGAGACCCACGCAGATACGTGGGGAATGTGCATGATAGTGACCCAGGGCCAAGCTCAAACCCGGGTGCTGTGAGGCAACAGTGCTAACCACTGCGCCACCATGCTTTCACCATAAACTTTAACAGAGGACAAAATTAGGCAGGGTGTGAAACCCGTGGCCCATCCAATCCTGATTCCTGAAGGAGGGTTTGGGATAATATTGTCAGCCATGTGTCAATGCAATTCAATCCTTCATTCACCTTCATATTGCACCAATGGGTGTTCCAGTAGCGATAAGTAAGCACCAGTCATAGGCATTCCAGGTTCCCCCCAGATCTGTTACCTGGGGTTAATTGCAATGCTCCTAACCTGGCTGATGTTAATCAACATAAATACAGACTGAAGTTTGTATTTTCCTGTTTACTGTTGGATTCTATCACTGAACTATCAGCGAGATGGTCTGGATTAAAAAGCAGGATCTTTGACTTGTGTAGAGACTTTGAAGCACTCACGTGTTGTAACTTGTACATTAACTACCAGCAATGTTTGTGGTGTGACATGTACTCCATGTTGTTTACAGAATGGGAGGTTGGACTATTTTCTTTTTAACATTTTTGAGCACAAGGGTCTGTTCAAAATAACAGCAGTGAACTGATATTGGGAAGCATTTTATTTACAAGCAGGCACTAATTTAGAGTGCACCTTAACTTGGTCCCTTTTTAAAAACTCTTCTTGAAAGGCTGACTTTCATTTTGAATTTCCTCGTGAGATGCTGCACTTGTAGCTGATGGGGTTTTGTTTTCGTTGACCCTGTTGGTCAATGCCATTGAGCTTCTTCGTCAAGGTCCTTGTTTTCACTGACTGGCTCATATCTATATTATGATGCTGTACAGGAGGCCATTCAACCCATCCACCTGGACTGACTCTTTGCTATCCAATTATTCTCTCTGCTCTTTCCATCTCAGTCCTGAAAATGTTCACCATTAAATAGATTTAGCCAATGCTTTTTAAAACAAGGACTTTCACCAAACCTTCAGCCAGATTCCAGATTGCAGCAATCTGCTGATTTAGAAAATCAGCGGGGGGATTCTCAGTCGGCGGGACTCTCCGTCGGCGGGATTCTGTGGCCTGCCGGCAGCACACCCTTGCCCGTGCATTTCCCAACGGTGTGGGGTGACCCACAATGGGAAACCCCATTGGCCGGCTATGGGAATGGAGAATCCCGCTGATGGCGGGGGCGTGCCGCCCCGGAAAACAGGTCTGGCGGGACGGAGAATCCCACCCCAGTTCCCTCATATTGCCTCTGGTTATTTCACCAATGATTTTAAATCTGGCACCTCTAATTGCCCCTAGAAACAGTTAATTTTTATTTATATATCGCAACCCATCCAAGTTTTTGAACACTTTTATCAAATATCCCCTCTACGTTTAAGTAGAACAGCCCCAGTTTTCTCCATATAAGTGAAGTCCCCCACCCTGGCATCGTTCCAGTAAATCTCCTCTGCCCACTTACTTTAACCCTGGATATCCTTTCTGAAGTGTATTGCCGAGAATTGAACACGTTTTATGGTTCTGGTCACTTTACTCTTTACAACAGAGGCAGTAGCTGGAGGCTGAAACCAGATGCTTGTTGTTGTGTTTATTAATACACACTGACCCCATCAGTCCTGGTTAGAATGGGAATGGTGATTTCTCCTGGCAATCCCATCTGGAAACCACGCTCTTTTCAAAGGGATAGGGATTGATTTTTACAAACTTAATTTGTCTGACGTAACTGCCCTTCACTGACTGCGCCTTAAATAAGCTTGCTGTAGTCAAGTGACTCCTCTTACTACACACACATTCTGATGATGGAAGGTCATCTTGTTAATGATTTCTCACATGCATGTTTGTGCTGAGAGCGAGGTGGTTGTGTCAGATTGAGTAAAACGTTTGTTCTTGCCGTACGAACATTCCAATCGGGAGAGGAGGAGGCCGCTCGGCCCCTCGAGCCTGCTCCGCCATTCAATAAGGTCATGGCTGATCTGATTGTAACCTCAACTCCACATTCCTGCCGACCCCCCCGATAACCTTTCACCCCCACCTTGTTAATCCAGAATCTATCTAGCTCTACCTAAAAATATTCTAAGATTCTGCTTCAACCGCCTTTTGAGGAAGAGAGTTCCGGAAATTCATGGCCCCTGAGAGAAAAAAATTCTCCTAATTTCTGTCTTAAATGAGTGACACCTTATTTACACAGTGACCCCCAAGTTCTAGATTCTTCCACAAGAGGAAACATCCTCTCCACACCCACCCTGTCAATACACCGCAAGATCTTAATGGGTTTGATCAAGTCGCCTATTTCTCTTCTGAACTCCAGTGGATACACACCTTTCCACACAAGCCAACCCACCCATTCCTGGTATTAGTCATAGAAGAATAGAATTCATGGAATCCCTACACTGCTGAAGGAGGCCATTCAGCCCATCACGTCTGCACCAACCCTTGGAAAGAGCACCCTACCTAGGCCCATCTAATCTTTTGGATTCTAACGGGCAATTTATCATGGCCAATCCACTTAACCTGCAGATCTTTGGACTGTGGGTGGAAACCCACGCAGACATGGGGAGCTCCAAGTCTAAAAGACGTGCTTGTTAGGTGAATTGGACATCCTGAATTGTCCCTCTTGTGTACCCGAACAGGCATCGTAGTGTGGCGACTAGGGTGTTGTCACAGTAACTTCATTGCAGTGTTAATGTAAGCCGACTTGTGACACTAATAAAGATTATTATTATAAATACATGAATAGGATGGGAATAGAGGGATACGGACCCAGGAAGTGTAGAAGATTGTAGTTTAGTCGGGCAGCATGGTCGGCACGGGCTTGGAGGGCCGAAGGGCCCGTTCCTGTGCTGTACATTTCTTTGTTCTTTGTTCTTTGTATAAGTGCGAACTCCACACAGACAGTCACCTGAGGCCGGATTTGAACTCAGGTCCCTGGCGCTGTGAGGCAGTAGTGCTAGTCATTGTAAGGCAGTAGTGCTAGTCATTGTAAGGCAGTAGTGCTAGTCACTGTGAGGCAGCAATGCTAGTCACTGTGAGGCAGCAGTGCTAACCACTGTGACACCCATAGTCTCGTAAACTTTCTCTAAACTATTTAGTGGGCAGCACGGTAGCCTAGTGTTTAGTACAGTTGCTTCAAAGGTCCAGGGTCCCAGGTTCGATTCCCGGCTTGGGTCACTGTCTGTGCAGATTCTCCTCGTGTCTGTGCGGGTTTCCTCCGGGTGTTCCGGTTTCCTCCCACGGTCCAAAGATGTGGAAGTTAGGAGGATTTGCTATGCTAAATTGCCCTTCGTGTCCAAAAATGGTTAGATGTGGTCACGGGGACAGGGTGGAGGAGTGGGTTTAGGTAGGGTGCTCTTTTGTGGCTGATAATGGGGGTCGATATGTGATGGTGGGTGGTAGGCTGCAGGGGACACGGGTGGTGCTGGTGAATGTGTATGCCCCGAATTGGGAGGATACAGGGTTCATGAAGCGCATGCTGAGTCGGATCCCAGATCTGGAAGCGGGGAGCCTGATAATGTGGGGGGGGACTTTAATACGGTACTGGACCCGGCGCTGGACCGATCCTGGTCAAGGTCGGGCAAGAGGCCAGCTGCGGCCAAGGTTCTCAGGGGGTTTATGGATCAGATGGGGGCAGTGGATCCGTGGAGGTTTGCTAGGCCGGCGGCCAGAGAGTTCTCTTTTTTTCTCCCACGTGCATAAGGCCTATTCACGGATAGACTTCTTTGTGGTGAGCAGGGCACTGATTCCAAGGGTGGAGGGAACGGAATATTCGTCCATAGCGATTTTGGACCAAACCCCGCACTGGGTGGAGTTGGAGTTGGGGGAGGAAAGGGACCAGCGCCCGCTGTGGTGCTTGGACGTGGGACTGTTGGCAGATGAGGAGGTTTGTGGGCGGGTCCGGGGGTGCATTCAGAGACACATAGAGGCCAATGATAATGGGGAAGTACCCATTGGTGTGGTTTGGGAGGCTCTGAAAGCGGTGGTCAGGGGAGAGTTAATCTCAATTAGGGCTCACAGGGAGAAGAGAGAGAGGTTGGAGAGGGAGAGGTTGTGGTGGGGATATTAAGGGTGGATAGGAGGTATGCGGATTCCCCTGAAGAGGGGCTGCTGAAGGAGCGACGGAGCCTCCAAACGGAATTTGTTTTGTTGACCACGGGGAGAGCTGCGACCCAGTGGAGGAAGGTGCTGGGGGCAGTATACGAATATGGGGAGAAGGCGAGCCGGATGCTGGCGCATTAGCTACACAAGAAGGAGGCGACGAGGGAAATTGGAGGAATCAGGGACAGAGGGGGGAACACGGTGCGGAGTTTGGCTAAAATAAATGAGGTATTCAGGGATTTCTATGGGAACCTGTATAAGTCAGAACCCCTGGAGGGGGAGAGGGGATGCGGCGGTTCCTGGACCAATTGAGGTTCCCGAGAGTGGAGGAGAGGCAAGTGGAAGGCCTGGGGGCCCCGATTGGGATAGAGGAGCTGGTTACGGGGTTGGGGAGCTGGTTACGGGGTTGGGGAGCATGCAGGCGGACAAGGCCCCGGGGCCTGATGGGTTCCCGGTCGAATTTTACAGGAGGTTTGTGGATCTGCTGGGTCCGCTGCTGGTGAGAACCTTCAACGAGGCGAGGGAGGAAGGGATTCTCCCCCCGACAATGTCTCGGGCACTGATCTCGCTGATCCTCAAGCGGGACAAGGACCCGCTGATCCTTAAGTGGGACAAGGACCCACTGCCGTGTGGCTCGTATAGGCCGATCTCGCTCCTTAATGTAGATGCCAAGTTGCTGGCAAAGGTCCTAGCCACAAGGATTGAGGATTGTGTCCCGGGAGTGATACACGAGGACCAGACGGAGTTCGTGAAGGGCAGGCAGTTAAATGCAAATGTGCGGAGGCTCCTGAATGTGATTATGATGCCGTTGGAGGGTGGGGAGGCCGAAGTGGTGGCGGCAATGGACGCGGAGAAGGCCTTTGATCGGGTGGAGTGGGAGTACCTATGGGAAGTGCTTGGCAGGTTTGGGTTCGGGGAGGGGTTCATAGGGTGGGTCAAATTGTTATACCAGGCCCCGGTGGCGAGCGTATCTACGAACCGGCGGAGATCAGAATATTTTAGGTTGTACCGTGGGACGAGACAGGGGTGCCCCTGTCCCCCTGTTGTTTGCTTTGGCAATTGAGCCGCTGGCCATAGCGTTGAGGGAATCTAGAAACTGGAGGGGGTTGGTCCGGGGAGGGGAGGAACATCGGGTCTCGTTGTATGCTGATGACCTGCTTTTGTACATCACAGATCCAGTGGAGGGGATGGTGGAGGTCATGCGCATCCTTAGGGAGTTTGGGGACTTCTCAGGCTACAAGCTTAAGGTGGGGAAGAGTGAGCTCGTTGTGGTCCATACGAGGGGCCAGGAAAGGGGGCTGGAGGAGCTGCCGCTTAAGAGTGCGGAGAGGAGCTTCCGATATTTGGGTATCCAGGTGGCCAGGAGTTGGGGGGCCCTGCATAAGCTTAATTTGGTGCGGTTGGTAGACCAGATGGAGGGAGGCTTTAGGAGATGGGATGTGTTGCCACTCTCCCTGGCAGGCAGGGTGCAGTCCGTTAAGATGACGGTCCTCCCTAGGTTCCTGTTTGTGTTCCAGTGCCTGCCCATTCTCATCCCCAAGTCCTTTTTTAAGCGAGTAAGCAGGAGCATTATGGGGTTTGTATGGGCAAGTAAAACCCCGAGGGTCAAGAAGCTGTTTCTGGAGCGTAGTCTGGACAGGGGTGGGCTGGGGCTACCGAACCTGTGTAGTTATTAATGGGCAGCCAATGTGGCAATGATTCGGAAATGGGTAATGGAGGGAGAGGGGGTGGCGGCTTCATGCATGGGCACTAGCTTGGGAGCGCTGGTGACGGCACCTTTGCCGCTACCTCCGACGCGGTACACCACAATCCCGGTGGTGGCGGCGACACTGAGGATCTGGGGGCAGTGGAGACGGCATGGGTTAATTGGGTGCCTCAATTTGGTCCCCAATACGGAATAATCATAGGTTTGCACCGGGCAGGATAGATGCCGGATTCCTGAGCTGGCATCCGGCGGGAACTAAAAGGATGGGGGAACCTATTTATCGACTGGGCTTTTGCTAGCCTGGAGGAGAAATTTGGGTTACCCCCCGGAAACGCCTTTAGATACATGCAGGTGAGGGTGTTTGTGAGAAGGCAAGGAAGGGAATTTCCGCTGCTTCCCGCACGGAGGATTCAGGACAGGGTGACCTCGGGTGTATGGGTGGGAGAGGACAAGGTCTCGGCGATCTATCAGGAGTTGCAGGAGGTGGAGGAAGCCTCGGTGGAGGAGCTGAAGGGCAAGTGGGAGGAGGAGCTGGGCGGGGAACTGGATGAGGGCTTGTGGGTAGAGGCCCTGGGCAAGGTTAAGTCCTCCTCGTCTTGCGCCAGACTTAACCTGATCCAGTTCAAAGTGGTTCACAGGGCACAGATGACAGGGGCGAGGATGTGCAAGTTTTGTGGGGTGGAGGACAGATGCGTGAGGTGCTTGGGGAGCCCAGCAAATCACGGCCATATGTTCTGGGCGCGCCCAGCGCTAGAGGGGCTCTGGAAGGGCTTCGCAAAGGCTATGTCCAAAGTCTTGGACACTCGGGTAAAACCGAGCTGGGGGATAGCAATATTCGGGGTTTCAGATGAGCCGGGAGTACAGGAGCTGAAAGAGGCCGGAGTTCTGGCCTTTGCATCCTTGGTAGCCCGGAGGAGGATCCTACTAATGTGGAGGGATGCGAAACCCCCAAGCATGGAGGCTTGGATTAATGACATGGCAGGGTTCATCAAGTTGGAGAGGATAAAGTTTGCCTTGCGAGGGTCTGTGCAGGGGTTCTCCAGACTTTCTCGTGGAACGTTAGGTGGAGGTCAAGAGCTGCAGCAACCCAGGGGGGAGAAGGGGGGGGGTTGGCTTGTTTTTATTATTGTAAGGGGCGTTTGCCCCGTTTTGTTCTTAGTTTGTTAGATAGTTTAATGTTTAGTGGTTTAAATTGTTGGAGGGGATGGCGTAAGGCCCCCCCCCCTTTTATTTTTCTTATGTATATTTTCTTTCCTTTCTGGAGTGTTTTCTAAAAATTTATTGAAAACCTTGAATAAACATGTATTTTTTTTAAAAGGTAGGGTGCTCTTTACAAAGACTGGTGCAGATTTGATGGGCCGAATGGCCTCCTTCTGCACTGTAAGTTCTATGATTCTATAATGCTTTACATCCTTGTGCCATCAGTGTGGTTCAGTTGGTGTGCAAAATGTTAGAGTCCCCCAAAACAGGTTGGCTGCTGCCGAACACTAGCTGTGCCTCAAAACAAATCCATTGGCTGTCCGGCACTTTGGGATATCCTGAGGAGATGAACTGTGTCGGAATGGAGGCAAAGGTACTGTAAAAATTGTTTGAAAGAAATAAGCCTCGAGGAATCCTGGATACTTAACAATGGAGTGGTCTCTTTTCTGTTTCTGCCTCCCCTCAGACACATCCAGGCACCAATGTGACGGTCATCGACCTCTTTGATCACACACAGAGTCTCAAGTCACTCTGGAGTCAGGTGGACGGGTTCAAGGAGGCGATCTATCCCATCATGCAAAATGCAGCAGACGGTGTTCACATGATCTGCTACTCACAAGGTAGGGCTTGCCATGAGAACATTCACAGCACGATCGATGCATCTATTTCAAAATGTTATAACCATGAATATTAAGGCTGGTGTGGCTGTTTATTTATTCAGCTGTTGTACTGACTACAAGTTCTGTGTGGACTGAAGATGATTGAGTGATTTCTCCTATCGATCATGCCTAGAAACTACATTATTTCAAAGGGACAGGAGTTGATTTTTATGTACTGGATTTGCCTGAAGTAACTATCCTCCACTGACTGTATTTTACTGGGAAATGAGCTTGTTGTAGTTGGGAGACTGTCTTTACTGTGGAATGGTTCTGATGAAAGGTCACTTTGACCTGAAACCGTGGGCTGGATTCTCCGGAGCCCCAGCCGCGTGTTTCTCGGTGGCGGGCTGCTTGCTTGGTGGCAGGATTCTCTACTCCAGTCGCTTGTCAATGGAATTTCCCATTGAAGCCACCCCGTGCCTCCGGGAAAACCTACAGGCAGAGGTGCGCGGCCGGCAGGAACATTGAATCCCAACGACCAGAGAATTCTGTAACTCCGTTTCTCTCTCCACAGATGTTGACTGACCAGCTGAGCATTTCCAGCACTCTTTGTTTTTATTTCAGATTTCCAGCATTTGTAGTGACCGACGTCACATGTAGTTCTGGTTATGAGCTCAATGAATTGAAGCCACCAGTCCTGCCCGCCTGGCACCCCATTGGCTGTCATGGTGCTGTCCGTTTTGTTTCTTTTCAATCTGTAGTTAATAAAATATTTTGTTTTAAACTGTGATGGTGTCTTAGCATAATCCCGAATACCCCGCTCCCTCTTTCCCCATTGAGAAGGTGGATGTCTGGATTTACTGTCAGAGGGTCTCTGCTGGGCAAGGCATGGAAAATTGTACAGTGTGAATAAAATGATCATTTAAACCTGGCTGTCCAGGTCCTGAGTGTGTGTGATGGGACGGTGTAGCAGGAGGAGCTTTATTCTGTCGGGAACCCCTGCTTTTAACCTGTTTTTGATGAGACAGTGTAATCTGAGCTCTCTCCCTTTGTGAATTTCTAGGTTCCGCTGCCATTTTACCCACATGTGAGATGAATTCACTCACTTTGTTGGGTCATTTTTGTAGCTCTTTTTTCCACCACGCTCTTCCTGTTTGTGTGGTGACTGCAGTTTTAGTCTTTACAGCTCCACCCCCTCGACTACAGAGCAATACGTGCAACCCGAAGGTGGTAAACTGATGTGTCTCTTATTCTTCGTTGAATGTCTGCACATATATGAAGTTGTTTCACTCATTGTTCCTGCTCGATATGCTGATTCTGGACCAGAACCCTCAAATGTTCGGTTAGGGACCAGTATCCTTTTACAAAAAATTTACACTAAATTTTTATTTTTATTTTTTTTAATTCTCCTCCTTTTTCACATTTTCTCCCACATTTAGACCCATCAACAATAAACAATAATCAGCAAGATATGTCAGTCCCCATAATAACGACAATCCCATCCTCCCACCAACCCCCAAACCTCAACCCACATGTTTACATAAACAAATGACAAAAAGGAATCAGGGATTACCTGTAGTCACCCTTAATCTTACACAGCCCCCCCCGTCTCCAGCTCCTCCCGTCCACTGCCCCTTGTAAAACTCCTCCTCCCAACCTCGGTTCCTTTCCCCCAACTTTCCACCCCGGCTAGACCACTCGGACCCTGTTCTGTCAGGCTCCGATGGCCGCAGCCCCTCCCCCACCTCACTCCCGTTCACTGGCCGGCTTAAACCGGCCAGCGTGGAGGCCCCCGCCCGGGTCCCTTTCCCACTTGCCCGGCCCTAGGAAAGCCCAAAGATCCCCTTTTAGCAGACAAACCCCGCATATCCACCTACACCCCAAAGAGCTCTCATTTCGAGTGAAAGTCCCGTCCCTTCCCTTGTCCAAATATATACCACATTGGCTCCTTTAATCTCTACACCCGCGCGCAGTGATACAAAAAAGAAGGAAATACAGTCATGAGGTTACATCGGCACATGGCCATTCCTCAATTTGTCAGTTCTGCCACAGTCCTTCTGCTTTCGCAAACTCCTCCGCTGCTTCCGCCGTTCCAAAATAAAAGTCCCTGAGCTTGTAAGTCACCCTCCGCTTCGCTGGATATACAATGCCGCACCGCACCTTGCTAATGTACAGTGCCCTCTTCACCCGGTTGAAGGCAGCCCGCCTCCTTGCCAGCTCCACCGTAAAGTCCTGGTATACACCTATACCAGCTCCAGCCCAGTGCACCACCCGCTTCTGCTTGGCCCAGCTCAGGACCTTCTCCTTCACCCTGTACCTGCGGAAGCACAGAGTCACTGCCCTTGGCGGCTCACTCGCCTTTGGTACAGGCCTCCCCCACCGATGAGCCCGATCCAGTTCATATCGGGAGGGATCCTCCCCCTCCCCCAATAATTTTGCCAGCATCGCGGCAAAATACTCAGTCGGCTTCGGTCCTTCAACTCCGGGCAGCCCCACAATCCTCAAATTCTGTCGCCTGGATCTGTTTTCCAGGTCTTCCATTTTTCCCCACAGATCCTTGTTAGTATCCAGCACCTTCCACATCTCTTTCCCCATCGAGGCAAGTTGATCACCGTGCTGCAATAACGTCTCCTCCACTTCCTTCAGCGCCTCCCCTTGCTCTCGCACCTCCGCCACTGCGCTCGCCACCTCCGTCCTCACCGGGGAAACTGCCTCCTCCACCAGCACACTCAAAACCTCCCTCATCTCCTTCCTCACCGTCTCCATGCATTTTGCAATCTGCGCCAACTGCTTTTCAAATTCCGCAGCCATCACTGTAGATATTTCTTCAGCCGTAAGCAGTGCGGCCTTCCCTGGTGCTCCAGCCTCCATTTTCCTTGGTGACCCCGCGGTGACCTTTCCACTCCCTGACGGACCTTCAGCTGTTTTCTTTCCGGCCGTTTTCTTGCTCACCCTCGACATTTTTCTTTGTTCTTTTTTTCCTCCTGTGTCTTCATTGTGCCTCCTCCGTGCCTTCTCCCTGCTTCTGCCGCCTCCGTGGACCCTGGGACCGGGCTTAAAGCCCCGAAAATGCCGTTGCCGAACGGGAGCCCTCCATTGTGCAATTTACATTACGTTTGAGGTGCCAGGAACTTACTAAATGAATAAAGCCACAAGGTTCCACAATTTTTTGAACAAAGAAAGTATATTTTACTGTACACAGTTAGCAAAGTAAAACAATTTACATTATTTGACTTACACACACTAGCATTCAGAATCAACATGAGGTACATGTGAGTGACAGGTGCGACCAAGGTGGATACCATCGATTTCTCACCCAGACATCAGTGTCCACTGTGAGTTACGCAATCTTGATAATCCTCTGTCCCTGTCATGAAGGATTTCCAGTCTTCACCTTCGAAGATCCTGGGCGGGATTCTCCGCCGGCGGGATTCTCCGTTTTGCCGGCGCCCGGGGGTTTCCCGACAGCGTGGGGCTGCTCCACGACGGGAAACCCCATTGACCGGCCAGCGTAACGGAGAATCCCGCTGGCGGGTCGAGGCAGAAATGTGGCACGGCGGGGCGGAGAATCTAGCCCCTACTCTCTGAATTCCCTCAAAAATCTGACCTAATGTAGAATGCCTTGATGATTGCTTACCTCCCAGGGTTCCAGTCTCGTCTGCTGAGACTCCTCTCCCTCAGTTTCCTGAGTCTGCACTCCAGCACCGACATGAGCACAACATCGGATCTACAGCCACACTGAGCAGAACATCACTGCTCCAAATGGTTACCTTTTCCCTTGTGGCCTGCCGATGGAGTCACTGACCTTCCGTCTTCTCAGCTCCCCAAGGCTTCTCCTGAGCCCTCACTACTTGGAGCTTGTTAACCGTAGCACTTTGACAGCTTGGAGCCTTTTTACTCCCCTCCCCAGTGGTTTCTCTCCCTTCTGGAGGCCCCTTCCCTGTTCTCTGTCTTCCCCCCCCCCCCCCACTTTTTGCTCTTCCTCCTTTTTTGCTCCCCCCTTTGCTCTCTTTGACTACACCTGACCACCTGCTTCAAAACATGTGACCTGGCTGCCTCCAAGCTACTGATGATTGCCATCGCACAGCCCACATCCTGTCACTGACCTATGCAGCATCTTTTAGTGTGTTGATAGTATTGGGTGGGAATTTGCTGCACTTTGAACCAGCGACAATATGGTGGGATTCAGGACTGTGCTGAACACACAACTCCACTCCAGCTATTGCAAGGTATTTTTTACCGAGTCCATTTTGTACGGAGATGGATGTGATAATTATGGTGGGGATGGGGCGGGAAAGGGGGTGGGTGTGACATTTGGCCTTGTTTTCACTGTCTAGATAGAAATATTGATCCTTTTCCCTCCTCGCCTCCGTCCATCCAATTCTGCCCAGTGATGCCCCAAGATTTCACGTCAAGAGCTGAACCTGAGATTGGGGGCATTTCTTGGATAGGAGAGCACATCTCACGATGCTTTGGATTCGGTCCCACTGACCTTGCCACACGATGGATACACCACCTGCTGGAGGTTCCCCTCCAAGTCATTCACCATCCTGACTTGGAAATATATTGGCCGTTCCTTCAGTTACGGTGCGTCACAATCCTGGAGCTCCCTCCCTAACAGCATGGTGGGCGTACCTACACCTCAGGGACTGCAGCGGCTTCAAGAAGGCAGCTCCGCACCACCTTGTCAAGGGGCAATTAGGGATGGGCAATAAATGCTGGTCTTGAAAGAATTTTTAAAAAAACGAGTTGAGTTGAAAGCAGCCAACTGGAGCCCATGTTGCGGTCTTTCCTCACCCACCTCTTACTTCCCATCCTCCCCTCAAATAGCCAGTTGAAAGCTGCATTCAATTGGACTGAACAACTGCTGTTTTGATGAATGATATTGAACACCTTTCCAGTACAGCCTCGTCTCCCAGCACTCCGATATTGAGGTCAGAGTTTACTGTTGAAGGGCCTGGGAGTCTAGATTTCCCCGGGAAAGCAGTGAGGTTTATGACCCATTTCTGCCGCGTGTTCGTCAAGAAGCTGAGTGTGTGTTTGCTACTCTTTGTTTTTCAGGTGGTTTGGTCTGTCGAGGTATCCTCTCCACGTTACCAGACCACAATGTGGACACCTTGATATCCCTGTCCTCTCCTCAGCTTGGTCAGTACGGAGGTGAGTTGCAGACCCGCCCCCCCTCCCTGCAGAGGTACTGAGAATCCAGAGTCAAAATGAATGGGTGTTGCAATGAGCAAGGCAGTGGGTTCGCCCTGTCCTAGGCACAGCTTTTAACCCGAGCCCAGGAACACGGGTGCATTGTGCGTGTGTGTGGGGGAAAAAATTCTTAAGGAGTCTCAATTGAGTGTGTGGGGGATAGGGATCTAAAGCACAAACCATCCCACCTGAATTGCGCTCTCAGCTCGGAGTTAGAAAGTCGTAGGTTCAATCCCCACTCCTGATGGCGGAGTACAAAATGGCAGCAGACTCTCCCAGTGCTATACCAATGGAGTGCTGCACAGTCATCCTTCAGCTGAGGCACTAAGTCGAGGATTTTCTGTTTTCTATTTCAAATTTCCAGCATCTGCAGTATTTTGCTGTTACATTAGAATTCTAAAGGGCGTTGGAATGGTCACAGCTGAAATCACTCTGCGTAGTTTTGGTCTCTTTATCTAATGGGTGTGACTCCCTTTAGAGAGTTTGCAGCAAAGGTCCATTGTATGGGTTACTAGGATGAGGGGCGTGTCCTTTGGGAAATGATGGACAGACAGCGCTTTTTTCCCAGGAGTTTCGAAGACTGAGAGGTGATCTAATTGAAACATGAAACTTTTTTAAGGGTCTTGACAGGGCAGATGCTGAAAAAACCGATTCCACTGGCTGGGGAATGTAAAACACTGGGTGACAGAGTGAGATGAGAAATATCCTCAGTGAGGGAATTCTCTACCTGTTATAATCCACACAGGTCTTACGGGGTGGGGATAATAAACTACTCCGTGGATCCTGCAGAATACGAGCACCCGGGATAAGGGGGTGGGGGACCTCTAATAATGTCTGGCTTTGCATCAATAGAGTTGGCCAGCAAGGCACCGACTAGAGAAGATCCCATAGGGAACTACTGGAGCTGGATATAATAGTAATTGTAAAATAAAGTAAGTTTTTGTTTCAACCAACTTGGTGTGAACTCTTTGTGGCCCCTTCGAAACTACCCCAAAGAGCTGTGGATGTTCCATCTGAGATGAGATGAGGAGGAACTGCTTCTCGTAGAGGGTGGTGAATTTGTGGAACTCGCTGCCCCATAGTGCGGTGGAATCTGAGTCATTAAATGGTTTCAAGAAGGATATAGATGTAGTTCTGATTTTAAAAAACGGGTGAATGGAATATGGGGAACAGGCAGAGAATTGGATTTGAGACCAGGAGGAGATCAGCCATGATCTGATGAATGGCAGAGCAGGCTCGAAGAGCTAAATTGCCAATTTCTGCTCCTAATTCCTACCATTCAGTATATTCAGGAGAGATGCAGACAAGTTGTTTAGTACTAAGGGAATGAAGGGATGCAGGTTAGTTGGGAGACTCCAGTGCCTATTTCTTATATTCTAATCTATGGGAAGATGGTGGCCTCGTAGTATTGTCACTGAACTAGTAATCCAGAGACCCAAATGCCCTAGGGACCAGAGTTCGAATCCCACCACAGCAGATGGTGACATTTGAGTCCAATTAAAAATCTAAGGGTGTTGGTGTCGTAAAAATCCATCTGGTTCACTAATGACCTTTCGGGAAGGAAATCTGCTGTCCTTGCATGGTCTGGCCTACACGTGACTCCAGACCTACAGCAATGTCCTCTGAAATAGCCACTCAGTTCACGAGCAATTAGGGGTGGGCAATAAATGCTGGCCCAGCCAGCAATGCCCACCTCCTGTAAATCAATTTTAAAAGATTTTACATTTTTTCCAATTAAGGGGAATATAATGTGGCCAATCCTCCTACTCTGCACATCTTTGGGTTGTGGGGGTGAGACCCACGCAGACACTGGGAGAATGTGCAAACTCCACACAGAGAGTAACCCGGGGCCGAACATGGGCCCTCGACGCCATGAGGCAGCAGTGCTAACCACTGCACTACCATCCCGCCCCAATGAATTAAATAAGATGATGTTTCATTGTTGAACCTCCTCCTCTCCTATCAGTTTTAAAACACAGTGACCAGATCACGTTGGGAGCTGCTAACACTTGCTAATAATTAATGGTTATCTCTGTGCTCAGAGACAGTGCGACAAAACCCGTGTTACTCTGTTATCTCAACGTTTGGAACATCTGCTTGCATTCAGTTTGGTGTCACTCCAAGGAGCAACATTTTGTCACAAAGCATTTCACATCCTATCTCTGCACAGTTAGAAATGAGACTACAACAGGCACAACGCAATGAACAGTGAGTGTCCTTTTGGGGACAATGTTGTTCCTTGAAACTGAACGTAAGCAGATGTTCCTAACTCCTTAGAGATAACAGAGTGACAACAGGACCTGCTGCACAGTATCTTCACACATAGATAACCATTAATTATTAGCAAGTGTTAGCAATACCAGAACCAATCTGGTTACTGTGATTTAAATGTTATTAAAGTTTATTGTGTCTGAGTAATGAACAAATCCTGATTCGAATGATAAACTCACACAATCAGATGAAAACTGCTGATCGCTGCAGTCATAGCAAAGGTCACTTTTAGTTCAGTGCAGTCCTCTCTATTTTTTAGGTTAGTCGCCTGATGAAGGAGCAGTGCTCCGAAAGCTAGTGATTCAAAACAAACCTGTTGGACTTTAAAACCTGGTGTTGTAAGACTTCTTACTGTGCCCACCCCAGTCCAACGCCGGCATCTCCACATCATGGCTCTCTAGTTTAGACAGGGGGATATCACAGTCCACATAGAGCACCGATTAAGAGACAAAGCACTCGCCTGTGAAAACCCGGTGTATCTGACTGAGGGATGAGACACACGTGTGTGTCCCCAGAATATTGGGCGAAATTCTCCGGTATCGGCATGATGTCTGCCGACTGGCGCCCAAAACGGCGCAAATCAGTCGGGCATCGCGCCGCCCCAAAGGTGCGGAATGCTCCGCATCTTGGGGTGCCGAGCCCCAACCTTAAGGGGCTAGGCCCATGCCGGACGAATTTCCGCCCCGCCAGCTGGCGGAAAAGGCCTTTGGTGCCCCGCCAGCTGGTGCGGAAATGACATCTCCGGGTGGCTCATGCGCGGGAGCGTTAGCGGCCGCTGATGGCATTCCCGCGCATGCGCAGTGGAGGGAGTCTCTTCCACCTCCGCCATGGTGGAGACCGTGGCGAAGGCGGAAGGGAAAGAGTGCCCCCACGGCACGGGCCCGCCTGCGGATCGGTGGGCCCCGATCGCGGGCCAGGCCACTGTGGGGGCACTCCCCAGGGCCAGATTGCCCCGCACCCTCCCCAGGACCCCGGAGCCTGCCCGCGCCGCCTTGTCCCGCCGGTAAGGTAGGTGGTTTGATCTACGCCGGCGGGACAGGCATTTTAGCGGCGGGACTTCGGCCCATCCGGGCCGGAGAATCGCGGGGGGGGGGGGGCCCGCCAACTGGCGCGGCGCGATTCCCGCCCCCGCCAAATATCCGGTGCCGGAGAATTCGGCAACCGGCGGGGGCGGGATTCACGCCAGACCCTGGCGATTCTCCGACCCGGCGGGGGGTCGGAGAATCTCGCCCATTGTCTCAATCTCCCTCTGTGTATGTATCTTGCATGTGTGTGTGTCTGACGTAAAATATTTTTGATAGTTCAGGATGTTAAATCTCACTCTCCCCAGTGTGTGTGTGTGTGTGTGTGTGTGTGCGCTTCAGTGTAGACCCTGAGTGTCATGACGGAGCCGTTTTCTCTCCAACAGATACCAATTACCTGAAATGGCTTTTCCCACATTATGTGAAGTCCAAACTCTACCACTTCTGTTACACTCCAATTGGACAGCATGTCTCCATCTGTAACTACTGGAATGGTGAGTAACAGCATCTTGTGTGAGGAATGTGTACAGTGTAAATGTCAGTGTTACACGTTGTCTTGATGCTCTGACAGTGCACAGTGTGAGTGTTAGCATGGATGCACCGTATCTGCTTTGTGTATAGTGTGAATGTTGCTCTGTGTTACATACTGTGTCCAGTGTGTTACTGTGCTCTGTGTACAGTGTATGTGCCAGTGTGTTACTGTACTCTGACTGCTGTTAGGATATTGAAATAGTCAAACTTAATTAGTATTTCTGTATTAGTGTACTAAGAAAGGGCTCAAGCTTCAGTTAGCTTCATGTTCAACAAAGGTACCTGCATGTCTGTATGTTTTAGTTTCACTTTAAACTGTGCCCATGTTGTAATTCAGGGTTTACCATGTAAAAGCAATTACAGGGGTTTAACAAAGAGGTAAGCTGCTGCTTAGTAACCAGAGGCTCACTGAATAGTAGAAGCATTTGATTCTATGTGGAACCAGTAGCACAAGAAGCAAGACACTGTTCACAAAGGCTGCCAGTACAGGCAGGACAATTGGGTAAGGGGCAAAAAATAAGTCCCACAAGGTAAAGAACACCCATAAATCAGAGAACGAGAGTTCCAGGGAATAAGGGACTAAATCTGGAAAAGGGTTTTGAAGTCAGGAGCAGAGAGAGGCTCCCAGTTAAAGACCGAGCTGGTGAAGCTGTCTAGCGAGACGTCAGATATTTGATACCAGAATACAGCCTGTGAAAGCAGTGGTGTGGCTGGGGACCTGAGAGAATGTGTGGAAGCTTGAGTGCATGTGGTGATCCCGGGCAGAAGAATACTTAAAGGAGAGATTGAAATCCTGGAACTGGATCCTTGGTGAAGGCAACCGAGAAAAAGCATTGTGCGGGAGAAGGTTCCAAAGTGTGTCCTTTGAGAATGGTGATTGAAAACCGCCACTTAGGAGGCCGGTTGGCTCACTTTGTAGCACATGTCTGGGGGGATTTTATAAGAAATTCACAGAAGTTGCTGTTTTGGGTGGTATCTGTCACTTGGTTTCAGAGCCTGGCGTGCCTGACCACATTTCACCGATTGGTTTACATGAACTGTGTACTTGCTGAGAATGTTAGTGTATAAGATATATTTTATAACTTGTGTTAATCCGTACAAGTATGGGGATGCTTGTAAAGATATAGCTGGTTGAAGGAGTAGTCTATTATAGATAATCTTTTCTTGTTTAATACATGTTTTACTATATTGTTAAAAGTTAATCATCAATCCTGTGACGCTATTCATCTACATCTTGAAACAAAAAATATGAGTTAACATCTACCAAACTGGGATTGGAACAGCGAGTACTATTTGAATGGAAAGAGAATCTGATTCAGTCCAGTGTGTGAGATTTGCTTCTGTATCTGTTTCAGACCCTCACCATCACGACCTTTACCTCAATAACAGCGACTACCTGGCCTTCCTCAACAGCGAGAGGGAGAACCCCAATGCCCCAGGTAACATGGAATTGGATCACCGATCGGGTTTAGCACAGAGACTTGGGGCCCAATTTCCATGGCGTATAATAGAATTTACAGTGCAGAGGAAGGCCATTCGGCCCATCGAATCTGCACTGGGCCTTGGAAAGAGCACCCTACCTGAGCCCACACCTCCACCGTATCCCAACACCTCCACCCTATCCCTGTAACCCCACCTAACCTTTTTGGACACTAAGGGCAATTCAGTATGGCCAATCCACCTAACCTGCACATCTTTGGACTGTGGGAGGAAACCGGAGCACCCGGAGGAAACCCACGCACACACGGGGAGAACGTGCAGGCTCCGCACAGACAGCGACAAGTCAGGAATCAAACCTGGGACCCGGAGCTGTGAAGCAACTGTGCTAACCACTGTGCTACCGTGCTGCCCACTAGTAGTGAGGCTTCTGCAGATCTTTAAAAATGGCGACAGGACCCAGAGGCTGAAACCCTGCCTCCATTACAGATGCTATTTTTTCTGGTTGGGGATTGGGGAAGGATGCGATTGACACAAGAAGAAAAGCTGAACTCAACATGGCTCGAGTTCATGCAGACTCCAATTTGGCTGTTCCTGTAAAGGTCTCAACACATACTGTGGGAGTCACAAACTGATGGAATGCTTGTGAAGGGCAGACAGGGGCCGGGATTCTCTAAAAAAGCGGCTAAGTGTTGACATGGCATAAACACTGGAGTTTCACGCCGGCGTCAACGGGCCTCTTGGCCCAGTGATTCTGTAGCCCACAGGGGGCCAGCACGGTGCCAGAGTTTCAATAGAGCTCTTTGTTGACATTTCCACAAGGGTTATAATTATGCCAATCTAATTGTTTGGTTGAATTTCAAAAGCTACAATTGTCTCAGAAGAGTGTTCTGAGTTCACAGTTTTATTGAAAGTATAAAGAGTCTATTAAAGGATTAACTGTCCTTGCCGGTTCTGAATAGAAGTTTGTTTGTTTTATGTGTAATTAACCATTTGATTTTCAAAATCTTCAAATGTTTTGAGTGAAAGGCTGGGATTTTTCAGTCTCACCTGCCGTGGAAAACATGGCTGGAGAGAAAATTTGGCGGACCAGTAAAAGGTCCATTGTCTTCGGGTGGGAATTTCTGGGAAAGTCTTTGATTCCACTATCAAGTGTATAGCAGTGAGAGTGTATTAGATTGTTAGAAGTTATTTTTCTTCTTCATATGGCTCCTGAGGTCTGCCAATGGGAGACACTGGGTGAATGACTATGGAATTGGCATGAAGGGAATGAGGGCCATGGGTGGTGAGTGGAAGTATAATGGGTGAGGGTTGGGAGGGGTGAGGAACTAATAAAAAACAACTGAATAAGGTCCCAGTGAACAAGATGGGCCATCAAAGCAGCCCACCTTGACAATCACCCAAAATCGTGTTCTGCTTCTGATGTTGGTGCCCCAACCTCAACTACCCGTCTCAGTAACCAAAATCTAACGATTAGTGTAAAATATGAGCTCAACAGCTTCATCTCCGAACACAAGATATAAACAAACACTCCCAGGACATGCAGCACTGGGTTAGATACAGAATAAAACTCCCTCTGCACTGTCTCGTCAAACACTCCCAGGATTGGTACAGCTCGAGGTTAGATACTGAGTAAAGCACCCTCTACACTGTCCCCATCAAACACTCCCAGGACAGGTACAGCACGGGGTTAGATACAGAGTAAAGCTCCCTCTACACTGTCCCCATCAAACACTCCCAGGACAGGTACAGCACGGGGTTAGATACAGAGTAAAGCTCCCTCTACACTGTCCCCATCAAACACTCCCAGGACAGGTACAGCACGGTGTTAGATACAGAGTAAAGCTCCCTCGACACTGTCCCCATCAAACACTCCCAGGACAGGTACAGCACGGGGTTAGATACTGAGTAAAGCACCCTCTACACTGTCCCCATCAAACACTCCCAGGACAGGTACAGCACGGGGTTAGATACAGAGTAAAGCTCCCTCGACACTGTCCCCATCAAACACTCCCAGGACAGGTACAGCACGGGGTTAGATACAGAGTAAAGCTCCCTCTACACTGTCCCCATCAAACACTCCCAGGACAGGTACAGCATGGGGTTAGATACAGAGTAAAGCTCCCTCTACACTGTCCCCATCAAACACTCCCAGGACAGGTACAGCTCGAGGTTAGATACTGAGTAAAGCTCCCTCTACACTGTCCCCATCAAACACTCCCAGGACAGGTACAGCACGGGGTTAGATACAGAATAAAGCTCCCTCTACACTGTCCCCATCAAACACTCCCAGGACAAGTACAGCACAGAGTTAGATACAGAGTAATGCTCCCTCGACACTGTCTCGTCAAACACTCCCATGACAGATACAGTACAGGGTTAGATATAGAGTAAAGCTCCCTCTACACTGTCCCCATCAAATACTTCCAGGACAGGTACAGCACGGGGATAAATACAGAGTAATGCTCCCTCAACACTGTCTCGTCAAATACTCCCACGACAGATAGAGCACGCGCTACATACAGATTAAAGCTCCCTCTACACTGTCCCCATCAAACACTCCCAGGACAGATACAGCACGGGGCTAGATACAGAGTAAAGCTCCCTCTACACTGTCCCCATCAAATACTCCCAGGACTGTAACAGTATTGGGTTAGATACAGATTAAAGCTCCCTTTACACTACCCCTATCAAACACTCCCAGAACAGATACAGCACGGGGTTAGATACAGAGTAAAGCTCCTTCAACACAGTCTCCATCATACGCTCCCAGGGCAGGGACAGCACGGGGTTAGGTACAGAATAAAGCTCCCTCTACACTGTGCCATCAAATACTTGCAGAAAAGGTACTGCACGGGGTAAGATACAGAGTAAAGCCCCCTCTACACTGTCCCCATCACACACTCCAAGGACAGGTACAGCATGGGGTTAGATACAGAGTAAAGCTCTCTCTACACTGTCCCCATCAAACACTGCCAGGACCGATACAGTATGTGCTAGATAAAGAGTAAAGCTCCCTCCACACAGTCCCCATCACACACTCCCAGGGCAGGTACAGCATGGGGTTAGATACAGAGGAAAGCTCCCTCTACACTGTCCCCATCAAACACTGCCAGGACAGGTACAGCACGGGGTTAGATACAGAGTAAAGCTCCCTCAACACTGTCCCCATCAAACACTGCCAGGACCGATACAGTATGTGCTAGATAAAGAGTAAAGCTCCCTCTACACTGTCCCCATCACACGCTCCCAGGGCAGGAACAGATTTGGGTTAGACACAGAGGAAAGCTCCCTCTAAACTGTCCCATCAAACAGTCCCAACACAAATACAGCACAGAGTTTGATACAGAGTAAAGCTCCCTCTACATTGTCCCATCAAACACTCCCAGGACAGGTACTGCACGGGGTTAGATACAGAGTAAAGCTCCCTCGACACTGTCCCCATCAAACACTCCCAGGACAGGTACAGCCCCAGAAGGGGAAAGGACAGTATCTGACCCACTGTCCCACCCAGTCCCAGAGGGGGAAAGGACAGTCTCTGACCCACTGTCCCACCCTGTCTCAGAGGGGGAAAGGACAGTGTCTGACCCACTGTCCCACCCAGTCCCAGAGGGGGAAAGGACAGTATCTGACCCACTGTCCCACCCAGTCCCAGAGGGGGAAAGGACAGTGTCTGACCCACTGTCCCACCCAGTCCCAGAGGGGGAAAGGACAGTGTCTGACCCACTGTCCCACCCAGTCCCAGAGGGGGAAAGGACAGTGTCTGACTCACTGTCCCACCCAGTCCCAGAGGGGGAACGGACAGTGTCTGACCCACTGTCCCACCCAGTCCCAGAGGGGGAAAGGACAGTGTCTGACCCACTGTCCCATCCAGTCCCAGAGGGGGAAAGGACAGTGTCTGACCCACTGTCCCACCCAGTCCCAGAGGGGGAAAGGACAGTGTCTGTCCCACCCAGTCCCAGAGGGGTAAAGGACAGTGTCTTACCCACTGTCCCACCCAGCCCCAGAGGGGGAAAGGACAGTGTCTGACCCACTGTCCCACCCAGTCCCAGAGGGGGAAAGGACAGTGTCTGACCCACTGTCCCACCCAGTCCTAGAGGGGGAAAGGACAGTGTCTGACCCACTGTCCGACCCAGTCCCAGAGGGACTAAGATGATTGATGCAGGTCGGGCAGTAGATGTTGTCTATATGGACTTCAGTAAGGCCTTTGACAAGATCCCTCATGGTAGACTAGTACAAAAGGTGAAGTCACACGGGATCAGGGGTGAACTGGCAAGGTGGATACAGAACTTGCTAGGCCATAGAAGGCAGAGGGTAGCAATGGAGGGATGCTTTTCTAATTGGAGGGCTGTGACCAGTGGTGTTCCACAGGGATCAGTGCTGGGACCTTTGCTCTTTGTAGTATATATAAATGATTTGGAGGAAAATGTAACTGGTCTGATTAGTAAGTTTGCAGACGACACAAATGTTGGTGGAATTGCGGATAGCGATGAGGACTGTCTGAGGATACAGCAGGATTTAGATTGTCTGGAGACTTGGGCGGAGAGATGGCAGATGGAGTTTAATCCGGACAAATGTGAGGTAATGCATTTTGGAAGGTCTAATGCAGGTAGGGAATATACAGTGAATGGTAGAACCCTCAAGAGTATTGAAAGTCAAAGAGATCTAGGAGTACAGGTCCACAGGTCATTGAAAGGGGCAACACAGGTGGAGAAGGTAGTCAAGAAGGCATACGGCATGCTTGCCTTCATTGGCCGGGGCATTGAGTATAAGAATTGGCAAGTCATGTTGCAGCTGTATAGAACCTTAGTTAGGCCACACCTGGAGTATAGTGTTCAATTCTGGTCGCCACACTACCAGAAGGATGTGGAGGCTTTAGAGAGGGTGCAGAATAGATTTACCAGAATGTTGCCTGGTATGGAGGGCATAAGCTATGAGGAGCGGTTGAATAAACTCGGTTTGTTCTCACTGGAACGAAGGAGGTTGAGGGGCGACTTGATAGAGGTATACAAAATTATGAGGGGCATAGACAGAGTGGATAGTCAGAGGCTTTTCCCCAGGGTAGAGGGGTCAATTACTAGGGGGCATAGGTTTAAGGTGAGAGGGGCAAGGTTTAGAGTAGATGTACGAGGCAAGTTTTTTACGCAGAGGGTAGTGGATACCTGGAACTCGCTACCGGAGGAGGTAGTGGAAGCAGGGACGATAGGGACATTTAAGGGGCATCTTGACAAATATATGAATAGGATGGGAATAGAAGGATACGGACCCAGGAAGTGTAGAAGATTGTAGTTTAGTCGGGCAGTATGGTCGGCACGGGCTTGGAGGGCCGAAGGGCCTGTTCCTGTGCTGTACATTTCTTTGTTCTTTGTTCTTTGACAGTGTCTGACCCACTGTCCCACCCAGTCCCAGAGGGGGAAAGGACAGTGTCTGACCCACTGTCCCAGTCCCAGAGAGGGAAAGGACAGTGTCTGACCCACTGTCCCACCCAGTCCCAGAGAGGGAAAGGACAGTGTCTGACCCACTGTCCCTCCCAGTCCCAGAGGGGGAAAGGATCTAACCCCGTGCTGTACCCCATGTCTGCCCTGTCATCCCACTGGGTCCCAGTTTGTGATTCCTGTACAGTGTACCTTCTTGTACCGTCTCCCTATAATGCTGATAATTTACAGAATGTGACGGGCGTTTCCTCTTTCTGAACTGTTGGTGTCTTTATCCTTTTAATTAGCATGGAGGAAAAATTTTCTGAGGATCAAGAAACTTGTTCTGATTGGTGGACCGGATGACGGGGTCATAACCCCGTGGCAGTCAAGGTACGATTCCGTCTGTAGGGGTGGGGATGTGGAATGTGAGTGGGGCTGCCCTCTGTTCCAGATTAGTGTGTGCCAGGCTCCTGCTGGCATGGGCAGATTACTGCCCATTTTGTCCTCCGTTCCCAATGTTCGACTGGGGGATACGGAGAAGATCAAAGTGAGAGATTTACAGGAATGATGTCTGGGCGGGGGGGGGGGGGTTTGATGTTATAGATGTGACCAGAACAAGAGACCATAAATAGAAGAGATTCCCAAATAAATCCAGTCGGGCATTCAGAACCTTTCCTACCTGGAGAGTGGTTAGAATGTGGAATTCACTATTACAGGGAATGGTGGGAACGGGATAGCTGGATAAACACGGGAGAGAGAAATGATTGAAGGATATGAGGTTTGGGGGGAGGAAGATGCTCATGTGAAGCCTCTGGTTCGCCTGAATGTTCTGTCCTGTTAATTCTGTGAGTCTGGCCCAGCAATCAGGAAACTGGTTACATTGAACCAGTGATTTAACAAACTGTCAGGGTGATGGATCGGAGGGAATTCAGTCAGTCAAACCAAACGGTGCGTAAAAATGTTAAACATTGTGAGGAATAACTTGAATAACAATCCCAGTTCTTGGCGGTTGTGGTTACGAGGGGCTGTGACCGATGGTGAACCGGGGTTTTGGTCCCATGCCCCAACCCCCCCTTAACACTGTGACACCCAGGATTTCAGATTCACCCATTGCTGGTTCCTTCCTGAGTTTGGGGGTTCAGCGCAGGCAATTCCTGATTATGGGAATGTCTGAGATTGATGATACCTAATCCCCGTGCCCTCCCTTCAGCGGATAGTGGTTCACTGGGGCCTCCCCCTCCACGGAACCATGGGAGTCCTTTTCCGAGTCGCACTTGGGCTTGAAGCGATACTCTGGACATCGCTGGAACGAATGGCTGTGACGAGTATTGTGTTAAAACAACAATGATAACTAGTGTATGACAAATGTAATTGAGATTTATAACAGAAAAATAACTTAAAAAGGAAGAAAGAAATATTTTTTTAAATATAAATTTAGAGTACCCAATTATTTCTTTTCCAATTAAGGGGCAATTTAGCGTGGCCAATCCACCTACCCTGCACATCTTTGGGATGTGGGGGAGAAGCCCACGCAGACACGGGGAGAATGTGCAAACTCCACACGGACAGTGACCCAGAGCCGGGATTCGAACCCGGGTCCTCCTCCCCGTAGGCAGCAGTGCTAACCACTGCGCCACCGTGCTGCCCTGAAATAAATATTTATTGAAAGTAGAAAGCACTTTCTATATATCTGAAGAGAAAACAAGGCAGATATTTGTTTGAGCACAAACGCCAACCCTCATTTGGTCTGTTCCATGACAGCTCCCCAAAACTAGTGCACACGTTACCGACCCCTCGGTACACACAATACCAAACCACTGAGTAACCACAGCGGGTAGTCACTCCCTCCAAGCTTGGCCGTTCTTCGCCGCTGACCTTCCACTCTGGCTGCAGCACCGAATCTCTGAAGCAATGTCTCGTCTTAGGGGAATTTCGGACTGCATTTCGAGGACTGGACAGTCCTTCACGAAACACAGCTCACCTCTTATAAGCTCTTCTCACAGGGACCTCAAGCAGAGTCCAAGGGCAGCACGGTGATGCAGTGTTCAGTACTCCTGCCTCATGGTGCCAAGGACCCGGGTTCGAATCCCGGCGCTGGGTCACAGTCCGTGTGGAGTTTGCACGTTCTCCCCTTGTCTGCGTGGGTTTCGCCCCCACAACCCAAAGCTGTGCAGGGTAGGTGGATTGGCCACACTAAATTGCCCCTTAATTGGGAAAAAAACCAAATTGGGTACTTTAAGTTTTTAAGAAAAAAAGTAGACTTTTCAATATTTGGGTTGTTTATGTAACTCCTAATGGTGTTTTCTCATCGCCCACTAATCAGGTGTGATGTCAGCTAAACACCACCTTGTGATGGTTCAGGTCACCCACTCAGCAGTAGGGTCTGTAGTACACGGATCACAGTGCAGCAGAACACTACCTCTGATTACAACTAACACTAATTAATTTTCATATTCTAGCTTGAAAAAGTGATATAAAAAAGGATTTAGTTTAAACACCAACTGGAGAGCACTTCAGCTGAAAAACAAGGCAGAGAAAAACAGGTCATAAAAAATAGTGCCCCCACCCTCCACCGTCTTTTTGCTACGAACTGAATGATTTATGTTCACAGAAAATTCTATTGTTGTTTCTCTTCCAGTCATTTTGGATTTTACAATGAGAATGAGACAGTGATGGATATGAGGCAGCAGCTGGTAAGTTGATGGGTACCCACAGCAATGGGGAGGGTGAGGACGGAGCCAATGGTGAGGTTGGATCCCCAGGGTTCCCTGTCAGTACATGGGATCTTACCCACCTACCTTCCAGAACATTCCTTGGCAATGGGAGCCTGTGGCAGATTTTCTAACATTCCTTCCCGCTCTGCTATTCCGCTTGGATACAGGGATAGAAGATACCAGAGCCAAATTTAGGTGTGACAGTAAGTTGCAATGAGGAAATTTACAAATGGATATAGATAGGTTAGGCAAGTGGGCCAAAATGTGGCAGATGGAGTTTAATGTGGATAAATGTGAGGTTGTCCATTTTGGTCGGAAAAATGGAAAGACAACTTATTACGTAAATGGACACAACCGTCCGAGTTCTCCGGTGCAGAGGGATCTGGGGGTCCTTGTGAATGCAGGTACAGCACGTGATAAGAAAGGCAAATAAAACTTTGGCCTTTAGGTATAAAAGTAGGGAAGTGTTGCTGCAGCTGTGCAAGGTATTGGTGAGATCGTACCTGGAGTATTGTGCACAGGTTTGGTCCCCTTACCTGAGGAGGGATGTAGTATAATTAGAGACAGTTCAGAGGAGCGTCACTGGATTGGTTCCAAAGATGAGGGGCAGGATTCTCTCTCCCTCCCCCCCCCCCCCCCCCCCCCCCCCCCCCCCGGGGCCGGGTGGGAGAATCGCCGGGGCGCCGGGCGAATCGCGCCCCGGCCCCCGCACGTGATTCTCCCACCTCCCGAAACCAGCGCCGAGAGAATCGCGCCAGGCCGCTCGAATAATCGCCGCAAACAGCGAGCAGCGATTCTCCGGCCCGGATGGGCCGAGTGGCCGGCGAAAAAAATGACAGTCCTGCCGGCGCCTTTCTAACCTGCTCTCGGGCCGCCGGGACCTGGGGCAGGGGGTTCCAACCCCGGGGAGGCCCAAGTGGCCTGGCCTGTGATTGGGACTCACCGGTCGGCAGGCCGGCCTCTCTGTCAGCGGGCCTCCTTTCTTCCGTCGGCAAGCCTGAATCATTGCGCCATTTTTGTGCGGGGCGGCCTGGGGAGGACAGCCACCGCGCATGCGCAGGACCAAGGCACTTTTACACGGTGCCGGATCTCTGACGTCGCGCCGAGGCCCGCCCCGTAAATCGCGCGACGCCCCTGCTAGCCCCACGGAGGGCGGAGAATCGGGGTCTGGGAACGGGCCCCAACGCCGGAGTAAAACACTCCGGTTTTTACTCCGGCGTCGGCACTTAGACTCCCGTTGGGAGAATCCCGCCCGAGGGGTTTGTCTTATGAAACGAGATTGAGCAGTTTAGGCCTCTACTCGCCCAAGTTTGGAAGAATAAGAGGAGAACTAATTGAGGTATATAAGATAATAAAGGTTATTGACAAAGTAGACGTAGGGCAGATGCTTCCTCTTGTGGGGCAATCTGGAACGAGAGGTCATAGTTTGGGGATAAAGGGGTAGCAGATTTAAAACAAAGAGTTGTGAATCTGTGGAACTCACTCCCCAGACTATGGCGGATGCTGGGACATTGAGTAAATGTAAGGGGGAGCTAGGCAGATTTTTAATTAGTAATGGGTTGAAGGGATATGGAGAAGGGGCAGGAACGTGGAGTTGAGACTGAGATGCGATCAGCCAGGATCGTATTGAATGGCGGAGCTGGATCGAGGGGCTGAATGGCCCACTCCTGCTCCTAGCTCTGATATTATGTTCTTATGTGACTATTTACACATCCTCTGGACACGTCTTTTGCTTCTTTTCTGTCCCATCACCCCTTTGTCTTGCCCCATTATCCCTTTACTCATGAATGTGTTTAGATGATGAAAATATCCTTCTGGGTAAATAATTGGGAATATAGGTAGATGGTTTGAATGTGAGAATGAAAGTAAAATTAGACAGTGCAACACCACCACCGCCTGGCTAATAATGGTATGGCAGGAACAAAATTAGATCAGAAAAACAGTGCAGCAGCTCCACCTAATGGTTTCTGCTGATACTGCAACAACATGCTTCCCTGTTAATCAGCAAATTGCTGTTGGATTGTATAAATAGTCCATTTGATATAAGAGCGCTACTTGTCAGCAAAGCATTAAACCCAAAACCACAAACTGTCTACTGATTTATTTCTAACCTGGTTATTTCTCAGAATCTTTGTTATTTAGTAAGAACAGGGGAGGCCATTCAGGCCGCCGAGTTTGTTTTGCCATTCAGTTAGATCAACCAATTTATTTTGCTACCACGACCATAGTTATTACTTCACTGGTGATAAGTTTCCTGGGTTGCTCTATCGATGTTTATTAAGGAAGGAGAATAAGAACAACTTTTAACACAACTTATCATGTGCAATACTACCACCTGCTGGCTGCAAACGATATTCCGGAAATTGATTTTTGTCCTGCATTACTGTAGCTGGGCACCTGGTGGTGCTATTGTATGGTCTTTTTGTCATTTAACCTCTCCCGACAGCCACTTTAGCACAAATCTTTTATTATTTCCCTTCTATCCTTTTCCTGTCTCTGCATATGCTTACTTCTTTTTAATTTCTAACCTTTTTTCCAGCTCTGACAAGCTACAGACTTGAAACGTTAACTCTGGTTCTCTGTGTACAGATGCTGCCGGAGCTGCTGAGTATTTGCAGCGTTTTCTGTTTTTATTTCGGATTTTTTGCTATTTTAGCAGCGCTTTCTGTTGGATGTGAACGGATGTGAATTATATTTTGCAGCAGTACCGGTTTTCGCCAGCGGGTGGCGGTGCTGTACTATATTTTAAATAATTCTCAGCGCCCTCGATGGAATAATTTATTGACTGCAATACCGCTTTCCGCCAGCCGGTGGCGGTGCTGTATTATATTTTAAATAATTCTCAGCGCCCTCGATGGAATAATTTATTATGTGGAGATGATCTATTGACCGCAGTACCGCTTTCCGCCAGCCGGTGGAGGTGCTGTACTATATTTAAATAATTTGCTGTCTGTGGAATAATTTGCTTTGTGGAGATGCCGGGGTTGGACTGGGGTGAGCACAGTAAGAAGTCTTACAACACCAAGTTAAAGTCCAACAGGTTTGTTTCAAACATTAGTTTTCGGAACACTGCTCCTTCATCAGGGGAGGAATAATTTATTGATCGCAGTACCGCTTTCCGCCAGCGGGTGGCGGTGCTGTACTGTATTTTAAATAATTCTCAGCGCGCTCGATGGAATAATCTTTTGACCGCAGTACCGCTTTCCGCCAGCCGGTGGCGGTGCTGTGCTATATTTTAAATAATTCTCAGCTCCCTCGATGGAATAATCTATTGAACGCAGTACCGCTTTCCACCCGCCGGTGGCGGTGTTGTACTATATTTTAAATAATTCTCAGTGCCCTTGATGGAATAATTTATTGACCGCAGTACCGCTTTTCGACAGCCGGTGGCGGTGATGTACTGTATTTTAAATAATTCGCAGCGCCCTCTATGGAATAATTTATTGAACGCAGTACCGCTTTCCGCCAGCGGGTGGCGGTATTGTACTATATTTTAAATAATTCTCAGTGCCCTTGATGGAATAATTTATTGACCGCAGTACCGCTTTCCGCCAGCCGGTGGCAGTGATGTACTGTATTTTAAATAATTCTCAGTGCCCTTGATGGAATAATTTATTGACCGCAGTACCGCTTTCCGCCAGCCGGTGGCAGTGATGTACGAGATTTTAAATAATTCTCAGTGCCCTTGATGGAATAATTTATTGACCGCAGTACCGCTTTCCGCCAGCCGGTGGCGGTGATGTACTGTATTTTAAATAATTCTCAGCTCCCTCGATGGAATAATCTATTGAACGCAGTACCGCTTTCCACCCGCCGGTGGCGGTGTTGTACTATATTTTAAATAATTCTCAGTGCCCTTGATGGAATAATTTATTGACCGCAGTACCGCTTTCCGACAGCCGGTGGCAGTGATGTACGAGATTTTAAATAATTCTCAGTGCCCTTGATGGAATAATTTATTGACCGCAGTACCGCTTTCCGCCAGCCGGTGGCGGTGATGTACTGTATTTTAAATAATTCTCAGCTCCCTCGATGGAATAATTTGTTGACCGCAGTACCGCTTTCCACCCGCCGGTGGTGGTGTTGTACTATATTTTAAATAATTCTCAGTGCCCTTGATAGAATAATCTATTGAAGGCAGTACCGCTTTCCACCCGCCGGTGGCGGCGTTGTACTATATTTTAAATAATTCTCAGTGCCCTTGATGGAATAATTTATTGACCGCAATACCGCTTTCCGCCAGCCGGTGGCGGTGATGTACTGTATTTTAAATAATTCTCAGCTCCCTCGATGGAATAATCTATTGAACGCAGTACCGCTTTCCACCCGCCGGTGGCGGCGTTGTACTATATTTTAAATAATTCTCAGTGCCCTTGATGGAATAATTTATTGACCGCAATACCGCTTTCCGCCAGCCGGTGGCGGTGATGTACTGTATTTTAAATAATTCGCAGCGCCCTCTATGGAATAATTTATTGAACGCAGTACCGCTTTCCGCCAGCGGGTGGCGGTATTGTACTATATTTTAAATAATTCTCAGTGCCCTTGATGGAATAATTTATTGACCGCAGTACCGCTTTCCGCCAGCCGGTGGCAGTGCTGTACTATATTTTAAATAATTTGCCGTCGTCGAATAATTTATTCGCCACAGTACCGCTCACCGCCAGCAGGTGGTAATATTGCACTGGTCAATTTTCAACGAGGAGTAAAAAATGAACTCTAAACAGATTGGTGGAAATATAAAAGGGGAGACAGTCAGGGAATTAATAATAATCGCTTATTGTCACAAGTAGGCTTCAATGAAGTTACTGTGAACATAAGAACATGAGAACTAGGAGCAGGAGTAGGCCATCTGGCCCCTCGAGCCTGCTCCACCATTCAATGAGATCATGGCTGATCTTTGTGGACTCAGCTCCACTTTCCGGTCCGAACACCATAATCCTTAATCCCTTTATTATTCAAAAAACTATCTATCTTTATCTTAAAAACATTCAATGAAAGAGCCTCTACTGCTTCACTGGGCAAGGAATCCCATAGATTCACAACCCTTTGGATGAAGTTCCTCCTAAACTCAGTCCTAAATCTACTTCCCCTTATTTTGAGGCTATGCCCCCTAGTTCTGCTTTCACCCGCCAGTGGAAACAACCTGCCCGCATCAATCCTATCTATTCCCTTCATAATTTTATATGTTTCTATAAGAAACATCCTTCTAAATTCCAACGAGTACAGTCCCCATCTACTCAACCTCTCCTCGTAATCCAACCCCTTCAGCTCTGGGATTAACCTCGTGAATCTCCTCTGCACACCCTCCAGTGCCAGTACGTCCTTTCGCAAGTAAGGAGACCAAAACTGAACACAATACTCCAGATGTGGCCTCACTAACACCTTATACAATTGCAGCATAACCTCCTAGTCTTAAACTCCATCCCTCTAGCAATGAAGGACAAAATTCCATTTGCCTTCTTAATCACCTGTTGCACCTGTAAACCAATTTTTTGCGACTCATGCACTAGCACACCCAGGTCTCTCTGCACAGCAGCATGTTTTAATATTTTATCATTTAAATAATCCCTTTTGCTGTTATTCCTACCAAAATGGATAACCTCACATTTGTCAACATTGTATTCCATCTGCCAGACCCTAGCCCATTCACTTAGCCTGTCCAAATCCCTCTGCAGACTTCCAGTATCCTCTGCACTTTTTGCTTTACCACTCATCTTAGTGTCGTCTGCAAACTTGGACACATTGCCCTTGGTCCCCAACTCCAAATCATCTATGTAAATTGTGAACAGTTGTGGGCCCAACTCTGATCCCTGAGGGACACCACTAGCTACTGATTGCCAACCAGAGAAACACCCATTAATCCCCACTCTTTGTTGATGGCGCAAATCATCGTGAATGACTATGATTTAGTGGCCATTACTGAAACATGGTTAAAGATGGTCACGACTGGGAGTTAAATATCCGAGGGTATCAAACTATTTGGAAGGACAGAGTAGATGGTAAGGGAGGTGGTGTAGCTCTGTTATTTAAGGATGACATCCGGGCAACAGTAAGGGATGACATCGGTGCGATGGAGGATAAGGTTGAATCCATTTGGGTGGAAATCAGGAATAGTAAGGCGAAAAAGTCACTGAAAGGAGTAGTCTATAGGCCACCAAATAGTAACATTATGGTGGGGCAGGCAATAAACAAAGAAATAATGATGCATGTGGAAATGGTACAGCAGTTATCATGGGGGATTGTAAACTACATGTTGATTGGTTTAACCAGGTCAGTCAAGGCAGCCTTGAGGAGGAGTTTATAGAATGTATCCGCGATAGTTTCCTAGAACAGTATGTAATGGAACCCACAAGGGAACAAGCGGTCCTAGATCTGGTCCTGTGTAATGAGACAGGATTGATTCAGGATCTCATAGTTAGGGATCCTCTCGGAAGGAGCGATCACAATATGGTGGAATTTAAAATACAGATGGAGGGTGAGAAGGTAAAATCAAGCACTAGTGTTTTGTGCTTAAACAAAGGAGATTACAATGGGATGAGAGAAGAACTAGCTAAGGTAGACTGGGAGCAAAGACTTTATGGTGAAACAGTTGAGGACCAATGGAGAACCTTCCAAGTGATTTTTCACAGTGCTCAGCAAAGGTGTATACCAACAAAAAGGAAGGACGGTAAAAAGAGGGAAAATTGACCGTGGATATCTAAGGAAATAAGGGAGAATATCAAATTGAAGGAAAAAAACATGCAAAGTAGCAAAGATCAGTGGGAGACTAGAGGACTGGGAAATCTTTAGGGGGCAACAGAAAGCTACTAAAAAAGCCATAAAGAAGAGTAAGATAGATTATGAGAGTAAACTTGCTCAGAATATAAAAACAGATAGTAAAAGTTTCTACAAATATATAAAACAAAAAAGAGTGGCTAAGGTAACTATTGGTCCTTTAGAGGATGAGAAGGGAGATTTAATAATGGGAGATGAGGAAATGGCTGAGGAACTGAACAGGTTTTTTGGGTCGGTCTTCACAGTGGAAGACACAAATAACATGCCAGTGACTGATGGAAATGAGGCTATGACAGGTGAGGACCTTGCGAGGATTGTTATCACCAAGGAGGTAGTGATGGGCAAGCTAATGGGGCTAAAGGTAGACAAGTCTCCTGGACCTGATGGAATGCATCCCAGAGTGCTAAAAGAGATGGCTAGGGAAATTGCAAATGCACTAGTGATAATTTACCAAAATTCACTAGACTCTGGGGTGGTCCCAGCGGATTGGAAATTAGCAAACGTGACACCACTGTTTAAAAAAGGAGGTAGGCAGAAAGCGGGTAATTATAGGCCAGTGAGCTTAACTTCGGTAGTAGGGAAGATGCTGGAATCTATCGTCAAGGAAGAAATAGCGAAGCATCTGGATGGAAATTGTCCCATTGGGCAGACGCAGCATGGGTACATAAAGGCAGGTTGCACCTAACTAATTTAGTGGAATTTTTTGAGGACATTAACAGTGCGGTAGATGACGGGGAGCCAATGGATGTGGTATATCTGGATTTCCAGAAAGCCTTTGACAAGCCTTTGACAAAGCCACACAAAAGGTTAGTGCATAAGATAAAGATGCATGGCATTAAAGGGAAAGTAGTAGCATGGATAGAGGATTGGTTAATTAATAGAAAGCAAAGAACATAAGAACTAGGAGCAGGAGTAGGCCATCTGGCCCCTCGAGCCTGCTCCACCATTCAATGAGATCATGGCTGATCTTTTGTGGACTGAGCTCCACTTTCCGGCCCGAACACCACAACCCTTAATCACTTTATTCTTCAAAAAACTGTCTATCTTTATCTTAAAAACAGCCCCTCCTCTGCACTGATGCTCCGCCCAGTAGGGGGCTAGCAGCTGTGCCATGTGAACCCCTCGGCATTCCCAACAGAAACGGCCGGAGAATACCCGGGTCTGTGGCCGTGGGCACGTTGGCGAACTGCAGCAGTTGTGCCGTACAACATGGCGCTGGGTGCGCGCAGACCCGGCCTGCTAGGTAGTCCCCCCCCCTCGCCACACCCGGACCAGCCCCCACCAGTCCCCCCAGCCCCTCGCAGCCGCTACGCGAGGTTGACAAAACCTCAGACCACAAGTGACCCACGCTGTCGGGAAGTCGGGCCGTGGAGGGCGGAGCATCGGGGGAGGGCCTTCAGGTCACGTCCTGAGGCCGTCCCAAAGGCGTGCGGCGAACTCACCGATGACGCCGTTTCGGAGCGGGTGGAGCCTCCGAAAACAGGCACTGCCCCCCATTTCCGTGTCAAAAGGGATTCTCTGGCCAATCGGCGAATGCGATTTCGGCGTCAGCAATCGGAGAACCCCGCCCATTGTCTCTGGTCTCCGTCACAAAGCTCCTTCCATCACCACTGAACCCAATCCTTCTCCACATTCGCTGTTGGGTTGAACCGGATTGTTTTCAGCCTGGGTGCTCTATTTAACCTGGATCAGAGATTCAGACCACAAATCCTCACCATCACCAAAACCAGCTAAATCCACCATCACAACACCACCTCACTCCAGCCCTGCCTCAGTTCATCAACTCAAACCCTCATCAATCTCTTTATCACTTGATTATTCTTGGGAATGTTAAGGGTTTAAGTTCAGCAATTTCCCCATAATCCCCTCAACCTCTCCTTCCTTCCTTTAAATGTCTATTCACCAAATTCTGGCCTTTTGTGTATCCCCAATTTTAATTCCTCCATCACTTGTGGCTGTGCCTTCGGTAAACTGGGTCTGAAACTCTGCAATTCTCTCCATTCAGCTCTCCGCCTCTCTAACCCTCTCTCTTCTCCTTTGAGACAGTCCTTAAAATGAAGATCTTTGACCAAGATGTAGATCAGCTGTCCAAATAGCTCTTGCTTTGGCTCAATGTGCAGTTTGGTCATCCAGCACCCTTGTCAAGACAGTTAAATGTAATTGTGTTATAAATGCACATCTTTGCTGTAAATGAGGGAATTAATCTTGGAGGAATATAGGGTGAGAGAACAGTGGGCAGTGTGAGAGAAAGCTGGCATTACTCTCTCCAAATATCTGGTCCCTTCCCCTTTGCTGGTTCCGTTGTGCTTTGGGAGCCACCCTGTGAACTCTAGCCTGAGTTCTCGTGAGATAGAATTGATTCATATTTCCCTGTACGTGTTTAACCCTCTGCCTTCTGAGGGAAATTGCACCAGACCTGTTGCCAGGAAAAGTATTTGACGGAAATCAAATGTTTTATTTAGGCTTGCAAAATCCTACCAACTGCCCTGGTTTGAGACAATTCACACCTCTTTAACCTGTGATTATCCCTCTCTCCAGTCACACTGTCTGGACCTGTAAAGACTTAATTGCCTGCCAGGACTCGCATTCAAAATATCATCTTGCATCATTGGCTTTGTCTATATATGCTGTGTTTGTGTAACCCACCTCTTCGCTTACCTGATGAAGGAGCTGCGCTCTGAAAGCTAGTGATTCCAAACAAACCTGTTTTACTTTAAGCTGGTGTTGTCAGAGTTCTTACTGGTTGACTGAGGGCAAAGGGACAGAGTTCCAGTCGAGCCTCAGCAACGGACTGTGCGGGGAGCAGGGAGAATCACGACCCTGTCGGGGTTCGACGATGTTTATTCAGAGCCATGAGTAATGTGGGAAAGTCGCACTCTCTAATGAAATAAATCCTATGCTTTCTCTTTCCATCCAGGTTTACATCAAGGACACGTTCGGCCTGAAAAGTCTGGATGCCAGGGGAGCTATTAGCATCTTTAAAGTTAGCAATGTGCATCACACAAAGTGGCACTCAAACCGAACCGTGTTCGACAACTGCATAATCAAATGGCTCACGTAAAACAAAACAAGCAAGACATCCATGTAGTGAGGTGCAGGCGAACTATGAACCAGGTGCATACAGCAAACCAAACTGAACTCCATAAAGTAGAGCCCTCTGCAGTTAATGGGGGAGGAAACTCCAGAGCTGGAAGTTTTTTTTTCCTGGGGTGAGCCCCAGTTCAAAATGCAAACACAATCGATACGGAGGCTGATCTGAGAGACTGGATCTCGCCGGGTAGCACCTGTGGTTGCTTTAACTGTTTCAGTGTGTGTCTGCTGGGGAGGGCGACAGCACCATCCACACTTCAAACCTCAGTCCAGGAAGGAAGAATATATCCCACTTTGATGTTGAGAATTGGCATAAAGTTTAATGCAATTATTATTTTTTTTTAACTGTCTTTGGCTTTTTCCTTCTCTCCACACTGCCCACTCCAGTTCCCTATTAAGAGTGGAAAGAGGAAGGAAACCTGCTTTCTAAGGCGATTGCGAACGATGCGATTTGAATCTACACAAACCAATTTTCAAACTGATTTTAATTGTGAGAATAACTCCATGACTACCTCGGGTATTCTGCCCATTGACTCTGAAACACTGACTACATGGAGTGGACAGGGTGAGAAGAGGCAGACATGGCACTGGGAGATGGTTCTGATTTGTGTAAATGTTGTCACTACATGTGAAGGATAGAAATCACCAGACCATCTGCAACCCACCCAGTCTTTTATCTGTTCAATCTGCTGCCTTCTTCTCAAATAGCCCTCCCTGGACAGATGAATAACTCCATCCCCCAGTTACTGGCTGTGATTCTGCTGTGGGATTCAGGGGGTGAAGCTGAATACTTGCTGTTTGAGTTTCCATTCTTCCCTGACCAAGTTCAGCATCTGGCTAGTTCAGTCTGGTTTGCGTCTGTTCACAGTTCGCTTCTCCTTTCGCAATGCGGGCATCTAATCATGTAAAGGGAAATGTAAATGTGTTTTTTGAAGGAAGAAAAGTGTTTTCTATATCAAAACTTTTAAAACCATATTTCAAAGGAATAGTTTTGAATGAACGAGCCGGGTTTTTAGCATCGAATATTTGAGAATTTTGTCTTTTATATAAATAGTGGAAGGATATTAAAGCAGGTAAATGATTGATCATTAACAATTAGTGCATGCCTCATGAATAGGAGGACGCCCGATATAGACTATAAATTGGGCATTGGGTTTGAAGTATTTCCCGGTAATACCGCTTCCTGCCAGCAGGTGGTGCTTTTGCACGGCTTGAACCTCACGGCGCAAAATCGCCACTTACTGTCCAAAGACGGTATTGCAGGATGTCAATTTCATTCACACCCACCATTTTAAATCGTGTTGAAGGGCTAATGCATGGCCTGTCAATTTTATAAACATAGTGTTTGAGTCTCTTAGGACTGTTTTACTGTGAACCTCAAACCTCTGTGTGTGTTGGTCAAAATGTTTGGCGGATAGGAATTATTGTTTAAATCTGGGCAAGCGGTGCTTGAATTTTCCCCTCCTTTTGTTTTTAGCCATCAGGCCTTGATGTAATTATTTATTTTAGGCCCCTTGTGGTATCACTGCACTGTCAGGGCTTTCTGCAAGAAACTGCTCAGGTTGTCATTCATAACAAGAACAGAAAATGCTGGACAATCTCAGCAGGTCTGACAGCATCCATGGAGAGAGAAAGGAGCTAACATTTGGAGTTGGATGACTTTGTCGAAGCTTTGACAAGCCATCCAGACTCGAAGGCCGAAGATCTACTTTGGGTTAGCCATGTACAAATCTCACCGACTCAAGTAGATCTTTCACCAGCTTTGCATTTGACAAGTTCTAATCTTAAATATTTGATGCCATGGTTAATTCTTAAGGCCCAGTCTTACTTAGCTCAGAGCTGCATCAAGACCCTGAGTCTCTGGGAATTCCCTGAACAGCGGCATCAATAGGCGCTTGCAGCACCATGTCTGCTGATGAAAGATCATCAATCTGGAACGTTGACTGTTCCTCTGCGGATGCTGCCTGCCCTGCTGAGAGTTTCCAGCATTTTCTGCTTTATAAAGACATCTGTTCGATGTAGCTTGTACGAGAGAACAGGAGGGAGCCAATCTTCCTGCTCCTCCAGTCAATGCGATCACGGCTGATTGGTTCCTCTCCGCATTTAGCCTCCTTTTCAGTTAATGTGCTCAGACAGTGGTGGACTTTGCAAACGTTACATTTGATTTGTTTTGTTTAACTTAACTCCGCTTGCTGCTGTGAACTTCTCCAGCTTGCAATCTGAACAGCACCCCTGCCAGTTGAAAATAAATAGGGTGATGCTTTGAACTGGGAAAGCGTGTAGAGGAGTTTGAGTTATCATAATAATAACCCTCAGTGTCTGATTGCTAATCCATTTACAGATACATAACTGTACAGTTTTTTTGAGTACAAATAATTCTTGTGTAATGTTGAGGGACATTTTTTAAATTCCTGACACACTTGATACTGAAGACAGGGAGCAGTAGTTTAGTTTGAAAGTATGTGGCTGGGTGTCAAACAGTGCAATATTGTGCATTCAATGTTACTGTACATTTTACACTCACTGGGCACTCTGTTTCCAGTGTTTCATCAGCATTGTAACTTTTCACTCTCACTCGTTTCCTTTGTGTTCAGAGTTAGATTTATGGGAGTTGCTCCTGGTCAGAAGTTGCCCTCAGCAAGACTTCTCCTTGGAGTGGTTTCACATCCCACGTGAGATTCACATTCTGCGATATTCATGGTCCTTCTATTAGCCACCTTTGAACACCGGAAATGTTTTGGAGTATTCGCCTTGTTTTGTAGACCAGAGACTAATTGATCCACGTCCCACATTGGTAACTGGTATTATCCCAGGAACAAGCCTCCTCGAGTTTTGCTGCCTGTTATTACCCATTATGCCAGTATTGTTTGTTGGCTGATTTCACTGATCCTGGTGTTAATTCCTCGGTACATTTGACTGTAGTGTCTTATTCTGGTTGAACAACGGTTGGGTTTCTTACTGAAATCTTAGAGCATTGACCTCAGAAAGCATAACTGGTGTCTGCTGTAATTGCTAACAGTATGTCAGCCGATGCTGAGGGGTGTTCTTTGTTTGAAATAAAGGGTGGACACTTCACTTTAAACCAAAGCCTAGATTTTCATCTCCAATGTCCAGGTGGAAGAGGCTCAACTACCTGGGAGCACCCATTGGAAATGTGAGCGAGCTTAGCTGCCTATGATTTTTATCAGCCTTGTAACCATGTTCCCGACATGCTGACCTGTCTGAATCCATGACCGCCAACCTGCTTATCTGCCTGTGAAAATGAAAATCGCTTATTGTCACAAGTAGGCTTCAAATGAAGTTACTGTGAAAAGCCCCTAGTCGCCACATTCCAGCGCCTGTTCGGGGAGGCTGTTACGGGAATCGAACCGTGCTGCTGGCCTGCCTTGGTCTGCTTTCAAAGCCAGCGATTTAGCCCTGTGCTAACCAGCCTCTATGTACGACCTCCTGTTTAAAAACTCCTGGGAATCCTCAACCTTTCTCCCATAGAAGCCAGGAACAGGATAACAATCTTCACACAACTTTGTAAAAAGTTTTCTGGTTATGAAACTGCCACATGACAGCGAGAGACGGGGAAATAATCCTCGAATATGTAATTTTCAGCTTTATTGATATTCAATAGATAGACAATAAGAGAAGATCCCGTCCCCATGTAGCCCCCCTGTGTATTAATGTAAGGGAAGTGGGATTATCCATGGCAGGAGTTGACGCCGAGGTCCAGTTGTCCCTTTGATGTTGATTTTTGAAGGTGCAATACACCCCAGTCTGGGAAGATTGGCTTTGCCATTCAGTGATAGGCTGGACCCATTGTTTAGGACAAGTCCGTGTCTGTGGTGCCAACAGTGATCTGCTGGGCTATCGTAGGCTGTAAGGCTGGCATCATTGCGGAGAGGGTCCCACTGTCCAATCCAGACAAGGAGTGATTATGTAGTTCTGCAGAATTGTAGCCCCAGCTGTCGTGGCTGAATACAACTGGAGGGTGAAAAGTCCTGGACCAGAATGAACAATATGTGCTGATTATCTACAAAGGGAGCTATCTTTTCCACTGTTGTGACTTGGTTCTATCTTTCTGCGGATTGTTTGTCAATTATTTCAATGTTGCCTCATTCTTCTACTGTCCAATAAAAGTATTTAAAAAAAAAAAGAGTGTGTGACGAGTGCAAATCAACCTACCTTCGGTGGGGAGGTTAACTGGGTTCCAGGCCTTGTCCCACTCCCTGCCTGAGGGTGGGCGATGGTCTGGTTCGATGCTGTGTCACTGACTCTCGGGTTCTGAGTCACAGGTTAAAGGGTTCTGCGTCAGAGGTTAAAGGGTTCTGGGTCAGAGGTTCTGGGTCACAGGTTAAAGGGTTCTGGGTCAGAGGTTCTGGGTCACAGGTTAAAGGGTTCTGGGTCAGAGGTTCTGGATCACAGGTTAAAGGGTTCTGGGTCAGAGGTTCTGGGTCACAGGTTAAAGGGTTCTGGGTCAGAGGTTTAAACTATCACCACCGTAAATATCTCCGGACTCTCTTCCTTTGGCCATGTTCTCAGGATGTTTGACCAGATCTCCCTCAGCAGCTGTCAGGAATCGGGGAGTACAGATTGAGGCCACTCGCCCCATTGTGTCTATGCCAGCTTGTTTCATAGAGCGATTGCACTCTCCCACTCCTCCGCATAACTTTTCTTTTAATCTAATGATCACGTTCCACTTTGAAAATGAGTGCATCAGCTTTCACTCTTTCAGGCCGTGCTTCAAGCTGTGGACTTTTTTCAAAATCTCTTTGCCTCCTCGTGGCTCTTTGCTAATGATCTTAAACCTGTGCTCTCTGGTTTTCGAGGGTAGGAGACTGCAGATTGGGGCTTCGGGGAGGCACCAGGCACTGGAGAAAGGGACAAGACACAATCTTACTTCGTTCCTCATCAGTCACTCTTCATCATGCAGCACTTACTGCATTTCTGCCCCACTGTGTCACTTATCTGTCACAGTGTTAGTGTATTTCTCATCATTCACTTTCCTTCCCTCCTCCTCTCCCTCCACATGCTCACTCATTCTTCCCTGGCTATTTCATTTATTACAGGCCAGGGTTTAGAGAACCCCAAAGTGTATCATGGAGTTCACCTGACCCACAAAGTTTAATAGATTGTGGTTATGGGGAGCTCAAGGGCCCACTTTACAGGTGTGATGCAACACCTGTGATGCAACAGTACTTTTAAAACAAAACCATGTTTATTTATGAATCCAGTTACTCATGTTCCCACAGGAAACATCCGAACAACTATCAACACCAATAATCCCCCAGATACAATATTCTATAAATAACCCTTCATAACTTTCCTAACAACATCCATAAGTTCTAAAGACCTTTTTTACAGAAAGACAGCAGGTTTAAATTCTCTACAGAAACCGGTATTACTTTGAAATCCTCAAATGAGCTGAAGACAGTCTGTAGCTTGTAGAGAGAGATCATTATACAGCTGCTGGCTTTGCCTGCAGCTATCCAGCTCTGAAAAACAAAACTAAAAAAACACTGTTGCCTGCTCAAAAACAAAAGTGAAAGACAGACAGCCCAGCTCCACCCACACTCTGACATCACTGCAGCTATTTGATAAACACCCATTTCTTCAAGGTACTCTCACATGACACAAGGAATCCCTATAGTACAGAAGGAGGCCATTCGGTCCATCGAGTCTTCACCGGCCCTCTGTAAGAACACCCTACCTAGGCTAACTCCCCACCCTATCTCTGTAACCCACTTAACCTGCACATCTTTGGACACATAGGGGCTAATTGATCATGGTCAATCCATCTAACCTGCACATCATTGGATTGTGGGAGGAAGCCAGAGCACCCGGAGGAAACCCACACAGACATCGGAAGAGAATGCAAGCTCCACACCGACAGTCACTCGAGTCCAGAATTGAAGCTGGGCCCCTGGCCCTGTGAGGTAGCAGTGGGTTTGTACCATCCTGGTTGATAACTGTCAGTGATTGGTGTACAAGTACACTCAGATCCCTCTGTACTGCAGTGTTCTCTAATCTCTCTCAATTTAAATAATATTCTGCTTTCCTATTCTTCCTGCCAAGGTGGACAAGTTCAGGTTTTACCACATCATACTCCACCTGCCAAATTTCTGCCCACTCACTTAACATATCTGTGTCCCTTTGCAGTAACTTTGTATCCACCTCACAATTCACAATAAGGATTGGTTTAGCTCAGTGGGCTAGACAGCTGGTTTGTAATGCAGCAAAAGGCCAGCAGCGCGGGTTTAATTCCCGTACCAGCTTACCTGAACAGGCGCTGGAATGTGGCGACTAGGGGCTTTTCACAGTAACTTCATACTTGTGACAATATATTATTATTCTTACTTGTTTTGCTGCCCTACTTTGTATCATCAGCAAATTTAGCGACAAGGCTATTGTCTTTATCCAAGTTATTAATATAGATCAGTGGTGCACACACTGCGGTTTGTGAATCTCCTGGGAGTTCACGCAATGCCTGAGGATTCACAGGATGAATCCCATAATGGCCGACGCAGAAGTGTCTGCAAGCAAAACTTAATTTCATGTGGCTTCGCGAGCAGCCTATCACTCGGGGTAGCCAAGGTCCACTTCTGCCAGTGTGGTATGTGGACCACACCAACTGGCAGGCTACTTAGCCAATGATTGTCCTGAACAACTTGTCCCGCACCTCCTGGAGTTGGATGGTCGCCAGGGATGTGCGGCGGCATCTGCTTTGGGGTAGTGTGGTGCCTGTAGGGGTGGAGTTCTCAGGCAAGTACTTGCATTTTAATTTTAACATCGGAGGTGATTCTCCACTGCCTTGTGCCTGGTGCACATCCCGCTATTCCCTGAGAATAGGGGGAGAGCATCTAAATCCCGGGATTCTCTGCAGTCGCCGGCACATTATGAGGCTGATGGGAATCACTACTGGTTTCCATCAATAGCACATCTAATTCCCATCAGGAATATCCCCAAGACAATAACCAAGTATGGGTTGGATTACATGGAAGTTGCACCAGTTTCCTGCCTGAAATGATAGTTGGGGGAGAGATTCTCTGGGACCACTAGCCAGTGGCGGGAATCTCAGTGGCTCAGTGAGTCCGCTGTGATTTAATGCCAGGCATCAAACCTGTTGAGAATCTCCCGGTCTGCCCCACCGTGGTTCCCACTGGCCATGATGATGTTCCTGCCCAGACCTGGCGGGAACATGCAAACACCTCATTAACCCTGATTTAAATCTCATTATTGGCCACTGGCCTCCAGGGATGTGCCAGCAGCCCCCCCCCCCCCCCTCCCCAGGAATCTCACTGGCATGAATAGGTGCAGCCAGCTTGCGCTCCAAGGATGGTGAGTATCCTCCCAACATTTGCCTCCAGGCTGCCGGAGGGAGGGGGGTGGGAGTCCATCAGGGAAGGTGGGAGTCGGGGTGGCTTGAGCTGGGCTGGGACTCCAGACTGCCAGTCCCTCTGAAGGATGTCTTTCCTGGGATGGGGGTCTTTTGGTTGGTCTTCCTATCTGTAGCCTTTAATCTGTCTTTCAGCCTGTAATTATGAAAAATCTGTGAGAAGAAAGTGAAAGTGAAAGTCTGTAGTCCTAAACCCTTCCAACTCTCTTCCAGCATTTCAAGTTCAAATGGTTGTGAGATGAAGGTAAAAGTCTTCATTTTAATGCGGTGGAAACCTTTTGAAATGCTTTTATCACAGTCAATTTTGTTGCTCTTTAACTTTTTCCAGCCTGTGTGCATGCCGAGAAGCCAAAAAGATTTTAACTGCATTGTTTACATTCAATTTATTTTTTTAATAAAATATTTTCAGTGAAAACTTTTCATTTATAACAAATGTGACATTAATGTCAAACAGTCCAGAAAACATATTAAATATAATAAAACAATCTTTATTAGTTCACAAGTCAGCTTACATTCGCACTGCAATGAAGTTACTGTGAAAATCCTCTAGTCACCACACTACGGCGCCTGTTTGGGTGCACAGAGGGAGAATTCAGAATGTCCAATTCACCTAACAAGCATGTCTTTTGGGACCTATGGGAGGAAACCGGAGCATCCGGAGGAAACCCACTCAGACATGGGGAGAATGTGCAGACTCCGCACAGACAGTGACCCAAGGTGGGAATCGAACTCGGGTCCATCCCTGGTGCTCTGAAGCAACAGTGCTAACCACTGTGAATTGTGCAATATCGTACAAAAGAGACAGAAAAAAACACCCAGCCAAATTTATAAATCCCACCCAAAGAAATACACGAATAATCAATACCCAATAATAATAACACCAACCCCCTCCCCCTATTAACAGCTGATGGGACTAACTCTTTAGGAAATGAAGGGCTACCACCTCAGGTAGAACCCCTCCTCCACTGATTCCCTAATGGTGTACTTGACCTTTTCCAGATATAAAAAATTCACCTAACCTGCTGAGGCACTGGGCAGAGTGGAAGATCTCCATCCCAGCAGAAGTCACCTCTGGGCTATCAGCGAAGCAAAGGCAAGAACATCCGCCTTCACGCCTGTCTGCAGCCGCGGCAGTCCGACACCCCGAAAATGGCCACCAACGGACAAGGCTCGAGAGCAATATTAAGAATCGTTGACATGGTGCTGAAGAAGGAAACCCAAAAGCTTTCCATCCTTGGACATGATCAGAACATGTGCATTTGGTTAGTGGGCCCACGGGAACACCACTCACACTTGTCCTGTACTCCCACAGAGAACCCAATCACCCTGACCGAGTTAGGTAATCCCTATGTACCATCTTAAACTGAATCAGTGTGAACTGCCCACAGGAGGAGGTGGAGTTCACCCTACGAAGGGCCTCACACCACATGTCTTCATCCAAAATAGATCCCAGCTCCCCTCCCACCTCTTCCTCATTCGGTCCAGCAGGACAGCTTCCATTGACATATATGGGCGGGATTCTCCAATAATAGGGCTATGTCCCCTCGCCGGCGTGAAAACCGGCACCAACCATTCCGGCATCTTGGCCCCAGAAAGTGAGGAATTCTCCACCTTTCTAGGGGCAAGGTTGCTGCCAGAGTGATTCGTGCAGCTCCAGCCGGCGCAGAACGGCCGGCGTATTTCCGCGCCAGCCCCCGGTCAATATGGCGGAGTCCTACAGGGACCCGGCGCGGAGGAAAGAAGGCCCCCATGGAACCAGCCCGCCTGCAGATCGGTCGGCACCGATCGCGGGCCAGGCCACCGTGGCCCCCCCCCCTCCGGGGTCGGATTCCCCCCCCCACCCAGGACGGCCCCCGCAGACTTACCTGCCAGGTCCCTCCGTGTGGGAGGTGAGTAATCCACGCCGGTGGGACTGGGCAAAACTTGTCGACCACTCAGCCCATTGGGGCCCGGAGAATCGCCGGGGGGCGGGGGGGGGCTGTTAACGGCCCCCAACCGGCGTGGTGGGAAACCCACCGTCACCCAAAAAATGGCGCTGGAGAACAGGGAAGCCTGCGTCGGGACAGAATTTGCGCCTCTCCCCGGGGAGTCTCCAACCCAGCGCAGGGTCGGAGAATCTCGGCCATAACTATTCGAAATCGCCCCCCCCCCCCCCCCAGCCCCCCCGACCCCCTGCCCCAGACCCTGCCAGCAATAGCATTCCTCCCAACGGGGAAGGTTGCAGTGCCAAGGGAAATGTAGGACAGGCCTTCCTGACAAAATTACGTAACTGGAAGTCGGGGAACAAGTGCTCCCCTGACAGTTGAAATTTACTTGAAAGCTACTCTCCCGACTGCCAGTCGCTCTGAAGGCATACCCGACGGATTCTCGGTGACTTAACCACACAAATAAAAGAGGTGATTAACTTGTTAACCTCGGCAAAGAAAGACTTAGTGAGGAAAACAGGAAGACATTGAAACAGTGATAAAACCTTGGGAGAGTGTTCATCTCTGCCCGCCAAGGACGCGGAAGGTTACACCGCTTCCATACATCGGACCTCACCCTATTCATTATAGTTTAACCTGTGAAGCACAGGCCAGTCATGGGCCACTCGGATACCCAGATACCAGAAAATACCTCTGGCAAGATGAAAAGACAATACCCCCAGATTGGCTCTCCTCACCAGAGGATTAACCAGAAAATATTCACTCTTCTCCAGGTTCAATTTATACCCCGAAAAGGAGCCAAAGCTCCTCAGCAGCTTCATTATTTCATCCCGCGAGGAGACTGTTATGACCTGAGGATGTACTGAATTGCAGAAGACCAGGCAGGCTTTGTTAAGGGGTGGCAGTTTAGCGGCCAAATACAGTGTGTGCTGAATGTGGTCCCCATCCTCCCCCCCCCCCCCCCCCCCCCCCCCAGCATCCCCCCGCCCCTGGGCTAGAGGTGATTATATCAATGGATGCTGAGAAAGTGTTCGAAAGGGTAGAGTGGGAGAACCTTGTTTGAAATGCTTGGGATATTTGCATTTGGGCAGAAGTCTATTTCATGGACTTGGTTATTATATTGAGCACCTATGGTCTGTATTCACACCAATGCAATGGGTTTGGGGTATTTCCTATTGAGTAGGGGTATGAGACAGGGGTGCCCATTGCCGCCACTCTTGTTTGCGCCAGTTATAGAACCTTTGGCCATGGCTTTCTGGGTGAATGGCAGGGATAAGGAGGGGCGGGGGAAAATGGAGCATAGAGTGCCCTTATATGCTGATGACCTGCTCTTGTATGTTTCCTGTACCAAGAGAAGCCCATAATATTTCACAGATTTGCAACAGAGTCCAAATATTTATTCGCTGTCCATTTATTTCAGACAGCGGCACATAAATTGACACAGAAATTCACACACACAATTATCTCCGGTGATGCCTGCAAGTCAATATTTTGTTTCTCGTCTACATTTCATAATGGGTTGCCCATTCCCCACTAGTAAATGCTTGACAATGTAGGAAAGAAAAATATTCAGAGGGGAGAATACCTGTTTCAGTGCCTGGCTGCAGTGGGTACAGGAACAATGGGCAAAATTCTCCTACCCGCCCCGCCACATTTCTGCGCTGACCCGCCGGCGGGAGTCTCCATAACTCCGGCCGGTCAATGGGGTTTCCCATTGTGGGGCAGCCCCACGCCGTCAGGAAACCTCCGGGTGCCGGCAAAACGGAGACTCCCGCCGGCAGAGAATGACGCCCAAGAGTAGTATAAACGTCCCACAAAATATTGTGTTCAGATGATCCAGTTGACTCAGGAACAGGAAAATCAGTCCATAAAAAATGTATCAACACTTCAGGATCAGCAAAAGAAATTAGAGACTAAAAAAGAGTGAATCTCTTCATTTGGCTAAGGAATTAAGACCAGTTTATATTCTACGTTTGATTATCTTTCTTTCCTGAGATCCCACATAAATCTGATGTAACTTTAATTGCTGAGATTAACCCCACTGTACTGACAGCTCCTGGTTCCCCACTGCCTCACTTCAAAGTTTAAATCCTTTCATCGCCTCATCTCTCCCTCTCTACATTGCCTCTTTCTACCACCAAACACCCCAGCCCTTTGAATCTGGCCAGTTATGCATTTCACTACCCCTCTTCGAACCACCTTTGGTAGCTATGCCTTCACAGGTCCAGGCACCAGACAATGTACTTCCCACCTAAAATCCCACACCTCATTCTCCACCTTTGAGACCTTCCTTGAAACCTTTGACCAGGCTGAGTGTTACCCTTCCCTTTCACACCTCCTTCTTTGGATCACTTCTGTAAATGCAGCCGTGTGAAGTCCCTTTGGTGGTTTTCCTCTGATATGTCCTCTTTGAACATTTCTTTGAATGGAGGTGTGCACATTAAGTGACTGCTGGGCTCTGTGGGACCCACTGCCTGCATTCATTTTTTAAAAAAAAATATTTTTATTAAGGTTTTTTAACAACACAATTTTTTCCCCTTACAAACAATAACCCTCCCCCCGTAACAAAATAACGCAAATTCTCCCTGAGCAAGATATATACATGGCAAGATGGTATATTTACATAGCTTTATACTCTGGCTCTTGGCCGCACGTTCCATTTCTCCCCACCCTTCATGCCATCTCCCGCTCGTTCATCCCCTTAAACAGTCTCTCGTTCCCCCCCCCCCCCCCCCCACACAGGGTTGCTGCTGCTGCTGACCGACCTTCCACTAATGCTCCGCGAGGTATTCTAGGAACGGTTGCCACCGCCTGTAGAACCCCTGTGCAGACCCTCTCAAAGCAAATTTAATTCTCTCCAATTTTATGAACCCCGCCATGTCGTTAATCCAGGCCTCCAGGCTGTGGGGCTTCGCCTCCTTCCACAAGAGCAAGACCCTTCGCCGGGCTACTAGGGACGCAAAGGCCAGAATTCCGGCCTCTTTCGCCTCCTGCACTCCCGGCTCATCCACTACTCCAAATATTGCTAGCCCCCAGCTTGGCTTGACCCGGACTTTCACCACCTGGGATATTACTCCCGCCACTCCTCTCCAGAACCCCTCCAATGCCGTGCATGACCAAAACATATGGACATGGTTCGCCGGGCTCCCTGAACATCTTTCACATCTATCCTCTACCCCAAAGAACCTACTCAGCCTCGCCCTCATCAAATGCGCTCTGTGAACCACCTTAAATTGTATCAGACTGAGCCGGGCACACGAGGAGGAGGAATTAACTCTACCTAGGGCATCAGCCCATAACCCCTCCTCAATCTCCTCCCCCAGCTCCTCCTCCCATTTACCTTTCAATTCTTCTACTAGAGCTTCCCCCTCTTCTTTCATCTCTTGGTATATTTCCGACATCTTGCCGTCCCCGACCCATACCCCCGAGATCACCCTATCTTGAACTTCTTGTGCTGGGAGCAACGGAAATTCCCTCACCTGTTGCCTCACAAAAGCCCTCACCTGCATATATCTAAATGCGTTTCCCGGGGGTAACTCAAATTTCTCCTCCAGTGCCCCTAGGCTCGCAAATGTCCCGTCAATGAACAGGCCCCCCATTCTTCTAATCCCCGCCCGATGCCAGCCTTGGAACCCCCCGTCCATCTTCCCCGGGACAAACCGGTGGTTACCCCTGATCGGGGACCACACCGATGCTCCCATTGCACCCCTGTGCCTTCTCCACTGGCCCCAGATCCTTAGCGTTGCCGCCACCACCGGGCTTGTGGTGTGTTTTGTCGGCGAGAGCGGCAGCGGTGCCGTTACCAACGCCCCCAGGCTCGTTCCTTTACAGGACGCCATCTCCATCCTCTTCCATGCCGCCCCCTCTCCCTCCATGACCCACTTGCGGATCATCGCCACGTTTGCTGCCCAGTAGTAACTCTCTAGGTTTGGCAAAGCCAACCCTCCTCGGTCCCTGTTGCGTTCCAAGAACCCTCTTCTAACCCTCGGTGTCTTATTTGCCCATACATACCCCATAATACTTCTACCTACTCTCTTGAATAAGCCCTTGGTGATCACGATGGGGAGGCACTGAAACATGAACAAAAACCTCGGAAGGACCACCATTTTGACCGACTGCACCCTACCCGAGAGCGGGAGCATGTCCCATATTTTAAAATCCTCTTCCATTTGCTCCACCAACCTCGTCAGATTCAGTTTATGTAGGGCCCCCCAACTTCTGGCCACCTGGATCCCCAGATACCGAAAACTCCTCTCCGCCCTCCTCAGCGGTAGGTCCCCTATCCCTCTTCCTTCGTCCCCTGCCTGTAATACAAAAAGCTCGCTCTCCCCTCCATTAAGCTTGTAGCCTGAGAACTCCCCAAACTCCTTCAGAGTCTGCATGACCTCCACCATCCCCTCTATTGGGTCCGTCACGTATAGCAGCAGGTCATCCGCATATAGCGATACCCGATGCTCCTCTCCCCCGCGGACTATCCCCCTCCATTTCTTAGACTCCCTAAGTGATATGGCCAAAGGTTCGATCGCCAGTGCAAACAACAGGGGGGACAGGGTGCACCCCTGCCTCGTCCCTCGGTACAGCCGAAAGTACTCCGACCTCCGCCGGTTCATCACTACACTCGCCACCGGGGCGCTATAAAGGAGCTTAACCCATCTAATAAACCCTCCCCCGAACCCAAACCTGCGCAATACCTCCCAGAGGTAGTCCCACTCTACTCGGTCAAAGGCTTTTTCCGCGTCCATAGCTGCCACTATCTCCGCCTCTCCCTCCTCCGATGTCATCATTATCACGTTTAAGAGCCGCCGCACATTGGTATTTAACTGCCTGCCCTTTACAAATCCCGTCTGGTCCTCATGAATCACCCCCGGGACACAGTCCTCAATCCTCGTGGCCAGCACGTTTGCCAATAACCTAGCGTCCACATTTAGGAGCGAAATCGGCCTGTACGATCCACATTGCAGTGGATCCTTGTCTCGCTTAAGAATCAAGGAGATTGTCGCCTCCAACATTGTCTGGGGCAGTGTTCCCTCCTCTCTTGCCTTGTTAAAGGTCCTCACTAGCAGCGGGGCCAGCAGGTCCACATATTTTCTATAGAACTCCACCGGGAACCAGTCCCGCCCCGGGGCCTTCCCCGCCTGCATGCTCCCCAAACCCTTACTCAACTCCTCCAACCCAATTGGTGCTCCCAAACCAACCGCCTCCTGCTCCTCCATCATTGGGAACCCCAGCTGGTCCAGAAATCGCCTCAACCCCCCCTTCCCCCACCTGGGGGCTGGGACCTGTACAGCTCTTCATCAAAGGCCTTGAATACCTTATTTATTTTCGAGGCACTTCGAACCGTGGCTCCCCTTCCATCTTTGATTCCCCCTATTTCCCTCGCTGCCGCCCTCTTACGGAGCTGGTGCGCCAGCATCCGACTAGCCTTTTCCCCGTACTCGTAGGTCGCCCCCTGCACCTTCCTCCATTGTGCCTCCGCCTTGCCCGTGGTCAGTAGGTCAAACTCCGTCTGGAGCCGTTGCCTTTCCCTAAGTACTCTTTCCTCCGGGGCCTCTGCGTATCTCCTGTCCACTCGCAAGATCTCCCCCATTAACCTCTCCCTTTCCATGCCCTCTGTCTTCTCCCTATGAGCCCTAATGGAGATCAGCTCTCCCCTGATCACCGCCCTCAACGCCTCCCATACCACCCCCACTCGCACCTCCCCGTTGTCGTTGGCCTCCAAGCACCTTTCAATACACCCCCTCACCTTCCCACACACCACCTCATCAGCCAGCAGTCCCACATCCAACCGCCACAGCGGGCGTTGGTCCCTCTCCTCTCCCAGCCCCATTTCCACCCAGTGCGGGGCATGGTCCGAAACGGCTATGGCCGAATACTCCGTCCCCTCCACTCTCGGAATAAACGCCCTACCCAGAACAAAGAAATCTATCCGGGAGTAAGCCTTATGCACGTGGGAGAAAAAAGAAAATTCCCTGGCCTGCGGTCTTGCAAACCTCCATGGATCCACTCCCCCCATCTGATCCATAAAACCCCTGAGCACCTTGGCCGCTGCCGGCCTCCTTCCCGTCCTTGATCTGGAGCGGTCCAGTGCTGGGTCCAGCACCGTATTGAAGTCCCCTCCCATTATCAATCCTCCTACCTCCAGGTCCGGAATGCGCCCCAACATGCGCTTCATAAATCCAGCATCATCCCAGTTCGGGTCGTGTACATTTACCAACACCACCCTCGTCCCTTGCAGCCTACCGCTCACCATCACATATCTCCCTCCATTATCCGCTACGATAGTCTTGGCCTCAAATGACACATACTTTCCCACCAGAATTGGCACCCCTCTATTTTTCGCGTCTAATCCCGAGTGAAATACCTGTCCTACCCATCCCTTTCGTTAGCTGACCTGGTCCGCCACCTTCAGGTTTGTCTCTTGGAGCATTGCCACGTCTGCCTTCAGTCCCTTCAAGTGCGCGAACACTCAAGCCCTTTTCACCGGCCCATTCAGGCCCCACACGTTCCACGTTATCAGCCGGATTGGAGGGACTCTCAACCCCCCCCCCCCGCCGACTAGCCATCTCCTTTTCTGGGCCAGTCCCTTGTCCGCGTCTCCCTCACTCACCAGTCCCCCAGCCGGGGGACCCCCATCCCAGCCACCTCTTCTGTGTCCCGTTCTCTTTCGGCCAGTGCAGCAGCAACCCTTTCCCCCCCCCCTTCCCCCCTCCCTCCTCTCCCCCCCCTTTTCCCCCTCCCCTCCCCCCCGCTAGATCCCCGTCTAGCTTTTTTGCTCCCCCCATATCCCTCCCGTAAGTCAGCTGACACCTGCTGACCCCGGCTTCCCCCGCCATCCCTTTGACCCCTCCGTGTGGGAATCTCCCAATCAATATACATTCCTTCGTTCCCCTTCCCGCCTTTCTTGCCGCGCACGGGAAAGAAAACCCCGCGCTTCCCAAAGACTGCCCCGCCCCCCATGGCGTCTCCTGTCGTGGCCTTGTCTCTCTCCCCCAGCCCATATAACATTTCCTGTGCGTGGTTGACTCCCTATGTACAACAACTATCATACTTCAACCCTCAAACACCCCCTCCCACACAAACCCTCAATTAGAGTCCAACTTTTCAGCTAGTATAAAGGTCCACGCCTCTTCGGGCGTTTCGAAGTCGTGGTGTTGGCCATTATGTGTAACCCACAGTCGCGCTGGCTGCAACATTCCAAATTTCACTCCTTTCCGATACAGCTCCGCTTTGGCCCGGTTGAAACCCGCTCTCCGCTTAGCGACCTCCGCGCTCCAATCCGGGTATATTCAGATCTCTGCATTGTCCCACTTGCTGCTCCGTTCCCTCTTGGCCCATTTCAGGACCCTCTCTCTGTCCGTAAACCGGTGAAATCTCACCACTATCGCCCTTGGCGGCTCATTTGCCTTGGGCTTCCTCGCAAGCACTCGGTGCGCCCCATCCAGCTCCAGCAATCCCGGGGGGGCCTCCGCACCCATCAGCGTCCCGATCATTGTGCCCGCATATGCCGCGGCATCGGCCCCCTCCACTCCTTCTGGGAGGCCCAGGATCCTCAAATTATTTCTCCTCGACCTGTTCTCCAGGTCTTCGAGTCTTCCCGCCCACGTCCTGTGCAGCGCCTCGTGCCGCTCCACTTTCTCCGCCAGGCCCACGAGCTCATCGTCGTTCTCGCTCACTTTTTCCTGGATCTCCCGGATCTTCACCTCTTGGGCTTTCTGGGTTGCTCCAAGTCCTTCAATTATTGCCAGCATAGGCGCCACCATCTCCTTGCGCATCTCCTCAAAGCAGCGCTTGATGAACTCCTGCATCTCTTCTTTGTCCGTTGGCGCCGTCATTTTGCTTTTTTTCCCTTTCTTCTCTCGCTGCTCCAGGGCCGCTTTTTCGCCGTTTCGCTGCGGGTCCGATCCATGCAGGTTAGTAGGGGACCTTTCTCCTTCCTTCCCCACGGGTTGGTTATCTAAAAAGTGCCGTTGGGGCTCCGTTAGCGGGCCCAAAAGTCCGTTTTTGCGGGAGCTGCCGAATCGCGCGGCTTAGCTCCGCATCGCCGCAACCCGAAAGTCCTGCCTGCATTCATAAGGACCAACAAGTGACTGACCACAGGGCTTTGTCAAACCCTGGTGACCAGGATGTGCAGTATAAAGTACATGGACACACAATAAACTGCTGTGTAGACCAGGTGAGGTTGGAGAGAGACCTGCATTCAGAGTGCTTTTTTTTTACTACGCCTGTCATTTCTGCCTGCAATTGGGAAAGTTTTCCTCAAAGTGCGGCAGTGCTATCTATGGGCAGAAGGTCACTACTGCAGTACATGAAAAGTGATCAATCTTGTTACCCCCCAAAAAACCTAGATTAAGCAAGAGAGAAAGAGAGAGGTTTTTATTCCTTATTCTCACTCTCCTAGTCTTCCATCTAAGAAAGGCATTTATTTTGCTGTCACTCAATGGAAACCAAAGTGAATCAATCGCAGCACCGTCAAGTTAATAATCAGCTCATAAGATATGTCAACATCTTTTATTCCAGAAAGGACAAGTTCAGAGAAGTCGGTCATGAATTGTGCCCATGTGGTCCTGATGTACAAGGTGCCAAACGTTGGAGATTGTAACTTAAATCTTGCAAGGCTCTGCAGGAAGAAGGGGAAAAGAATTACTGCAATTTGCAAAAGATAATGAAGTGGAATGAAAGGCCATGTTTTTCCAATACTTAACCTCTTGGTTGACTAAATTCCCCTGCTCTGCACCTCCTCCTCTTCCTATCTTAAAGGTATTGACCTTTACCGTTTGATTTCCATGAGCAATGGCTCCCTCTGGCACTTAGCTACACTTATCTATGATAGCTACACTTATGTCAGCCCATATAGTCGATCACAGGCAAACTTCAAAATGACACTTGCCTGAACCTACCTTCCTGTGATGCAGTGGGTTTTACGCGGTCTTCCCTTACGACTTAGTAACTGCCTGTACTCCTCTGTATCTTGAGTCAGAAAGTTGTGGGTTCAAGTCTTGCTCCTGGGCCTTGAGCATTATACCTGGTCTGTGGCTATGACTGAGTGAATGATGACCTGTCAGAGATCAGAGATGTTAAAGTGAAGCCCCAGAATGTGTGTGTAAAATATCCCAGAGCATAATTTGAAGAACAGATGGGGGAGATCTCCTTTGTGTGGATTTTGTTTTGCCTCAGGCATTATTGCGAGAGCAAATCGTCTTGATCAACAACTCAGTACTGAATGTGGGATCTTTGCGAGTGCCACATTTATATAGGATTCTGCTTTCCTATTCTTCCTGCCAAAGTGGACAATCTTACATTTTCTCTCATTGTTGTCCATCTGCCAAATTTTTGCTCAATCACTTAACCTATTTATATCCATTTGCAGACTGTTTGTGTCCTGACAGCTTGCTTTCCTACAGATCTTTGTATTGTTAGGAAATTTGGCTACATTATACTACGTCGCAACACCAAACTGTTAATATATTAAACAGTTATGAGGCACCACTAGATATCGTTTGCCAACCTAATAATTACTCACATCCCGACTCTTTGTTACCTGTTAGTTGACCAAACCTCTAACCATGTTAACACGTTACCATGAACACTTTTCGTGTGTGGTAATCTTTTATGTACACCGCATCAAATGCCTTTTGGAATCCAGATTTGCGACATCCTTTATTCCCTGTATTATTCCTGGTTGTTGCATCGTAAAAGAGCTCTGAGGCAGGAAAGATCCTTGTCCTTTTACTATCTATTCTAGCTCATTTTATTGAATAGATTAATTGAATAATTAATGGTAGAATCTACACATAAAACCCTTAGCAACCTCAGGAGAGAAAGGGAGAGAGTGGGCTTGAAGAGAGAAAATGGCCACTTATTACCAACCTTTGGTTGGTTCAAAAACAACCATTTCATCGAAGTTCATGGATTTAGCACGTTGTTCGAATTCCTTGCGACCCTCATCAGTGATTGTAGGAGATCTGCCTGCATCGGGAGAGGAGAAAAGAAGAAAGGGAGAGTAGAGAGAGCGAGGCACAGACACACATTTTAATGCCACGGTTGTTGAGTCATAAGAGTTTTTGCAGCATGAAAAAGAGGTCCTTTTATCCATCATGTTCACGCTGGCCATCAAGCAGCTATCTACTCCAGCCCATTTTCCAGTACTTGGCCTGTGGCCTTGTATGCTGTGGCCTTTTAAATGCTCATCTAAATGCTTCATAAATAGAACCAGAGAATAGAACTACAGAATTTCTACAGTTCAGAACCGGGCCCATCAAGTCTGCACCAACCTGCTGAAAGAGCACCGTACCTAGCCCCGTAACCCCACCGAACCTGCACACCTTTGAACACTAAGCGACAATTTAGCATAGCCAATCCATCTAACCTGCACATCTTTGGACTATGAGAGGAAACCGGAGCACCCGGAGGAAACCCAGGCAGATACTGGCAGAAAGTGCAAATTCCACACAGTCACCTAACTCTGAAATTGAACCCGTGTCCCTGGCACTGTGAGGCAGCAGTGCCAACAACTGTGCCACCATATTGTAAGGCTTTCCGCCTCGACCGCCTTTTATAGGCTGTGAGTTCACCCACCCTGTGGGTGAAAATAGTTTTCCTCAAATTCCCCCTAAACCTTCTGCCCCTTCCCATCGATCTATGTCCATTAGTTACTGACCCCTCTGCGAAGGGGAGAAGTTTCCTCCAATCTACCCTATCTATGTCCCTCATAATTATATACGCCTCAATCAGTCAGCCCCCCCCCCCCCCAGCCTTCTCTGCTCTGATGATCTATGGACCTGCACACCAAGGTCCAATCCCTCTGGTTCGATGTACTTTCGCGGGTCCTACCATTCATTGTATATTCCCTTTCCTTGTTAGTTCTCTCCAAATGCACATCTCACACTTTTCAGGGTTAAATTCCATTCGCCACCATTCTGCCCATCTAACCAGCCCATCTATAATCATCCTCTAATATAAGTCTATCCTCCTCACAATTGGGAGGCATTGTATGGAATGAGGTCGTGTCGGTGCCTCCCTATGGCCTCCCCCACCCCCCATCCCGCTTCTTTCTCCCTCCCCCCTCTTTCTTTTCGTTTGGGTCTGTGGTCTCTGTCAGGGTTCTCCACCGCACACCGTCCGTCCATTCCCGATGCTCTGGTCCTCGTTGGCGGCAACATTGAAGTTTGTGAGCGCCAGTGGGAAAATGCAAACAGGTCAAATTGACCTATTAACGGCCGGGCACCCGGGGCGGGATTCTCTGATCCAGTGGCTAAGTGTTCACGCCGTCGTTAAAAACCGGAGCGTTGGAACTTACGGTTGCGGAGCTAAGCCGCACGTTTCGGCAGCTCCTGCGATAACGGACTTTCGGGCTCTCCAGAGGAGCCCCAACGGAACTTTTTTGAATTGATCCCGTGTGGGAAGGTGCAGTAAGGTCCCCCCTTACGATATATGGCCGAAATCAGCGGTGGAGCGGCGAGAAAAGAGGCTCTGGAGCAGCGGCAAAAACGAGGGGGAAAAAGCAAGATGGCGGAGGGCGGAGATTAAGCAGCATGGGGGCCGGACCAGCAGGAGTTCCTTAAGCGCTGTGTGGAGGAGCTGAAAAAGGAGGTGCTGGTGCAAATGCTGTTGGCGATCGAGGGGCTGAAGGAGACCCAGAAGACCCAGGCGGTGGAGCTTCGTGAGGTGAAAGATAAAATGAATGATAACGAGGACAAGATCCTGGGCCTGGCGGTAAAAGTGGAGCCGCACGAGACAGTGCACAGGAGGTGGGCCGAGAGAATTGAGGTCCTGGAGAACAGGTCGAGGAGGAAGAACCTCCGGATTCTGGGTCTTCCCGAAGGAGTGGAGGGAGCTGATGCCGGGGCGTATGTGAGTATGATGCTCCATTCGCTGATGGGAGCAGAGGCCTCTCCGACCCCCCTGGAGCTGGAAGGGGCTCACCGGGTCCTGGCGAGGAGACCCAAGGCTGATGAGCTGCCAAGGGCGATAGTGGCAATGTTCCATCGCTTCGCGGACAAAGAAAGTGTGCTGAGATGGGCCAAGAAGGTGCGGAGCAGTAGATGGGGGAACGCGGTGATCCGAGTATACCAGGATTGGAGCGCGGAGGTGGCAAGGAGGAGAGCTGGCTTCAACCGGGCCAAGGCGGTACTGCATAAAAAAAGAGTCCGGTTCGGCATGCTGCAGCCTGCGCGACTGTGGTCACTTATCAGGACAGACACCATTATTTTGAAACGCCAGAAGAGGCTTGGAACCTTATTCAGGCGGAAAAACTGGACTCGAACTGAGGGGATGTGGTTGTGGGGGGAGATGTTGGTTGTATATGGGGTTGTAAATATGGGTAAAAAATACTTCATGGGTGGGATGATGGATGGGGATGTGGGTAGAGTTCTGGTTAAAATTCCCTTTTTTCTTTTCTGTAGACGAGATGATGATGATGGGGAATGTGGGTGTCGGTGCTGGAGGGAGGTGAGACTCGGGGATGAGGGAACTGGGATAATGGCCGCAACAGGAGCTGCGCCACAGGGGGCGGGGCTGGTTCAAGAAAGCGCGGGCTTTTTCCCGCAGCAAAAGGGGGGGGGATGGAGGAAGGTAAGGAGGAGGAGAGACTCCCACACGGGGAGATCAACGGGAAGGCGGGGGAAGCCGGGGTCAGCAGAAGTCAGCTGACTCACGGAAGTAATATGGGGGAGCAAAAGAGCTAGATGTGGATCTAGCGGGGGAGGGGGGGAGGGAAGGGGGAAAGGGGGGGATTCTAGGGTTGCTGCTGCACTGTCCGAGGGGGAACTGAAAATCGAAGAGGTGGTTGGGGCGGGGGTTCCCCGCCTGGGGGACTGGAGGGTGCGGGAGGCGCGAGCACGGGACTGGCCTAAGATAGGAGATGGCTAGTCGGTGGGGGTGGGGGGGGGGGGGGGGGGGTGGGGGGGGGGGGGGGGGGGAAACCCCCCAATCCGGCTGATCACGTGGAATGTGAGAGGCCTAAATGGGCCGGTTAAGAGGGCCCGAGTGTTCGCGCACCCAAAGGGACTGAAGGCAGACGTGGTCATGCTTCAGGAGACACATCTGAAGGTGGCAGATCAGGTCAGGTTAAGGAAGGGATGGGTGGGACAGGTGTTCCATTCGGGGCTGGTTGTGAAGAATAGAGGGGTGGCAATACTGGTGGGAAAGCGGGTGTCGTTTGAGGCCAAGAACATAGTAGCGGACAAGGGAGGCCGATACGTGATGGTGAGTGGTAGGTTGCAGGGGACGGAGGTGGTACTGGTGAATGTATATGCCCCGAACTGGGACGATGCTGGATTCATGAAACGGATGTTGGGGCGTATTCCAGACCTGGAGGTAGGAAGCTTGATAATGGGTGGGGATTTTAACACGGTGCTGGACCCAGCATTAGATCGCTCCAGATCTAGGACGGGGAAGAGGCCGGCTGCGGCCAAGGTGCTTAGGGGGTTTATGGACCAGATGGGGGGAGTAGATCCGTGGAGATTTGCCAGGCCTTTGGCCAGAGAATTTTCTTTATTCTCCCACATACATAAGGCCTACTCCCGGATAGAATTTTTTGTTCTGGGCAGAGCATTGATCCCGAAAGTGGAGGGAACGGAGTATTTGGCTATAGCCATTTCAGACCATGTCCCGCATTGGGTGGAGCTAGAGCTGGGGGAGGAGAGGGACCAACGCCCATTGTGGAGGTTGGATGTGGGACTGCTGGCAGACGAGGAAGTGTGTGGGAGGGTGCGGGGGTGTATTGAAAGGTATTGGAGGCCAACGACAACGGGAAGGTGCAGGTGGGAGTAGTATGGGAGGCGCTGAAGGTGGTGGTCAGGGGAGAGTTAATCTCCATCAGGGCTCATAGGGTGAAGAGAGTGGGCAGGGAAAGGGAGAGGTTAGTGGGGGAGATTTTAAGGGTGGACAGGAGCTATGCAGAGGCTCCTGATGAGGGACTACTCAGGGAGAGACGAAGTCTCCAGACGGAGTTCGACCTGTTGACCACAGGGAAGGCAGAGGCACAGTGGAGAAGGGCACATGGGGCGATGTATGAATCTGGGGAGAAGGCGAGCCGGATGCTGGCACATCAGCTCCGTAAGAGGATGGCAGCGAGGGAAATAGGCGGAGTCAAAGATGGCAGGGGAACTACGGTGCGGAGTGCGGGGAAAGTGAATGAGGCTTTTAAGGCCTTTTACGAGGAGCTGTATAGGTCCCAGCCCCCAGGGGGAAAAGAGGGGATGCGGCGATTCTTGGACCAATTGAGGTTCCCAAGGGTGGAGGAGCAGGAAGGGGCTGGTTTGGGGGCGCCAATTGAGGTGGAGGAGCTGGTTAAAGGACTGGGAAGCATGCAGGCAAGGACGCCCCGGGGCCGGATGGGTTCCCGGTGGAGTTTTATAGGAAGTATGTAGACCTGTTAGCCCCGTTGCTGGTAAGGACCTTCAATGAAGCAAGGGAGGGGGGGGACCCTGCCTCCGACAATGTCGGGGAGGCGACGATCTCTTTGATCTTGAAGCGGGATAAGGACTCACTGCAATGTGGGTCGTATAGACCGATCCCGCTCCTTAATATAGATGCTAAGTTGCTGGCAAAAATGTTGGCCACGAGGATTGAGGACTGTGTCCCGGGGGTGATTCACGAGGACCAGACGGGATTCGTAAAGGGTAGGCAGTTAAATACTAATGTGCGAAGGCTCCTAAATGTGATAATGATGCCATCGGTGGAGGGAGAAGCAGAGATAGTGACAGCCATGGACGCGGAGAAGGCCTTTGATCGGGTAGAGTGGGAGTATCTCTGGGAAGTGTTGAGGAGGTTTGGGTTCGGGGGAGGGTTTATTAGTTGGGTTAAGCTCCTGTATAAAGCTCCGGTGGCAAGTGTGGTCACAAACCAGCTGAGGTTGGAGTATTTCCGCTGTATCGAGGGACGAGGCAGGGGTGCCCCCTGTCCCCTCTGCTGTTTGCATTAGCAATTGAACCTTTGGCCATGGCGTTAAGGGAGTCGGGGAAATGGAAGGGGGTGGTTCAAGGGGGAGAGGAACATCGAGTGTCGCTGTACGCAGACGACCTGTTGCTGTATGTGACGGATCCAGTGGAGGGGATGGTTGAGGTAATGCAGATCCTACGGGAGTTTGGAGACTTTTCGGGCTATAAGCTCAATGTGGGAAAGAGTGAGCTCTTTGTGATCCATCCGGGGGACCAGGGAAGAGGGATAGACGACCTACCGTTGAGGAGGGCGGAAAGGAGCTTTCGATACTTGGGGATTCAGGTAGCTAGGAACTGGGGGGCACTGCACAAACTTAATTTGACACGGTTGGTGGAACAGATGGAGGAGGATTTTAAAAGGTGGGACATTTTGCCACTCCCGCTGGCGGGTAGGGTACAGTCGGTTAAAATGGTGGTACTCCCGAGGTTTATTTTTGTATTCCAATGCCTCCCAATTGTGATTATTAAGGCCTTCTTTAAGAGGGTAAGCAGGAGCATTATGGGATTTGTGTGGGCGAGCAAGACCCCGCGGGTAAGGAGGGAGTTCTTGGAGTGTAGCAGAGATAGAGGAGGGTTGGCGTCGCCGAATTTGGATGGTTACTATTGGGTAGCTAACGTGGCAATGATCTGTAAGTGGGTGATGGAGGGAGAGGGGGTGGCGTGGAAGAGGTTGGAGATGGTGTCCTGCAAAGGAATGAGCCTGGGGGCGCTGGTGACGGCACCGCTGCCGCTCTCGCCGACAAGGTACACCACGAGCCCGGTGGTGGCGGCAACGCTAAAGATCTGGGGGCAGTGGAGACGGCACAGGGGTGCGACGGGAGCCTCGGTGTGGTCCCCGATCAGAGACAACCATCGGTTTGTCCCAGGAAGGATGGACGGTGGGTTTCAGAGCTGGCATCGGGCAGGGATTAGAAGAATGGGGGACCTGTTCATTGACGGGACGTTTGCGAGCTTAGGGGCGCTGGAGGAGAAGTTTGGGCTACCCCCGGGAAACGCTTTCACGTACATGCAAGTGAGGGCGTTTGTGAGGCGGCAGGTGAGGGAATTTCCGCTACTCCCGGCACAGGGAATTCAAGATAGGGTGATTTCGGGCATATGGGTCGGAGAGGGCAAGGTGTCGGCGATATACCAGGAGATGAAAGAAGAGGGGGAGGCTTTGGTAGAGGAGCTGAAGGGTAAATGGGAGGAGGAGTTGGGGGAGGAGTTTGAGGAGGGGCTATGGGCTGATGCCCTAAGTAGGGTTAATTCCTCTTCCTCGTGTGCCAGGCTTAGCCTGATACAATTTAAGGTGGTTCATAGATCGCATATGACGGGGGTGAGGCTGAGTAGGTTCTTTGGGGTGGAGGACAGATGTGGGAGGTGCTCAGGAAGTCCGGCAAACCATGTCCATATGTTTTGGTCATGCCCGGCACTGGAGGGGTTCTGGAAGGGAGTGGCGGGAACAGTATCTAAGGTGGTGAAAGTCCGGGTCAAGCCAAGCTGGGGGCTAGCACTATTTGGAGTAGTGGACGAGCCGGGAGTGCAGGAGGCGATCGGCCGGCATTCTGGCCTTTGCGTCCCTAGTAGCCCAGCGAAGGATCTTGCTAATGTGGAAGGAGGCGAAGCCCCCCAGCGTGGAGGTCTGGATAAATGATATGGCAGGGTTTATCAAGTAGGAGAGGATAAAGTTTGCCTTGAGAGGGTCTGCGCAGGGGTTCTACAGGCGGTGGCAACCGTTCCTAGACTATCTCGCGGAGCGTTAAATGAAGGTCGGACAGCAGCAACAGCAACCCAGGGGGGGAGGGGGGGAGAAGGTTTCTCTGGGGGGCATTTGAGCAAGAAAACACATGAATGATCCGGAAACGGACATGTACGGGAAGAATCCAATGTGCAAAGTTCTGTATCTTATTGACTTGCCATGTTCATGTCTTGCCATGCGAGTTCTCTTTCTTTTCTTTGTTACGGGGGTGGGGGGGGTTGTTTGTAAGGTGGAAAATATTGTTGAAAAATTCTTAATAAAAACAAAGTTTAAAAAAAAACGGCGTGTTTTACGACGGCGTGAACGGGCCGGTGTGAGTAGATATTCTGGTCCGCAAAAGGGGCCAGCACGGGTGGCGTGAGAAGCGGGGGGCGGGGGTAGTGGCCCCAGACCGGCGTCAGATATGCAGGATGCATCAATGACGCAGGCTCGCATCGGTTAAGGTGCGCGAGCGGCGCTCAGTCCTGAGACCCGGGAGATGGCCGCCGCCCGCCGTGACGCCCCAAGGTTCAGGGACCACGACCTGGACACGCTCCTGGACGCAGTGGAGGAGAGGGGGGCGGTCCTGTGCCCCAGACGGGGTCACCACCACCACCAGCACCGTCCGGCCTATGTGGAGGGAGGTGGGCAATGCTCTCAGCGCCGTGGGGCACACCCCACGTACCGGTGAACAGTGCCGCAAGAAGATGCGCGACCTTACGAGCGCAGCCAGGGTGAGTACCAGTGACGTGACCCTGGCACCACCCCACTTACCACCCACACATGAGAAAGGTGCCCTCCCACCCCCCAGGGGGACGGCACAGCCCTCTACGTGACCCACATGGGCTGCACCCACCCATGCCAGGCGCTTTGGCCAGGTGTCCCGTGCTGCCCCGCCATCATTTACGCAACATCTGCGCTGCCTGCATCGGACCGCCTACATCTGATGTAGTCGACCCACCCCCCCCCCCCCCCCCCATCCAGGATAAGACCGGCCACAACCACAGGGAGCGTGAAAGAACCGGAGGGGGTCCACCCATAATGCACCCCCTCTCTGTCCATGAGCAGAGGGCACTGGACCTCACAGGCGGAGCCGAGGACCGGGAGGTTGCCGGTTGCAAGGTCGGAGGAGCACCAGCAAATGAGACACCCCTGCCTGACTCCACCTCAAACCCTCATCCCCCCATTCCCCCCATCCCCCTCTCCCACCCCAACCCCACTCCACCTCCTCACCCCATCCCCCACTCCCACCCCATCCCCTACTCCACCCCCTCACCCCATACCCCACTCCCACCCCATCCCCTACTCCACCCCCTCACCCCACCACCCCCACTCCATCCCATCACCCATCCCCCCATCCCCCACCACCCCCTCACCCCAACCCCCATCCCCTACTCCACTCCCTCACCCCATACCCCACTCCAACCCCTTCCCTTACTCCACCCCCTCACCCCAGACCCCACTCCCACCCCATCCCCTACTCCACCTCCTCACCCCACCACCCCCACTCCTCTCACCCATCCCCACTCCACCTCCTCACCCCATCCCCCACTCCCACCCCATCCCCTACTCCACCCCCTCACCCCATCGCCCACTCCCGCCCCATCCCCTACGCCACCTCCTCACCCCACCACCCCCACTCCTCTCACCCATCCCCACTCCACCTCCTCACCCCATCCCCCACTCCCACCCCATCCCCTACTCCACCCCCTCACCCCATCCCCCACTCCCACCCCATCCCCTACTCCACCCCCTCACCCCACCACCCCCACTCCTCTCACCCATCCCCACTCCACCTCCTCACCCCATCCCCCACTCCTCTCACCCATCCCCACTCCATCTCCTCACCCCATCCCCCACTCCATCCCATCACCCATCCCCCATCACCCCCTCACCCCAACCCCCACACCCCACTCCACTCCCTCACCCCACTCCACCCACTCACCTCATCCCCCACTCCACCTCCTCACCCCATCCCCCACCCCCCACTCCACCCCCTCACCCAATCCCCCCACACTCCACTGCACCATCTCACCATAATCCCCATCCCCACTCCATTCCCTCTCCCCACCCCCCCACATGCCCCATTGCACCCCCTCAACCCATCAGCCACTCCACCCCCTCATCCCATCCCCCCAGCCCCCACTTCACCCACTCGCCCCATCCTCCCGCCCCCCACTCCACCCCTCACCCCATCCCCCACTCCACCCCCTCACCCCATCCCTCTGCCCCCCACTCCACCCCTCACCCCATCCCCCATCCACCCCATCCCCCCACCCCCACTCCACCCCCTCACCCCAACCCCCCATCCCCCACTACATCCCCCTCGCCCCAAACCCCCACCCCCACTCCACCCCATCACCCCATCCCCCAATCCCCCACTCCACCCACTCACCCCATCCCCCCGCCCCCCACTCCACCCCATCACCCACTCCACCCCCTCACCGCGTCCACCTGTTTAACGGTATATGGTCTTGTGTCTTACAGGACCAGCCGCTGGTGGTCCCGGACCATCTGGCATTGGACGCCCAGGACACTGACACACAGAGACTGACACACCCAGGACACTGACACACAGAGACTGACACCCAGGACACTGACACACAAAGACTGACACACAGGACACTGACACACAAAGACTGACACACAGGACACTGACACACAAAGACTGACACACAGGACACTGACACACAGAGACTGACACACAGGACACTGACACACAGAGACTGACACACCCAGGACACTGACACACAGAGACTGACACACAGAGGACTGAGACCGAGGACACTGACACACAGAGGACAGAGACCGAGGACACTGACACACAGAGGACTGAGACCGAGGACACTGACACACAGAGACTGACACCCAGGACACTGACACACAGAGACTGACACCCAGGACACTGACACACAGAGACTGACACCCAGGACACTGACACACAGAGACTGACACCCAGGACACTGACACACAGAGACTGACACCCAGGACACTGACACACAGAGACTGACACCCAGGACACTGACACACAAAGACTGACACACAGGACACTGACACACAAAGACTGACACACAGGACACTGACACACAAAGACTGACACCCAGGACACTGACACACAGAGACTGACACCCAGGACACTGACACACAGAGACTGACACACAGGACACTGACACACAGAGACTGACACCCAGGACACTGACACACAGAGACTGACACACAGGACACTGACACACAGAGACTGACACACAGGACACTGACACACAGAGACTGACACACAGGACACTGACACACAGAGACTGACACACAGGACACTGACATACAAAGACTGACACACAGGACACTGACACACAGAGACTGACACACAGGACACTGACACACAGAGACTGACACACAGGACACTGACACACAGAGACTGACACACAGAGGACTGAGACCCAGGACACTGACACACAGGACACTGACACACAGAGACTGACACACAGGACACTGACACACAGAGACTGACACCCAGGACACTGACACACAAAGACTGACACACAGGACACTGACACACAAAGACTGACACACAGGACACTGACACACAGAGACTGACACACAGGACACTGACACACAGAGACTGACACCCAGGACACTGACACACAGAGACTGACACACAGGACACTGACACACAGAGACTGACACACAGGACACTGACACACAGAGACTGACACACAGGACACTGACACACAAAGACTGACACACAGGACACTGACACACAAAGACTGACACACAGGACACTGACACACAGAGACTGACACACAGGACACTGACACACAGAGACTGACACACAGGACACAGACACACAGAGACTGACACCCAGGACACTGACACACAGAGACTGACACACAGAGGACTGAGACCCAGGACACTGACACACAGAGGACTGAGACCGAGGACACTGACACACAGAGGACTGAGACCGAGGACACTGACACACAGAGACTGACACCCAGGACACTGACACACAGAGACTGACACCCAGGACACTGACACACAGAGACTGACACCCAGGACACTGACACACAGAGACTGACACCCAGGACACTGACACACAGAGACTGACACCCAGGACACTGACACACAGAGACTGACACCCAGGACACTGACACACAAAGACTGACACACAGGACACTGACACACAAAGACTGACACACAGGACACTGACACACAGAGACTGACACCCAGGACACTGACACACAGAGACTGACACCCAGGGCACTGACACACAGAGACTGACACCCAGGACACTGACACACAGAGACTGACACCCAGGACACTGACACACAAAGACTGACACACAGGACACTGACACACAAAGACTGACACACAGGACACTGACACACAGAGACTGACACCCAGGACACTGACACACAGAGACTGACACCCAGGACACTGACACACAAAGACTGACACACAGGACACTGACACACAAAGACTGACACACAGGACACTGACACACAGAGACTGACACACAGGACACTGACACACAGAGACTGACACCCAGGACACTGACACACAGAGACTGACACACAGGACACTGACACACAGACACTGACACACAGGACACTGACACACAGAGACTGACACACAGGACACTGACACACAGAGACTGACACACAGGACACTGACACACAGAGACTGACACACAGGACACTGACACACAAAGACTGACACACAGGACACTGACACACAGAGACTGACACACAGGACACTGACACACAGAGACTGACACACAGGACACTGACACACAGAGACTGACACACAGAGGACTGAGACCCAGGACACTGACACACAGGACACTGACACACAGAGACTGACACACAGGACACTGACACACAGAGACTGACACACAGGACACTGACACACAAAGACTGACACACAGGACACTGACACACAAAGACTGACACACAGGACACTGACACACAGAGACTGACACCCAGGACACTGACACACAGAGACTGACACACAGGACACTGACACACAGAGACTGACACACAGGACACTGACACACAGAGACTGACACACAGGACACTGACACACAGAGACTGACACACAGGACACTGACACACAAAGACTGACACACAGGACACTGACACACAAAGACTGACACCCAGGACACTGACACACAGAGACTGACACACAGGACACTGACACACAGAGACTGACACACAGGACACTGACACACAGAGACTGACACACAGGACACAGACACACAGAGACTGACACCCAGGACACTGACACACAGAGACTGACACACAGAGGACTGAGACCCAGGACACTGACACACAGAGGACTGAGACCGAGGACACTGACACACAGAGACTGACACACAGGACACTGACACACAGAGACTGACACCCAGGACACTGACACACAGAGACTGACACCCAGGACACTGACACACAGAGACTGACACACAGAGGACTGAGACCCAGGACACTGACACACAGAGGACTGAGACCGAGGACACTGACACACAAAGACTGACACACAGGACACTGACACACAAAGACTGACACACAGGACACTGACACACAGAGACTGACACACAGGACACTGACACACAGAGACTGACACACAGGACACTGACACACAGAGACTGACACACAGGACACTGACACACAGAGGACAGACACCCAGGACACTGACACACAGAGACTGACACACAGAGACTGACACACAGGACACTGACACCCAGGACACTGACACACAGAGGACTGAGACCGAGGACACTGACACACAGGACACTGACACCCAGAGACTGACACACAGGACACTGACACACAGAGACTGACACACAGGACACTGACACACAGAGACTGACACACAGGACACTGACACACAGAGACTGACACACAGGACACTGACACACAGAGACTGACACCCAGGACACTGACACACAGAGGACTGAGACCGAGGACACTGACACACAGAGACTGACACCCAGGACGCTGACACACAGAGACTGACACCCAGGACACTGACACACAGAGACTGACACCCAGGACACTGACACACAGAGACTGACACACAGAGACTGACACACAGGACACTGACACACAGGACACTGACACACAGGACACTGACACACAGAGACTGACACACAGGACACTGACACACAGGACACTGACACACAGGACACTGACACACAGGACACTGACACACAGAGACTGACACACAGGACACTGACACCCAGGACACTGACATACAGGACACTGACACACAGGATACTGACACACAGGACACTGACACACAGGACACTGACACACAGATACTGACACCCAGGGCACTGACACACAGAGACTGACACCCAGGACACTGACACACAGAGACTGACACACAGGACACTGACACACAAAGACTGACACACAGGACACTGACACACAGAGACTGACACCCAGGACACTGACACACAGAGACTGACACCCAGGACACTGACACACAGAGACTGACACCCAGGACACTGACACACAAAGACTGACACACAGGACACTGACACACAAAGACTGACACACAGGACACTGACACACAGAGACTGACACACAGGACACTGACACCCAGGACACTGACACACAGAGGACTGAGACCCAGGACACTGACACCCAGGGCACTGACACACAGAGACTGACACCCAGGACACTGACACACAGAGACTGACACACAGGACACTGACACACAGGACACTGACACACAGGACACTGACACCCAGGACACTGACACACAGAGACTGACACCCAGGACACTGACACACAGAGGACTGAGACCGAGGACACTGACACACAGAGACTGACACCCAGGGCACTGACACACAGAGACTGACACACAGGACACTGACACACAGAGACTGACACCCAGGACACTGACACACAGAGGACTGACACCCAGGACACTGACACACAGGACACTGACACACAGAGGACTGACACCCAGGACACTGACACACAGAGACTGACACCCAGGACACTGACACACAGAGACTGACACACAGGACACTGACACACAGAGACTGACACCCAGGACACTGACACACAGAGACTGACACACAGGACACTGACACACAGAGACTGACACACAGGACACTGACACACAGAGACTGACACACAGGACACTGACACACAGAGACTGACACCCAGGACACTGACACACAGAGACTGACACACAGGACACTGACACACAGAGACTGACACACAGGACACTGACACACAGAGACTGACACACAGGACACTGACACACAGAGACTGACACACAGGACACTGACACACAGAGGACTGAGACCCAGGACACTGACACACAGAGGACTGAGACCCAGGACACTGACACACAGGACACTGACACACAGAGACTGACACACAGGACACTGACACACCGAGACTGACACACAGGACACTGACACACAAAGACTGACACACAGGACACTGACACACAGAGACTGACACCCAGGACACTGACACACAGGACACTGACACACAGAGACTGACACACAGGACACTGACACACAGAGACTGACACACAGGACACTGACACACAAAGACTGACACACAGGACACTGACACACAGGACACTGACACCCAGGACACTGACACACAGAGACTGACACCCAGGACACTGACACGGAGGACACTGACACACAGAGGACTGACACCCAGGACACTGACACACAGAGGCTGACACCCAGGGCACTGACACACAGAGACTGACACACAGGACACTGACACACAGAGACTGACACCCAGGACACTGACACACAGAGACTGACACACAGGACACTGACACACAGAGACTGACACACAGGACACTGACACACAGAGACTGACACCCAGGACACTGACACACAGAGGACTGACACACAGGACACTGACACACAGAGACTGACACCCAGGACACTGACACACAGAGGACTGACACACCCAGGACACTGACACACAGAGGACAGACACCCAGGACACTGACACACAGAGGACTGACACCCAGGACACTGACACCCAGGACACTGACACACAGAGGACTGAGACCGAGGACACTGACACCCAGGACGCTGACACACAGAGGACAGACACCCAGGACACTGACACACAGAGGACAGACACCCAGGACACTGACACACAGAGGACTGACACCCAGGACACTGACACCCAGGACACTGACACACAGGACACAGACACACTGACGACTGACACCCAGGACATTGACACACAGCGGACTGACACCCAGGCCACTGACAGAGGACTGACACCCAGGACACAGACACACAGACGACTGACACCCAGGACATTGACACACAGGACACTGACACCCAGGACACTGACACACAGGACACTGACACACAGAGGACTGACACCCAGGACACTGACACACAGAGGACTGACACCCAGGACACAGACACACAGACGACTGACACCCAGGACATTGACACACAGCGGACTGACACACAGAGGACTGACACCCAGGACACTGACACACAGAGACTGGCACACAGGGCACTGACACAGAGAGGACTGAGACCCATGCCGCTGGCACACAGAGGACTGAGACCCAGGACACTGACACAAAGAGGACTCAGACCAAGGACACTGACACACAGACACTGGCATCCAGGACACTGACACACAGACGACTGACACCCAGGACACTGACACACAGAGGACTCACACCAAGGACACTGACACACAGACACTGGCACCCAGGACACTGACACACAGAGGACTGACACCCAGGACGCAAACACACAGCGGACTGACACCCAGGACACTGACACCCAGGACACTGACACACAGAGGACTGACACCCAGGACACTGACACACAGCGGACTGACACCCAGGACACTGACACACAGGACACTGACACACAGAGGACTAACACCCAGGACACTGACACACAGAGGACTGACACCCAGTACACTGACACACAGGACACAGACACACTGACGACTGACACCCAGGACGCTGACACACAGAGACTGGCACCCAGGACACTGACACACAGAGGACGGAGACCCAGGACACTGACACACAGAGGACTAACACCCAGGACACTGACACATAGAGGACTGACACCCAGGACACTGATACACAGATGACTGACACACCCAGGACACTGACACATAGAGGACTGACACACAGGACACTGACACCCAGGACACTGACACACAGGACTGACACACCAGGACACTGACACACAGAGGACTGACACCCAGGACACTGACACCCAGGACACTGACACCCAGGACACTGACACACAGGACACTGACACCCAGGACGCTGACACACAGAGGACTGAGACCCAGGACACTGACACACAGAGGACTGACACCCAGGACACTCCCACACAGAGGACTGACACCCAGGACACTGACACACAGCTGACTGACACACAGAGGACTGACACCCAGGACACTGACACCGAGGACACTGACACACAGAGGACTGACACCCAGGACACTGACACACAGAGACTGACACCCAGGGCACTGACACACAGAGACTGACACCCAGGACACTGACACACAGAGACTGACACCCAGGACACTGGCACACAGAGACTGACACACAGGACACTGACACACAGAGACTGACACCCAGGACACTGACACCCAGGACACTGACACACAGAGGACTGACACCCAGGACACTGACACACAGAGACTGACACCCAGGACACTGACACCCAGGACACTGACACCCAGGACACTGACACACAGGACTGAGACCCAGGCCACTGGCACACAGAGGACTGAGACCCAGGCCACTGGCACACAGAGGACGGTAACCGAGAGGACTGACAGACCGGACACTGACACACAGAGGACTGACACCCAAGACACTGACACACAGAGGACTGACACCTAGGACACTGACACACAGAGGACTGACACCCAGGACACTGACACACAGGACTGAGACCCAGGACACTGACACACAGACGACTGACACCCAGGACACTGACACACAGCGGACTGACACCCAGGACACTGACACCCAGGACACTGACACACAGAGGACTGACCCCCAGGACACTGACACACAGGACTGAGACCCAGGCCACTGGCACACAGAGGACTGAGACCCAGGCCACTGGCACACAGAGGACTGAGACCTAGGCCACTGGCACACAGAGGACTGACACCCAGGACACTGACACACAGAGGACGGTAACCGAGAGGACTGACAGACCGGACACTGACACACAGAGGACTGACACCTAGGACACTGACACACAGAGGACTGACACCCAGGACACTGACACACAGAGGACGGTAACCGAGAGGACTGACAGACCGGACAGTGACACACAGACGGGGATGACATAAGGACATTCGGGCAAAGGGTCGACACCGGAGACCCCAGACTTTGGCTCCGACGACGACCTTGACTTCTCGGCCCTGCTGTCTCCTACACCCTCCACCATCGCAGAGACTCACACCCTCCACCATCGCAGAGACTCACACCCTCCACCATCGCAGAGACTCACACCCTCCACCATCGCAGAGACTCACACCCTCCACCATCGCAGAGACTCACACCCTCCACCATCGCAGAGACTCACACCCTCCACCATCGCAGAGACTCACACCCTCCACCATCGCAGAGACTATCACCTCGGTTGGGCACTTTAGTGATGAGGCTTCTGGGACACCTACTGGTGCGCATTACTCAGCCGTACCGGTCCAGCAGGTGGAGGTAGGAGCAGCCGAGGGGCCGGACAACGTTAGGGCAACCCAGCGCCAGCAACCAGCTGCCGCCCAGACAGTCGCCGGGTTCCTGGCCTTACCAGACCCACCCATGGACCCGATGCAGTTAGACACCCAGGGACTAGACAATGGGATGACGGCCGGCTTCCAGCAGCTGCAGAGGCAGGTGGAGTCCATCCGCGTCCAGCAGCAGGAAGTGGTACCGGTCATGGCTGCCACCCAGGCCGACACCACACGAGTCGTGTCCGCGGTGGAGGCAATGGGGGCGACGGTGTCAGCCATGGGTCAGGTCATGCAGGGCGTGGGGCTTCATGTGCTGTAAGAGTGCAGGATCGTCATCTGGTGGTAACAGGCCACCTGAATGTTCATGGAGTCCACATCGGTATCCTCATCCTGTGCCTCACCCTCGTCGTTGTCCTCCTCCTCCTCCTCCTGTCGGGCGGGCGACCCTGTAGCCTGAGCGGGTGCCACCTGTCCCTCTGCAGCCCGGCCCTCTGCTGCAGCCGCCACTGCCGCTGCCTCGCTGAGCCGTCTGCGCTGACGCTGCCACAGGGCTGCACACAGGGCAGCGGCCCTGCCACGGCGGCCAACATCACTGGCTGCTGCCCAAACATTATGGTCTGCATGGGGTGGGGGGGTGGGGGGTAGATAGGTTTAACCATGGCGCATGACGCCCTCCACAACCATATGCCATGGGCTGCATGGCCGCCCTGGTTGGCCGCTAGCGCCTCGCTTGTGCCACATACACGCATGCACCCCCACCCCTGGCCATACCCTCTGTGCCCTGATTCCTGTTGCCCGTCCCTCCTGCTAGTGCCACCATTGGATGGCACTGCCCTCACTGGGTGGTGCCATTGGTGCAGCCCTGGATTACCCGCCGGGGGGTGGCGCAAGCTGGGTTGGCCGACCCCTGGGAGGGGTGTCCGGCACCCATCCGCGCGGCTGGGGGCTTGCGTTCAGCCAGCGACCAGGGGTGGTGCCCATCAGCCTGTCCGCCGTAATGGCGGCCACGGCTTAGGCACCGCCCTGCCATTGCGGGCCATTCCCGGCCGGCGGGGCTGTCCCCCAGGCCCCCCTCCCCGGACCAAGAGGCCCTCCCACCCCTTCACACCCTCACCCCCCCAGCCACGGCCATGCCCATACCACCAGCCGTAGGTCCCCCCCTCGCCGACCCCTCATCTCCTGCTTCCGCATCGTGAATTGCACGCAGGTCAGAAAAGCAGGTTAGAGCGGCCTGGGCGTGACCTGGGTTCATGCGGTCGGGACTTCGGTCCATCCAGGCCGCAGAATCGTCGGGAGCCTGGACAATCACTAAATGGACCCCCTCAATGCTGATCATGACCACGCCATTTTCGCTTGTTGGCAGAATAGCGAAACGGCGTCGGACTGTCGTCATGCAAAATACCGCCGGGAACATCGATTCTCCGAACCGGCGCGGGCTGAGAGAATTCCACCCCCAATTCTCCACGCTTCCGTGATTCTCCGGACCTCTGGACCAGGATTCACATGGGTATGGATTGTTGCAAGTATTTCTCAGTGTGCCCCTATCATGATGGACCTCGTGCTGGGGGTACATATTGAAGGTGGGTGCCCCCATGTCCATCGGAGGGCCCCCTCCCCCACAATGCAAATCCTGCCCACCCCCCCCCAGACCTCCCCCACCAACACCGCCCCCCCCAGAAGACCACTCACCATACAACCCCTCATCAGATCTCACCCAAATAGCGAGTCTCACCATATACTCCAGCAGAGACCCACACTAGAAACACCCAGAAGAAACCCCCTTCAGGAATCCCCCTCAGAGACCCTTTCCAGAGACTCGCCCACCAGACACCCCCTTCAGAAACTCGCAGCAGACCGCCATCAGAGATTCCCAGCAGACACCCCCATGAGAGACTCCCAGCAAAGCTCTACAGCAGAGATTCCCAGAAGAGACTCCAGCAGAGACCCCCCCCATAACATAGGCCTTAATAAAGACATTGACCCTCATCAGTCACCTCTACCATGAAGCTAAAGAGCAGTCCAAAGATAAACAGTGAAGAAATCATTGGTTTAAAGCTCATCTGTCCTGTACAGCTGCTGACTCAGGAAGAGAAATGAAATGAAATGAAAATCGCTTATTGTCACAAGTAGGCTTCAAATGTAGTTACTGTGAAAAGCCCCTAATCGCCACATTCCGGCGCCTGTTCGGGGAGGCTGTTACGAGAAAGCAGCTGTAACTGCATTAAAACAACATCACCAGGGTTTAACCTATCAGATTCTTTAATCAGCAAGGCTTCTATGCACCTCAAAGGGAAAAAGCTTTAACTAGGCTGTAATTGACAGCTTCATGACAGTCAGATATCTGGATTTTTAAATTTAATGATTTCCCTTCATGCTTAAATGGATCTCAAGTACCTTGCTTTGAACCTGATTACAATATTTACAAATATCTAAGAGTTAAGTGCTTAACTCCCTCTTTTTCTCAGCAGAAAGCACTTAGCTGCTTTTGATGTGGCCAGGGGCTGTCAATCACAGCTAGATGCTCATAAACATTGAATCAATTTCAAAACACTTGAGAGCCATTCAAGCAGGAAGGGAAATGAAATTAAACAATCCAGACATCTCCCCTTAATCTTCTCTGCTCTCAAGAGAACAGCCCCCATATCTTCAGTCTCTCTACAAGACTGAAGTTCCCCAGCTCTGGACCTTCATCCTAATAAATCTCCTCTGCATCCTCTCCAAGACCTTGATAACCATTCCCAGAATTGAACACAATACTCCAGCTGAGGCCAAATTGCTGCTTTTAAAGGTTAAACATAATGTTCTTGCTTTTGTTCCCTCTGCCTCTATTAACATTCTTTTCAAATGGTTTTATCGACTTGTCCTACCACTTCCAAAGATTTGTGTAATCGACAATATGTTATTTCTATTATCTATTAAAGTAGACTGGTGCATTGAGGCCACATAGTTTAAATGGCATATTTACCGCACACCTCAAGGTTAGGCAAAGATGAGTTTCATTAAAGTTCGGAAGTTCTCATCTGTAAAAGCTTCTTCTTCCAAACAAAGCATTCCGAAATGCTGGAGAGAGGCATAGAATTCAAGAATGATGCCCAATACCTGGGTTTTGGAGGGGGATATTGAAGGAGGGAAGAGAGGCTGTGATATGCCAACTCCTGAGTAAAGCAGCAGGGGTGGGGGAGGGGGGGGGGATCGGTGAGGGTGGAGGTTAGGCATGGCCAGTGGAATCAGCACCACAGAGTTGAAAGTGGAACAATAGGAGGAAGTCAAACAAAACCAGTCCTTTTACATTCCCAACATCTCAGTACAGAAGTGTCATTTCACCCCTTGGTATATTAAATTAGGGTCCAGCCCTGTGGCAGGTTTTCTGTTGGCCGAGGTGGCTTGCTATTGGCCAAAGTCAATGGCCATTTATGTTGCTACCTGACTGCATCACTGGGGAATCTGTCATGGGGAGTGTCACCTTTGGCAGTACCTGAAGATCCTGCAGGTGGGAAGGGTCAGAAAATTCCACCCTGGATTATATGGAGGAACAGGAGTAGACCCTTCGAGAGACTGAAGAGATGGGGGCTGTTCTCTTGAGAGCAGAGAAGATTAAGGGGAGATGTCTGGATTGTTTAATTTCATTTCCCTTCGCGCTTGAATGGCTCTCAAGTGTTTTGAAATTGATTGAATGTTTATGAGCATCTAGCTGTGATTGACAGCTCCTGGCCACATCAAAAGCTGCCCTGTTATTCGATAAGATCTTGGCCACCCAGGTTGTAATAATAACAATTTTTATTAGTAATAATAATCTTCATTAGTGTCACAAGTAGACTTACATTAACACTGGAATGAAGTTACTGTGAAAATCCTCTTGTTGCCACACTCCGGCGCCTGTTCGAGTCCACGGAGGGAGAATTCAGAATGTCCAATTCACCTAACAAGCACGTCTTTCAGGATTTGTGGGAGGAAACCGGAGCACCCGGAGGAAATGCACACAGACACAGGGAGAATGTGCAGATTCCACATAGACAGTGACACAAGCCGGGAATCAAACCTGGGTCCCTGGCACTGTGAAGCAGCAGTGCTAACCACTGTGCTACGTGACGCCCACCATGTAACCTCACTCCTGCCAAAACAGTAACCTTTCACCCCATTGCTCATTAAAAATCTAACCACCTCTGCCTTAAAATATTCACAGACTGTATCCACTGCCTTTCGAGGAAGAGAGTTCCAGAGACTCACAACCTTCTGAGGGAAAGAAATTCTCCTCATCTCCGTCTGAAATGGTCAGTCCCTTATTTTGAAGCAATGGCGTCCTAGTTCTAGATCCTTCCACAAGAGGAGACACCCTTTCCACATCCGCCCTGTCAAGACCCCTCAGGATCTTGCTTCAATCAAGTTTCATCTTGTGAACCCCAGCAGCCACAAGCTTCGCCTGTCATAAGACAATTTGTCCATTCCAGGTGTGCCTGGGTGATCGGCATTTTAACCCCATTTACTGCCTTTGGTAGAATGATAGGACCTTCTAGCAATGGAGGCCATTCAACCCATCATCTCTTTGCTAATTATTTGAAACAACAGTCTGATTTAATCGTAATCCCCAGAATTTATCCCATAAGCCTGTAAATCAGGCCAAACTTTCAGATGGTGCATTCCCGATCTGAACAAATCTCAGATTGAAAAGAAAAACAATTTCCTCTCCAGTTCTTTTGCGGGTTATTTTAAATCTGTGACCTCTGATGGTCGGCCCGCTTTTAGGGAGAACAGTTCGTTCTTATTTGCCTCAATTAAAACCCCTCGTAATTTTGATTATCTCTATTGGGTGTACCCTCTGCTGTGAGTAGGCCAAGCCCAGATTTTCTAACCTTTCCACGTGAATTCCCTCATCCTTGAGGTAATCAGTAGACCCCCTCTGGACACGCGACAAGATCTTGTCATCCGTCCTGACATGTGATAGCCAGAATTAGGCAGAATCCTCCAGCAAAGGCCGAAACAGTGATTTCTTTGTCAGTCTTTGTCAGTGATTCCATTGTCCTTGTCCAATGTTAATTTCAATTTTGAAATTGCCAATTAACCCCCAGCCTCAGCAGAGAGAGGCCCACATATGAAGAAATGCATCCATATATCAGCACTGAATGACCTTGCTCTAATTATATGTTAAGCCCCAAACTTGTTCTGAACTCTCCCCAAAAATGGAAATGGTTTCCCTCGACCGACTGAATTAGATCATTTCTTAATTTTCGATAATCGAGGTCATGAAACTCTAGCCTTTGAAGCCTGTCCACATTATTTTGCCTTTTTATTATTGAATGTGACATTTTAATAGGTTATTTAGTCCAACCAGTCAGTGCTGGCATTTATCCCTGTGCCTGCCAATATTGGTGCCTCTCAGTTGGCTCCTACCGTAATATGCCAGCAGTTTCAGGGGCTTCGATCCTTCTTCCGATGTCTCCACAACGAAGATAGCTTTATTAGGATCTAATGTAACAAACTCGGTCATCAGGGAAGGGTAGAATGGAATAAAGAAACAAATGGAAAAGATGTGTAAGGACCAAACAATGGATCTGTAGCTTTGACAGAAACAGACTCTTCTATTGATTGCCTGTCTCACCCACTGCCCTACTTAGACCTGGAGGGGAGAAAGGTCAGTGTCTGAGGCACTGTCCCAACCAGATGCAGAGCGGAGAAAATCAGTGCCTGACCCACTGTCCCACCTAGTCCCAGACCCACTGTTCCCAACCAGTCCCAAACCGTCTGTGCCCATCCAGTCCCAGAACCACTGTCTCACCCAGTCCTAGACCCACTTCTGCTACTCTGTCCCAGAGGGGGAAAGGACAGTGTCTGACACACTGTCCCACCCAGTCCCAGAGGGAGGGAAAGGACAGTGTCTGACCCACTGTCCCACCCAGTCCCAGTGTCTGACCCACTGTCCCACCCAGTCCCAGAGGGGGAAAGGATAGTGTCTGACCCACTGTCCCACCCAGTCCCAGAGGAAGAAAGGACAGTGTCTGACCCACTGTCCTACCCAGTCCCAGAGGGGGAAAGGATAGTGTCTGACGCACTGTCCTACCCAGTCCCAGAGGGGGAAAGGACAGTGTCTGACCCACTGTCCCACCCAGTCCCAGAGGGGGAAAGGACAGTATCTGACCCACTGTCCCACCCAGTCCCAGAGGGGGAAAGGACAGTGTCTGACCCACTGCCCCACCCAGTCCCAGCGGGGGAAAGGACAGTGTCTGATCCACTGTCCCACCCAGTCCTAGAGAAGGAAAGGACAGTGTCTGACCCACTGTCCCACCCAGTCCCAGAGGGGGAAAGAATATTGTCTGACACACTGTCCCACCCTGTCCCAGAGGGGGAAAGGACAGTGTCTGACCCACTGTCCCACCCAGTCCCAGAGAGGGAATAGACCGTGTCTGACCCATTGTCCCACCCAGTCCCAGAGGGGGAAAGGACAGTGTCTGACCCACTGTCCCAACCACTCCCAGAGGGGGAAAGGACAGTGTCTGACCCACTGTCCCACCCAGTCCCAGAGAGGGAATAGACCGTGTCTGACCCATTGTCCCACCCAGTCCCAGAGGGGGAAAGGACAGTGTCTGACCCACTGTCCCACCCACTCCCAGAGAGGGAATAGACCGTGTCTGACCCATTGTCCCACCCAGTCCCAGCGGGGGAAAGGACAGTGTCTGACCCACTGTTCCACCCAGCCCCAGAGGGGGAAAAGGACAGTGTCTGACCCACTGTCCCACCCAGTCCCAGAGGGGGAAAGGACAGTGTCTGGCCCACTGTCCCACCCAGTCCCAGAGGGGGAAAGGACAGTGTCTGACCCACTGTCCCACCCAGTCCCAGATAGGGAAGCGTGTTTGACCCACCTACTGTCTCACTAAGTGAGACAGTACAGGGACACAACAGTGTTTGACCCACAACACCACTCAGTCCCTTATGTGGCAATGCCATTGTGGCAATGGGTGACACGGTAGCACAGTGGGTAGCACTGTGGCTTCACAGCGTCAGGGTCCCAGGTTCGAATCCCAGCTTGCGTCACTGTCTGTGCGGAGTCTGCACGTTCTCCCCGTGTCTGCGTGGGTTTCCTCCGGGTGCTCCGGTTTCCTCCCACCCACCCTGAAAGTCGTGCTGTTAGGTAATTTGGACATTCTGAATTCTCCTTCTGTGTACCCGAACAGGCGACAGAATGTGGCGACTAGAGGCTTTTTACAGTAACGTCATTGCAATGTTAATGTAAGCCTACTTGTGTTAATAAAGATTATTATTATTATTAAATCTTAAGGAAGCGATTGGAAATTTTCCTTGCTGAAGATGATCTTCGCTTGGTACTTGTGTGGCTTGCCCCTTACGAGCATAAGGGTGAATATTGCCTGGATCTTACTGCATTTGGATGCAGACTGCTTGAGTGTCTGAGGAGTTGTATGATTGGCCCTCGGACAGTAACCTGAGGAACTCCTGCAGTGAGCCTTGGGGCTGAAATAATTGTCCTTCAAAAAGAACCACTGGATCTAAAGCTGCTCTGTGCATTCCATAAACAGATATATAAACCAGTCTTATATTTCAGGGAGTATAAATATTTCAGGGGTGATATGCTTGTAGTCTATACGGCTTTAAAGAATAGGGTCGATAAAGAGAATGACCATTTTTGCTGCTGGGGTGAGCGATTAGGAGGAACTTCCTCACGAAAATGTTGATAGGTGTATGATACTCTATCACCAATAGCAGTAGATGCTCGGTAAATCAATAATGTTAAATTGAAAACACAGACCTGTGCTAGACAGGGGTGACAAGGTGGTACAATGGTTAATTCTGCTGCCTCGCAGCGCCAGGGACCCACGTTCGATGCTGGCTTTGAGCAACTGTCTGTATAGACTTTTGCACATTATCTCTGCGTGTGCGTGGGTTTCCTCCGGGTGCTCCAGTTTCCTCCCACAGTCCAGAGATGTGTAAGTTAGGTGGATTGGCTGTGCTAAATTGCCCCTTCGTGTCCAAAGGTTAGGTAGGGTTCAGGGGGTTGGGTGCTCCTTTGGAGGGGTGGTGCAGATCTGATGGACCAAATGGCCTCCTTCTGCATTGTAGGGGTTCTCGGGTTTTATGATTAAGGAACCAAGCTGAGTGGAAGATGATACAGAGCAACCATGATTTCATTCAATGAATTGGCCCCTTCTGTTCCATTGCGGAATGCTTCCAAGTATATAATAGAACAACCCATAAACTAATACTGAGGGATATTGAGGGAGAAAGCCCCTGCCTGTATAAAATATATACTGTTTGCCGCTAAATGTCTGCACTGTGAATAGTTTGAGCTGTGGAACTCTTCCTCTTTTGAGCTCACCTTTGTCAACCTCTTTGTTGTTGATCTTATGGGTCCACTCAAAAGGCTTACAATTTGGCAATCTGTGAAGCAACAATAGAAAGTCATATTCTTTATCACACTCTTAGCTCCTCGACTGAACACACTGCGCACGGCCCCATTGCTTTTCCAAGCACCTGTTCTCCAATGATTGCCAGTTGTTTAAATTCCTGCCTCCTGATTTTCTACTACACTTGAAATGCTTACCGTGAGGACAGATACAAAATGCTTGTTCGAAGTCTCTGCCATTTCCTTGCTTCCCATCATTAATTCCCAGCCTCATCCTCAAAGGAGCCACTGCTCAGTATATTCACTCTTTTCCTTTTTATCTGCTTTTAGGAGCTTTTACTTTGATTTCATTTGGGGGAATTCTCGCACCTCATTGTGCCTGGCTCACCTCCTGCTATTCATAGAGAATAGCGGGAGTGGCCTTAAATGGGGTTCATGTCAGGCACCAAATGGAACACGATGCCCCCAGCGGCGTTACCTCACATCAGGCAGGGGGTGGGGGGCAATTGGCCGGAATTTAGATTTATTGTCACGTGGACCGACGTGAAGTGAAAAGTATTGTTCCGTGTGTAGTCCAGGCAGATCGCTCCATACATGAAAAGCATAAGATATACAAAAAAGACACAATGTAAGTACATAAACATAGACATCGGGTGAAGCGTGTGGAGTATGTGCCAAAACTGTAGGGAAGATATGGACAAAGATCCGTTCAAACCATAAGAGGGCCATACAGGCATTTTGTAATGGCAGGGAAGAAGCTGTTTTTGAACCTGTTAGTGTGTTCTCAAACTTTTGTATCTTCTGCTCGATGGGGGAGCTTGGAGGAGAGAAGAACCCAGGTGGAAGGGGACTTTGATTATGCTGCCCACTTTGCCAAGGCAGCGGAAGGTGTGAAAAGAGTCAATCCATGGGTGGGGGGTTTGTGTGATGGACTAGGCTGTGTTCACGACTCTCAGTGGTTTCTTACGGTCTTGGGCCAAGCAGTTGCCATACCAGGCTGTGATGCAGCCAGATAGAATGCTTTCTATGGTGCATTCATAAAAATTGCTAAGAATAATTGTGGACATGCCAAATTTCCTTAATTTTCTGGGGACGCATAGGCATTGCTGTGCTTTCTTGATCATAGCGTTGACGTGGGTGGACCAGGACAGAATGTCCAGACCTAGGAATTTGTAGCTGTCAACCACCTCCATCATCATTAATGAAGACACTTTGATTCCTGAAGGTGATGGCCAGCTCCTTTTTCACTTCTGCCTGGGGTGGGATGAGACTATGATGATGGCAGAAGTGAACTCCCGTGGAAGCTAGTATGTGCAGCCCTTCACAGTCAGGTATTCCAGGTCCAGGGGGCAGTAGTTCGCCAGGGTTGCATGTCTGAGCTCCAGTAGGAGTTGACGAGGAGGCAAACCCTTACACTCTTCTCCTTGCCCGAGGATGCGGTGCGGCCCATCCGGTGAACTGAGAAGCCCTCAGATTGTACGGCACAGTCCGATGAGGCAGGAGTGAGTCATGTCTCTGTGAACAGAACAGTCTCCCACTTCCCTCTGAGAGGTAAATCGAGTATTAAGCTTGTCCAGCTTGTTCTCCAGCCATTGGGATTCTCTGTGCCTTCTGGCAGCACACCCTCGCCCATGGGTTTCCTGGCAGCGTGGGGTCTCTTCAATTGTAAATCTCATTGACAAGTGGCAGGAACAGGTAATCCCGCAGCCCACTACCGAGAAACACACATCTGGGGGACCTGAGAATCCAGCCCTTAGTCATTTTTTGAGAGAAATGTCCTCCCGTATCTCTTCCTGGTTTTCTCTAATATTCCTATTTATCCCACTTCTAAAAAAAATTTTTAAGTCATCTTTTATTGCTATCTAAAATTTTCCGAAAGCTCTGGCCTGCTATCTAAAATTTTCACAAACCTCGGATAGCGATGAGGACTGTCAGAGGATACAGCAGGATTTAGATCGTTTGGAGACTTGAGCGAAGAGATGGCAGATGGAGTTTAATCCAGACAAATGTGAGGTAATGCATTTTGGAAGGTCTAATGCGGGTAGGGAATATACAGTGAATGGCAGAACCATCAAAAGTATTGACAGTCAGAGAGATCTAGGTGTACAGGTACACAGGTCACTGAAACAGGCAACACAGGTGGAGAATGTAGTCAAGAAGGCATACGGCATGCTTGCCTTCATTGGCCGGGGCATTGAGTATAAAAATTGGCAAGTCATGTTGCAGCTGTATAGAACCTTAGTTAGGCCACACTTGGAGTATAGTGTTCAATTCTGGCCGCCACACTACCAGAAGGATGTGGAGGCTTTAGAGAGGGTGCAGAAGAGATTTACCAGGATGTTGCCTGGTATGGAGGGCATTAGCTATGAGGAGAGGTTGAATAAACTCTGTTCACAATGGAACGACGGAGGTTGAGGGGCGACCTGATAGAGTTCTACAAAATTATGAGGGGCATAGACAGGGTGGATAGTCAGAGACTTTTTCCCAGGGTAGAGTCAATTACCAGGGTGCATAGGTTTAAGGTGCGAGGGGCAAGGTTTAGAGGTTATGTACGAGGCAAGTTTTTTACACAGAGGGTAGTGGGTGCCTGGAACTCGCTGCCGGAGGAGGTGGTGGAAGCAGGGACGATGTGACGTTTAAGGGGCATCTTGACAAATACATGAATAGGATGGGAATAGAGGGATACGGACCCCAGAAATGTAGAAGATTTTAGTTTAGACGGGCAGCATGGTTGGCACAGGCTTAGAGGGCCGAAGGGCCTGTTCCTGTACTTTTCTTTGCTCTTTGTTGCCGCTAATCTTAGTCTTAGCAGCATTGTGTGTCTTTTCTTTGAATTTAGATAATGATCCAATAGATTTCAACTAAATAGAAGGTAGCCGCAGGGGAAATCATTCAGTTAAGTAAAGTCAGAATATGTTTATCAGATTTGATTGAGATATTTGAGGGGTCAATGGTTCACGTAGTTTATGCACAGTCAACTCCTGCTATTCACGAGCCCCTCTATCGGGAATTAATTTACCCTCATGAATGCATGAATGTAGTTGTGCACGTAATTGCAGCCCCAAAACTTCACTCATCTGTGATTTAAAATGTTGAACTCTCAACTTTCCAACATAGAAAGAATGCTCTCTACACATAATTTTTTTTTTTAAGAGTACCCAGTTCATTTTTTCCAATTAAGGGGCAATTTTAGCGTGGCCAATCCACCTACCCTGCACATCTTTGGGTTGTGGGGGTGAGACCCACGCAGACACGGGAAGAATGTGCAAACTCCACACGGTCAGTGACCCACAGCCGGGATCGAACCTGGGACCTCGGCGCCGTGAGGCAGCAATGCTAACCACTGCGCCACTGCGCTCTCCACACATGCTCAAGTTCGTCGTACACGTTCCGAGGTTTCAAGGCTGCAGAAGAAACACTTTAATCTTCTTCTGACAGGTCTGTGGGAGGAACAGCAAAGGCTTCTTACACATTAGAAGGAAGATTTTTAACTGAAACTTGACATGCTGAAAGACATGTTAATGTTTTTCAAGATTTACAGATAGGAAGGCCTGCCAGAGGGCTCTCATCCCAGGAAAGACCTCCAAACTTAGCCTCTCCATCCAAACTCCCCCCACCCCTCCCCTCCGTGAAGGAATTCCCCTTGGAACTCTGGAAGCAAATATAGTAAGGGTTGTGGTGAACGTATTGTACTAACCATTCACCACTGTATTACACTGTATCACGCTGTTGCCCATGTGGGCTCCACCTATGGACCATTGTACGATATTACACAGAATGTATCATGTGAGCAGCTGCCCTGTAGGCGGCTCTCACTAGCAGAGCAGTCGCAGGCAGGCACTGTTCTAGTCGATTAAAGCCACTGTTCACTTCAACTCTCTGTCTCACGTGAATTTATGGTCGCATCAATTTATTCGACTACAACACCACAATGGAATCGGCCCTCAAACCTGACCGACTGGAAGTCGACCCACAGGCCGCGGAAGCCAAAGGGACTTTTTCACACTGGTTCCGATGTTTCGAGGCCTCCTCGCCCTCCGTCATCGACGATCAGAAGCTGAGCCTCCTCCACGACTGGGAGAGCCATCGAATCTCTGCACAACTCGAGGAAGCCTCCACATACGCGGACGCCCTCGTGATGCTGAAGCGCCTATACGTGAGGCCGGTGAACGAGGTGTACGCACGGCATCTCCTCACCACTCGCCACCAATGCCCTGGGGAATCGCTGGAGGAGTACCTATACAACCTCAAAGTCCTCGCGCGAAGCTGGAACTACCAGGCCGTCACGGCCTCTCAACATGTGGAACTCGCCGTCCGGGACGCCTACGTGGCTGGAGTCAGGTCCAACCATGTCAGACAGCGCCTGGTCGGGAAAGGCGCCCTCGACCTAGAAGAGATGGTAAAACTAGCCACCTCCCTAGAAGTAGCGTTCCAAAGCCTCAACGCTTTCCCGCCTGATCACGTGACCTCCTCGTGGACCCCCGACCAGAGAGTACCCCAGGCCTGTGCCACGCGGCTGCCCGCCCAACCCGGGGGGCTACCCTGCTATTTCTGCAGCCAGCACCAGCACTCCAGGCTGCGCTGCCTGGCTCGGAACGCGAACTGCAGCGACTGTGGCAAAAAGAGACACTTCGCCAAAGTTTGCCTGGCCAGGTCCAAATCCTCCAAGTCGCAAGCCCGACTCTCAGACTCACAGGCCCGCAGACCCCGCAGTGGGGCTGCATGCCTGCCGGCTCCGCCCCCTCCGGACGCGTCATCTGCCTCGTGTTGTCCGTGGGGGCAGCCATCTTCAACCCCGCACAACATGTGCGACTCACGGGGGCCGCCATCTTGGCCACCGTCTCCCACACGGCCCACCACGTGCGACTCATGGGGGCTGCCACCTTGGACGCCATCTTCCTCTCCGCCTGACACGCGCGACCGACGTGGGCCGCCATCTTGGCCGCCATCTGCAAAGCCGCCTGACACGTGCGACCGACGGAGGCAGCCATCTTAGGACCACCCTATCACCTCCGACCATGCCAGCTACCCGCAACTCGGCGCGGTCACCCTCGACCAGTCACGACCAAAACACCTCCGGAATTCCATGATGACCGTCCGGTTCAATGGACACGAAATGCCTTGCCTGTTTGACTCTGGGAGCACGGAGAGCTTCATTCACCCAGGCACGGTAAGGCGCTGCTCGCTCCAAATCTTCCCTGTGTGGCGCACAAAGACTCCGTGAGACAAATAGAGTGAAGTCGATGAGGCTTTATTAAGCGTGTCTGTTCCCCCAGCAGCCCGATAGTAAACTGGCCTGCGGGGGAAGGCACCGGCTTCTTATACTTCGCCTTCAGGGCGGAGTATGAGGTCAACGGCCAACCAGGACCCGGGATCTGTCAGCCAATGACATTAGGGCTTCCAGTCCCACATGACCCCCAATACATACTACCACATTCACCCCTTGTCAAAAATGAACCCGGCGGGGTGGTGCTTCGTATGGTGGTAAGGGTTTACAGTACTGGTCCTGGGAGGATAGAACAGTTACATGGTAGTACCGTATTGGACAGTATCGTCCTGTTACAACTATTTACAGAGGATATAGGAAAAACAAAATGTTCATTGGACAGTCCATCTTTGTTTTACATCGACGCCACGAGTCGGTCGGGCGGTCTGGTCGTCCGTGTCGATCGCCTCGGCCCCGGCGGTGGTGGTGGTGCTTGTACCAGCGTTGTCGCCTCCGGGAGCCGCACGGTTTCAGCTGTCGGTGCAAAGGGGAGGGGGACTGATCCTCCTGGGAAGGGGGCGGTCGCGGGGTGCGGCGGTGGCAGGAAGGGGGGCGGTTGGGTTGATGGTGCCGGGGGGGTGTGCGTGGTGCCGACGGGCGCCAGATCCCGCAGGGAGACCGTGTCCTGTCGGCCGTCGGGGTACTCCACGTAGGCGTACTGGGGGTTTGCGTGGAGGAGGTGAACCCTTTCGACCAACGGGTCCGCCTTATGTGCCCGCACGTGCTTTCGGAGCAGGATGGGTCCTGGGGCCGCCAGCCAGGTCGGCAGCGACGTTCCAGAGGAGGACCTCCTAGGGAAGACAAGGAGACGCTCGTGAGGCGTTTGATTAGTGCTCGTACATAATAACGACCGGATGGAATGGAGATCGTCCGGGAGGACCTCCTGCCACCGTGAAACTGGGAGATCCCTGGACCGTAGGGCCAGTAGGACGGCCTTCCAGACCGTGCCGTTCTCCCTTTCTACTTGCCCGTTCCCCCGGGGGTTGTAGCTGGTCGTCCTGCTTGAAGCTATACCCTTGCTGAGCAGGAACTGGCGCAGCTCGTCACTCATGAAAGAGGACCCCCTGTCGCTGTGGACGTATGCGGGGTAACCGAACAGTGTGAATATGCTGTTCAGGGCTTTAATGACTGTGGCCGCGGTCATGTCGGAGCAGGGAATGGCAAAAGGGAAGCGGGAGTATTCGTCCACTACATTAAGGAAATACGCGTTGCGGTCGGTGGAGGGGAGGGGCCCTTTGAAATCGAGACTGAGGCGTTCAAAGGGACGGGAAGCCTTAATCAGGTGCGCTCCATCTGGCCTGAAAAAATGCGGTTTGCATTCTGCGCAGATGTGGCAGTCTCTTGTGACTGTACGGACCTCCTCTAAGGAGTATGGGAGATTGCGGGACTTGATGAAGTGGTAAAACCGAGTGACCCCCGGGTGGCAGAGGTCCTCGTGGAGGGCTTGGAGGCGGTCAATTTGTGCGTTGGCACATGTCCCGCGGGATAGGGCATCAGACGGCTCGTTCAGCTTTCCGGGCCGGTACAAGATCTCATAGTTGAAGGTGGAGAGTTCGATCCTCCACCGCAGGATCTTGTCGTTCTTGATCTTGCCCCGCTGTGCATTATCGAACATGAAGGCTACCGACCGTTGGTCAGTGAGGAGAGTGAATCTCCTGCCGGCCAGGTAATGCCTCCAATGTCGCACAGCTTCCACTATGGCTTGGGCTTCCTTTTCCACTGAGGAGTGGCGGATTTCTGAGGCGTGGAGGGTTCGGGAGAAGAAGGCCACGGGTCTGCCCGCTTGGTTAAGGGTAGCCGCGAGAGCTACATCAGAGGCGTCGCTCTCGACCTGGAAGGGGAGGGACTCGTCGATGGCGCGCATCGTGGCCTTTGCGATGTCCGCTTTGATGCGGCTGAAAGCCTGGCAAGCCTCTGCGGACAGCGGGAAAGTCGTGGTCTGTATTAGGGGGCGGGCCTTGTCTGTGTACTGGGGGACCCACTGGGCATAGTATGAAAAGAACCCCAGGCAGCGTTTCAGGGCTTTTGGGCAGTGCGGGAGGGGAAATTCCATGAGTGCGCGCATACGTTCGGGGTCGGGGCCTATTATCCCATTGCGCACTATGTAGCCCAGAATGGCTAGCCGATCGGTGCTAAAAACGCACTTGTCCTCGTTGTACGTGAGGTTCAAGGCTTTGGCAGTCTGGAGGAATTTTTGGAGGTTGGCGTCGTGGTCCTGCTGATCGTGGCCGCAGATGGTTACGTTGTCGAGGTACGGGAACGTGGCCCGTAACCCATGTTGATCAACCATTCGGTCCATTTCCCGTTGGAAGACCGAGACGCCGTTTGTGACGCCAAAAGGGACCCTTAGGAAGTGGTATAATCGCCCGTCTGCCTCGAAGGCTGTGTACTTGCGGTCACTTGGGCGGATGGGGAGCTGATGGTAGGCGGACTTGAGGTCCACGGTGGAGAAGACCTTATACTGGGCAATCCGATTGACCATGTCGGATATGCGGGGGAGAGGGTACGCGTCTAGTTGTGTGTACCTGTTGATGGTCTGGCTATAGTCAATGACCATCCTTTGTTTCTCCCCTGTCTTCACTACTACCACCTGCGCTCTCCAGGGACTATTGCTGGCCTGGATTATGCCCTCCTTTCGTAGCCGCTGGACTTCGGAGCGAATGAAGGTCCGGTCCTGGGCGCTGTACCGTCTGCTCCTAGTGGCGACGGGTTTGCAATCCGGGGTGAGGTTTGCAAACAAGGATGGGGGTTGCACCTTGAGGGTGGCGAGGCCACAGATAGTGAGTGGGGGTATGGGGCCGCCGAATTTAAACGTAAGGCTCTGTAGGTTACATTGAAAATCTAAGCCCAGCAAGGTGGGGGCACAGAGTTGGGGAAGGACGTTAAGTTTGTAGTTTTTGAATTCCCTCCCCTGTACCGTTAGGGTAACTATGCAGAATCCCTGGATCTGTACGGAGTGGGATCCTGCAGCTAGGCAAATCTTTTGTGCGCTGGGGTAGGTAGTTAAGGAACAGCGTCTTACCATGTCGGGATGTATAAAACTTTCCGTGCTCCCGGAGTCGACTAGGCATGGCGTCTCGTGGCCGTTAATTAGGACCGTTGTCGTCGTCGTCTGGAGAGTCCGGGGCCGAGCCTGATCGAGTGTAACCGAAGCGAGCCGTGGTTGTAGTAGTGGGGTGGGGTCCGTTGTTGCCGTCCAAGATGGCGTCGGGGATGGACAAAATGGCCACCCCCATACCTCGCCCGTAGCTGAGGGGTCACAAGATGGCGTCGGGGGTGGACAAAATGGCCGCCCCCATGCGTCGTACAGGTCGGGGGCGGTCCAAGATGGCGGGGCCCCTCCTCCCCTCGTGGTGGTCGGGACCCAAAATGGCGGCGTCTGCGGGTCGCACATTGAGTGCTGGGGGGTCTGGGGGGCGCTAGGACCGCGCGGAGTTCCTGCATTGCGAACGCCCGGGCCGCGGGCGCTAGGACCGCGCAGGGTTCCTTGGCTGCGAGCGCCAGGACCGCGGGCGCTAGGACCGCGCGGAGCTCCCTCGCTGGGGACCGCGGTGGTCGGGGCCAAGGCCGGCGGGTCAGTACTGCGAGCGCTGGGACCGTGAGGAGGTCCCTCGCCGGGGACGGAGATCGGGGTCCAGGTAAGTTGTATTGCCGGCGGGTCAGGCGTGGGGCGCGGGACGGGGGTGAGGGCCCAGGTCGGCGGCGCTGGCGGGTCAGGCGTGGGGCGCGGGACGGGGGCGAGGGCCCAGGTCGGCGGCTCCGGCGGGTCAGGCGTGGGGCGCGGGACGGGGGTGAGGGCCCAGGTCGGCGGCGCTGGCGGGTCAGGCGTGGGGCGCGGGACGGGGGTGAGGGCCCAGGTCGGCGGGTCAGGCGTGGGGCGCGGGACGGGGGCGAGGGCCCAGGTCGGCGGCGCTGGCGGGTCAGGCGTGGGCGCGGGACGGGGGTGAGGGCCCAGGTCGGCGGCTCCGGCGGGTCAGTCGTGGGGCCGCGAGCGCTGGCACCGCGCGCAGCTCCCTCACCGGGGACAGCGGTGGTCGGGGTCAAGGTAGGTGGCGCCGGCGGGTCAGGCGTGGGGCGCGGGACGGGGGTGAGGGTGGCGTTCGGGATGCGAAAAACCCCCTCCTCTCCGTGGAGAGTGTTGGCCGGCACCCAAATCGGGAGCGCCGGCGGCGGGTCGTACATGGGCTGCGGGGAGGGGGGTTGGGGAGCGTAGGCGGCATGCAGGGCTCCCAGTTCTCCCGGGGCCGCGGTGGTCGGGACCCAAAATGGTGGCGCCTGGGGGTCGCACATGGCGTGCTGGGGGGGTTGGGAGGCATAGACTGCCTGTAGGGCTCCCTGTTCTCCCGGGACGGCGGCGACCACGCGGGACCGGCACACCACCGCATAGTGGCCCTTTTTCCCGCAGCTTTTGCAGATGGCTGCGCGGGCCGGACAGCGTTGTCGGGGGTGCTTCGCCTGGCCGCAGAAATAACAGCGGGCGCCCCCGGTGCGACTCGGCGTTTGGACTGCGCAAGCCTGTGGGGTGTCCGGGGGGGGGGGGGGTAGGGGGTTTGCCGCGGCGGGTATGTACGGGGCCCAATGGCCTGCCGCTCGGTCGGGGCCGTAGGCGCGGGTATTACGCGCGGCTACGTCCAGCGAGGCTGCCAGGGCCCGTGCCTCTGAGAGTCCTAGTGACTCTTTTTCTAGAAGTCTTTGGCGGATTTGGGAGGATTGTATACCTGCAACAAAAGCATCGCGCATTAACATGTCCGTGTGTTCGTTTGCGTTCACCGACGGGCAGCTGCAGGCTCGTCCCAAAATCAGCAGTGCGGCGTAGAACTCGTCCATCGATTCTCCGGGAGCTTGCCGTCTCGTCGCGAGCTGGTAGCGAGCGTAGATTTGGTTAACTGGGCGAACGTAGAGACTTCTCAGTGCTGTGAAGGCCGTCTGGAAATCGCGGGTGTCTTCAATGAGGGTGAAAATCTCCGTGCTCACCCTCGAGTGCAGGACCTGCAGTTTTTGTTCATCTGAGACTCGGCCTGTGGTCGATGAGATGTAGGCCTCAAAGCAAGTCTGCCAGTGTTTGAAGGCTGCTGCCGCATTCACTGCGTGGGGGCTGATCCTCAGGCATTCTGGAATGATCCTGAGCTCCATAGTCCTTTTTAGGCACGCTTAATAAATTGTGGCGCACAAAGACTCCGTGAGACAAATAGAGTGAAGTCGATGAGGCTTTATTAAGCGTGTCTGTTCCCCCAGCAGCCCGATAGTAAACTGGCCTGCGGGGGAAGGCACCGGCTTCTTATACTTCGCCTTCAGGGCGGAGTATGAGGTCAACGGCCAACCAGGACCCGGGATCTGTCAGCCAATGACATTAGGGCTTCCAGTCCCACATGACCCCCAATACATACTACCACACCCTGCACTTCAAAAAATCTCCCTCGCTTCCGGATCGCACTCAGTGCGGATCCGGGGGTACACTGTCGCAGACCTTGCAGTACAGGGCGCCGAGTACGCCAATTTTAAACTATATGTACTCCCCGACCTCTGCGCTCCTCTCCTGTTGGGACTGGATTTCCAATGCAACCTCAGGAGCCTAACCCTGAAGTTCTGCGGGCCCTTACCCCCACTCACCGTATGTAGCCTCGCGACCCTGAAGGTCGACCCTCCCCCTCTCTTTGCAAATCTCACCACCGATTGTAAGCCAGTCTCCACCAGAAGCAGGCGGTACAGCATCCAGGATAGAACTTTTATCAGGTCCGAGGTCCATCGACTCTTGCGGGAAGGGATCCTCGAGGCCAGTAATAGCCCCTGGAGAGCTCAGGTGGTGGTCGTCAGGACCGGGGAAAAGAACCGGATGGTTGTAGACTACAGCCAAACCATAAACCGGGATTCGCACCTCGATGCGTACCCCCTTCCCCGGATAGCAGACATGGTTAATCAGATCACACACTACCGGGTGTTCTCCACGGTGCATCTGAAGTCTGCATACCACCAGCTCCCAATCCGCCTGGAAGACCGCCACTACACGGCCTTTGAGGCAGACGGCCGTCTATTCCACTTCCTCCAGATTCCCTTCGGCGTCACAAACGGGGTCTCAGTCTTCCAAAGAATGATGGACCGAATGGTGGACCAGTACGGGCTGCGGGCCACATTTCTGTACATGGACAACGTCACCATCTGCGGCCACGACCAGCAGGACCACGACGCCAACCTCCAGAAATTTCTCCAAACCGCCCAAGCCCTCAACCTCACCTATAACAAGGAGAAATGCGTTTTCCGCACAACCAGACTAGCCATCTTCAGCTACGTCGTGGAAAACGGAGTTCTAGGGCCCGACCCTGACCGTATGCGCCCCCCTTCTGCAACTACCCCTCCCCCACTGCCCAAAGGCCCTGAAAAGGTGCCTCGCGTTCTTTTCCTATTATGCCCAGTGGGTCCCCAACTATGCGGACAAAGCCCACCCACTGATCAAGGCTACCATCTTCCCATTGGCGGCTGAGACCCACCAGGCCTTCAGCCGCATCAAGGCAGATATTGCCAAAGCCGCGATGTGCGCGGTGGACGAGTCTGTCCCCTTCCAGGTGGAGAGCGATGTGTCAGAAGTCGCCCTCGCCGCCACCCTTAGCCAGGCGGGCAGGCCAGTAGCATTTGTTTCCGGTACTCTCAACACCTCCGAAATTCGACACTCCTCAGTCGAAAAAGAAGCCCAAGCCCAAGCTGTGTGGCACTGGAGGCACTACCTCGCTGGTAGGAGGTTTACCCTCATCACCGACCAACGGTCGGTAGCCTTCATGTTTGATAATACACAGCGGGGCAAGATCAAGAACGATAAGATCTTGAAGTGGAGGATCGAACTCTCCACCTATAATTACGATGTAGTGTATTGTGCTGGGAAGCTCAATGAGCCCCCCAGATGCCCTGTCCCGCGGCATGTGCGCCTGCGTGCAAGATGACCTACTCCGGGCCATCCACAATGATTTCTGCCACCCGGGGGTCACCCAGCTTCTCCACTACATCAAGGCCCGCAACCTGCCCTACTCCACCGAGGACTGCCAAATCTGCGCGGAGTGTAAGCCGCACGTCTATCGACCGGATAAGGCCCACCTGGTGAAGGCATCTCGGCCCTTTGAGCGCCTCAGTATCGACTTCAAAGGGCCCCTCCCCTCTACCAACTGCAACACGTATTTTCTTAACGTCATTGACGCATACTCCCATTTCTCCTTTCCAATCCCATGCCCCGACATGACCGTGGCTACCGTCATTAAGGACCTACATAGTTTCTTCACCTTGTTCGGTTTCCCCACTTACATCCACAGTGACCAGGGCTCCTCATTTTTTAATTTAAAAAAAATATATATTTTATTCAAATTTTTTCGGTCAAACAAAGACAGTACAAAATTTTCCCCTTTTACAAATTTAAAACAATATAAATAATAATGACCGTTTTTCACAAATAAATAATATTTTAACTATGCGGCAACTGCCAACAACAAAAATAATAACTAACTAATATCCAAAATAATGAAGTCACAAAGACCAATATAAATAACTACTATACAAACACCTGAGGGCCCGGATGGGCCCTCCCCTCCCCTCCCCCCCTCCCCCCCTCCCCCCTGGGTTGCTGCTGCTACCTTTCCCATTTCCCCTATCGTTCTGCGAGATAGTCAAGGAACGGTTGCCACCGCCTGGTGAACCCTTGAGCCGAACCTCTTAGTGCGTATTTTATCCGCTCCAATTTTATAAACCCCGCCATGTCGTTTATCCAGGCCTCCACGCCTGGGGGTTTAGCTTCTTTCCACATAAGCAATATCCTTCGCCGGACTACTAGGGACGCAAAGGCCAAAACATCAGCCTCTCTCGCCTCCTGCACTCCCGGCTCATCTGCAACCACGAATATAGCCAACCCCCAGCTTGGCTCGACCCGGACCCCCACCACCTTTGAAAGCACATTCGCCACCCCCACCCAGAACCCCTGCAGTGCCGGGCATAACCAAAACATGTGGGTATGGTTCGCTGGGCTTCCTGCGCATCTCCCGCACCTATCCTCCACTCAAAAAAATCTACTCAGCCTTGCTCCTGTCATGTGCGCCCTGTGTAGAACCTTGAATTGTATCAGGCTGAGCCTGGCGCATGAGGACGAGGAGTTTACCCTACTTAAGGCATCTGCCCAGAGCCCCTCCTCAATCTCTTACCCCAGCTCCTCTTCCCATTTTCCCTTCAGCTCCTCTACCATCGTCTCCCCCTCGTCTCTCATTTCTCTGTATATATCTGACACCCTGCCATCCCCCACCCATGCCCCTGAAATCAGTCTGTCCAGAATCTCTTGCGCCGGGAGCTGCGGGAATTCCCTCACCTGTTGCCTCGCAAAAGCCCTCAGTTGCATATATCGAAATGCATTCCCCGGTGGCAACCCATATTTTTCCGTCAGTGCTCCCAGACTTGCAAATGTCCCGCCTAGGAACAAATCCTTCAATTGCACAATCCCTGCTCTCTGCCAAGCTTGAAATCCCCCATCTATCTTCCCCAGGACGAACCTGTGGTTGTTCCTTATCGGGGACCTCACCGAGGCACCCGTCACTCCCTTATGCCGTCTCCACTGTCCCCAAATTTTCAGTGTTGCCACCACCACTGGACTTGTGGTGTACTTTTTCGGGGAGAACGGTAAAGGCGCCGTCGCTAATGCTTTTAGGCTGGTTCCCCTACAGGACGCCATCTCCAGTCTTTTCCACGCCGCTCCCTCCCCTTCCCCCATCCACTTGCATACCATTGATATGTTGGCGGCCCAATAATAGTCACTTAAACTCGACAGTGCCAGTCCCCCCCTATCCCTGCCACGCTGCAGAAACCCCCTCTTCACTCTTGGGGTCTTCCCAGCCCACACAAAGCTCATAATGCTCTTGTCCACTTTTTTGAAAAAGGCCTTTGTAATCACACAGGGAGGCACTGGAACACAAAAAGAAACCGTGGAAGGACCACCAATTTGACCGCCTGCACCATACCCGCCAGTGACAGGGGCACCATGTCCCATCTCCTAAAGTCCTCTTCCATCTGCTCCACCAATCTTGCTAAATTAAGCTTATGCAAGGTTCCCCAGTTCCTGGCCATCTGGATCCCTAGGTACCGAAAATCCCTTGTTACTCTCCTCAGCGGCAGATCATCTATTCCCCTGCTCTGTTCCCCAGGGTGCATCATAAACAGCTCACTCTTCCCCATATTCAATTCATATCCTGAAAATTCCCCAAATTCCCTGAGTGTCTGCATTATCTCGGGCATCCCCTTCACTGGGTCAGCGACATACAACAACAAATCATCCGCGTATAATGACACCCGGTGTTCTTCTCCTCCCCTGAGTACTCCCCTCCACTTCCTAGAGCCCCTCAGCGCTATGGCCAGTGGCTCAATTGCCAACGCAAACAGTAACGGGGACAGAGGACACCCCTGTCTTGTCCCTCTATATAGACGGAAGTGGTCAGATCTCTGCCTATTTGTAATCACACTTGCCACCGGGGCCCTATATAGGAGCTGAACCCATCCAATAAACCCCTCTCCAAATCCAAATCTCCTCAACAATTCCCACAGGTAATCCCACTCCACTCTATCGAATACTTTCTCAGCATCCATCGCCACCACTATCTCCGCCTCCCCCTCCGGCGGGGGCATCATCATCACACCCAGCAGTCTCCGTATATTAGTCTTCAATTGTCTCCCCTTAACAAACCCCGTTTGATCCTCGTGAACCACCCCCGGGACACAATCCTCTATCCTTGTCGCCATCACCTTGGCCAAAAGCTTGGCATCTACATTCAGGAGGGAAATAGGCCTGTAAGACCCGCACTGCAATGGGTCTTTGTCCCTCTTCAAGAGCAGCGATATCGTCGCCTCCGACATCGTCGGGGGCAACGTCCCCCTTTCCCCGGCCTCATTAAAGGTTCTCGTCAGAAGCGGGGCTAGCAAGTCCATGTATTTTCTATAAAATTCCACCGGGAACCCATCCGGTCCCGGGGCCTTCCCTGCCTGCATGCTCCCAATCCCTTTTAGCACCTCCTCCACCTCAATCTGTGCTCCCCGTCCTGTCCTCTCCTGCTCCTCAACCTTCGGAAATTCCAACTGGTCTAGGAAGTGCATCATTCCCTCCTTCCCTTCCGGGGGCTGAGCCATATACAGCTTCTCGTAAAACGCCTTAAACACCCCGTTCACCCTCTCCGCTCCCCGTTCCATCTCACCCGCCTCGTCCCTAACCCCTCCAATCTCCATAAGACCAAAAGACCATAAGACGTAGGAGTGGAAGTAAGGCCGTTCGGCCCATCGAGTCCACTCCACCATTCAATCATGGCTGATTTCAACTCCATTTACCCGCTCTCTCTCCATAGCCCTTAATTCCTCGAGAAATCAAAAATTTATCCACTTCTGTCTTAAAGACACTCAACGTCCCGGCCTCCACCGCCCTCTGTGGCAATGAATTCCACAGACCCACCACTCTCTGGCTGAAGAAATTTCTCCTCATCTCTGTTCTAAAGTGACTCCCTTTTATTCTAAGGCTGTGCCCCCGGGTCCTAGTCTCCCCTGCTAATGGAAACAACTTCCCTACATCCACCCTATCTAAGCCATTCATTATCTTGTAAGTTTCTATTAGATCTCCCCTCAACCTCTTAATCTCCAATGAATATAATCCAAGGATCCTCAGACGTTCATCGTATGTTAGGCCTACCATTCCTGGGATCATCCGTGTGAATCTCCGCTGGACCCGCTCCAGTGCCAGTATGTCCTTCCTGAGGTGTGGGGCCCAAAACTGTTCACAGTATTCTAAATGGGGCCTAACTAATGCTTTATAAAGCTTCAGAAGTACATCCCTGCTTTTATATTCCAAGCCTCTTGAGATGAATGACAACATTGCATTTGCTTTCTTAATTACGGACTCAACCTGCAAGTTTACCTTTAGAGAATCCTGGACTAGGACTCCCAAGTCCCTTTGCACTTCAGCATTATGAATTTTGTCACCGTTTAGAAAATAGTCCACGCCTCTATTCTTTTTTTAATGTGCAAGACCTCGCACTTGCCCACGTTGAATTTCATCAGCCATTTCTTGGACCACTCTCCTAAACTGTCTAAATCTTTCTGAAGCCTCCCCACCTCCTCCATACTACCTGCCCCTCCACCTATCTTCGTATCATCGGCAAACTTAGCCAGAATGCCCTCAGTCCCGTTATCTAGATCGTTAATATATAAAGAGAACAGCTGTGGTCCCAACACTGAACCCTGCGGGACACCACTCGTCACCGGTTGCCATTCCGAAAAAGAGCCTTTTATCCCAACTCTCTGCCTTCTGCCTGACAGCCAATCGTCAATCCATGTTAGTACCTTGCCTCGAATACCATGGGCCCTTACTTTACTCAGCAGTCTCCCGTGAGGCACCTTATCAAAGGCCTTTTGGAAGTCAAGATAGATAACATCCATTGGCTCTCCTTGGTCTAACCTATTTGTTATCTCTTCAAAGAACTCTAACAGGTTTGTCAGGCACAACCTCCCCTTACTAAATCCATGCTGACTTGTCCTAATCCGACCCTGCACTTTAAAGAATTTAGAAATCTCATCCTTAACAATGGATTCTAGAATCTTGCCAACAACCGAGGTCAGGCTAATTGGCCTATAATTTTCCATCTTTTTCCTTGTTCCCTTCTTGAACAGGGGGGTTACAACAGTGATTTTCCAATCCTCTGGTACTTTCCCTGACTCCAGTGACTGTTGAAACATCATCACCAATGCCTCCACTATTTCTTCAGCTATCTCCTTTAGAACTCTAGGATGTAGCCCATCTGGGCCCGGAGATTTGTCAATTTTTAGACCTCTTAGTTTCTCTAGCACTTTCTCCTTTGTGATGGCTACCATATTCAACTCTGTCCCCTGACTCTCCGGAATTGTTGGGATATTACTCATGTCTTCTACTGTGAAGACTGACGCAAAGTACTTATTCAGTTCCTCGGCTATTTCCATGTCTCCCATCACAAAATTACCAGCGTCATTTTGGAGCGGCCCAATGTCAACTTTTGCCTCCCGTTTGTTTTTAATGTATTTAAAGAAACTTTTACTATCATTCCTAATGTTACTAGCTAGCCTACCTTCAAATTTGATCCTCTCTTTCCTTATCTCTCTCTTTGTTATCCTCTGTTTGTTTTTGTAGCCTTCCCAATCTTCTGACTTCCCACTACTCTTTGCCACATTATAGGCTTTCTCTTTTGCTTTGATGCATTCCCTAACTTCCTTTGTCAGCCATGGCTGCCTAATCCCCCCTCTGATAACCTTTCTTTTCTTTGGGATGAACCTCTGTACTGTGTCCTCAATTACTCCCAGAAACTCCAGCCATTGCTGTTCTACTGTCTTTCCCACTAGGGTCTGCTCCCAGTCGCTTTTCGTCAGTTCCTCCCTCATGCCCCTGTAGTTACCTTTATTTAACTGTAACACCTTTACATCTGATTCTACCTTCTTTCTTTCAAATTGGAGATTGAATTCGACCATATTATGATCACTGCCTCCTAAGTGCTCCCTTACTTTAAGATCTTTAATCAAGTCTGGCTCATTACATAACACTAAGTCCAGAATGGCCTGTTCCCTCGTGGGCTCCATCACAAGCTGTTCCAAAAAGCCCTCCTGTAAACATTCAATGAATTCCCTTTCCTTGGGTCCACTGGCAGTATTATTTACCCAGTCCACCTGCATATTAAAGTCCCCCATGATCACTGTGACCTTGCCTTTCTGACATGCACTTTCTATTTTGTGGTGCATCTTGTGCCCCTGGTCCTGACCACTGTTAGGAGGCCTGTACATAACTCCCATTATGGTTTTTTTGCCTTTGTGGTTCCTCAACTCTACCCACACAGACTCCACATCATCCGACCCCATGTCGTTTAGTGCTATTGATTTAATTTCATTCCTAATTAACAAGGCAACCCCGCCCCCTCTGCCCACCTCTCTGTCTTTTCGATAGGTTGTGAATCCCTGGATGTTTAAATGCCAGTCATGAACCTCCTGCAACCACGTCTCTGTGATGCCTACCACATCATACCTGCCAGTCACAATCTGGGCCACAAGCTCATCTACCTTGTTCCGTACACTGCGCGCATTTAAATATAGCACCTTTAATTCTCTATTGACCGTCCCTTTTTGTTTTCTTAGTGTGGTGGACCTTGGTTTACTGAGCCTTTCCATACACTGTGTCATATTTTGTGGGATGGGGACTATTGTAACCTCTCCTGAGTTCTGTCTTTTCGTGCTTTTTTGTATTCCTAAGCAGCTACGCTTCCCACTGATTACTTCACCTCTTGGTTCCCTGACTTTCCCTTCCCCCCCCAATCTTTAGTTTAAAGTCCTATTGACCACCCTATTTACTCTTTTCGCCAGAACACTGGTCCCAGCTCGGTTCAGGTGGAGACCATCCCAACGGTATAGGTCCCCCCTGTCCCAAAACTGATGCCAGTGTCCCATGAAAAGGAACCCCTCATTCCCACACCACTCTTTCAGCCACGTGTTAACTTCCCTTATTCTTGCCTCCCTATGCCAATTTGCACGTGGCTCGGGCAGTAATCCGGAGATTATGACCCTTGAGGACCTGTTTTTTTATTTGAATCCTAGCTCTTTATAATCTCTAAACAGGTCCTCTTTCCTAGACTTGCCTATGTTGTTGGTACCAACATGGACCACAACAACTGGATCCTCCCCCTCCCTCTCCAGTATCCTTTCAAGCCGGTCAGAGATGTCCCGTACCCTAGCACCGGGCAGGCAACATACCATGCGGGACTCTTTATCCTGCTCACAAAGGATACTATCTATCCCCCTGATAATAGAATCCCCTACAACTACAACTTGCCTATTTACTCCCTCCCCTTGAATGGCCTGCTGAACCATAGTGCCTTGGTCAGCTGACTCATCCTTCCTGCAACCCTGTTCGCCATCCACACAGGGAGCAAGTGCCTCATACCTGTTGGACAGAGTCAAGGGCTGAGGCTCCTGAGTTCCTGACTGCAGGTTCCCTTTACCTGCCTGACTTGCAGTCACACCCTGCTGTCCCTGGACACTGGCAGGATTTAAACTACTTACTCTGACAGGTGTGACTGCCTCCTGAAACACAGTGTCCAGGTAAGTCTCCCCCTCCCGGATATGCCTCAGTGTTTGAAGCTCAGACTCCAGCTCATCAACTCTGAGCCGGAGCTCTTCGAGCAGCCAACACTTACTGCAGATGTGGTCACTGCAGCTCACAATGGGATCTGCCAGCTCCCACATCAAGCAGCTCAAGCACATCACCTGACCAGCCATCACTAATTAATTAATTAGTTTAATTTAAGTTTATGGTGGGGGCAGCTTCAGCCAATCAGACACTACCCTGCACTTTTAACTGAAAAACAGCACAATTAGATTAACCACTTACCTTTCCTGGTTACCTTACTGCACCAAACTAGCAAATTCTCACTGTCTGTATCTCTCTCACTCCGGCTGTGTCTCCTTGACCTGCGCAATGCTAATAATATAATATAATAATGCTAATAATAATATAATATGGCACTTACCTCACACCAATGGGTCTTATTATTAGGTTAGAGGAGGAGGGTGGGTGGGAGACACTACACGTGTAGTGTCTCGGGTTTCCTCTCCACCAGAATTTATTGGTGGGGGGGGGGTCTTCCCAGAAGTCCGCGGGTCGAAGAAAATGAAACAGAAAAGAAGTGTTTTTTTTAAAGGATAAACTCACCTCCCAGAAATCACTTGCGCACCGCTCCCGCTGAAATTGACTGCCCCCTCTTCCTCAGTTGTTGGGCCAGTAACCAGCTCGCCTTCTCTCCGTACTCATACTGTACTCCCTGTGCCTTCCTCCATTGTACCTCCGCCTTGCCCGTGGTCAACAAGTCAAATTCCGTGTGCAACCTTCGTCTTTCCCTGTATAGTCCTTCATCCGGAGCCTCTGCATACTGCTTATCCACCCTCAAAATTTCCCTCAGCAATCACTCCCTCTCTTTGCTCTCTTGTTTTCCCTTATGGGCCCTTATGGAAATCAGTTCCCCTCTGACCACCGCCTTCAGTGCTTCCCAGACCACTCCCACCTGAACCTCTCCATCATCATTAATCTCCAGGTACCTTTCGATACATCTCCTTACCCTTACACACACACCCTCGTCCGCCAACAATCCCATATCTAATCTCCAGAGTGGGTGCTGTTCCTTTTCCTCTCCTACTTCCAGATCTACCCAATGTGGGGCATGGTCCGAAATGGCTATGGCCGAATACTCCGTCCCTGCCACCTTCGGGATCAGCGCCCTTCCCAGGACAAAGAAGTCTATCCGAGAATACACCTTATGGACATGGGAGAAGAAGGAGAACTCTTTACTCCTAGGCCTAGTAAATCTCCAGGGGTCCACTCCTCTCATCTGCTCCATGAAGTCCTTGAGCACCTTGGCCGCTACTGGCCTCCTCCCGGTCCTAGACCTGGACCGGTCCAGCCCTGGATCCAGCACCGTGTTGAAGTCTCCCCCCATTACCAACTTTCCCGCCTCCAGGTCCGGGATACGCCCCAGCATACGCTTCATGAAATTTGCATCATCCCAGTTCGGGGCATATACGTTCACCAGAACCACCGCCTCCCCTTGCAATCTGCCACTCGCCATCACGTATCTACCCCCACTGTCCGCCACTATGGTCCTCGCCTCAAACAATACCCGTTTCCCCACTAATATTGCCACCCCTCTATTTTTCGCATCCAAGCCCGAGTGGAATACCTGTCCCACCCATCCTTTTCGTAATCTGACCTGATCTGCCAGTTTCAGATGCGTCTCCAGTAGCATGACCACATCTGCCTTTAATTTCTTTAGGTGCGCAAGTACCCTTGCCCTCTTAATCGGCCCATTCAGCCCTCTCACGTTCCACATGATCAACCGGGTCGAGGGGCTCTTTACCCCCCCCCCCCCTCGCCGACTAGCCATCCCCTTTTTTAAACCAGCTCCTCACCCGGTTCCCACGCACCCATTTGTTCCCCCAACGGTGTCCTCCCGTCCCGACCATCCCGTTCCGTAGCAGCTCCCCCTTCCCCTTAGCAGCAGCAACCCAGTTAACCACCCCCCCCCGCTAGATCCCCCTCTAGCGAAATTGCTCCCCCCATGTTGCTCCCAGAAGTCAGCAAAATCTGGCTGACCTCAGCTTCCCCCGTTTATCCTTGGCCTCCCATTGTGTAAGGCCCCCTCCTTCCTGCGCCCCCTTTTCCCGCCGCAATTACCACAGCGCGGGAACAAAGCCCGTGCTTCCCACTTGGCCCCGCCCCTAATGGCGCAGCACCCTCTCTCCTTCCCCCTCTCCTTCCCCACCGGCGCCCACAGTTTACCATACCCCCCCATCGAGGGGAAAGAGAAAATATTTCCCCCCCCTTCCCATTCCCAGTCCCATGCAATCACCCCACCACTTTATTACAAAAGTTCTTTCTTTCTCTCTCCAGTCTAGTCCAACTTCTCCTCTACAATAAATGTCCACGCCTCTTCTGCCGTCTCGAAGTAGTGGTGTTTCCCTTGGTGTGTGACCCACAGTCTCGCCGGCTGCAGCATACCAAATTTAACTTTCTTTCTATGTAGCACCGCCTTGGCCCGATTGAAACTCACCCTCCTTCTCGCCACTTCCGCACTCCAATCCTGGTACACGCGGATCACCGCGTTCTCCCACCTGCAGCTCCGTGTCTTTTTCGCCCATCCCAGGACCATCTCCCTGTCCTTATAGCGGTGAAACCTCACCACTATAGCTCGAGGTGGTTCTCCTGCCTTCGGTCTTCTCGCAAGGACTCGATATGCTCCCTCCACTTCCAAGGGGCCCGTCAGGGCCTCCGGTCCCATTAATGAATGAAGCATCATGCTCACATATGCCCCGACGTCCGCTCCCTCTGCACCTTCGGGAAGACCCAAAACTCTTAGGTTCTTCCTCCTCGAGTAATTTTCCAGGGCTTCCAGCCTCTCCATACACCTCTTATGCAGTGCCTCATGCGTCTCTGTCTTCACTACCAGGCCCTGTATTTCGTCTTCATTTTGGGCAGCCTTTGCCTTCACGTCACGAAGCTCCAACTCCTGGGTCTTCTGTGCCTCCTTTAGCCCCTCAATCGCCTGCAGCATCGGGGCCAGCACCTCCTTCTTCAGCTCCTCCACACACCGCCGCAGGAACTCTTGCTGTTCCGGGCCCCATACCAAACGGCCTCCTTCCGCCGCCATCTTGCTTCGTGCTTCCCTTCCTTGCCGCTGCTCCAAAGGATCCTCTGCAATCTGGCCACTATTATCTCCTTTCTCCATGTATATCCGGGGGGATTCCCTTCAGTTTCGCCGCACAATGGGTTTAGCCGTCAAAAATTGCCGTTGGGGCTCCCGATAAGAGCCCAAAAGTCCGTTCCAACGGGAGGTGCCGAAACGTGCGACTTAGCTGGTCATCGCTGCACCCGGAAGTCTCCAGGGCTCCTCATTTATGAGCGACGAACTGCGTCAGTACCTGCTCGGTAAGGGCATCACCTCGAGCAGGACTACCAGTTATAACCCTCGGGGAAACGGGCAGGTGGAGAGGGAGAACGCAACGGTCTGGAAGGCCGTTCCTCCTGGCCCTACAGTCAAGGAATCTCCCAGTTTCCCACTGGCAGGAAGTCCTCCCCAACATGCTCCACTCCATTAGGTCACTCCTATGCACGGTGACGAACAAGACCCCTCACGACTGTTTGTTTTCCCCAGGAAATCCACCTCCGGGTTCTCGCTTCTGTCCTGGCTGAAGACACTGGGGCCCGTCCTACTCTGCAAACACATCAGGAGCCATAAATCCGACCCCCTGGTCGAGAGGGTCCAGCTCCTTCACACCAACCCCCAGTACGTATACGTAGAGCACCCCGACGGCTGACAGGATACGGTTTGCCTCCGGGACCTGGCACCCGCAGGTTCCACCACCACCACCACCCCAACCTACCCCCCCCAACTTACGCCGACTAGCGTCCCCGCCCCTACATGGTCTCCACACCCCCTCCTATACTCCCTTCCCCCTTCACCGACCCACAGGAACGAAGCTCCAGAAGACACGCTCCCGGAGTCCACATCTGTGCCCGCACCGGCGGGTTCACCACCCATGCCCGGAATGATGATTTCGACACCCGGGCCCGCTGCGATACCAGAGCTCCGGTGATCACAGCGCACGATCAGGGCGCCGGACAGACTGAACCTGTAAACCCTTCACCCCTGCCGGACTTCAATTTTTTAAACAGGGGGTGAATGTGGTGAACGTATTGTACTACCCATTCACCGCTGTAGTACACTGTATCACACTGCTGCCCATGTGAGCTCCGCCTATGGACCATTGTACAATATTACACAGAATGTATCAGAATGTTGGTGCGCTTGTGGGCTCTGCCCATGGCTCCGCCCCTTGAGGGGAGGTATAAAAAGCAGCTGCCCTGTAGGCGGCTCTCACTAGCAGAGCAGTCGCAGGCAGGCACTGTTCTAGTCGATTAAAGCCACTGTTCACTTCAACTCTCTGTCTCACGTGAATTTATGGTCGCATCAAGGGTACTCACCCCCTTGCCCCCCCCCTCTCCCTCCATCCCTAGAGCCCAAGGTGCTAGATTGGCACTGCCAAGGGGCGGAACCTGAAGGGGGCAACTGAAGGAGGGGTCCTGAAGGGGGAGACTGAGGTGGGATCTAAAGGGGGGAACTTTATGGGGGGGACTGAAGAAGGGGTGCATTTGGTGAGCCCGTAACAGGGTATCGTTCATTGGGTTAGCCTTTACAGCAGTGTGGGGGGTGGGCCTTAGCAGTGATTTGTGGTGGTTGGGGTGGGGGGCTGCAACATTATTCTGAGATTGATCTCCCAGGAGCAGAGCCTGTAAGTGAGTTTAGGACCCGACTCTTGGGCAGCACTCAGTGGTTAGCACAGTTGCTTCACAGCTCCATTGTCTCAGGTCCCATTCCGGCTTGGGTCACTGCCTGTGAGGAATCTGCAGGTTCTCCCCATGTCTGTGGGTTTCCTCCGGGTGCTCTGGTTTCCTCCCACAGTCCAAAGATGTGCAGGTTGGGTGGATTGGCCATGATAAATTGCCAAAAAGTTTGGGTGGGGTTACTGGGTTACGTGGATAGGGTGGAGGGCTTAAGTGGGGCGCTCTTTCCAAGGGCCGGTGCAGACGTGATGGGCCGAAAGGCCTCCTTCTGTACTGTAAATTCTATGATTCCCTGAAACAAAGTTTCTGAGTGCCATTGAATGGCAGGTGAGCAGCGCTTCTGGTGCCAGTGGGAAACACTCGGGTTTTCCCGCTGGTGGGGGCACTTCAAAACCAAGAATTGTGTCCATTGTTTATTGCAAGGGGAATGGAATACAAAGGTAGGGCCATTTTGCTGCAGTTGTGTTGGGCCTTGGTGAGACTCCAACTGGAGCACTGTGTATAGTTTTGGTCGCCTTATTCAAGAATGGATATAATGCATTTGGAGCAGTTCAGAGAAGGTTCGCTCGACTGGTTCCTGGAATAAGAGGGTAATTCAATAATGAAAGGTGGACAGATTGAACTGTATACATTCGAGTTTAGAAGAAGAAGATGCAATCTTATAGAAACACATGGCCTAAATTTTACATGTCCCCGCTGGTAGATTTGCAGATGGTGGTGAGAAGAGGAAGTGCGGGGGAAGGGGAGACTACTGAGTTCTGCCCAACTTGACCTCTGCATCTTTATGACTGGAAAAGCACAACCTTGCCCCAGTCCACAGATGTTCAATTCCAGCCTGAGGTGACTGTGTGGGGTTTACATTTTCTCCCCGTTTCTGCATGAGTTTCCTCCAGGTGCTCCCTTTCCTCCCACAGTCCAAAGAAGTGCAAGTTAGGTTGATTGGCCATGCTAAATTGCCTCTTAGTGTCAAGCGATATGCAGATTAGGTGGGGTTATGGGGTTGTGGGGACAGGGCAGGGGAGTGGGCCTAGGTAGAGAGCTCTTTCAGAGGGTTGCTGCAGACCCGATGGCCTGACTGACCTCCTCCACTGTAGGGATTCTATGATTCAATGTGAGAGTGAGATGGATTGGTCATGCTAAATTGCCTCTGGTGTCCAAAGATGTGCAGGTTAACTGGGTTTATGGGGATAGGGTAGGGAGTGCGCTGAGGTAGAGTGTTCTTTCGGTCAGTCAGTGCAAACTTGATGGGCAAAATGACCTCCTGCTCACTGTAATTTTTCTATGAGTCCCTGGTAATTGAAGCTCTTAAATTGTCAATTATTGATCGCTTAAGGTGTGTTTCCCACCCAGCCCCAATTTGTTACTCTGGCGTGAAATGTTTCTGCAAATAGTTTGAAAGTCTGAAAATAATCGGGTCCAGATTTCCAGTCGGAAGGAGTGGGTACGCCTCTATCAGAAATCCCCTTTAAACATTGCCCCCCCTCTCCTATTTAAGCTCCGATAATTTCAGGTCCTCCCTTCCTCCCAGGCATCTCCCCTGAAATCCCAATCCATAAGACCATAAGACATAAGGGCAGAATTAGGCCACTTGGCCCATCGAGTCTGCTCCGCCATTCAATCATGGCTGATATTTTTCTCATCCCCATTCTCCTGCCTTCTCCCCATAACCCCTGATCCCCTTATTAATCAAGAACCTATCTATCTCTGTCTAAAAGACACTCAGTGATTTGGCCTCCACAGCCTTCTGTGGCAAAGTGTTCCACAGATTCACCACCCTCTGGCTGAAGAAATCCCTCCTCATCTCTCGTTTAAAGGATCGTCCTTTTAGTCTGAGATGGTGTCCTCTTGTTCTAGTTTTTCCTACAAGTGGAAACATCCTCTCCACGTCCACTCTATCCAGGCCTCGCAGTATCCTATAAGTTTCAATAAGATCCCCCCTCATCCTTCTAAACTCCAAATGAGTTCAGACCCAGAGTCCTTAACCGTTCCTCATACGACAAGCTCTTCATTCCAGGGATAATTCTTGTGTACCTCCTCTGGACCCTTCCCAAGGCCAGCACATAAGGATGTGCTGGCCTTGGGAAGGGTCCAGAGGAGGTGTGCCTTAGAGTAAGGCCTTCGATACGGGGCCCAAAACTGCTCACAATACTCCAAATGGTGTCTGACCAGAGCCTTATACAGCCTCAGATGTACATCCCTGGTCTTGTATTCTAGCCCTCTTGACATGAATGCTAACATTGCATTTGCCTTCCCAACTGCCGACTGAACCTGCACGTTAACCTTAAGAGAAGCATGAACAAGAACTCCCAAGTGATTCTGATTTCCTAAGCATTTCCCCATTTGGAAAATAGTCTATGCCTAAATTCCTCCTTCCAAAGCGCATAGCCTCACACTTTTCCACATTGTATTCCATCTGCCACTTCTTTACCCACTCTCCTAGCCTGTCCAAATCCTTCTGCAGCCCCCTTGCTTCCTCAATGCTACCTGTCCCTCTACAGATCTTTGTATCATCTGCAAACTTAGCAACAGTGCCTCCGGTTCCTTCTTCCAGATCATTAATGTATGTTGTGAAAAGAGGCACACCACTAGTCACCGGCTGCCATCCTGAAAAAGACCTCTTTATCCCCATCTTCAGCCTTCTGCCAGCCAGCCAGTCCTCTATCCATGCCAGGATCTTACCCTTAACACCATGGGTTCTTAACTTATTTAATAATCTCCGATGCGGCACCTTGTCAAAGGCCTTCTGGAAATCTAAATAAATCACGTCCACTGGTTCTCCTTTGTCTAACTTCCTTGTTACCACCTCAAAGAACTCTAACAGATTTGTCAGATATGACCTCCCTTTGACAAAGTCGTGCTGACTCAGTCCTATTTTATCATACACTTCTAAGTACTCCGCCATCTCAACTTTAATAACAGACTCTAAAATCTTACCAATGACCGAAGTCAGGCTAATCGGCCTATAATTTCCCGTCTTCTGCCTCCCTCCCTTCTTAAACAGGGGTGTTACATTAGCCACTTTCCAGTCCTCTGTGACCCTTCCTGCCTCCAGTGATTGCTGAAAGATCACCACCAATGCCTCCACAATCTCCTCAGCTATCTCTTTTAGGACCCTGGGGTGTAGTCCATCCGGTCCAGGTGATCTATCCGCCTTCAGATCTTTCAGTTTCCCCAGAACCTTCTCCTTAGTGATAGCCACTGCACTCACCTTTGACCCCTGGTTCTCCTGGAGCTCTGGCATCCCACTGGTGTCTTCCACCATTAAGACTGATGCAAAGTAACTATTACGTTCGTCTGCCATTTCTTTGTTTCCTATTATTACTTCTCCAGCCACGTATTCCAGTGATCCAATGTCTATTTTTGCCTCTCACCTTTTATATATTGAAAGAAACTTTTCTTATCTTCTTTTATATTACTAGCTAGCTTCTCTCCCTTCAATTTCATCTTCTTTCACCTTATTGCTTTTTTAATTGTCCTCTGCTCACTTTTAAAGAATTCCCAATCCTCTGGCTTCCCACTAATTCTTGCCACTTTGTATGCTTTTTCTTTTGCTTTTATGCTGTCCTTGACTTCCCTTGTCAACCATGGATGCCTTGTCCTGCCCTTAGCATGTTTCCCCCACTTTCCAAACTACAGGCCTCCGCAACCCTTCCTGCTCTGAGACCCCAAACATTCCTCTTCCTGGAAATCCAGGGCTAAGGCTCCATGTGCAGCATGCAGTTCCAGTTCTGTCCACTGCAGCTTTGGCACTGCAGAGTTTGGGGAGCCAATCACATTGTCCAGCAGCTCTCCAAGGTAGGACTTGCTCCTGAGTGAGGGGTTGAACTCCGCCCAGTGCTTATTTTATGCTCATTGGTGCCTGAAATCACTCTGGGACGGACATGTCGGGAACCTGCACCATTCCGAAAATCCTGGCCATAAGAACCTGAGGGGGCTTGGCAGGGTGGAGGCTGAAAGGATGTTTCCCCTTGTGGGAGAGATTAAAACTAGGAGACAAAAATAAGAGGTCTTGCTTTGAAGAGGAGAAATCTTTTCTCTCAGAGGGTCGTGCATCTTCGGAACTCTCTTCACTCGAGAACAGTGGAGGCAGGATCATTAAATATTTTCTAGGTTGAATTAGAGAGATTCTTGATTGAAAAGGGAGTCATAGGGTATAGGGATTGAATGGTCTATTCAATATGTTCATTCATATGTTTGTTTGATTGTATAGCACAAAAGGAGGAGCCCATGCGATCCATCCTGCCCGAGCTGGCTGTTCAATCACTTTGAGAAACATAGATGTGGTCAACCTAGGCCATATAAAGTAGTGATGTACGCACTCTTTGAGACGGAAACTTCCTTTTATCGCCACCATTTTCTTGTCGTCCAAGGGTGTGATTTGGTAGACTGCGCTGTCCAGAGAATTGAATATACGTATTGTAGCTTCCGAGTTCGATGCCACTGCGTGTATGAACCACTTGCCCGCGTGCTGTAGAATGAAAAAGAAAAACAAACCCCATTAGGGAAACTCCATGGAGATTACAGACAAAGCTATCCTGACCAACAGAGAAGGTTACAAAGTATCAGAAGGTGTCTCCAGCGCAGAAACACAGCACAACAGATGAGGCTATAAAAATAAGAAGGGAAAATTAGAGTATGAGAAAAGGTTAGTTGGAAATATAAAGAAGGATGGTAAGAGGTAATTTGAAAAGAAAAGGATTAACAAAGTGAGCATTGGTCCCTTAGAAAATGAGTTTGGGAAGTTAATAACAGAAAATAAGGAGATGGCAGATGAATTGAACAGATATTTTGAGCGCCCTTCACTATAGAACATACCAGTGACATCCCAGAAATGGCTATAAATCAGGAAATGAAAGGGAGGGAGGGAGTCAGGAAAATTACAATCACCAGGGAAGTGGTATTTAGCAAATTGTTGGAACTGTTGGTTGACAAATCCCTGAGACCTGATTAATTTCATTCTGGGGTGTGAAAAGAAGTGGCTGGTGAGAAAATTGATACATTGGTTTTAATTTTTCAAAATTCACTAGATTTAGGGAAAATTCATTAGATTGAAAAATATCTAATGTAACTCATTTTTTGAAAAAGGAAGGCAGACAGAAAGTAAGAAACTACAGGCCAGTGAGCTTAACATGTATCATAGGGAAAATATTGGAAGCTATTATTAAAGATGTTATATTGGGCAGCACGGTAGCATAGTGGTTAGCACAATTGCTTCACAGTTCCAGGGTCCCAGGTTCGATTCCCGACTTGGGTCACTGACTCGGCACGTTCTCCCCGTGTCTGAGTGGGTTTCCTCCGGGTGCTCCTCCCACAGTCCAAAAACGTGCGGGTTAGGTGGATTGGCCATGCTAAATTGCCCTTCGTGTCCAAAATTGCCCTTAGTGTTGGGTGGGGTTACTGGGTTATGGGGATATGGTGGAGGTGTGGGCTTGGGTAGGGTGCTCTTTCAAAGAGCCGGTGCAGAATCGATGGGCTGAATGGCCTCCTTCTGCACTGTAAATTTTATGAAAATAGCAGGGCATTTAGATAAATTGAAGTTGATTTTTGATTTGTGGAAGGGAGACTATGGGCTGGATTCCTAATCCCCCTGCGCATGCCTCTCGGCAGTATGCCGTTCGCTGGGTGTGGAATTCTCTCCTCCGTCCTCTTGTCAATGAGATTTCCCAATTAAAGCCACCTCACATCGCTGGAAAACATGCAGGTGACGGTGTGCTGCCAGCTGGAAAAGAGAATCCCACCGGCCTGAAAATGTTAGCGTTTGTTTAAGCAATGGGAGTAGTTACTTGTAGGAATATATACATTAGAGCAGTGGGTGTCATTCACAAACAAAATAGAGAGAGGATAAAGCCATCATGTTCCCATAAAAGGTAACGGGTGGGAGCAATAAGTCCAGAGAATCCTGGATATCAAGGGAAATACAGGCTTGGATAAAGAAAAAAAGGAAGGCAGATACAGGAGGCCGAAAACAGTGGACACCTTAGAGGAGAATAGAAAGTGCAGGAGAGCAAAGAGAGACATGAAAAATCGCTTGTGTATAAAATAAAGGAAAATCCCAGGGCATTTTATAATTCATTAAGGGAAAGAGGGATACCTTAGAAAGTATGACCCATTGTGGACAAAAGTGTGTGGAGCCAAAAGACATAAGTGAGGTATTAAATGAGTGTTTTGCATATGTGTTCACGATGGGGAAGGATGATGTACATATAGAAAGCAGGAAAGGGGCCTGTGATATAATTGAACAGATTAGAATTGAGAGTGAGGAGGTGTTAGTGGTTTTATGGGCTTGAAAGTGGATAAATCCCCAGGCACACGTATCCTAAGGTACTGTGTGAGACAAGAGAGGACATTTCAGACATTAATTTTCAAAATCTCTCTGGCCACGGGGAGGTACCAGAGTCCTGGAGATCAGCTAACATGGTATCATCATCCAGGAAGGGAAATAAGGAAAAAACAGGCAATTACGGGCCAATGAGGCTAACATCAGTGATGGGAAGTTATTGGAAAATATTCTGAGGGACAGAATTACTTTCCACTTGGAGAGGCAAGGATTAATCAAGGACAGTCAGCATGGCTTTGTCAGGAGAGATCGTATCGAACAAATTTGATTGAATCCTTCAAAGAGGTGATTCGAAGTGTCGATGAGGACAGTGCAGTTGATGTAGTCTATGCGGATTTCAGTAAGGTTTTTAACAAGTTGCCTATGGGAGACAGTTCAAGAAGGTAAGGGCCAATTTGATCCAGGGCAATTTGGACATTGGATCCAATATTGGCTTAGTCGGAGATGGAGAGAAATGTTCAAAGACTGGAAGCATGTGCCCAGTGGTGTACCACATGGATTGGGCCTGGCTCCCTTGTAGTGTACATTAACGATCTGGCCCGGAATGTGGGGATATGATCAGTACATTTAGCAGATGACACAAAAATTGGTGGTTTGGTAAATAGCGAGCAGGGAAGTCTTAGATTAGGGGCAGCATGATGGCACGGTGGTTAGCATTGCTGTGTCATAGCGCTGAGGACCTGGGTTCGATCCCAGCCCTGGGTCACTGTCTGTGTGGAGTTTGCACATTCTCACCGTGACTGAGTGGGTCTCACCCTCACAACTTAGGGGCCTTTCACAGTAACTTCATTGAAGCCTAATTGTGACAATCAGCTATTATGATTATTATTATGTGCAGGGTAGGTAGACTGGCCACGCTAAATTGCCTCTTAATTGGAAAAAAAAGAATTGAGTACTTTAAATTTATTTTAAAAAAAGGAAAGCCTTAGATTATTGGGAGGTATAGCTGGGCTGGTCAGATGGGCAGATGTGACAAAAGGAATTCCACCCTGAAAAGTGTGAGGTGATGCCTCACCAGGATGTTGCCTGGGCTTGAGTGTTTCAGCTGGTTAGGCTGGGATTGTTCTCCTTAGAAATGAATGAAATGAAATGAAAATGAAATGAAATGAAAATCGCTTATTGTCACAAGTAGGCTTCAATGACGTTACTGTGAAAAGCCCCGAGTCGCCACATTCCGGCACCTGTTCAGGGAGGCTGTTACGGGAATTGAACTGTGCTGCTGGCCTGCCTTAGTCTGCTTTCAAAGCCAGCGATTTAGCCCTGTGCTAAACAGAGTAGAGAAGGCTGAGGGGGAACCTGATTGAGGAGTACAAAATTATATAAGGTACATAGATAGGGTAGATGGGAAGAAACATTTTCCACTTAGCAGAAGGGTCAACAACCATTCGGCCATAGAATGACAAATGAAGGACTTTAGGAATATTCGTTCCTAACCATTGGGACAAGTTAAAGTTTAAAAGCATGGGCTTATAGCACGTTTGACTGCAGTGGTCATATTTTTTTAAAGTATTTTGTTTTGCTTCTATGAAACAGCAGATGAAATTGACCAGAGGAATGTGTTTTGACTGAGGAAGTGCCTGCAGAGTTAATGTGCTTTTGGCAGTCTGCAGAGATCGTTTGTTTCTCAGTTTGGGGTGATGAGGTCATTGCTAGATGGAACCCTGAAGGGCAGGGATGGAATTACATTTGGAGAAGCTTTGGGAGAGAGGAGCTGAATTTTGATCTTCTTGGCCCTGAATCTACAATTCCCTCATAGTAGGATAGTTATAAAAGAGTAATAATATGTAAAGAAGAGCAGTTTGGTGTGGGGACACACAGAAGCTGAAACACGCCAGATTAATCAAGTTTTAGAAGATATTCAGCCAGAATCTGAAGGCGTCCTAACATGAGCCAAATCTGTTTTATTCAGCAATGCCTTACTAATTTTAAGATAGATTGAGAGCTGCATGTTTGTTTTCTTGATGTTTTATGGGAAATTGGCTAGTAGTGTTAAAGGGTAATTGTAAAGTCTTATTTAGTAAGTTTAAAAGTTTAATATTCTATTCATAATAAAGTTTTGTTTTTGAAATACCAAAGCCATATTTTTTCACGCAATCACTTCTGGGGCAGACCATTCTTTACGCACAATCTTACAAATAAACTAAAATATTGGGGTTTCGGTCCAGTATCCGAGCCACTGTTGGGGTCTGGTCCAGGATCGTAATAATAGACTTATAGTAAGGAGCAGGAGATTTGAGGAAAAGCATTTTCATCTCACGGGTGGTGGGATCTGGAAATCACTGCCTGACAAGGTGGCAGATATCGGAACCTTCACAACATTGAAGAAGCATTTAGATGAGCACTTGAAATGCCATATCTTACAAGGCTACGGATTAAATGCTACAAAATGGGATTAGAATAGATAGGTGCTTGATGGCTGGTGCAGATATGATGGCCCAAGGGTTTTTTCTGTGCTTAAAATTCCATGACTTTATAATTCTCTGACATAAGAAGGCTATAAAAGGATATAGACAGATTAAGCAAGTGGGTGAAGGTCTTGCAAATGTAGTGTAATGTGGGAGCATGTGAGGTTATTCAACTTGGCAGGAAAATCTTTTTAAAACGTAAATGGTGAGAGATTGCAGAGCTCTGAGATGCAGAGGGATCTGGGTGTCCTAGTGCATGAATCAGAATAGGCTGGTGTACAGGTACACTATTCATCAGCAAAGCTAAAGGAATTTGAGATTTTATTACAAGTGAATTGCAAGTGGACTTCCGGTGACGGCGGGCGGGAGGCGGCCGCACAATGGAGGGCTCCCGGTCGGCAACGGCATTTTCGGGGCTTTAAGCCCGGTCCCAGGGTCCGCGGAGGCGGCAGAAGAAGGGAGAAGGCACGGAGGAGGCACAGTGAAGACACAGGAGGGAAAAAGGAACAAAGAAAAATGTTGAGGGTGAGCAAGAAAACGGCCGAAATAAAACCAGCTGGAGGTCCGTCGGGGAGTGGAAAGGTCACCGCGGGGTCACCAGGAAAAATGGAGGCTGGAGCACCAGGGAAGGCCGCACTGCTTACGGCTGAAGAAATAATTAAGGTGATGGCTGCGGAATTTGAAGAGCAGTTGGCGCAGATTGCGAAATGCATGGAGACAGTGAGGAAGGAGATGAGGGAGGTTTTGAGTGTGCTGGTGGAGGAGGCGGTTTCCCCGGTGAGGACGGAGGTGGCGAGCGCAGTGGCGGAGGTGCGAGAGCAAGAGGAGGCGCTGAAGGAAGTGGAGGAGACGTTATTGCAACACGGTGATCAACTTGCCTCGATGGGGAAAGAGATGCGGAAGGTGATGGATATTAACAAGGATCTGCGAGGAAAAATGGAAGACCTGGAAAACAGATCCAGGCGACAGAATTTGATGATTGTGGGGCTGCCCGAAGGAGTTGAAGGACCGAAGCCGACTGAGTACTTTGCCGCGATGCTGGCAAAATTATTGTGGGAGGGGGAGGATCCCTCCTGATATGAACTGGATCGGGCTCATCAGTCGTGGAGGCCTATACCAAAGGCGAGTGAGCCGCCAAGGGCAGTGACTCTGTGCTTCCGTAGGTACAGGGTGAAGGAGAAGGTCCTGAGCTTGGCCAAGCAGAAGCGGGTGGTGCAGGGGCTGGAGCTGGTATGCGTGTATACCAGGACTTTACGGTGGAGCTGGCAAGGAGGCGGGCTGCCTTCAACCGGGTGAAGAGGGCACTGTACATTAGCAAGGTGCGGTGCGGCATTGTATATCCAGCGAAGCTGAGGGTGACTTACAAGCTCAGGGACTTTTATTTTGGAACGGCGGAAGCAGCGGAGGAGTTTGCGAAAGCAGAAGGACTGTGGCAGAACTGACAAATTGAGGAATGGCCATGTGCCGATGTAACCTCCTGACTGTATTTTCTTCTTTTTTGTATCACTGCGCGCGGGTGTAGAGATTAAAGGAGCCAATGTGGTATATATTTGGACAAGGGAAGGGATGGGACTTTCACTCGAAACGAGAGTTCTTTGGGATGTAGGTGGATATGCGGGGTTTGTGTGCTAAAAGGGGATCTTTGGGCTTTCCTAGGGCCGGGCAAGTGGGAAAGGGACCCGGGCGGGGGCCTCCACGCTGGCCGGTTTAAGCCGGCCAGTGAACGGGAGTGAGGTGGGGGGAGGGGCTGCGGCCATCGGAGCCTGACAGAACAGGGTCCGAGTGGTCTAGCCGGGGTGGAAAGTTGGGGGGAAGGAACTGAGGTTGGGAGGTGAGGGGGGGGTGGGGGTGGGGGGGGGGGGGGGTGGGGGGGGGGGAGCTGTGTAAGATTAAGGGTGACTACGGGTAATCCCTGATTCCTTTTTGCCATTTGTTTATGTAAACATGCGGGTTGAGGTTTGGGGGTTGGTGGGTAGATGGGAACGTTGTTATTATGGGGACTGACATATCTTGCTGATTATTGTTTATTGTTGATGGCTGTAAATGTGGGAGAAAATGTGAAAAAGGAGGAGAATAAAAAATAAAAAAAAATAAAAAAAGTGAATTGCAAGTGAATATGGGCAGCACGGTAGCACAGTGGTTAGCCCTATTGCTTCACAGCGCCAGGGTCCCAAGTTCAATTCCAGGCTTGGGTCACTGTCTGTGCGGAGACTGCACGTTCTCCCCGTGTCTGCATGGGTTTCCTCCGGGTGCTCCGGTTTCCTCCCACAAGTCCCGAAAAACATGCTGTTAGGTAATTTGGACATTCTGAAATTTTCCCTCCGTGTAGCCGAACAGGCGACGGAATGTGGCGACTAGGGGCTTTTCTCAGTAACTTCATTGCAGTGTTAATGTAAGCCTACTTGTAACAATAAAGAATAAAATTTATTATGAAATTACAAGAATAGGAAAGTTATGCTTCAGTGATATAATAGATCACATCTGGAGTACTGAGTGGGATTTGAGTAAATGGCAACAAAGTCCCATAGCGAGCACGTTTAGCCGCGTGTTTCCTGGCGCTCGCAGCGGGAACGGCTGCAAAACGGCACCCAAGTTAGATTGGGGGCCTCAGCGGGGAACGCACATCCGAGACCGCACTGGCCACATTTTGTGTACTGAGGCATTCCGTTTGCCAGAACTGCTCAGTGTCACAAGAAATTCAGATGCCATTTTTAAATGTCCTGGAGCCCCCGAATTGTCTCCCGACCCTACAAAGCCAAACGCACTATGGGAGGGTCCCCGGGACGCCGGCACCCGCTTCCAACACACTCACAGGGCATCTCTGGCCCAAATAACTGTGAAAAAATGACAGCTTGGCACCTTGGCAGCACCAGCCTGGCACCCTGACAGTGCCCCAGCCAGCTGGCAGTGCCACTTGAGCACCTTGGCAGTGCCAGGTTGTCACCTAGGTGACATTACGAGTGCAAGAGTGCCATCCTGCCCAGAGGGCATGCACTTGGGGGCCTTCGATCCCCTGGAAGACCTTCACGAGTGCATTTCCGTTTGGTCTCAGTTTGTTGAGGCATTTGCCCGAGGTCTCCGGATACCTTGGGAACATATTAAAGTGAGACTAGCTGATAGATCTCGCGAGGCATTACGAGCCGGGTCTCTCGGTTTCTATCGACCACGCTGTGCCACGGCGAGTTGCTTTTCAGGTGCAGCGTGGCTGTTCAATCGCACCCAGTGTGCACAACATTGGTCTTTTATTTAAGGAAATATGTAGATAGTTTAGAAGCAGTTCGGGAAAAAGTTACTGGACGAATATAATGGATGCGTTGCCTAATTTGGGATAGTTGGACAGGTTCAGTTTGTATCCACTGGAGTTCAGAAGAGTAAGAGGCAACCTAATTGAAATATATAAGATCCTGAGCGGTATTTACAGGGTGGATGTGGAGAGAATATTTCCTTTTGTCATAAAATCTTGAACAAGGGGTCTCGGTTTAAAAATAAGGTTGACCATTTAAGATAGAGATGAAGAAAATGAAAAACATTTGGATTTTCCTTTCCCAATGGTTGCATACACCCAGCCTCAGTTTTCCCAGCAGCGTACGGTGGCTTCAATGGGAAATCCCACTGTCAAGGGTGTAAAGTCGGATGGCCTGATTTATATTACAAGAACTCTTGCAGCTAAAGCTATAAATGATTTATTAACATTAACTGTGGGTAAACTATATACAAAACAGCAGATGAATAACAGTAAGATCAAGCACAAGCAACCTCTCTCCAGCTCCCTCCAGCCAGTCTGAAGGGTCATCTGACTCGAACATTCACTTATATCCTAGGGAGACTCCTTGTGGTCAGTCAGCGAATTACAACACAACCATGATATCACCTGAGGAAGGAGCAGCGCTCCGAAAGCTAGTGACATCGAAACAAACCTATTGGACTTTAACCTGGTGTTGTAAGACTTCTTACTATGATATCACTCAAAGCGGTGGGAAGATAGAATCCCACTGTCAGAAAATGGCAGGCCACTGAGAGATACATGGCTGGGAAACTGGAGAATGCAGCCCCACATTTTTCTCTCAGTGACAACTCTCTGGAATTCTGCTCCGAATTCGAACATAGGTATGTTCACGTGGTGGCCAATTCTGGTGCTTAAAATCACAAAGGTTTTTCATACAGTGAATAAGGAGAAACTGTTCACTTTGGCTGAAGGTTTAGTTAATAGAGGACACAGATTTATGACACTTGGAGGAAAAACAGAGAATAAATTATTTGAAGCAGTAATTTGTCATGATGTAGAAAGCATTGTCTTTAAAGTGTTATGGGCCAGGGTTTAGAGAACCCCAAAGTGTATCATGGAGTTCACCTGTCAGACAACCTTTACTAGATTGTGGCATGGGGAGCACACGGCGCACTCTACAGGTGTGGTACAGCAGAAATGGAAAAGTATTTTTTTAAAGCAAAATAATGTTTATTCTATGAACTCAAGTTAACCTTTTTAAAACATACAGTGAACATCTTAGCAACCATTAATCCAAATACAACCCCCAAAGACTATAACACTAAGTAAACATTTAAGCGTTCCTTTTTAACATCCATACAACTTAAAAACAAAACCTTTATCTGAAGCACATCAGGTTAAAGTCACTATTCAAAACATGTAGAATTCTGAATTCACCAAATGATCAAGAGATAGTCTTTTGATGGCAGAGGGAATAGCAGTACACCTGCTTGGTCTGGCTTCAGCTCCAACACTGAAAACGAAACTAAAACACACCCTGCAGCCTGCTCAAAAACGAAAGTAAAAAGCTGACAGACAGCCCAGCTCCACCCACTCTCTGACATCACTGCAGTAGTAAACACCCATTTCTTAACGGTATTCTCACTACAGATATTTATATACACACCCATTTATAAACACCCATTTCTTAAAAGTACTCTCACATGTCACCTCCCCCAAGAAAAAAAAAAATACCATCATCTTCAAGATGGTTTCATTTTTCACCTTTTCACTATTCTTTAAGAAATGCACACAGTAAATATACTTTTTTGTTTCAAAAAACAACACACGCAAACAGGTATAATAATATAGTCCATTTTTTTTTCGTTTGTTCTTCTTCCTCCAACTGAAATCCTTCTCGATTGACAGTCTCTGAACAAGAAGGTCTCTGCACGATCCGTCCATTTCTCTATGCCTTGGCATTTCTCTTCAAAGTCAGATACTTTAGTTCAATTTGATCACAGAGTCCCTTGTAATTCTCCAACACCGGAGCATTGGTTATCACTGCTTTCAGACAGTCAAATGCCTGTTCAAAGTCTGCTGTCCACTGAAATTTTTGACGTTTCTTCAGCAAGTCCATCAGTGGAGCAATCACGCTACAAAACCTTTGCACCAATGTTCGATCAAATACACGCATGCCAAGAAATCGCATTATTTCCCTTCATCTTGAGGGTACCGGAAACTCCTCAATAACTGTTGGATTCACATCCCGTGTGACCATTCGACCCTGTCCGATTGTATGGCCAAGGAAAGTGACTTGGGCCTTTCCAAATTCACTTTTGGCTAGGTTTATCGCCAAACCTGCCTCCTGAAGTCGATCGAATAACTCCATCAGATGTTTTAAATATTCTGTCCAAGTCTGGCTGAAAATTACCAGATCGGCAATGTATACCGCACAATTGGGTAATCCTGAAACAACTTTGTTAGTTAACCGTTGAAATGTGGCTGGAGCGTTTTTCATGCCAAAAGGCATAACTTTGAATTGGTATATACCATCTGGAGTCACAAAAGCTGAAATCTCCTTTGCCCTTTCGGATAAAGGTACCTGTCAGTAACCTTTAAGTAAATCCAGTTTAGAAATAAAAGCTGATTGTCCCACTTTCTCAATGCAATCCTCCAAATGTGGGATAGGATAAGAGTCCGTTCTTGTAACTGCATTAACCTTTCTATAATCCACATACAAAAATTGGGTACCGTCTGGTTTTGGTACCATCACTATGGGTGAGCTCCATTGGCTACAACCCACTTCAATTATGCCATTATTAAACATGCTCTCAATCTCTTTGTTAACCTGTGCCAACTTTAAAGGGTTAAGTCTGTATGGATGTTGTTTGATTGGAACAGCATTTCTCACATCTACATCATTATAGCCATTTTAGTACTTCCCAATTTATCTTTACAAGCTTGCCCATGTGATATCAATAACTCTTTCAGGTCAGTCTGTTTTTCCTCTGGAAGGTAACTCAACAATTTATCCCAATTGTTAAGAACATCCTCATTTTCCAATTTAATTTGAGGTATGTCAAATTCACAGTCATCAGGATTTGGTTTGTCATTTTGAGTTAGAATCATTAAAACTTCCTCCTTTTTCTCTCCTTCCCTTTCAAAGTACCCTTTAAGCATATTCACATGACATACTCGGTGAGGCTTCCTTCTATCTGGTGTTTTTCCCACATAATTCACCTCACTTAATTTCCTTTCAATCTGATAAGGTTCACAAAACCTTGCTTTTACAGGTTCACCTACCACTGGTAACAATACTAACACTTTATCTCCACTGGCAAAACTATGAACTTTGGATTTCTTGTCCGCTACCCGTTTCATCACATTTTGTGCAACTTTGAAATGTTGTCTCGCCAATTCACCCGCTCTATTTAATCGTTCCCTGAAATTTGACACGTAATCCAATAATGTAATTTCTGATTTCTCACTCACCAATTTTTCCTTAATCAATTTAAGTGGTCCTCTTGCCTCAGGACCTAAAATTAGTTCAAAAGGACTAAATTTGGTTGACTCATGAGGTGTATTCCTAATTTAAACAGTACGAATGGAATTCCTTTATCCCAAACCTCTGGATAATCTTGACAATAAGCCCTCAACATTGTCTTTAATTTCTGATGCCACCTTTCTAACGCTCCCTGCAATTCTGGATGGTGCGCAGTTGATTTGAATTGTTTTATTCCTAAGCTATCCATAACCAATACGGTTGCAATTGGTACAACGCTGTTTTATTCCAACTTGTTATTTACAGATCTGTCTTGGTACTCTGCATGTGGTGACTCTCTGAGTGTGTTGTTAATCAGGTCCTGTCCTTGTCCTGGTCTCCAGATGGACTGACTACCAGGTGTCGTGTTTCTTGTCTTATACTGTCTCTGTCCTTGTCTGTGATTGGCTGTCGGGTTATGTGTGCTAATTGGTCTGTTGGTCTGTCTATCATGATGTATGTGTTTGAATATCATGACATCCCCCCCTTTTTTTTTCAAATAATTTTTATTAAAGGTTTTCATAAAATATCAATCACAAAATGAGAAAGGAAAAAGAACCCAACAGGGTTAAGTACAAAACACAATCTAAAAAAGCAACCCCCCAAACCCCTCCCCCCCGTACCTAAATAATAAATTAACATTAACACTCCGACTTAAGACAACAGGTGTATACACCCCCTCAGACCCTCCAGTGTAAATAACATAAACAAAAATAAAGTAAACCCGCCCTCCCCCACCCCCCGAGCTGCTGCTGCCATTGACCAATGTCTATCGTTCTGCCAGAAAGTCTAAGAACGGTTGCCACTGCCTAAAGAACCCTTGTACCGACCCTCTCAAGGCGAATTTCACCCTCTCCAATTTAATGAACCCTGCCATATCGCTGATCCAGGATTCCACACTTGGCGGCCTCGTATCTTTCCACTGAAGGAGAATCCTCCGCCGGGCTACCAGGGACGCAAAGGCCAGAATTCCAGCCTCTTTCGCCTCCTGCACTCCCGGCTCCTCTGCCACCCCAAATATTGCGAGCCCCCATCCCGGTTTGACCCTGGATCCTACCACCCTCGACACCGTCCTCGCTACGCCCTTCCAAAATTCCTCCCGCGCTGGGCATGCCCAGAACATATGGGTGTGATTTGCTGGGCACCCTGAGCACCTAACACACCTGTCCTCACCCCCAAAGAACCTGCTCATCCTTGTCCCGGTCATGTGTGCCCTGTGCAGCACCTTAAACTGTATGAGGCTGAGCCTCACGCATGAAGAGGAAGAGTTCACCCTCCCTAGGGCATCTGCCCACATCCCCTCTTCGATCTCCTCTCCCAACTCCTCCTCCCACTTACCTTTCAACTCCACCACCGAGGCCTCCTCCTCCTCCTGCATCACCTGGTAAGTTTCCGAGATCTTCCCCAATCAACCCCCCCCCCCCCCCCCCCCCGAGAGCACCCTGTCCTGTACTGTGTGTAGCAGTAGCCGTGGGAATTCCACCACCTGCCGTCTGGCGAACGCCCTTACCTGTAAGTACCTGAAGGTATTCCCCGGGGGGAGCCCGTACTTCTCCTCCAGCTCACCCAAGCTCGCGAACTTCCCGTCCACAAACAGGTCCCCTAACTTTTGTATGCCTGCCCTGTGCCACCCCGAAAACCCTCCACCTGTTCTTCCTGGGGCGAACCGGTGGTTCCCCCATAATGGGGTCCATGTCGAGGCCCTAACTTCCCCCCTATGCCGCCTCCACTGCCCCCAAATTTTGAGGGCCGCCACCACCACCGGGCTCGTGGTATACCTCCTTGGAGGGAGCGGCAGCGGCGCCATTGCCAGCGCCCCCAGACTCGTACCCACACAGGACGCCGTCTCCAGCCTCTTCCATGCAGCCCCCTCCCCCTCCATCTCCCACTTGCGCACCATTGTCGCATTGGCGGCCCAGTAGTACCCACAGAGGTTGGGCAGCTCCAGCCCCCGCCATCTCTACTCCGCTCCAGGAACACCCTTCTCACCCTCAGAGTCCCTCGCGCCCACACAAACCCCATTATACTCCTGTTAACCCGCCTGAAAAAAGCCTTTGGGATAAACATGGGGAGGCACTGGAACAGGAACAAAAACCTTGGGAGCACCGTCATTTTGATTGACTGCACCCTACCCGCCAGGGACAGCGGCAACGCGTCCCACCTCTTGAACTCCTCCTCCATTTGCTCCACCAGCCTTGTAAAGTTAAGCCTATGCAGGGCCCCCCAGCTCCTGGCCACCTGGACCCCCAAATATCTGAAACTCCTCTCCGCCCTTTTTAGTGGGAGCTCGCCAATCCCCCTCTCCTGGTCCGCTAGCTGAACTACGAACAGCTCGCTCTTCCCCACATTGAGCTTGTACACCGAAAATTCCCCGAATTCCCTAAGCATCCTCATTACCTCTGGCATTCCTCCCACCGGGTCCGCCACATACAGCAGCAGGTCTTCCGCATAAAGCGACACCCTATGCTCCTCCCCACCCCGCACCAACCCCCTCCAGTTCCTTGACTCTCTCAGTGCCATAGCCAGGGGTTCAATCGCCAGTGCGAAGAGCAGGGGGGACAGGGGACACCCCTGTCTCGTCCCTCGGTGCAACCGCAAGTACTCGGACCTCCTCCTATTTGTGGCCACACTCGCCATCGGGACCTCGTACAACAGCCTAACCCACCTGACAAATCCCTCCCCAAACCCGAACCTCTTCAGCACCTCCCACAGGTACCCCCACTCTACCCTATCGAAGGCTTTCTCAGCGTCCATCGCCAACTTTATCTCCGCCTCCCCCTCCCTCGCCGGCATCATGATAACGTTCAAAAGCCTCCGCACATTCGCGTTCAACTGTCTCCCCTTCACAAACCCCGTCTGGTCTTCATGGATGATCTGCGGCACACAATCCTCAATCCTCGTGGCTAAGACCTTCGCCAGCACCTTGGCATCTACATTTAGCAAGGAAATCGGTCTGTAAGACCCACATTGCAGGGGATCCTTGTCCCGCTTCAGGATCAAGGAGATCAGTGCCCGGGACATCGTCGGGGGTAAAGCCCCCCCCCCTTCCTTGCCTCATTAAAGGTCCGAACTAACAGCGGGCCCAACAGGTCCATATATTTTTTATAGAACTCGACAGGGAAACCGTCCGGCCCCGGTGCCTTCCCCGCCTGCATGCTTCCTATCCCTTTGATCAGCTCCTCCAGCCCAATCGGGGCCCCCAGTCCCGCCACCAGTCCCTCTTCCACCTTTGGAAACCTCAATTGGTCCAGGAAACGGCCCATCCCTCCCTCCTCCCGTGGGGGCTCGGATCGGTACAATTCCTCGTAAAAGTCCCTGAGGACCCCATTGATGCCAACCCCACTCCGCACCACGCTCCCTCCCCTGTCCTTAACTCCCCCGATCTCCCTAGCTGCGTCCCGCTTCCGAAGCTGATGCGCCAGCATCCGGCTTGCCTTTTCCCCATACTCGTAGACCGCTCCCTGGGCCTTCCTCCACTGCACCTCCTCCTTCCTGGTGGTCACCAGGTCGAATTCGGCCTGGAGGCTGCGCCTCTTCCTCAACAATCCTTCCTCAGGTTCTTCCGCATACCTCCTGTCTACCCTCACCATCTCCCCCACCAGCCTCTCCCTCTCCCCCCGCTCCCGCCGCTCCTTGTGGGCACTGATGGAGATCAGCTCTCCCCTCACCACCGCCTTCAGTGCCTCCCATACCATCCCCACTCGGACCTCCCCGTTGTCATTGGTCTCCAAGTACCTCTCTATATTTCCTCGGACCCGCTCGCTCACCTCCTCGTCCGCCAACAGCCCCACCTCCAAGCGCCACAGTGGGCGCTGGTCCCTCTCCTCCCCCATCTCCAAGTCCACCCAATGCGGGGCGTGATCCGAAATGGCTATTGCTGAATACTCGGTATCCTCTACTCTCGCTATCAGCGCCCTACTCAAAATGAAAAAGTCAATTCGAGAATAAGCCTTATGGACATGTGAGAAGAATGAAAATTCCCTAGCCCCCGGCCTTGCAAATCTCCAAGGGTCCACCCCTCCCATTTGGTCCATAAATCCCCTCAACACTCTAGCCGCCGCCGGCTTCCTACCCGTCCTAGACCTGGAGCGATCCAGTGCCGGATCCAACACCGTGTTAAAGTCTCCCCCCATTATTAGGCCCCCCACTTCCAAGTCTGGCATCCGACCCAACATACGCCGCATAAAACCCGCATCATCCCAGTTCGGAGCATACACATTGACCAGTACCACCCTCTCTCCCTGCAACTTACCACTTACCATTATGTACCTACCGCCATTATCTACCACAATGCTCGACGCCTCGAATAACACCTTCTTTCCCACCAAGATCGCCACCCCTCGATTTTTGGCATCTAGTCCCGAGTGAAACACCTGACCTACCCACCCTTTCCTCAGTCTTACCAGGTCTGCCACCTTCAGGTGTGTCTCCTGGAGCATAACCACATCCGCCTTGAGCCCCTTCAAGTGCGCGAACACGCGGGCCCGCTTAACCGGCCCATTCAGTCCCCTTACATTCCAGGTTATCAGCCGGATTAGGGGGCTACCCGCCCCCCTCCCCCGCCAACTAGCCATGACCCCTCCTCGGCCAGCCACGCGCCCGCACCCCACACCCGGCCCGTTCCCCGCAGCGGCATACCCCCGTCTTGACCCACCCCACTCGCTCCAGCTCCTCCTTGATCTTAGCAGCAGCAACTCGATTCCCCCCCACCCAACCCCCCCATCCCCCCTTTTTTTACAAGATTATGTGCCTACGTGGTTATAAATATGAATGTGTCCTGAGTGCAGCTAAAAGTGTGTGTGCGTGATATTTACAGCACGTACATGTGGCGTAACTATATACATGGGGCGATGTTGGGTGTGACATGCTAACGAGGTTGTACCATAACAAAAAAAGAAAAACTTTGAAGTGTGGTCCGGTCAAACGAGATCTGGAATGATAAAACAGTAACATGTTACAATACAATAGTTGCTAAACTTTGATGTGTGACTCACGTGTCTGCGAGGTTGTCGGAGATGTGTAGAATCCATCGGTTGAACCGCTCGACAATAGGCAGCGTAGTGGCCCATCCTGCCACAGCGTAGGCATTGTCGGTTTTTTGCAGGACATTGCCCTTTTAAATGTGCAGCTCCACAGTTGCCGCACGTCATGACGTCACGGCGTTCGTTACACCACTGCGCATGCGCAGTTTGGTCTTGCATCGGGCGCGCCTGCGCAGTGCGTCCCTCGATGTTGCCGTTGGTTTTGGCGCGCACAAGCGCAGGAGACCTTGAAAAGCGCGCAAAATGGCTGCCCTCGTCCGGGCCACGGGCCGGGAGAAACTCGATTGCCTGGATGCGTTCGGCCTCGTGGTCGGCCTGGCTTGCCGATTCAATCGCTAGGGACCCCCTCCGTGCTGATTCAGTCGCCTGAAATTGGGCAAAGCGGCTGGTCGCATTTTCATGGAGGACACAGGCTTCAACTGCAGATGCTAAGGTCAGGCCTTTAATTTTAAGAAGCTGCTGGCGTAGGCCACTGGAGGCAATGCCAAAAACGATCTGGTCCCGGATCATGGACTCTGAGGTGTTGCCGTAACCGCAGGACTGCGCGAGTATGCGGAGGTGCGTCAGAAAGGGTTGAAAGAGCTCATCCTTACCTTGCAGGCGTTGCTGAAAGATATACCTCTCAAAGCTTTCGTTTACCTCAACGTTGAAGTGCTGGTCGAGCTTGAGGAGGACCGTGTCTTATTTGGATTGGTTCTCGCCTTCCGCGAACACCAAGGAGTTGTATACATCGATGGCGTGCTGACCTGCGGTAGTGAGGAGCATGGCAATCTTTGTTTCGTCCGAGGCGCCCTGTTTTTCGTTGGCTCGCATGTACAGTTCAAATCGCTGCTTGAAGAGCTTCCAATTGGTGCCCAGGTTCCCAGCGACTTGCAACGGCTGCGGTTTGTTGTTGATGTCCATGGCTCAGGATGGCTGATTTGCCGGCAGGTATCGATCCACTCACTGGTATCATGTGGTGTTGGGTGCTCTGAGGTACAGATGAACCAACACGGTTGTAATTGGTACAACGCTGTTTTATTCCAACTTGTTATTTACAGATCTGTCTTGGTACTCTGCACGTGGTGACTCTCTGAGTGTCTTGTTAATCAGGTCCTGTCCTTGTCCTGGTCTCCAGATGGACTGACTCCCAGGTGTCGTGTTTCTTGTCTTATACTGTCTCTGTCCTTGTCTGTGATTGGCTGTCGTGTTATGTGTGCTAATTGGTCTGTTGGTCTGTCTATCATGATGTGTGTGTTTGAATATCATGACACATTCCTTCTCGTGCTTATGCACCAGCAATTCGCAAAATACTTTCATAAATGGCAAAGTGGAGTAGATGCTCACTTCTCAGTGATAGTGAGCTGAGCTGGGAGCTTGTTTTACATCACTCCCCATTCTTACTTTCATTCAGCTCATTCAGGAAGAGACATTAAAAATGTTGCCTGGTTGTTGACCATCTTGCACTCTCGTTCAATGCTCAGGTCTAACTCAAAATCTATTTAAGTTGTGGAAATGTTGACAAGATTTATTTCACTCCCTTCAGCTGAAAACTCTTTTCCACCCTGCCCCACCTTGCCTAAAGCAACCATTAATTACCTGAGTGGATTTTTTCGTCTCTTGACGCTTCCCATTCACTGCCTCCACTAGCTGTTTGACTATGGCGGATTGGTAGCACAGTTGCTTCACAGTACCAGTGACCCGGGTTTGAGTCCTGCATTGGGTCATTGTTTGTGCATAGTCGGCACGTTCTTCCTGTGTCTGTGTGGGTTTCCTCTGGGTGCTCTGATTTCCTCCCACACGTACCGAAAGACATGCTTGTTAGGTGAATTGGACAGTCTGAATTCTCCCTCAGTGTACCCGAACAGAGGAGTGCGGTGACGAGGGAATTTTCACAGTAACTTCATTGCAGTGTAATGTAAGTCTACTTGTGACACTAATAAAGATTATTGTTATTATTTATTTTCATTGTGACCAACATCAACACCCCTTGCCCCCCTCAGCCCCTCTCCCCACCTTCACTGCCCCCCACAATTATTTTCCCTCCACTTCTGGCCTGCTCAGACTTGTACTGCTATGGGATATTACTGGCCTCCTTTCTCAGCGACTTTGCACTGTTTTTTCACCTCTGGGCCTATGCTGACTTGCACTGAAACTGCAGAGTGCATCCCATGAACAATCGCATTTGGCCACACGCACACCCACCCATGCATTTCTCCAGGAGAGGAGCAATTTACTGGCTGGGACTAAAAGCTGAACTCTCTGTCCTTTCTCCAGGCACAGGTCTTGCTTCAGGCCAACCCTGGCTGCCATCAGAAGAGGCCAGAAATCCAACCTCAACTCCATACCTGGCTCGATTGCACGTTTAACCCATCCAAGCCACTGACGCCTAATTGGAGAGAAGCTGCCTTTTTGTCTGTTCTTGCTGTTTCTTACCTCCATTTTGAAGCCTCCAGCAACCTTACATAGTTGAAAGAGTAAGACCAGACAGAAAAAGATTCCCCACTGTTGCTGCAACATGATGGAACAAAAGAAAAGTCAGCACTTTCCAAAACAAATTGGGCTGACTGATTCCCAAATTTACAGCTTTCAAAGTGGACTCCTACTACTGGACTCCAAGTTCTGGACTCCTATATGTTGGGTTTTATAGACAGGAGGCCAATTATTAACCGCATTTCCCAATCAGGTTGAGCCACGGTGTGGGTGGGCAATCAGGAGGAAATAGTGTTCCTCAGAAAGGAAGGACCTGTGGGGCCAGACTCCAATCTCCTGTTTTCGATTTCCTCTCTAACACACCAAAACCGAAGAACCCGTTCTTTACCAATTGTTCTCCACTTTTGAAAAGACAATTTGTCCATGCCATTGGGAAAGCTACTCCTTTTTGGCAATTGTTTACTGAAACCTTGTAATGCTCATGATGCAAATCCTGTCAAAATCCTACACTGATTGAGTCAAAATTAGGGGGAGAATCGGTGCAGGATTATTTTGTTTATTTTCTGCAACCCTCTCCCACTCCCTCCACAGCCCACCCAACGTCCCCATAATTCCAATTTTTGCAGACCCTCCTTTTCTCCACATAGCATCACACAATAATAAATCACCCATATCCTTTCCCAGTTCTACGAGGAATGTAACGGATAGGAGCAGGAGTATATCACTCAGCCCCTCGAGCCTGCTCCGCCAATCAATGCGATCATGGCTGATCTTCAACCTTGATTTCACTTTCCTTCCCATTTCCTATGTCCTTTTATTCCCTGAGCCACCAAACGTCTGGGTGGCACAGTAGCACAGTGGTTAGCACTGTTGCTTCACAGCTTCAGGGTCCCAGGTTCGATTCCTGGCTTGGGTCACTGTCTGCGCAGAGCCTGCACGTTCTCCCCGTGTCTGCGTGGGTTTCCTCCGGGTGCTCCGGTTTCCTCCCACAAGTCCCAAAAGACGTGCTGTTAGGTGAATTGGACATTCTGAATTCTCTCTCAGTGTATCTGAACAGGTGGTGGAGTGTGGCGACTAGGGGCTTTTCACAGTAACTTCATTGCAGTGCGAATGTAAGCCTACTTGTGACACTAATACAGATTATTTAAAAAAGTATGTGTTCTCAGCCTTAAATATACTCAACGGTGGGAGTGCTGCAGTACTGCTACCTCACGGTGCCGAGGACACGGGTACAATCTCGGCCCCGGGTCACTGTCCGCATAGCGCTTGCACATTCTCCCTTGTCTTTCTTTGGTCTCACCCGCTGAATCTAAAGATGTGCAGGGTAGATGGATTGGCCACACCAAATTGCCCCTTAATTGGAAAAAAAATGCATTACGTACTTTAAATTTATCGACAAAAATATACTCAATGATGGAGCATCCGGTGTTGTGTTCTGTTGTCTTGTCCTTGCAATGATACATACAGAACTTCTGATGACTTACTTAGAATGATAATTTATTAGTTAACACGTGGAAGGATACCATACAGAATCTGTACAGCCTAGGTTTCTCTGGAACTACCCGATGTGCAACCGTCCACCTTACTACCATCTGCCGGTAGCCGGATGTCATATGACTGATATCTGACGCCACCTGCTGGTGGGAAGTCACAGTGCTGAGTTTATGCAATATTATTCACAGGCATATCGCCACATCCCCTTCCTTTGGAGATGTTGATCATTATATACAAACATGGTTAATATTTTACTTTGCATATATGGTTTATGTATAAACAGATTTAACGAATGCATCCATAGACATGGTATGCCTGCCAGGTGTGTGTCCCTTGAGCACAGCTCATTGTACCTCCCTCACGGAATCACCCCACTGGTCGTCTGGGCTATTGTCAGCTTTTTTGAAGACTGGTTTCCATGCCAGTCTTTTAAGTTTTAGCCTTTTGGACAATGCGCCTCGACACCTAGTATTCTTGTCGGCCATCCTGGTGTCTTCAGCTTCTTCTGTTTCTTTGCTTGATGATGTCCCCTCCTGCGTTGCTGTGCACTCTCGCGATGCTCTCTGTTGCTGCTCTGTTACGGGACTGTGCGGCACTTTCAGTGACCAGCTGCAGAGCCTCATCCTCTGGTATCTGGGATGGATTACCCTCTGGTGTCTGGACCACCTCACCTTCTGGTATCTTGGTACGATTAGCATCGTCAGCACTGGGCACTGCATCTTCAACTTGTGATTGAGCCCCAAGCGATAGCTTCTTGTCACTCGATATCACTGTGCACATCTCATCTTTTTCAGATAGCCCAGGTGGGTCCGCACCATTATTGTGTTATAGTATGTATGTCTCATCCAACGCCATAGAACTGCATCCCTATTCAGTATCAACTGTTGTCGTGGCACTGTATACAGATGCCGTAATTTGCTCTTCGAACTCCCCCTGTGGTGGAAGGGCCTCATGTTTCGGGGAGTCCTCCACCGGAACTCTTCAAGATGGTACATCAGCTACATCAGCTACATCTGAGAAGTCTGTTGCTGCAATCTTGCTGTCCATTTCTACGTGTGCCATCTCAGAGTATTCGTACTGCTCAAGGTCAGGCACAGGCTGGGCGTCCCTAGTGATCACCATGTAAGTCCCGCCAAACGTAATGCTGCACAGGCTCCCTCACTGAGTGTGCCATCTTTCCCGTGAAACAGCTTGACTAGCGTTTCATATTGGTCCAGCACTGGCTCATCAATCAGACCTTTGCTTCCTTCATCGTTTGCAAATTATCACAGGATTCATCTTCAGAGTCTACGTCATCAGCAAAGATTTCTCCAATAAAATACAATATTGCACATGAAATTCTGTGTTCACAGGATTCAACCAATTTCAAAGTCAGCAGCACCTCTTGCTGCAGAACCTTTATTTAACATTCCATGTTGTGGAGCTTCTGGAGGACAGAAAAAATTGAAGCATGAGCCATTTGGTACAGTTTTCGTAACCGTTTTGCTAGTGCTCCGATCGTTGTGCTTCGGCTTTGATTTAATGGTCTTCAATGTGACATTTGGTCCTGTCTTCCAGTCAATCTGGCACCCGGTGCATCCTTTGATTTCTGGTTCATCACAAAATGAGAATTCCCACTCGTCAGGCCGCGATTCCAGCCAGTACGATTTTGTAGGTACCTTGATTGTAAAATACTCATGTGGCTCAAATGTAAACTCCAGAGTGAAGTTCATCGACATTGTATTCTCTGAACATTTAACGTTCACATCTTGTAGATGCTATAATATGGACCCATCATGCTCCTGTATCATGCCACTGAGTATATATGCCTTCTTGAAGACTGTTAACCAGAAGCCTGAAATTCCCTTTGGCTCTTCCAGTGCCTCATTGGGTTTGTCATCTTTTGCTTGGGCCTTCGCTTGCTTCTCATCAAGTGAGTGTACCAGAAATCTCGTTGCAAATCGCAGTAACCACCTGGCCACTCATTGCCTGGCCCATACAGCCGCTCACGACTATTCAGGAGGATTTCTTCACTCGTTTCGGTTGGACCGCTCGGGCCCTTTTCTGAAATTCGATCAATAAAGAACTGCTCTTCTAGAGGCACCGTCTTATGGTCTGATTTTCCGAAGTGCAGTAGGCACCCTTGATGTTTGTATAGCAGTGGTCAAGGATGTTGCAGTCTCTCGTGGGACAAGAGATGTGCTGGTTGAATTTTGGCAATAGTCTTGAGGTTGGCTTGGTTGAAGTCCCCAACCACGATGAACAAGGCCTCCGGGTATTCTGTTTCACTGTAATTTATAGGGTGTACAATTCATCAAACGCCTTTTTCACTTCCCCCTGGAGTGGGATGTAGACCTTTGTGTTGATCGCAGAAGTGAACTCCTGTGGACGGCACTTCACAGTCAGTTATTCCAGGTTCGGGGAACAGTAGTTCACCAGGATTGTCACAACCGAGCACCAGGAGGTGTTGATGAGGAGGCAAACACCTCCACCCTTCGATTTGCCCGATGATGCCATGCAGTCCAGCTGATGTATTGAGAAGCCATCAAGTTGTATGGCACAGTCCGGTGAGGCAGGGGTGACCTTTGTCTCGGTGAATCAGAGCAGACAGCAGTGCCTTATTTCCCTGTCAGAGGTAAGTCTAGCATTAAGCTCGTCCAGCTTGTTTCCGATCTCTTGGACATTTTCCAGGAGTATGATGGGGAGAGGAGAGGAAACTGCGTTGTTTTCATTTCACCTGCAGACAGGTACGTTTCCCTCGTTTCCTCGATTGGCAGCTGCTTCTGGATTGTCCCGGGATCCGATGGGATAAGTCTGATGCTGTGGAAGGTAAGTGGTTGTGTCTGGCGAGTTCCGGGAGCTGGTTGTGATTTCGGGGTCACGTCTGGTAGGGTCCAGGGCACTAGTTGTGGTTTTGGGGTCGCTAGGGGGGAGCATGTTTGCGGTCTGCTCAGGCCCCGCGGTTCTGCAAGGACGGGTCTACTTTTCCACACGTTTGGTCCTTTTGTGGGGTCTCTGCCATTTTGGGGGTCTTCAGTTTGGATTTGTGTTGCTGGTAGAGTCTTCCTGGGTCAGCTTGGGCCAGGTTGCGTGTTCTGTTCCAGCCTGGGTGGTCTGGAATCGGGCTTTGGAGTATGCCTGGAAGGGCCTGCACATGGATTCTCCTCCTTTCCTCCATCTGTTGGTAAGTCAGGGTGCTGCGCAGGTCTCTCCGGGCCTCGTTGGGTGGGCCGCTCCAGGGCGGGCTGGGTCATGTGGTCGGGGCTGGGTCGCGTGGTCGGGCGCCGGGTCGCGGGTCCCAGTAGCTGGATTGGGTGTTCCGGGGACCAGCATCGCTTCTCATGCTGGATCGCGCACTCCAAGAGCAGGGTTGGATCCTACGCGGTCAAGGTTGGTCTTCCAGGTCAGGCGCCATACGCTTCCAGGTCGAGGCCAGGGTTGGGTTGATGGCGGAGTCCTGCTGGGTCAGGTCGGGTCATGTGGAACGGCCCACGGACATCAGAGGATCTTCAGAGAAAGGTTAAGGATGGTGTTAGTGTTAGAATTAAGTTCTAAAAGGTTAGTATGGTTATAATAAAAATCTTTATTAGTGTAACGAGAATCACCAATTCACCTAACAGCACGGCTTTTGGGACTTGTGGGAGGAAACCGGTGCACCGGGAGGAAACCCACGCAGACACAGGGAGAATGTGCAGACTCCGCACAGACAATGACCCAAGCTGTGAATCGAACCTGGGACCTGGCGCTGTGAAGCAACAGTGCTAACCACTGTGCTACCCTGCCGCAAATTTTGATCCATGGATTAGTAATGGACATGTATCTTTAAGTCGAGCAGGGAATTCATTCTAAATTTACAAAAAAGAATACTCTGACAGCTATCGACAACAAAACCCAGACTTTGTGGCACCCCACAGATGGGGTGGGACTTGGTTCAATTGCTTGGCTGGTGGCCAATAAGTCGGCCAAAATGTTGTATTCATCTCGGTAACAGGCTGTGATTGGATCCTGCCTGAGTGGGATCATTTCCAGAGACCTAAGCAAAGCAGAGTCAGGTACTTAGAACATACAGTGCAGAAGGAGGCCATTTGGCCCATCGAGTCTGCACCGACCCACAGAAACCCTCACTAGCACTCTAACCCCGTAACTCAATAACCCCTCCTAACCTTTCTGTTCACTAAGGACAATTTATCATGGCCAATCCACCTAACCTGCACGTCTTTGGACTGTGGGAGGAAACCGGAGTACCCGGAGGAAACCCATGCAGACACGGGGAGAACGTGCAGACTCCGCACAGACAGTGACCCAGCGGGGAACCGAACCTGGGACACTGGCACTGTGATGCCACAGTGCTATCCACTTGTGCTACCGTGCTGCCCAGGTCCCTGGACACTCAGGGGAAAGGACATGCTCTCTCCCTCGTGTTTTCTCCAGAAAAGCTACTGTATTTCTGAAACTGCAGAAATCTGAATGAATCTACAAAATCCATTACAAGCTGGAAATGGGCAGGATTCTCCCGTACCCAGCGGGGCGGCGGGTCCCGGCGGGACGGAGTGGCGTGAACCACTCCGGAGTCGGGCTGCCCCAAAGGTGTGGAATCCTCCGCACCTTCAGGGGCTAGGCCCGCCCCGGAGTGGTTGGCGCCCCGCCGGCCGGCGGGATAGGGACCTGCCGCCACGCCAACCAGCGCTGAAGGGCCTCCGCCGGCCGGCGCGAGTCGGCGTATGTGCAGGAGCGCCAGCATGTGCTGGCGTTATCCCCGCGCATGCGCACAGTGATTCACTTCCGCATCGGCCATCGCGGAGGACCACAAGGGCCGATGCGGAAGGAATAGAGTGCCCCCAAACCACAGGCCCGCCCGCAGATCGGTGGGCCCCGACCGCGGGCCAGGCCACCGTGGGGGCACCTCCCAGAGCAAGATCCTCCCCGCGACCCCCCAGGAAACCCGGAGCCCGCCCGCGCTGTGAGGTCCCGCCGGTAAGGGGCCTACTCTGATTTACGCCGGCGGACCGGCTACAGGCGGGCGGGACTTCGGCCCATCGCGGGCCGGAGAATTCGCGCGGCCCTGGTGCCCATTGAGTCGTGCCGGACCCCGCCATTCACTGAGGCGGGTGGCGCGACTCACGACGGACCGGTTTTTGGGGGCGGGAGAATTGGGAGGATGGAGGGGGTGGGGGTTCACGCCGACCCCCGGCGATTTTCCCACCCCGCGGGGGGTCTGAGAATCCCGTCCCAGAAATCCCGACCTAAAAACCTGTTTTGAATGACAGTGTGCTAGAAACAACCATCAGGAACAGACTCTTTGGGCGGGATTCTCCGACCCCCCGCCGCGTCGGAGAATCACCGGGGGGGGTGAATCCAGCCCCGCCTCCCCAACACCGGCTGCCGGATTCTCTGGCGCCGGTTTTCGGCAGGGGCAGGAATCGTGTTGCACCGGTCAGGGGCAGTTGCCCCCCCCCCCCCTCCCCGATGATTCTCCGCCCAGCGATTGGCCGAGCGGCCGCCTATTTTCTGCCTGTCCCACCGGCATAGATTACACCAGGTCCGCACTGGTGGTACATGGCTCTGCGGACGGCCTGCGGAGACCACGCACTGGCCGACGGAGGCCCTTCGGCGCCAGTTGGCGCGATGCTAGCCCCGTCGGCACCCGCCTAGTCCCTGAAGGTGCAGAGGATTCCGCACCTTCCGGGCAGCCCGATGCCGGAGTGGTTCACGCCACTCCTCTGTGCCAGTACGGCCCATCCCGCCGGATAGTGGAGAATCCCGCCCTTTTACTTTCTCTTATTTTTCACCCATCTCTCCCCCTCTGTTATAAATTAAAAGTAATTGCGTTTAAATTTAAAAGCCGAGTGAGTGTAATTATTGGACAGCCAAGGGGTAAAGACTTCAGGTATTTTTCTGAAAATTATTGGTTAATTCAATTATGTTGTGACAACGGATCAAGGAGGCTGGAATTGACCGAGCCCGAGCCCAGTGTGTCATAACACAATACACTCCCCCTAATCCCTAGCCCAGTGTGTCATAACACAATACACTGCCCCTAATCCCTCCCCCAGTGTGTCATAACACAATACACTCCCCCTAATCCCTCCCCCAGTGTGTCATAACACAATACACTCCCCCTAATCCCTCCCCCAGTGTGTCATAACACAATACACTCCCCCTAATCCCTCCCCCAGTGTGTCATAACACAATACACTCCCCCTAATCCCAAGCCCAGTGTGTCATAACACAATACACTACCCATAATCCCTCACCCAGTGTGTCATAACACAATTCACTACCCCTAATCCCTCCCCCAGTGTGTCATAACACAATACACTCCCCCTAATCCCTAGCCCAGTGTGGTCATAACACAATACACTACCCCTAATCCCATGCACTATCATTTTACAAGCTATTCCCTTTGTGGAACTATGTTGAAAGTCTTCTGAAAGTCCAAATAAACCACATACATTGACTCCCCTTCATCAACTCTACTAGTTACATCCTCAAAAGATTCCACTAGGTTTATTAAGCATGATTTCCCTTTCATAAATCCATGCTGCATTGCAGTATCTTGAAGGAAGTAACTACAGAGATAGTGGATGTACTTGTCATAATTGTCCAAAAATCCTGAAATTCTGGAGAAGTCCCAGAGGATTGAAAAACTGCAAATGTAACCTTATTCAAAAATGGAGAGAGACAAAACGCAAGTAACTATCGGCCAGTTATCTTAACTTATCATTGGGAAAATGTTAGAGTCCATTATAAAGGAAGCAATAGCAGAGCATTTAGAAGTTGAGAATGTAATCAAGCAGAGTCAGCATGGCTTTATGAAGGGGGGATCATGCCTAGCAAATTTATCAGAATTCTTTGAAGTGGTAACGATAGATGAAGGGAAACCAGTAGATGTAATATACTTGGATTTCCAAAAAGCATTCGATAAGGTACCACACAAAAGGTTACTTAATAAGTTAACAACCCATGGTGTTGGGGATAGTGTATGAGCATGGATAAAGGATTGGCTAACTTATCGAAGAAAGAGTTGAGATAAGATTGTAATTTTCAGGATAGCAACCTGTAACTAGTGGTACACCACAGTGATCCATGCTGGGACCACAATTATTTACAATACATATTAATGACTTGGACAAGGACATGCATGCACTATTCCCAAGTTTGTAGATGACAGAAAAATAGATGGGGATGTAAGTGGCGACCATATCACAGTAAAGAGTCTACAGAGGGATACAGACAGGTTAACTGAGTGGGCATAAACTTGGCAGATGGAATAATATGTAGGGAAATGAGAATATGCATTGTGGTAGGAAGCATAAAGTAGCTGCATATTATTTAAATCGAGAAAGACTGAAGTAAACTGCAGCCCACAGGGATTTGGGGTCCACGTGCGTAACTCAGAAAGTTAGCATGCAGTTCCGCAGGTAATTGGGAAAGCAAATGGAATGTTGGCCCTTATTTCAAAGGGAATGGAGTATAAAAAAAAGGGAAGTCCTGCTCAAACTATACAGGGCACTAGTTAGATACATCTGAAATACTGTGAACAATTTTGGTCCCCCAATCAAAAGAAAGAAATGCTGGTATTGGAGGCGGTCCAGAGAAGGTTCACTTGGTTGATCCCAGGTATAGAGAGATTTCCTTCTGAGGAGAGGTTAAATAGGTCGGCCTTTACTCATTGCAGTTTAGTTGAGAGGCAACCTTATTGATACATATTGAACTCTCAGGGGTCTGGAAAGGGTAGATGCTGAAAGGATGTTTCCCCTTATGGGAAAGTCTCAGACCAGAGGGAATAATCTCAGAGTAGGGGGTCATATATTTAAGTCAGATATGAGGAGGAATTTGCTCTCTCAGAGGGCAGTGAATCTGTGGAATTCTTCACCGCAGAGAGCTGTAGAGGCCGGGTCGTGAAGTATGTTCAAGACTGACAGACTTTTAATCAGTAAGGGAAATGAGGGTTATGGGGCTAGCGCGAGAAAGTGGTGTTGAAGATTCTATCAGATCAGCCATGATCTCATTGAATGGCGAAGCAGACTTGATGGGCTGAATGGCCTATTTCTGCTCTGACATCTTATGGTCTTTTGAGACATCGGCATTGCTGACTTGGCCAGCATTTTTATTGCCCATCCCTTGAGAAGGTGATGGTGAGCTGCCTTTTTGAACCATTGCAGTCCTTGGGGTGTAGGTACTCCCTCAGTACTCTTAGGGAAGGAGTTCCAATAATAATAATCTTTATTGGTGTCACAATTAGGCTTACATTACACTGCAATGAAGTTCCTGTGAAAAGCCCCTAGTCGCCACATTCCGGCACCTGTTCAGGTACACAGAGGGAGAATTCAGAATGTCCAATTCACCTGACAAGCACATCTTTTGGGACTTGTGGGAGGAAATCAGAGCACCCAGAGGAAACACACGCAGACACGGGGAGAACATACAGACTCTGCACAGGCAGCGACCCAAGCCGGGAATCAAACCCGGGTCCCTGGTGCTATGAACCAACAGTGCTAACGAATATTTTGACCAAGCGACAGTGGAGGAATGGTGGTATATTTCCAAGTCAAGATGGTGAATGACTTGGAGAGGAATTTGCAAGTGGTGGGGTTCCCATGTATCTACTGTCCTTGGACTTCTAAATGGTCAAGGTAGCGGGCTTTGGAGTGTGTTGTCAAAAGAGCCTTGGTGAGTTCCTGCAGTGCATCTTCTAGATGGTACACACGTGTTCAAGAAAGGATGTAAGGATAGAATGAGTAACTGCAGGCCAGTCAGTTCAATCTTCGTGGTGGGAAACCATTTAAGAAATGATCACTCAGGATGGAGTAGATTAAATAACAAAGAACCATAGAAAATAGCAGCAGGCGGAGGCCATTCGGTCCTTCAAGCCTGCTCCAGCATTCAATCAGATCATGGTTGACCAAGTCAGTAAGGTGTTCCCGCTTTGCCTCCATACCTTTGATCCCTTTAGCCCCAAGCACTATATTTAATTCCTTCTTGAAAATATACAAATGTTTTGGCCTCAACTGTTTTCTATGCGATTGGTTGTAGATCCCTTTCAATGTAATGGAATGGCCATTGAGAGACAGGAGGAACGTGGCCATCTCCCGCTGCCTTTACTTTACTTCCTCCTGCAATGTGGTGCAATTAAAGTGGCAAGAGCGTGTGTTCCACATTGTGCTTCCTTGATGGATTTGTCCTGTGGTAGCTGATCCCCTACACACTCTTCAGCCCTCCTGCTCCTCATACTCCACGGAGCTGTCATCCTCCTCCATTTCTCCCTCTGGCAAGAGATCTCTTCTCTGCAGCACCAGATTGTGGAGAACATCATACAACGATGATGTGGAATGCCCTACCTGGACTGTATTCAAAACATCTGAAGAAGCACATCTTCAGAATGCCAATGGTTACGATTAAGATTGTGTGGCGTTGTGAGCTGTAATGTATACCTCCTCCGAGGATGATACATGGGTGACACGAGCCAGGTTTCAGTGGGTACCCCTTATCCCCAAGCAACCATTCACGTACACATTCAGGCCTTTCAAATAGCAGAGGGACCTGGGAGTCACTCAGGATGTATATTCATGGCAACTCCAGGCTCCTGATGTTTGCAGACCACTTGAACATGGAATGTTGAATTGATGGCCTTTATGGTTTGCACATTCTCCCCGTATTTGCTTGGGTTTCACCCCCACAACCCAAAGATGTGCAGGTTAGGTGCAATTTAGCCCTTTAATTGGAAAAAATGAATTGGGCACTCTAAAGTTTAAAAAAAAGAATCTGTTATCAATATTCCTATCCTCCCCCTCAGCCCATCACTGTTGATGTGCCCATGGCCCATGTGGACTTCTACCCTTCCCAATGGGAGGCTGTGTGCACTAGCACCTGCAAAGCAAGCCACACGCCACCAAGAAAGCATTACATACCACCCCACTCTCCACCCCCCAACTCTTTACTGTATTTTCCCCAAATCCAGGCTGCAGACACCTCCCATAACCATTACATGTCATCTGCAGACCAGTGCAGAGACAGGCACGCCAAATGGACACTGAATGTGAACAAGCCCTGCACACCAGGCTGTGCTTTATCCCATTGAGCACATAGCCCTTGTCCTTCCCTGGGGCAGGAATACAACATGTGTGCAATACATAGCCTTGTCACATGACCCACTGCACCCCGGGATGTCTATTCTCTCTATTCCTGACTGTGGGCCCGAGGAAAGGCTGTACTCTCTCAAACCTGAATCTGAGTGCAACGTCAGTCTCTACTCTCTCAATCCTTAATGTGAGTCCAAGGTCAATGGGCCCGAGGAAAGTCGCTACTCTCTCAATCCTGATTCTGAGCACAACATCAGTCTCTACTCTCTAGTGACATCGAAAAGCTAGTGACATCGAAACAAACCTGTTGGATTTTAACCTGGTGTTGTAAGACTTCTTACTGTGCTCACCCCAGTCCAACGCCGGCATCTCCACATCATCCTTAATGTGAGTCTAAGGACAATCAGTACTCTCTCAATCTTTAATGTGAGTCCAAGGACATTCTGTACTCTCTCAATTCTGAATCTGAGTCCAAGGACAGTCTGTACTCTCTCTGTTTAACTAACATATTATAGCTTTTTGTGGAGGTACCAGAAAGGGTCCTATTTCCTGTTCTTTCCAGCTGTATGGAAGCCATCTAGAATTGAAATGTTAGCTCTGATCTCTTTCCACAGATGCTGTCAGATGTGTGAGGATTTTCCAGCATTTTCTGTTTTTGTTTCAGATTCTAACAACCACAGTAATTTGCTTTTACAAATGGGTGTTCATGGACTTTCAGAAGGCATTTGATTCAGTGCCACACAACAGACAGAATAGGAAAGATGTGATTGCACGAGAGAGGGTGCAGAGGAGATGCCGTTGCTACCTGGGTTGGAGCATTTCAGCAATGAAAAGAGACTGGTTAGGCAACCCAGCTGGACAACTTAGCTTTGAAAAAGAGTCATCCAGATTGAAATGTTAGCTCTGTTTTCTCTCAGATGCTGTCAGACCGGCTGAGATTTTCCAGCATTCCCTGTTTTTGGTTCAGCATCACCAGTAATTTACTTTAGGTTAGGCTGGAGTTGTTTTCCTTTGAGCAGTGATTGAGGTGTACAAAATTCGGAGGGTCATAGATAGGAATACTTTCCTTGGATTGCCACCTTGCCATGATGGAAAGGCATGAATGTTCTGTTGATCCCCAGAGCAATGCAGCCGGGAGTCTTATAGGGTCAACCACATATCTGGCGGAAGATACTTGTGTGGTATCAATGGCTGCGATGGCGGGTGAAGGCTCCAGCAGTAGAGAGATCCCCAGTCATTCATGTTCGCCTGCTACTGGAATTCAAGTTACCTTCTGTCAAGGACCGTGTGTCTGCTGATGTGCAATGGCATACCCACAGTGAAAGATGTCCCGCACCAGGCGTCTACCTGAAAACCAACACTACCCCCACACAGACAAGCCCTGTGACGATCGGCGAGAGATGATGGGGCAAGTGGGTGGTTGAGTTTGCTTCAGCCATCATGCTCTTGCAATAGGAACAGGAGAGCGTTTCATCACCTTTCTTGATGACTAAGCAACCCTCTTCAGGATCCACTCTGCTCACCCTGCATGGGTTAAGGGCTAGAAAAGGTTTTATAAAAATAGTCAGTTCTGTCCCCAACCTGCCTGGAAAACCGTATCCAGTCGGCTCAACTACCTGTGGTCAGAAAATCAAAGTTAAACTCAATTTCAGAACTTGGAAAGTACGAACCCTCCTGGATCATGAGGAAAACAATCAACCAGAACAGGGAATTGCCCTTGTTGCCCGTGAGCCCAGGCACTTCAACATTGACGTCGCTGCTGTGCAACCTGTCAAGAATCAGATGTGTGCCTGCGCTCCAACTCTTGGTGCTAATGCGGGATCTAAAGAAGGCTTCTCCTCTACCCTGGTTACCATACACCAACATTCATAATAAAGTTAAGGTCATCCTCCTAAAGGACTCCCAACTCAATAAAGAAACCATCAGAAAGAAAGGAGTTGCCAATTTCAATACTTCTCACCAAATGCACGGAACACCAGATTGTCATCACTAACGCATTGTTCTTCCAAAAAGTCAAGTTCAAGACTTTCTGGAGACATCTACGATCAAAGCAGTGATATATTATCAACTTCATCATTATCTGATCCCGAGACCAAAAGGATCCCCTCATCACCAAAACGTTGACCAGTGCAGGTGACTTCGGAAAAGACCACCAGTCATCAGCTCTTCCATCTCCATCAAACTCCACCAGGAGCAACGGAAGGTGAAGAAACAGTTTAGAAAAATGAACAACGTTCAGCAACTTCAAGAACCAAGTATGCTAGTGAACTTCCAACAATGACTTCTCCAAATCTCCAAAGTGTTCAATCTAATGGAGTAAAGGAAAACTGGAAAAAGCTGAAGATAGTCACCATCTCAACTGTGAAGAAAGTATTGGCTACAAGGCCATAAACACCAAGACTGGTTCAATGAGAATGACCATCCCATCGAGATCTCAACAAGAAGAGGAAAGCTCTCTGCAACTGGAAAATGACAGAACCAGAAAGGCAAAGAGAAGAGCTTGTCAAGCAGCAAAGACGGATGTACAAAGAAAAATTAGGGAAATCAAGAACCAATCGCGGAATGAGAAAGCTAAGGAGTTGCAACTCCTCGCCAACAAGCACGACACTCGGGGCTTGTTCAGAGCCACCAAGGCAATATATGAACCTAATACCGTACACCTCAAACCAATATAAAATAAGGATTGAACCCTCTTGACAGGCAGAGAAAACAACAGCAATTGAGAGAACATCTAAACCATGATAATCATGAATGAGGAGATCTCCCACACCCAGTTCAAAGACGATCTTGGACTCCCACCAAGCGTAGACAAACTCGAAGCCACCAGGCATGCCGTCATTGCCACCATCTTCAAGAAAGGAGATAAAGTGGACTGTGGGAGCTACTGAAGAATCTCACTCCTCTCCCATCAATGACAAAATCATCGCCCGAATCCTCGCTAGTTACCTTTTCCCAGTCTCTGAAGAAATCCTTCCAGAAAGCCAGTATGGCTTTTGACCAAACTATGGAACAGCGGACATGATTTTCACTGCTCAACAACTTCAAGAGAAATGCAGTGAGTGTGAACAGACCGTGCTGTTCTACAAATAGACAGTGAGTGTGAACAATAACTGTGAACACACAGTGAGTGTGCACAACAAGTGTGAACACATTGGGCGGAATTCTCTGTTCCTGAGGGTAAGTGCTGGCACCAACGGAGAATCCGTGAGTGATTCACAACGGGAAAATCGGAGCGAATCCCTCACAGATTTCATTACTGGTGAGGGGCTAGCACCGGTGCCGTGCCACGTGGAACACCCACGGACCGTGCGGAAAATGGCCGGAGAATCTTCACGCATGTGCAGGGCTGATGTGCCGCACCGGTCGAGCTGGAAAACATGGCGCCGGATGTGCTGGCCACTGGCCGGCCACTCTCCCTCGCCCGAGCAGAAGCCCCCGGGCAGCGGCACGGATTCCGGATGAGTGTGGCGCTGCTGGACACCGTCCGCAGCTGGCACGCCAGGTTCCCGACCGCTGGGACCACACGTGGCCTGCGCTATCGGGAACTCGACCCATCGGGGGCGGAGCTTAGTGGGTGGGCTGGTTGATGACGTGCCAACGGCCTTGTGACTGCGGCGGCGCACATCCCGATGACATTCATTTGGAGGGGGTGGAGCATTGTCAAACAGCTGCCTGCCCCAAATCCGGCATCAGAAGCCATTTTCTGCCTGATCGCTGATCCCGATTTCGGCATCGGGCTAGGGAGAATTCCGCCCAGTGAGTGTGAACAGACAGTGAGTGTGAACATACAGTGAGTGTGAACAGACTGTCAACTCCCGCTCTGGGCTGCACCCATGGGCTGAAGATTGTGATGTAACACACAGGTCCCCGCTTATGCCCTGGAGTAACCCAGTGGCATAGAAGTTTAAGACTGCAATGACCTTCATGGCCATTGGAAGCGGGTGTCCTCCGCCTTCACGGGATGCCATGCCTGTCAGGACGCGGCACAGGTGCCGTACTATCGCTCTGTTGGCTCGGAGTGTTTGGTGGATATCTGCTCCTGTCAACTCATCAAAGGACCAACGACGCCTGTACACATTGGACAGTTGCTGGCCTCCCCTTCTGGCCCTTTCCTCAGCCTGATGGGCGGTCCAGTCTTCAGGGTGCGTAGCGGCACCCTGCACATGGTTTTGCCTCCTGCGTGCGTTGGCATTGCTGCCTACTCCGGCATCTGCCTGCCTCGGCAGCCACAAGCAGAGCGAGAGAAGCCTCCGCAGGATCCACACCTGCAAACATTTTTTGATCCATCAGGAATTGGGGAATTGACTTACAATCAGTTAGATCTTCTATCCCGGGACACTCATATCTCCCAAGCCTCCCCCACCCTGCCCATCACTGTCCCGTGTTCTCTCAGTGCCACCTACAGTCAGTTGTGCTGGCAAACCCCACTCTGCACATTCACTCCCTGCCAGATCAGGAGCCTCTTGATCCCAAACTGCCAGCAACATGAGGGAGGTTGTGCTCAGCCACACTCTGCTCATCCAGATTCTCCTGAATCGGCGCGATGGCCCGACGCTGGCGTAAAAAACGACACAAACCACTCCGGCATCGTGCCGACCGGAAGTAGCGGAATTCTCCGCACTTCCGGGGGCTAGGCTGGCACCGGAGGGGTTTGCGCCGCCCCAGCCGGCGCCGAAGGGACTGCGCGAGTTAGCGCATGCGCAGAACCACCGGTGTATTCTGACGCATACCCAGGACGGTGTCTTCTCCGCGCTGGCCACGGCGGAGCCCAACAGGGGCTGGCACGGAAGGAAGAAGTGCCCCCGTGGCACAGGCCCACCTGCAAATTGGTGGGCCCCGATCGCAGGACAGGCCACCGTGGGGGCCCCTCCCAGGGCCGGATCCTCCCACACCCCCTGAGGACCGCACCAGCCAACTTCCCTGCCACGTCCCGCTGTGTGGGACTGGCCAAAAACGGACGGCCGCTCGGCCCATCGGAGCCTGGTGAATTGCCGGGGGGGGGGGGGGGGGCGCTGCCAACCGCTCCCAACTGGCGTGGCGTGATCCCCACCCCGCCCAAAAACCAGAGCCGGAGAATACGGCAGCCGGCGTCGGACTGGCGGGACGGGATTCACGCTGCCCCCCGGGATTTTCCGACCCGGTGGGGGGTCGGAGAAACCCGCCTTAACCTTTTGCCATGAGAGGATCCTGTGGTAAAGCCCTGTTCTTTAGTGTTTCATTGTTGGCAGCTGCGTCTATGATGTTGATGCTCCTAGAGTCCAGGCACACTGTTCAAGCATTAAAGTTTGCTGAACATGCACTAATCATCCTCTCAGACCTGTACCTGTTCCTTCGGGGAGGCACTGGAGTGTTCACGAGCATGAAGTGCTGTCATAACTGATAAGGTGAATCCCTCCTTTGAAAGAGCCTTCAGCTGTGAAACTAGACGTTGCTCACAATCCACGGGGGGGTGAAATTGACTTTCATGTGGGTTTCCTACGGGTGCTCCGGTTTCCTCCCACAGTCCAAAGATGTGCAGGTTAGATGGATTGGCGATGATAAATTGTCACTAAGCGACCAAAGGTTGGGTGGGGTTACAGGAATAGGGTGGGCGATTGAGCCTAGGTAGTGCACTCTTTCAAAGGGTCGGTAGATACTCAATGGGCCAAATGGCCTCCTGCTCTGGAGAGATTCAATGAGAGAAGCCGCAACAGGGCTCCGTCCTGGATGTGTTTGGTAGATCAGACAGGCTGCAGCTGTGGTTGCCCCTGGTATGGGTCTCTAAAGTTTTTGAAGATAGCTCCAGGGCTTCACAGCCGCAAAGCCCCTCACACCACCCCACCCCTCTGCCCAGGAGTAAAATCAATGAGCAATAAAGAAACAGTTTATATAAAACAAAGCAATAAACAGTATAAATTGACAGGTGACTGTACATATTGCAATATAGACGGGAGAGTATCAAGGTTCTTGATTGTAGAGCCTTTCCCGATGTCGGATGGCCCTTGTCGAGTCCAGGTGTTGCAGGAATTCCTTCTTCCATCGGGTAAATTTAAACGTGAGGCTGGTTAGGTACACTGCCATAAGTATGATTCCGATGGATGGAATTTGGACATTTGAACCCCAGTCCCAGAGGTCCTCCCATCATGTAGTAACTCTAATTTCACTAATGTTCTTTTTTATTTCCCCTGTTTGTGTACCACTTTGACAATGGTCTTGTGTGCTGTGATCAATTGTGTCCAAATTTGTTGAGGTTTCTCGGGTGGAAGTGTTATCTCGGTATTAAATTTTTCAAAATAGTCCCCAAGCTTTGTCTTAATTCCTCGCTAGCATTTATTAGTGTTTCCTCTCTTCTGTGTATGTCTACCATCTCAATCACTCCTATCCTAGAGAGAATGTGTGGTTTATTGCAAAAATGTATTGTTGTGGATGTTACATATGCCTGCCTATACTGGTAATTTTCTAGCGAGGTTGCAATAGAGTATTCTCCCTCCCCCTGTAAGCTACCCGGGTGACATCCCTTTTCAAATTTCGAGTTTCCAGAGTACAACTTAGATCAGTGGTTGTCCTGAATCCACACAGGGCATGTTAATTTTCATACACCGGATATGGGCTCATGACTATTTTGTCTATGCGTTCACATTTCTCCAGACTGGTACCTATGAGATTCCCTCCTTTCTCAACCACATACGGTAGAGTTCCCTGGTATCCCATCCACATCCATCCTTTAATGATCCCTATATTTTCGGCTTCAAAAAGTCTCAACCCGACCTTATCTTTTAATACTACTGGAATCCCCAAACCGTTCCAAATGCAGTCCCAGGGTTCCTCTACAACTATCGTTGCAGATCAGTTGCCATAATTGGCAGTTGGTGACATTGGGTGTCATTTTCCCCAGTACAGCTGTTAAATCTGTTCATCACTGATCCAGGACGGAACTTTACCCCTGCTAACCTGGTCAAGGTTCTCTCGTAGATCCTAGATCCTCAACCATCCATTGCCCATAAATGCTCCACAGGGTTAGGTTATGTTGCCTTGCATTATCTTCCACCCTCCCTTGGGAGATCTGATTAATAGTTTGGGCATGTCCTTCTCGCACTGTACCCATAAGGCTACTGGCCCTGTCCTCAGCCAAATCTCCCTCAGCATCTTGACGAGCATTTTCATTTAAGCTGTCCAAGGTTTATTTAACTTGTCGGGTTTTGATAGAATGTTTCATCAAGATGGAGAGTAATATAGTTGATTCTGAGACTAAGGTCCTGAATCTTAATCAAGGAAACGATAATGATATGAGGCTCGGGTTGGCTATGAGAGATTGGGAAATGTTCCGAGAAAGGGATGACAGTGGATAGGCAATGGCAAACATTCAAGGAACACATGGCTGAACTGCAACAACTGTTTATTCCTGCCTGGCCCAAAATGGGAGAAGTGGCCAAACCATGGCTTACAAGGGAAATTTGAGATAATGCTAGATCCAAGGAAGAAGCATACAAATTGGCCAAGATAAACAACAGATCTGAGGATTGGGAGCAATTTAGAATGCACCAAAGGAGGACCAAGGAATTGATTAAGAAGGGGAAACCAGAGTACATGAGTAAGCCTGTGGAAAACATAAAAACTGACTGTAAAAGTTTCTATAGGTATATGAAGAGAAAACGATTGATGAAGGCAAATGTAGGTTCCTGATAGAAACTGGCTTTCTAGTTAGCTTTAGATGATAAAATGTTTAATTGAGCTCATTAAGAGTAATTAACTAAATCATATTATCCATGAGAGTGAGAATAACTGGGAACATTTTGCAAACTGCACATAGCTAAAAGACCCCATTGTGTTGTAAAGAACTGAGCTGATGTCCCAGTTCTGTTTCTATGGTAACAACCAGTCTAGGGTGATACGTCTAGCGAAGAATGTGTTTTCCTCAAGTGATGGTATGGGAAAGTTTGTATGAATATATTTAAATACATATCTCTCTTAAATTGACGGACAGACAGTTTGGCCGAATTGCGTGAATTATAAATTAGCTAAAGCCAATCACGGCTGTAAAGGAGGCAACACCTTAAAATAATAATCTTCTTAAGAATCACTTGTCGGGATGGAAAAATCCATTCCGGAATCATGCTCTCTCTCTACTTTTCTGAAACCTATGTCTTTGCAGCTTGCCTTTGCTAATCACCATCTTTCTTTTGTTTAAGTCACTTAGTTATGTTATTCTGTGTATTATGATTTGAAGAATTACCACGATTTGTATTTTAAAACTCAACCACTGTATTCGCTAAAGACAATCAATCTGACTAGCTTGCTAAAGGGCCAGTTTGAATTCTGTTAATGTTGTATTGAAAATAAATTACCAGTGGGCACTACAGCTGACTAATAAAGTTCCAATGGACTTTGCCAAACAGCACAGACTTGACCTCTTTTATTTGGGAAATGAGAAGAGATAACGGGTATCCAGGGTTCCGAATAGACACAGAGATCCATCTTCCCTTATAGTCAGAAACAGGAATTTATAATTGGGAACAAAGAAATGGCTGACCAACAAAATACATTGTTTGGTTATGTCTTCACAAGGAGGACACAAATAAGATAACAGATATGTTGGGGAACACACGGTTTAGTGAGAGGGAGGAACTGAAGAGATCAGTTTTAGAAGAGAAATGGTATTGGGAAAATTGATGGGATTGAAGGCCTATAAATCCCCAGAGCCAAATAATCTGCATCCTAGAGTACTTAAGGAAGTGGCCTGATAAATAGTCGGTACATTAATGGCCATCTTCCAAGATTTCATAGACTCTGGAACACTTCTTCAGTTCTTACAGATTGGAGGGTTGCTAATGTAATCCCACAATTTAAAAAGGGAGGTAAAGAGAAAACAGAGAATTATTAACCAGTAAGCCTGACGTCAGTCGTGGGAAAAATTCTAGAATCCATTATCAAAGATTCTATAGCAGAACACTTGGAAAACAATGGCAGGATCGGACATAATCAGCATGGGTTTATAAAGGAGAAATCATACTTGACAAATCTACTGGAATTCTTTAAGGATGTAACCAGTAGAGTGGATGAGGTTTATTTGGACTTTCAGAAGGCTTTTGACAAAGTCCCACATAAAAGATTAGCGAGAAAAATTAAAGCAATGTATTGAGATGGATAGGAAAATGGTTGGCAGATAGGAAACAAAATATAGGAATAAATGGGCATTTTTCCAAATGGCAGCAAGTGACCAGTGGGGTTGTTGCTCGTTTTAGCCTTAGATTAATTGCTCTTGTTCTAACACCTTTGCTCTTGAGTCGCCAGGTATCTTTCTGATACCGCCACGTGGTTCAAGTCCAAGTAATGATTAATAATCCAACACACCGCTTAGTAAGAGTTAAATCAACGCACATTTATTATATACAGCAATCAATACTTATACATTAATTCTACTTCTAAGCTACTTCCTACAACTAACAGGCCAATACATAACTTTGGAAATGGCCCACCAGGTCAGGGAAACAAATAGCCTTTTGTATGGGTTCTGAGCCTGCGGGATTCAAAGCTGGTACAAGTCGATAGCCAGGAGTGCCTATCTCGTAGCGAGCGTTGGAGTAAGACTTACTGTTTCTTGCGGCTGTTGTAAAGGGTCAGCAGAAGGGTCTCGAAGGGTGCGGAGAGGAGAAGAAGGGTCGATTTGAACTTGGCCCCTATTCTTATAGTCCCCAGGGGCTTCCCGCCTCTCGGGGCGGACCTTGTACCTGGTTCCAAGTGATTGGGCTTGGTCCCAATCACTTGGTTTGATATTCTCCAATGCTGGAGCAATTCCTTGATCGAGGGGTGGTCGTTTACCTCTCTTTGTGTCAGCTCCTGCTGGCGCCAAAAGGTCTGGGTTGGCTTTGTGTGTCTATTTTTTATCAATTGTTCCCGGGGATTGCTGATTAATATGCAGATGGCTGGGGTGTTGTTATGTTGATGGCTGCAGGTATCGATTCGGTCTGGCTTCCCCAGAGGCGAATACACTGTTTTACCTGCAGCTGTCTGTTTGAGTCCTGTTGGCTGATTTCCCCATCAGCCTCTTCCGTTCGCCATTTTAAATCGGGGTTTGGCCATTCTAATCGGGAGTTAGCCATTTTAAGCGGCTACAGGGTGCTGCAGGGCATTGGGTCACCAGCTATTCACTATATATATATTAATAATTTAGCTGATGGTACAAAATGTAGTATCTCCAAATTTGCAGATGACACAAAGCTGGGTGGGAGGGTGAGCTGTGAGGAGGATGCAGAGATCCTTCAGTGTGATTTGGACCATTTGAGTGAGTGGACAAATGAATGGCAGATGCAGGATAGTTTGGATAAGTGTGAGGTCATCCATTTTGGTAGTAAAAACAGGAATGCAGACGATTAACTGAATGCCCATAAATTGGGAGAGGGAAATGTGCAACAAGGTCTCAGTGTCCTCATACACCAGTCACTGAATATAAGCATGCAGGTGCGGCAGGCAGCAAAGAAGGCAAATGGTATGTTGGAGTTCGTAGCTAGAGGATTCGAGTACAGGAGCAGGGATGTCTTGTTGCAATTATACAGGGCCTTGGTGAGGCCACACCTGGAATATTGTGTGCAATTTTGGTCTCCTTATCTGAGGAAGGATGTTCCTGCTCTCGAGGGAGTGCTGAGAAGTTTTACCAGACTGATTCCTGGGGTAGCATGGCTGACGTATGAGGAGAGATTGAGTCGAGTAGGCGTGTATTTGCTGGAGTTCAGAAGAATGGGGGGTGGAATCTCATAGAAACCTATAAAATTCTAGCAGTACTGTACAGTGTTGTGACATGGCTGTAAGCAATATCATTGATGGCTGCTGGTGTGACCTCCAACCAGCAGGCGGCGGGACAGACACACTATGCGGTCTCAAGACAGTGGTCATGTGACAAAGCACTCCAATATAAATGGGGACACATCCAGTCATCGGCAGATGGTTATACGATGTACAAGTGGTAGGGTAGTTCCAGGGGAGTACAAAGAAACTCCATGATAACGTGATCTGTAACAGATCACTATCTTACCACATGTGATTCAATAATAGAAGATCCTGGTTTGGACAACTCAAGTCGTTTGGTATATTCCTTGCTAGTCATCAAACACCAAACACAACATACAGGGTCGATGTAAGGAGGATGTTCCCGATGGTGGGGGAACCAGGGGTCACAGTCTGAGGATGCAGGATAGTCCGTTTAAGACAGAGGTGAGGGGAACTTTCTTCACCCAGAAAGTGGTCAGCATGTGGAATTCGCTACCAAAGAAAGTAGTTGAGGCCAAAACACTCTGGGCGGAATTCTCCATTGGCCAACAGCGGGAAACAAGCACCGTAGCTGATGAGGGAGAGAGAGGAGGTAGGGCATGTAGTGGACTGCTGGACCTGCCACTGGCTGGGCTGGCTGCGGGGTGTCGATGCCAGGCCCAGGAGATGCAGTGGGGAGTGACAGGACGGGGGCTGACCAGGGGATGGGCTGTGGGGTCGGGGTGACCCGCCATTGGACCGGGGCAGTGTCCAGACATGGACGGCCATTGCCACTGCCTGCAAGGCAGCTATACTGCTACGCACCCCACTGACCACCTATCATGGCCCGTGATCGTGCAGAGTGACACCGGCCATATGGGTGCCTCCATCCCACCACCCACGTACTCCACCATCCATCTTGTGACAATAAGCGATTTTCATTTTTTTCATCTCCCGCACCCCAGCCCCACCCCAAAACTCCAACTCCTGCCCACACTCCCGCACCCCACCCTCCACTGGCCTCCACCCTCTGGCGGACATCACGCATCCCACCCAAGGGCAACGGCCACCGCCTGCACAGAGTTCTGCATGTCTTGGGTATCCTGACCCATGGCCGAAACCTTTCCCCCAATGCCTCCACCGCAGACGCCATTCGTGCGGTTTTGGTCTGGGTAGCAGGCATGGTAGGCCCCACCTCCTGCTCATGCGGTCGGTTGGACTCCTCCTTCTACACCTGCAGGCACTGGATGGTTGCCTACAACCCCTCATGTCGTCTCTGGCTCTGTGACTGCATCTTCACACTTGATGGGACCGTCCATTCCAGAAACCCCAAAACTGCCTGGACAGCAGCAAGTCCCTGGGGTTGGCCAGCCCTCCGACCATCCACAACTTCGGGAGTTACTACCTCCGCCTGATGTACGGCTGCGCATGTGTGATGCGCAATGGGTAGTGTCCTAGGGGCCTCTTCACTAATGTGCCAAACTGAGGTGAGTGTTTCTGGGGTCGTGGAGGGTGTTGGAGACAGCTGTGACGAAAAGTCAATGTCGTCCCTCCAAATCATTTATACATACTATGAACAGCCCTCCAAACAGAAAAGCACCCTTCCATTGCTACTCTCTGCCTTCTATGACCTAGCCAGTTCTGTATCCATCTTGCCAGATCTCCTCTGATCCCATATGACTTCACCTTTTGTACCAGTCTGCCATGAGGGACTTTGTCAAAGGCCTTACTGAAGTCCATATAGACAACATCCACTGCCCTATGCATTAATCATCTTTGTGATCTTCTCGAAAAACTCTATCAAGTTAGTGAGACACAACCTCCCCTTCACAGATTAGTAAGTTTGTAGATGACACAAAGGTTGGTGGAATTGCGGATAGTGATGAGGCCTGTCAGAGGATACAGAAGGATTTAGATCATTTGGAGACTTGGGCGGAGAGATGGCAGATAGGGTTTAATCCAGACAAATGTGGGCTAATGCATTTTGGAAGGTCTAATACAGGTAGGGAATATACAGTGAATGGTAGAACCCTCATGAGTATTGACAGTCAGAGAGATCTAGGTGTACAGGTACACAGGTCACTGAAAGGGGCAACACAGGTGGAGAAGATAGTCAAGAAGTCATATGGCATAAGAACATAAGAACTAGGAGCAGGGACTTCCGGGTGCGGCGATGACCAACTAAGTCGCACGTTTCGGCAGCCCCCGGTGGAACGGACTTTTGGGCTCTTAATAGGAGCCCCAACGGCAATTTTAACGACTAAAAACACTGTGCGGTAAACCAGAAGGGAATCCCCCCGGACACGCATGGAAAAGGGAGAGGATAGCGGCCGGATTGCGGAGGATCCTCTGGAGCAGCGGCAAGGAAGGCAAGCTCAAAGCAAGATGGAGTCGGAAGGTGGCCGTTTGTTATGGGGCCCGGACCAACAAGAGTTCCTGCAGCGCTGTGTGGAAGAGCTGAAGAAGGAGTTGTTGGCCCCGATACTACAGGCGATTGAAGGGCTAAAGGAGGAGCAGAAGACCCAAGAGCAGGAGCTTCAGGTTGTGAAGGCAAAGGCTGCTGAAAATGAAGACGAAATACAGGGCATGGTGGTGAAGACAGAGACGCACGAGGCACAGCATAAAAGGTGTGTGGAAAGGCTGGAAGTACTGGAGAATAATTCGAGGAGGAAGAATTTAAGGGTTCTGGGTCTTCCCGAAGACGCAGAAGGGGCGGGCGTCGGGACATATGTGAGCACGATGCTTCACTCGCGAATGGGATCGGAGGCCCCGACGGGCCCTTTGGAGGTGGAGGGAGCTTATCGAGTTTTGGCGCGAAGACCGAGGGCTGGAGAAATACCTCGAGCTATAGTGGTGAGGTTTCTCCGCTATAATGACAGAGAGACGGTCCTCAGATGGGCGAAGAAAACTCGGAGCTGTAGGTGGGAGAACGCGGTGATCCGCGTATACCAGGATTGGAGTGCGGAGGTGGCGAGAAGGAGGGCAAGTTTTAATCGGGCTAAGGCGGCGCTTCACAAAAAGAAGGTTCAATTTGGAATGTTGCAACCGATGAGATTGTGGGTCACACACCAAGGGAAGCACCACTACTTTGAGACGGCAGAAGAGGCGTGGACATTCATTGTGGACGAGAAGCTGGAATAGTTTGGCGAGAGAAAGAACTTTTGGGACAAAGTGGTGGGGTGATTATGTGGGGCGAGGGGGAAAAAAGGGGGGGGGGATGATATTTCAATTTGTTAATCTTGCGATCCTGTAACTTTTCTCTCTTCCCCATGTTGGGGGGGGGGGGGGGGGGGAGTATGAGGAACTGTGGGCGCCGGCCATTAGGGGCGGGGCCGAGTGGAAAACGCGGGCTTTGTTCCTGCGTTATGGTAATTATGGCGGGAACAGGGACGCAGGAAGGAGGGGGCCTCGCACAGTGGGGGCCGAGGACAAGGGGGGAAGCTGAGGTCAGCCAGTGTTCGCGGACTTCTGGGAGCAATATGAGGGGTGCAACTACGCTAGAAAGGGATCTAGCGGAGGGGGGGAGGGGGGGGTTAACTGGGTTGCTGCTGCTAAGGAGAAGGGGGAGCTGTTATGGGATGGGGTGGTCGAGGCGGGAGGGCGCCATCGGGGGGATACACGGGTACGTGGGAACCGGGTGAGGAGCTGGGTTAAAAAAGGGGATGGCTAGTCGACAAGGGGACGGGGGTAAAGAGCCCCCCAACCCGGCTGATCACGGGGAACGTGAGAGGGCTGAACGGGCCGATTAAAAGGGCACGGGTACTCGCACACCTAAAGAAATTAAAGGCAGATGTGGTTATGGTGCAGGAGACGCATCTGAAACTGATAGACCAGGTCAGGCTACGTAAAGGATGGGTGAGGCAGGTGTTTCATTCGGGTTTAGATGCGAAGAACAGGGGGGTGGCTATCTTAGTGGGGAAACGGGTACTTTGAGGCAAAGACCATAGTGGCGGATAGTGGGGGTAGATATGTGATGGTGAGTGGCAGATTGCAAGGGGAGGTGGTGGTTCTGGTGAACGTATATGCCCCGAACTGGGACGATGCAAATTTTATGAGGCGTATGTTGGGACGTATCCCGGACCTGGAGGCGGGAAAGTTGGTAATGAGGGGAGACTTCAATACGGTGCTTGATCCAGGGCTGGACCGATCGAGGTCCAGGACCGGGAGGAGGCCGGCAGCGGCCAGGGTGCTCAAGGACTTCATGGAGCAGATGGGAGGGGTAGGACCCTGGAGATTTAGTAGGCCTAGGAGTAAGGAGTTCTCATTTTTCTCCCATGTCCACAAAGTATACTCACGGATAGACTTTTTTGTCTTGGGAAGGGCACTGATTCCGAAGGTGACAGGGACGGAATATACGGCCATAGCCATTTCGGACCACGCTCCACATTGGGCAGACCTGGAGGTAGGAGAGGAAAAATAACAGCACCCACTCTGGAGAATGGATATGGGCTTATTAGCGGATGAAGGGGTATGTTTAAGGGTGAGGGGGTGCATCGAAAGGTACTTGGAGCTTAATGACAATGGAGAGGTTCAGGTGGGAGTGGTCTGGGAGGCGTTGAAGGCGGTGGTTAGAGGGGAACTGATATCCATAAGGGCACATAAAGGGAAGCAAGAGGGTAAAGAAAGGGAGCGATTGCTGAAAGAACTTTTGAGGGTGGACAGGCGATATGCGGAGGCACCGGAGGAGGGACTGTACAGGGAAAGACAAAGGCTGCATGTGGAATTTTACCTGCTGACCACGGGTAAGTCAGAGGCACAGTGGAGGAGGGCACAGGGTGTACAGTATGAGTATGGAGAGAAGGCGAGTCGGCTACTGGCCCACCAATTGAGGAAGAGGGGAGCAGCGAGGGAGATAGGTGGGGTGAGAGATGAGGAGGGAGAGATGGAACGGGGAGCGGAGAGAGTGAACTGGGTGTTCAAGGCATTCTATGAGAGGTTATATAAGGCTCAGCCCTCGGAAGGGAAGGAGGGAATGATGTGTTTCCTGGATCAGCTGGAATTCCCCAAGGTGGAGGAGCAGGAGAGAGCGGGACTGGGAGCACAGATTGAGATGGAGGAGGTGGTAAAAGGGATTGGGAGCATGCAGGCGGGGAAGGCCCCGGGACCGGACGGATTCCCGGTGGAATTTTACAGGAAGTATATGGATTTACTGGCCCCGCTTTTGACGAGAGCCTTTAATGAGGCTAGGGAAAGGGGGCAGCTGCCCCCGACTATGTCGGAGGCAACGATATCGCTCCTTTTGAAGAAGGAAAAAGACCCGCTGCAGTGTGGGTCCCACAGGCCCATTTCCCTTTTAAATGTAGATGCTAAGCTCCTGGCCAAGGTGATGGCGACGAGGATAGAGGACTGTGTCCCGGGGGTGGTCCACGAGGATCAAACTGGGTTCGTTACGGGGAGACAGCTGAACACGAACATACGGAGGTTGCTAGGGGTAATGATGATGCCCCCACCAGAGGGGGAGGCGGAGATAGTGGTGGCGATGGACGCCGAGAAAGCATTTGACAGAGTGGAGTGGGATTATCTGTGGGAGGTGCTGAGGAGGTTTGGTTTTGGAGAAGGGTTTATTGGATGGGTACAGCTGCTGTATAGGGCCCCGGTGTCGAGCGTGGCCACGAACAGACAGAGGTCTGATTACTTCCGTCTTCATAGAGGGACGGGGCAGGGGTGTCCCCTGTCTCCGTTACTGTTTGCATTGGCGATTGAGCCCCTGGCCATAGCACTGAGGGGCTCCAGGAAGTGGAGGGGAGTGCTCAGGGGAGGAGAAGAACACCGGGTATCCTTGTATGCAGATGATTTATTGCTGTATGTTGCGGACCCAGTGGAGGGGATGCCTGAGATAATGCAGACACTCAGGGAGTTTGGGGAATTTTCGGGGTACAAACTGAATATGGGTAAGAGTGAGTTGTTTGTAGTGCATCCGGGGGAGCAGAGCAGGGGAATAGATGACTTACTGCTGAGGAAGGTAACAAGAGATTTCCGGTACTTAGGGATTCAGATAGCCAGGAGTTGGGGAACCTTACACTGGCTTAATTTAACAAGATTGGTGGAACAGATGGAGGAGGATTTTAAGAGATGGGACATGGTGCCCCTGTCACTGGTGGGTAGGGTGCAGGCGGTCAAAATGGTAGTCCTCCCGAGATTCCTCTTTGTGTTTCAGTGCCTTCCGGTGATGGTCACGAAGGCTTTTTTCAAGAGAATTGAGAAAAGTGTCATGAGCTTTGTGTGGGCCGGGAAGACCCCGAGAGTGAGGAGGGGGTTCTTGCAGCGTAGCAGGGATAGGGGGGGGCTGGCACTACCGAGCCTAAGTGAATACTACTGGGCCGCAAATATCTCAATGGTGTGTAAGTGGATGGGAGAAGAGAAGGAGAGGGAGCGGCGTGGAAGAGATTGGAGACGGCGTCCTGCAAGGGTACCAGCCTACAAGCAATGGTGACGGCGCCGTTGCCGTTCTCCCCGAAGAAATACACCACAGGTCCAGTGGTGGTGGCAACACTAAAAATTTGGGGGCAGTGGAGACGACATAGGGGAAGGACGGGAGCCTCGGTGTGGTCCCCGATAAGAAATAACCATAGGTTTGTCCCGGGGAGAATGGATGGGGGATTTGGAGCATGGCAGAGAGCGGGGGTTGTGCAACTGAGAGATCTGTTCGTAGACGGGACGTTTGCGAGTCTGGGAGCGCTGACGGAAAAATATGGGTTGCCCCAAGGGAATGCATTTCGGTACATGCAACTGAGGGCTTTCGCGAGGCAACAGGTGAGGGAATTCCCCCAGCTCCCGACGCAGGAGGTTCAGGATAGAGTGATCTCAGGGACATGGGTGGGGGATGGTAGGGTGTTGGATATATACAGGGAAATGAGGGACGAGGGGGAGATCATGGTGGATGAGCTGAAGGGAAAATGGGAAGAAGAGCTGGGGGAAGAGATTGAAGAGTGGCTGTGGGCAGATGCCCTACGTAGGGTAAACTCTTCGTCCTCGTGCGCCAGGCTAAGCCTGATGCAATTCAAGGTTTTGCACAGGGCGCATATGACCGGAGCAAGGCTCAGTAAATTCTTCAGGGTAGAGGATAGGTGTGGGAGATGCTCGAGAAGCCCAACAAACCACACCCACATGTTTTGGTCGTGTCCGGCACTGCATGGGTTCTGGGTGGGGGTGGCAAATGTGCTTTCGAAGGTGGTGGGGGTCCGGGTCGAGCCAGGCTGGGGGTTGGCTATATTTGGGGTTGCAGAAGAGCCGGGAGTGCAGGAGGCGAAAGAGGCTGACGTTTTGGCCTTTGCGTCCCTAGTAGCCCGGCGAAGGATATTGCTTATGTGGAAGGAAGCCAAACCCCCGGGCGTGGAGACCTGGATAAATGACATGGCAGGGTTTATAAAACTAGAACGGATAAAGTTCGCACTAAGGGGTTCGGCTCAAGGGTTCACCAGGCGGTGGCAACCGTTCATTGACTACCTCGCAGAACGATAAAGGAACTGGGAAGGTAGCAGCAGCAACCCAGTGGGGGGGGGGGGGGGGGGGGGGGGGGGGGGGAGGGGGGGGAGGGCCCAGGGGGGGAGGGCCCAGGCGGGTCCTCAGGGATGTTTGTGTATGGATATTTGTACCAGGTTATGTATACTGGATTGCTCGATTTTATTTTTGTAGAGTTATTATTTTTGATATGGCAGTTGCCATTTAGTTTACATATTATTTATTTATTTGTTAAAATGGCCACTGTTATTTATACTGTTTCATTGTCAAAAAAGGAAAACCTTTGTATTGTTTTGTTTGGCCAAAAGATTTTGAATAAAATATATTTTAAAAAAAGAACTAGGAGCAGGAGTAGGTCATCTGGCCCCTCGAGCCTGCTCCGCCATTCAATGAGATCATGGCTGATCTTTTGTGGACTCAGCTCCACTTTCCGGCCCGAACACCATAACCCTTAATCACTTTATTCTTCAAAAAACTATCTCTCTCTATCTTAAAAACATTCAATGAAGGAGCCTCAACTGCTTAACTGGGCAAGGAATCCCATAGATTCACAACCCTTTGGGTGAAGAAGTTCCTCCTAAACTCAGTCCTAAATCTACTTGTAATGTTCTATGTTCTATGCACGAGCACACCCAGGTCTCTCTGCACAGCAGCATGTTTTAATATTTTATCATTTAAATAATAATCCCTTTTGCTGTTATTACTACCAAAATGGATAACCTCACATTGTCAACATTGTATTCCATCTGCCAGACCCTAGCCCATTCACTTAACCTATCCAAATCCCTCTGCAGACTTACGGTATCCTCTGCACTTTTTGCTTTACCACTCATCTTTGTGTCGTCTGCAAACTTGGACACATTGCCCTTGGTCCCCAACTCCAAATCATCGATGTAAATTGTGAACAATTGTGGGCCCAACACTGATCCCTGAAGGACAGGGATCATGCTTGCCTTCATTGGCCGGGGCATTGAGTATAAAAATTGGCAAGTTATGTTGCAGCTGTATAGAACCTTTGTTAAGCCACACTTGGAGTACAGTGTTCAATTCTCGTCACCACACTACCAGAAGGATGTGGAGACTTTAGAGATGGTGCAGAAGAGATTTGCCAGGGTGTTGCCTGGTATGGAGGGCATTAGCTATGAAGAGAGGTTGAATAAACTTGGTTTGTTCTCAGTGGAACAAAGGAGGTTGAGGGGTGACTTGTTAGATGTTTACAAAATCATGAGGGGCATAGAGAGTGGATAATCAGAGACTTTTTCCCAGGGTAGAGGGGTCAATTACTAGGGGAATAGGTTTAAGGTGCAAGGGACAAGGTTTAGAGGAGATGTACGAGGCACGTTTTTTGCACAGAGGGTAGTGGGTGCCTGGAACTCGCTGCCGGAGGAGGTGGTGCAAGCAGGGACGATAGTTTAAGGGGCATCTTGACAAATACATGAATAGGATGGGAATAGAGGGCTACGGATCCCGGAAGTGTAGAAGATTTTAGTTCAGACTGGTAGCATGGTCAGGGCAGGCTTGGAGGGCCGAAGGGCTGTTCCTGTGCTGTAATTTTCTTTGTTCTTTGTCCCCGGAGTCAGGGACTGGAGTGTCTCGGGGTGTCCGAGGGCTCCAGTTGCAGTACATTGCCCCGTCCTCACTGCTCTCCACTTATGGTTTTGGTTGGGGTCGGGGCAGGGGGCACCAGAAGGGCCTGTGCCATCACCAGGATCTCTTGCAAGACACAAGACATGATGCATGATTGATTCACGGGATAGAGGGTTGTAGAGATGGTGGGGGCATGAGCGGTGACGGAGGGAGGGTAGGGCCAGAGGTGGTGATGGAGGGGACATGTAGGGATGGTGGTGGTGATGGAGGGGATGTGTGAGGATGGAGGGCATGGTGGTGGTGATGGACGGGTTGGAGGGGATATGTGTGGATGGAGAAGGTGATGGAGGGGACGTGTGGGGATGGAGGGTAGGTGGTGGTGATGGAGGGGATGTGTGGGGATGGTGGTGGTGATGGAGGTGATGGAGGGAATGAAGGGGATGGTGGTGGTGATGGAGGGGATGGTGGTGGTGACGGAGGGGATGTGTGGGGATAGTGGTGGTGATGGAGGTGATGGAGGGAATGAAGGGGATGGTGGTGGTGATGAAGGGGATGGAAGGGATGTGTGGAGATAGTGGTGGTGATGGAGGGGTGTGTGGGGATGGAGGTGGTGATGGAGGGGATGGAGGGGATGTGTGGGGATAGTGGTGGTGATGGAGGGGATGTGTGGGGATGGAGGGGATGTGTGGGGATGGAGGGGGTGATGGAGGGGATGGTGGTGGTGATGGAGGGGATGTGTGGGGATAGTAGTGGGGATGGAGGGCATGGAGGTGGTGATGGAGGGGATGTGTGGGGACGGAGAGGATGGAGGGGATGTGTGGGGATGGAGGAGGTGATGGAGGGGACGTGTGGGGATGGAGGGGATGTGTGGGGATAGTGGAGGTGATAGAGGGGATGGAGGTGGTGATGGAGGGGATGGAGAGGATGTCTGGGGATAGTGGAGGTGATGGAGGGGATGGAGGTGGTGATGGAGGGGATGGAGGGGATATGTGTGGATGGAGGTGGTGATGGAGGGGACGTGTGGGGATGGAGGGGATGGTGGTGGTGATGGAGGGGATGCGTGGGGATGGAGGGGATGTGTGGGGATAGTGGTGGTGATGGAAGGGATGGTGGTGGTGATGGAGGGGACGTGTGGGGATGGTGGTGGTGATGGAGGTGATGGAGGTGGTGATGAAGGGGACGTGTGGGGATGGTGGTGGTGATGGAGGTGATGGAGGTGGTGATGGAGGGGATGTGTGGGGATGGAGGGGATGGTGGTGGTGATGGAGGGGATGCGTGGGGATGGAGGGGATGGTGGTGGTGATGGAGGGGATGTGTGGGGATGGTGGTGGTGATGGAGGTGATGGAGGTGGTGATGGAGGGGACGTGTGGGGATGGTGGTGGTGATGGAGGGGACGTGTGGGGATGGTGGTGGTGATGGAGGTGATGGAGGTGGTGATGGAGGGGACGTGTGGGGATGGTGGTGGTGATGGAGGCGATGGAGGTGGTGATGGAGGGGACGTGTGGGGATGGTGGTGGTGATGGAGGGGACGTGTGGGGATGGTGGTGGTGATGGAGGTGATGGAGGTGGTGATGGAGGGGATGTGTGGGGATAGTGGTGGTGATGGAGGTGATGGAGGGAATGAAGGGGATGGTGGTGGTGATGAAGGGGATGGAAGGGATGTGTGGAGATAGTGGTGGTGATGGAGGGGTGTGTGGGGATGGAGGTGGTGATGGAGGGGATGGAGGGGATGTGTGGGGATAGTGGTGGTGATGGAGGGGATGTGTGGGGATGGAGGGGATGTGTGGGGATGGAGGGGGTGATGGAGGGGATGGTGGTGCTGATGGAGGGGATGTGTGGGGATGGAGGGGATGTGTGGGGATGGTGGTGGTGATGGAGGTGATGCTGGTGATGGAGGGGATGATGGTGATGGAGGGGATGATGGTGATGGAGGGGATGTGTGGGGATGATGGTGATGGGGGGGATGTGTGGGGATGGAGGTGGTGATGGAGGTGATGGTGGTGATGGAGGGGATGTGTGGGTTTGGTGGTGGTGATGGAGGGGATAAGTGGGGATAGTGGTGGTGATGGAGGTGATGGTGGTGATGGAGGGGATGTGTGGGGATGGAGGGGATGGAGGGGATGTGTTGGGATGGAGGTGATGGAGGGGATGGAGGGGATGTGTGGGGATAGTGGTGGTGATGGAGAAGATGGAGGGGATGTGTGGGGATAGTGGTGGTGATGGAGGGGATGTGTGGGGATGGAGGTGGCGATGGAGGGGATGGAGGAGATGTGTGGGGATAGTGGTGGTGATGGAGGGGATGGTGGTGGTGATGGAGGGGATGTGTGGGGATAGTGGTGGTGATGGAGGGGATGGTGGTGGTGATGGAGGGGATGTATAGTGGTGGTGATGGAGGGGATGGAGGGAATGTGTGGGGATAGTGGTGGTGATGGAGGTGATGGAGGTGTTGGAGGGGATGTGTGGCGATGGAGGGGATGTGTTGGGATGGTGGTGTTGATGGAGGGGATGTGTGGGGATAGTGGTGCTGATGGAGGGGATGGAGGTGGTGATGGAGGGGACGTGTGGGGATGGAGGGGATGTGTGGGGATAGTGGAGGTGATAGAGGGGATGGAGGTGGTGATGGAGGGGATGGAGGGGATGTCTGGGGATAGTGGAGGTGATGGAGGGGATGGAGGTGGTGATGGAGGGGATAGAGGGGATATGTGTGGATGGAGGTGGTGATGGAGGGGACGTGTGGGGATGGAGGGGATGGTGGGGATGTGTGGGGATGGAGGGGATGTGTGCGGATAGTGGTGGTGATGGAGGGGATGGTGGTGGTGATGGAGGGGACGTGTGGGGATGGTGGTGGTGATGCAGGTGATGGAGGTGGTGATGGAGGGGATGTGTGGGGATAGTGGTGGTGATGGAGGTGATGGAGGGAATGAAGGGGATGGTGGTGGTGATGAAGGGGATGGAAGGGATGTGTGGAGATAGTGGTGGTGATGGAGGGGATGTGTGGGGATGGAGGTGGTGATGGAGGGGATGGAAGGGATGTGTGGAGATAGTGGTGGTGATGGAGGGGATGGTGGTGGTGATGGAGGGGATGTGTGTGGATGGAGGGGATGTGTTGGGATGGAGGTGGTGATGGAGGGGATGGAGGGGATGTGTGGGGATAGTGGTGGTGATGGAGGGGATGTGTGGGGATGGAGGGGATGTGTGGGGATGGATGGGGTGATGGAGGGGATGGTGTTGGGGATGGAGGGGATGTGTGTGGATGGAGGGGATGTGTGGGGATGGTGGTGGTGATGGGGGTGATGCTGGTGATGGAGGGGATGTGTGGGGATGGTGGTGGTGATGGAGGTGATGGTGGTGATGGAGGGGATGGAGGTGGTGATGGAGGGGACGTGTGGGGATGGAGGGGATGTTGGTGGTGATGGAGGGGATGTGTGGGGATGGAGGGGATGGTGGTGGTGATGGAGGGGATGTGTGGGGATAGTGGTGGTGATGGAGGGGATGGTGGTGGTGATGGAGGGGACGTGTGGGGATGGTGGTGGTGATGCAGGTGATGGAGGGAATGAAGGGGATGGTGGTGGTGATGAAGGGGATGGAAGGGATGTGTGGAGATAGTGGTGGTGATGGAGGGGTGTGTGGGGATGGAGGTGGTGATGGAGGGGATGGAGGGGATGTGTGGGGATAGTGGTGGTGATGGAGGGGACGTGTGGGGATGGAGGGGATGGAGGGGGTGATGGAGGGGATGGTGGTGGTGATGGAGGGGATGTGTGGGGATGGAGGGGATGTGTGGGGATGGTGGTGGTGATGGAGGTGATGCTGGTGATGGAGGGGATGATGGTGATGGGGGGGATGTGTGGGGATGGAGGGGATGGAGGGGATGTGTTGGGATGGTGGTGGTGATGGAGGGGATGGAGGGGATGTGTGGGGATAGTGGTGGTGATGGAGGTGATGGTGGTGATGGAGGGGATGTGTGGGTTTGGTGGTGGTGATGGAGGGGATAAGTGGGGATAGTGGTGGTGATGGAGGTGATGGTGGTGATGGAGGGGATGTGTGGGGATGGAGGGGATGTGTTGGGATGGTGGTGGTGATGGAGGGGATGGAGGGGATGTGTGGGGATAGTGGTGGTGATGGCGTGGATGTGTGGGGATGGAGGTGATGGAGGGGATGGAGGGGATGTGAGGGGATAGTGGTGGTGATGGAGGGGATGTGTGGGGATAGTGGTGGTGATGGAGGGGATGTGTGGGGATAGTGGTGGTGATGGAGGGGATGGAGGGGATGTGTGGGGATAGTGGTGGTGATGGAGGGGATGTGTGGGGATGGAGGGGATGGAGGGGATGTGTTGGGATGGTGGTGGTGATGGCGTGGATGTGTGGGGATGGAGGTGATGGAGGGGATGGAGGGGATGTGTGGGGATAGTGGTGGTGATGGAGGGAATGTGTGGGGATAGTGGTGGTGATGGAGGGGATGGTGGTGGTGATGGAGGGGATGTGTGGGGATAGTGGTGGTGATGGAGGGGATGGTGGTGGTGATGGAGGGGATGGTGGTGGTGATGGAGGGGATGTATAGTGGTGGTGATGGTGGGATGGAGGGAATGTGTGGGGATAGTGGTGGTGATGGAGGTGATGGAGGTGTTGGAGGGGATGTGTGGCGATGGAGGGGATGTGTTGGGATGGTGGTGGTGATGCAGGTGATGGAGGGAATGAAGGGGATGGTGGTGCTGATGGAGGGGATGGAGGTGGTGATGGAGGGGACGTGTGGGGATGGAGGGGATGTGTGGGGATAGTGGAGGTGATAGAGGGGATGGAGGTGGTGATGGAGGGGATGGAGGGGATGTCTGGGGATAGTGGAGGTGATGGAGGGGATGGAGGTGGTGATGGAGGGGATAGAGGGGATATGTGTGGATGGAGGTGGTGATGGAGGGGACGTGTGGGGATGGAGGGGATGTGTGCGGATAGTGGTGGTGATGGAGGGGATGGTGGTGGTGATGGAGGGGACGTGTGGGGATGGTGGTGGTGATGCAGGTGATGGAGGTGGTGATGGAGGGGATGTGTGGGGATAGTGGTGGTGATGGAGGTGATGGAGGGAATGAAGGGGATGGTGGTGGTGATGAAGGGGATGGAAGGGGTGTGTGGAGATAGTGGTGGTGATGGAGGGGATGTGTGGGGATGGAGGTGGTGATGGAGGGGATGGAAGGGATGTGTGGAGATAGTGGTGGTGATGGAGGGGATGGTGGTGGTGATGGAGGGGATGTGTGTGGATGGAGGGGATGTGTTGGGATGGAGGTGGTGATGGTGGTGATGGAGGGGATGTGTGTGGATGGAGGGGATGTGTTGGGATGGAGGTGGTGATGGAGGGGATGGAGGGGATGTGTGGGGATAGTGGTGGTGATGGAGGGGATGTGTGGGGATGGAGGGGATGTGTGGGGATGGATGGGGTGATGGAGGGGATGGTGGTGGGGATGGAGGGGATGTGTGTGGATGGAGGGGATGTGTGGGGATGGTGGTGGTGATGGGGGTGATGCTGGTGATGGAGGGGATGTGTAGGGATGGTGGTGGTGATGGAGGTGATGGTGGTGATGGAGGGGATGGAGGTGGTGATGGAGGGGACGTGTGGGGATGGAGGGGATGTTGGTGGTGATGGAGGGGATGTGTGGGGATGGAGGTGGTGATGGAGGGGATGTGTGGGGATGGAGGGGATGGTGGTGGTGATGGAGGGGATGTGTGGGGATAGTGGTGGTGATGGAGGGGATGGTGGTGGTGATGGAGGGGACGTGTGGGGATGGTGGTGGTGATGCAGGTGATGGAGGGAATGAAGGGGATGGTGGTGGTGATGAAGGGGATGGAAGGGATGTGTGGAGATAGTGGTGGTGATGGAGGGGTGTGTGGGGATGGAGGTGGTGATGGAGGGGATGGAGGGGATGTGTGGGGATAGTGGTGGTGATGGAGGGGACGTGTGGGGATGGAGGGGATGTGTGGGGATGGAGGGGGTGATGGAGGGGATGGTGGTGGTGATGGAGGGGATGTGTGGGGATGGAGGGGATGTGTGGGGATGGAGGGGATGTGTGGGGATGGTGGTGGTGATGGAGGTGATGCTGGTGATGGAGGGGATGATGGTGATGGGGGGGATGTGTGGGGATGGAGGGGATGGAGGGGATGTGTTGGGATGGTGGTGGTGATGGAGGGGATGGAGGGGATGTGTGGGGATAGTGGTGGTGATGGAGGTGATGGTGGTGATGGAGGGGATGTGTGGGTTTGGTGGTGGTGATGGAGGGGATAAGTGGGGATAGTGGTGGTGATGGAGGTGATGGTGGTGATGGAGGGGATGTGTGGGGATGGAGGGGATGTGTTGGGATGGTGGTGGTGATGGAGGGGATGGAGGGGATGTGTGGGGATAGTGGTGGTGATGGCGTGGATGTGTGGGGATGGAGGTGATGGAGGGGATGGAGGGGATGTGAGGGGATAGTGGTGGTGATGGAGGGGATGTGTGGGGATAGTGGTGGTGATGGAGGGGATGTGTGGGGATAGTGGTGGTGATGGAGGGGATGGAGGGGATGTGTGGGGATAGTGGTGGTGATGGAGGGGATGTGTGGGGATGGAGGGGATGGAGGGGATGTGTTGGGATGGTGGTGGTGATGGCGTGGATGTGTGGGGATGGAGGTGATGGAGGGGATGGAGGGGATGTGTGGGGATAGTGGTGGTGATGGAGGGAATGTGTGGGGATAGTGGTGGTGATGGAGGGGATGGAGGGGATGTGTGGGGATAGTGGTGGTGATGGAGGGGATGTGTGGGGATGGAGGTGGCGATGGAGGGGATGGAGGGGATGTGTGGGGATAGTGGCGGTGATGGAGGTGATGGAGGGGATGTGTGGGGATAGTGGTGGTGACGGAGGGGATGGTGGTGGTGATGGAGGGGATGTGTGGGGATAGTGGTGGTGATGGAGGGGATGGTGGTGGTGATGGAGGGGATGTATAGTGGTGGTGATGGAGGGGATGTGTGGGGATAGTGGTGGTGATGGAGGGGATGTGTGGGGATAGTGGTGGTGATGGAGGGGATGTGTGGGGATAGTGGTGGTGATGGAGGGGATGGTGGTGGTGATGGAGGGGATGTATAGTGGTGGTGATGGAGGGGATGGAGGGAATGTGTGGGGATAGTGGTGGTGATGGAGGTGTTGGAGGGGATGTGTGGCGATGGAGGGGATGTGTGGGGATGGAGGTGGTGATGGAGGGGACGTGTGGGGATGGAGGGGATGTGTGGGGATAGTGGAGGTGATAGAGGGGATGGAGGTGGTGATGGAGGGGATGGAGGGAATGTCTGGGGATAGTGGAGGTGATGGAGGGGATGGAGGTGGTGATGGAGGGGATAGAGGGGATATGTGTGGATGGAGGTGGTGATGGAGGGGACGTGTGGGGATGGAGGGGATGGTGGGGATGTGTGGGGATGGAGGGGATGTGTGCGGATAGTTGTGGTGATGGAGGGGATGGTGGTGGTGATGGAGGGGACGTGTGGGGATGGTGGTGGTGATGCAGGTAATGGAGGTGGTGATGGAGGGGATGTGTGGGGATAGTGGTGGTGATGGAGGTGATGGAGGGAATGAAGGGGATGGTGGTGGTGATGAAGGGGATGGAAGGGATGTGTGGAGATAGTGGTGGTGATGGAGGGGTGTGTGGGGATGGAGGTGGTGATGGAGGGGATGGAGGGGATGTGTGGGGATAGTGGTGGTGATGGAGGGGATGTGTGGGGATGGAGGGGATGTGTGGGGATGGAGGGGATGATGGAGGGGATGGTGGTGGTGATGGAGGGGATGTGTGTGGATGGAGGGGATGTGTGGGGATGGTGGTGGTGATGGGGGTGATGCCGGTGATGGAGGGTTTGATGGTGATGGGGGGATGTGTGGGGATGGTGGTGGTGATGGTGGTGATGGAGGGGATGTGTGGGGATGGTGGTGGTGATGGAGGTAATGGTGGTGATGGAGGGGATGTGTGGGGATGGAGGGGATGGAGGGGATGTGTTGGGATGGTGGTGGTGATGGAGGTGATGGAGGGGATGTGTGGGGATAGTGGTGGTGATGGAGGTGATGGAGGGGATGTGTGGGGATGGTGGTGGTGATGGAGGCGATGGAGGGGATGTGTGGGGATGGTGGTGGTGATGGAGGCGATGTCTGGGGATAGTGGTGGTGATGGAGGTGATGGAGGGGATGTGTGGGGATGGTGGTGGTGATGGAGGGGATGTGTGGGGATGGTGTTGGTGATGGAGGTGATGGAGGGGATGTGTGGGGATAGTGGTGGTGTTGGAGGGGATGGAGGGGATGTGTGGGGATGGTGTTGGTGATGGGGGTGATGGAGGGGATGTGTGGGGATAGTGGTGGTGTTGGAGGGGATGGATGGGATGTGTGGGGATGGAGGTGGTGATGGAGGGGATGGTGGTGGTGATGGAGGGGATGTGTGGGGATAGTGGTGGTGATGGAGGGGATGGTGGTGGTGATTGAGGGGATGGTGGTGGTGATGGAGGGGATGGTGGTGGTGATGGAGGGGATGTGTGGGGATGGAGGGGATGTGTGGGGATGGGGGGGATGGAGGGGACGTGTGGGGATGGAGGGGATGTGTGGGAATAGTGGTGGTGATGGAGGGAATGGAGGGAATGTGTGGGGATGAAGGTGGTGATGGAGGGGATGTGTGGGGATAGTGGTGGTGATGGAGGGGATGTGTGGGGATAGTGGTGGAGATGGAGGGGATGTGTGGGGATAGTGGTGGTGATGGAGGGGATGGAGGGGATGTGTGGGGATAGTGGTGGTGATGGAGGGGATGTGTGGGGATAGTGGTGGTGATGGAGGGGATGTGTGGGGATGGAGGTGGTGATGAAGGGGATGGAGGGGATGTGTGGGGATAGTGGTGGTGACGGAGGGGATGGAGGGGATGTGTGGGGATAGTGGTGGTGATGGGGGGGATGGTGGTGGTGATAGAGGGGATGTGTGGGGATAGTGGTGGTGATGGAGGGGATGGTGGTGGTGATGGAGGGGATGGTGGTGGTGATGGAGGGGAGGTATAGTAGTGGTGATGGAGGGGATGGAGGGAATGTGTGGGGATAGTGGTGGTGATGGAGGTGTTGGAGGGGATGTGTGGGGATAGTGGTGGTGATGGAGTGGATGTGTGGGGATAGTAGTGGGGATGGAGGGGATGGAGGTGGTGATGGAGGGGTTGTGTTGGGATGGTGGTGGTGATGGAGGGGATGTGTGGGGATGGAGTTGATGTGTGGGGATGGAGGTGGTGATGGAGGGGACGTGTGGGGATGGAGGGGAGATGTATGGGGATAGTGGAGGTGATAGAGGGGATGGAGGTGGTGATAGAGGGGATGGAGGGTATGTGTGGGGATAGTGGAGGTGATGGAGGGGATGTGTGGGGATAGTGGTGGTGATGGAGGTGATGGAGGGAGTGATGGAGGGGATGTGTGGGGATGGAGGGGATGTGTGGGGATGGAGGTGGTGATGGAGGGGATGGAGGGGATGTGTGGGGATGGTGGTGGTGATGGAGGGGATGTGTGGGGATAGTGGTGGTGATGGAGGTGATGGAGGGAGTGATGGAGGGGATGTGTGGGGATGGAGGGGATGTGTGGGGATGGAGGTGGTGATAGAGTGGATGTGTGGGGATAGTGGTGGTGATGGAGGGGATGTGTGTGGATAGTAGTGGGGATGGAGGGGATGGAGGTGGTGATGGATGGGATGTGTGGGGATGGAGTGGATGGAGGGGATGTGTGGGGATGGAGGTGGTGATGGAGGTGATGGAGGGGATGTGTGGGGATGGTGGTGGTGATGGAGGGGATGTGTGGGGATAGTGGTGGTGATGGAGGTGATGGAGGGGATGTGTGGGGATGGTGGTGGTGATGGAGGCGATGTGTGGGGATGGTGGTGGTGATGGAGGGGATGTGTGGGGATAGTGGTGGTGATGGAGGGGATGTGTGTGGATAGTAGTGGGGATGGAGGGGATGGAGGTGGTGATGGAGGGGATGTGTGGGGATGGAGTGGATGGAGGGGATGTGTGGGGATGGAGGTGGTGATGGAGTGGATGTCTGGGGATAGTGGTGGTGATGGAGGTGATGGAGGGGATGTGTGGGGATGGTGGTGGTGATGGAGGGGATGTGTGGGGATAGTGGTGGTGATGGAGGTGATGGAGGGGATGTGTGGGGATGGTGGTGGTGATGGAGGCGATGGAGGGGATGTGTGGGGATGGTGGTGGTGATGGAGGCGATGGAGGGGATGTCTGGGGATAGTGGTGGTGATGGAGGTGATGGAGGGGATGTGTGGGGATGGTGGTGTGATGGAGGGGATGTGTGGGGATGGTGTTGGTGATGGAGGTGATGGAGGGGATGTGTGGGGATAGTGGTGGTGTTGGAGGGGATGGAGGGGATGTGTGGGGATGGTGTTGGTGATGGAGGTGATGGAGGGGATGTGTGGGGATAGTGGTGGTGTTGGAGGGGATGGATGGGATGTGTGGGGATGGAGGTGGTGATGGAGGGGATGGTGGTGGTGATGGAGGGGATGTGTGGGGATAGTGGTGGTGATGGAGGGGATGGTGGTGGTGATTGAGGGGATGGTGGTGGTGATGGAGGGGATGGTGGTGGTGATGGAGGGGATGTGTGGGGATGGAGGGGATGTGTGGGGATGGGGGGGATGGAGGGGACGTGTGGGGATGGAGGGGATGTGTGGGAATAGTGGTGGTGATGGAGGGAATGGAGGGAATGTGTGGGGATGAAGGTGGTGATGGAGGGGATGTGTGGGGATAGTGGTGGTGATGGAGGGGATGTGTGGGGATAGTGGTGGAGATGGAGGGGATGTGTGGGGATAGTGATGGTGATGGAGGGGATGGAGGGGATGTGTGGGGATAGTGGTGGTGATGGAGGGGATGTGCGGGGATAGTGGAGGTGATGGAGGGGATGGTGGTGGTGATGGAGGGGATGTGTGGGGATAGTGTTGGTGATGGCGGGGATGTGTGGGGATAGTGGTGGTGATGGAGGGGATGTGTGGTGATGGTGGTGGTGATGGAGGGGATGGAGGGGATGTGAGGGGATAGTGGTGGTGATGGAGGGGATGTGTGGGGATAGTGGAGGTGATGGAGGGGATGGTGGTTGTGATGGAGGGGATGGAGGGGATGTCTGGGGATAGTGGTGGTGATGGAGGGGATGGAGGGGATGTGTGGGGATAGTGGCGGTGATGGAGGGGATGGAGGGGATGTGTGGGAATAGTGGTGGTGATGGAGGGGATGTGTGGGAATAGTGGTGGTGATGGAGGGGATGGAGGTGGTGATGGAGGGGATGTGTGGGAATAGTGGTAGTGATGGAGGGGATGGAGGGGATGTGTGGGGATGAAAGTGGTGATGGAGGGGATGTGTGGGGATAGTGGAGGTGATGGAGGGGATGGTGGTGGTGATGGAGGGGATGTGTGGGGATGGTGGTGGTGATGGAGGGGATGTGTGGATATAGTGGTGGTGATGGAGGGGATGTGTGGGAATAGTGGTGGTGATGGAGGGGATGGAGGTGGTGATGGAGGGGATGTGTGGGAATAGTGGTGGTGATGGAGGGGATGGAGGTGGTGATGGAGGGGATGTGTGGGAATAGTGGTAGTGATGGAGGGGATGGAGGGGATGTGTGGGGATGAAAGTGGTGATAGAGGGGATGGAGGTGGTGATGGAGGGGATGGAGGGAATGTCTGGGGATAGTGGAGGTGATGGAGGGGATGGAGGTGGTGATGGAGGGGATAGAGGGGATATGTGTGGATATAGTGGTGGTGATGGAGGGGATGTGTGGGAATAGTGGTCGTGATGGAGGGGATGGAGATGGTGATGGAGGGGATGTGTGGGAATAGTGGTGGTGATAGAGGGGATGGAGGTGGTGATGGAGGGGATGGAGGGAATGTCTGGGGATAGTGGAGGTGATGGAGGGGATGGAGGTGGTGATGGAGGGGATAGAGGGGATATGTGTGGATGGAGGTGGTGATGGAGGGGACGTGTGGGGATGGAGGGGATGGTGGGGATGTGTGGGGATGGAGGGGATGTGTGCGGATAGTTGTGGTGATGGAGGGGATGGTGGTGGTGATGGAGGGGACGTGTGGGGATGGTGGTGGTGATGCAGGTAATGGAGGTGGTGATGGAGGGGATGTGTGGGGATAGTGGTGGTGATGGAGGTGATGGAGGGAATGAAGGGGATGGTGGTGGTGATGAAGGGGATGGAAGGGATGTGTGGAGATAGTGGTGGTGATGGAGGGGTGTGTGGGGATGGAGGTGGTGATGGAGGGGATGGAGGGGATGTGTGGGGATAGTGGTGGTGATGGAGGGGATGTGTGGGGATGGAGGGGATGTGTGGGGATGGAGGGGGTGATGGAGGGGATGGTGGTGGTGATGGAGGGGATGTGTGTGGATGGAGGGGATGTGTGGGGATGGTGGTGGTGATGGGGGTGATGCCGGTGATGGAGGGTTTGATGGTGATGGGGGGGATGTGTGGGGATGGTGGTGGTGATGGTGGTGATGGAGGGGATGTGTGGGGATGGTGGTGGTGATGGAGGTAATGGTGGTGATGGAGGGGATGTGTGGGGATGGAGGGGATGGAGGGGATGTGTTGGGATGGTGGTGGTGATGGAGGGGATGTGTGGGGATGGAGGTGATGGAGGGGATGGAGGGGATGTGTGGGGATAGTGGTGGTGATGGAGGGGATGTGTGGGGATAGTGGTGGTGATGGAGGGGATGTGTGGGGATGGAGGTGGTGATGAAGGGGATGGAGGGGATGTGTGGGGATAGTGGTGGTGACGGAGGGGATGGAGGGGATGTGTGGGGATAGTGGTGGTGATGGGGGGGATGGTGGTGGTGATAGAGGGGATGTGTGGGGATAGTGGTGGTGATGGAGGGGATGGTGGTGGTGATGGAGGGGATGGTGGTGGTGATGGAGGGGAGGTATAGTGGTGGTGATGGAGGGGATGGAGGGAATGTGTGGGGATAGTGGTGGTGATGGAGGTGTTGGAGGGGATGTGTGGGGATAGTGGTGGTGATGGAGTGGATGTGTGGGGATAGTAGTGGGGATGGAGGGGATGGAGGTGGTGATGGAGGGGTTGTGTTGGGATGGTGGTGGTGATGGAGGGGATGTGTGGGGATGGAGTTGATGTGTGGGGATGGAGGTGGTGATGGAGGGGACGTGTGGGGATGGAGGGGAGATGTATGGGGATAGTGGAGGTGATAGAGGGGATGGAGGTGGTGATAGAGGGGATGGAGGGTATGTGTGGGGATAGTGGAGGTGATGGAGGGGATGTGTGGGGATAGTGGTGGTGATGGAGGTGATGGAGGGAGTGATGGAGGGGATGTGTGGGGATGGAGGGGATGTGTGGGGATGGAGGTGGTGATGGAGGGGATGGAGGGGATGTGTGGGGATGGTGGTGGTGATGGAGGGGATGTGTGGGGATAGTGGTGGTGATGGAGGTGATGGAGGGAGTGATGGAGGGGATGTGTGGGGATGGAGGGGATGTGTGGGGATGGAGGTGGTGATAGAGTGGATGTGTGGGGATAGTGGTGGTGATGGAGGGGATGTGTGTGGATAGTAGTGGGGATGGAGGGGATGGAGGTGGTGATGGAGGGGATGTGTGGGGATGGAGTGGATGGAGGGGATGTGTGGGGATGGAGGTGGTGATGGAGGTGATGGAGGGGATGTGTGGGGATGGTGGTGGTGATGGAGGGGATGTGTGGGGATAGTGGTGGTGATGGAGGTGATGGAGGGGATGTGTGGGGATGGTGGTGGTGATGGAGGCGATGGAGGGGATGTGTGGGGATGGTGGTGGTGATGGAGGGGATGTGTGGGGATAGTGGTGGTGATGGAGGGGATGTGTGTGGATAGTAGTGGGGATGGAGGGGATGGAGGTGGTGATGGAGGGGATGTGTGGGGATGGAGTGGATGGAGGGGATGTGTGGGGATGGAGGTGGTGATGGAGTGGATGTCTGGGGATAGTGGTGGTGATGGAGGTGATGGAGGGGATGTGTGGGGATGGTGGTGGTGATGGAGGGGATGTGTGGGGATAGTGGTGGTGATGGAGGTGATGGAGGGGATGTGTGGGGATGGTGGTGGTGATGGAGGCGATGGAGGGGATGTGTGGGGATGGTGGTGGTGATGGAGGCGATGGAGGGGATGTCTGGGGATAGTGGTGGTGATGGAGGTGATGGAGGGGATGTGTGGGGATGGTGGTGGTGATGGAGGGGATGTGTGGGGATGGTGTTGGTGATGGAGGTGATGGAGGGGATGTGTGGGGATAGTGGTGGTGTTGGAGGGGATGGAGGGGATGTGTGGGGATGGTGTTGGTGATGGAGGTGATGGAGGGGATGTGTGGGGATAGTGGTGGTGTTGGAGGGGATGGATGGGATGTGTGGGGATGGAGGTGGTGATGGAGGGGATGGTGGTGGTGATGGAGGGGATGTGTGGGGATAGTGGTGGTGATGGAGGGGATGGTGGTGGTGATTGAGGGGATGGTGGTGGTGATGGAGGGGATGGTGGTGGTGATGGAGGGGATGTGTGGGGATGGAGGGGATGTGTGGGGATGGGGGGGATGGAGGGGACGTGTGGGGATGGAGGGGATGTGTGGGAATAGTGGTGGTGATGGAGGGAATGGATGGAATGTGTGGGGATGAAGGTGGTGATGGAGGGGATGTGTGGGGATAGTGGTTTTGATGGAGGGGATGTGTGGGGATAGTGGTGGAGATGGAGGGGATGTGTGGGGATAGTGGTGGTGATGGAGTGGATGGAGGGGATGTGTGGGGATAGTGGTGGTGATGGAGGGGATGTGCGGGGATAGTGGAGGTGATGGAGGGGATGGTGGTGGTGATGGAGGGGATGTGTGGGGATAGTGGTGGTGATGGAGGGGATGTGTGGGGATAGTGGTGGTGATGGAGGGGATGTGTGGTGATGGTGGTGGTGATGGAGGGGATGGAGGGGATGTGAGGGGATAGTGGTGGTGATGGAGGGGATGTGTGGGGATAGTGGAGGTGATGGAGGGGATGGTGGTTGTGATGGAGGGGATGTCTGGGGATAGTGGTGGTGATGGAGGGGATGGAGGGGATGTGTGGGGATAGTGGCGGTGATGGAGGGGATGGAGGGGATGTGTGGGAATAGTGGTGGTGATGGAGGGGATGTGTGGGAATAGTGGTGGTGATGGAGGGGATGGAGGTGGTGATGGAGGGGATGTGTGGGAATAGTGGTAGTGATGGAGGGGATGGAGGGGATGTGTGGGGATGAAAGTGGTGATGGAGGGGATGTGTCGGGATAGTGGAGGTGATGGAGGGGATGGTGGTGGTGATGGAGGGGATGTGTGGGGATGGTGGTGGTGATGGAGGGGATGTGTGGATATAGTGGTGGTGATGGAGGGGATGTGTGGGAATAGTGGTGGTGATGGAGGGGATGGAGGTGGTGATGGAGGGGATGTGTGGGAATAGTGGTGGTGATGGAGGGGATGGAGGTGGTGATGGAGGGGATGTGTGGGAATAGTGGTAGTGATGGAGGGGATGGAGGGGATGTGTGGGGATGAAAGTGGTGATGGAGGGGATGTGTGGGGATAGTGGAGGTGATGGAGGGGATGGTGGTGGTGATGGAGGGGATGTGTGGGGATGGTGGTGGTGATGGAGGGGATGTGTGGATATAGTGGTGGTGATGGAGGGGATGTGTGGGAATAGTGGTGGTGATGGAGGGGATGGAGGTGGTGATGGAGGGGATGTGTGGGGATAGTGGTGGTGATGGAGGGGATGTGTGGGGATGGAGGTGGTGATGGAGGGGATGTGTGGGGATAGTGGTGGTGATGGAGGGGATGTGTGGGGATAGTGGTGGTGATGGAGGGGATGTGTGGTGATGGTGGTGGTGATGGAGGGGATGTGAGGGGATAGTGGTGGTGATGGAGGGGATGTGTGGGGATAGTGGAGGTGATGGAGGGGATGGTGGTGGTGATGGAGGTGATGTGTGGGAATAGTGGTGGTGATGGAGGGGATGTGTGGGAATAGTGGTGGTGATGGAGGGGATGTGTGGGAATAGCGGTGGTGATGGAGGGGTGTGTGGGGATAGTGGAGGTGATGGAGGGGATGGTGGTGGTGATGGAGGGGATGTGTGGGGATAGTGGAGGTGATGGAGGGGATGGTGGTGGTGATGGAGGGGATGTGTGGGGATAGTGGTGGTGATGGAGGGGATGTGTGGGAATAGTGGTGGTGATGGAGGGGATGGAGGTGGTGATGGAGGGGATGTGTGGGAATAGTGGTGGTGATGGAGGGGATGTGTGGGGATGAAAGTGGTGATGGAGGGGATGTGTGGGGATAGTGGAGGTGATGGAGGGGATGGTGGTGGTGATGGAGGGGATGTGTGGGGATGGTGGTGGTGATGGAGGGGATGTGTGGGGATAGTGGTGGTGATGGAGCGGATGTGTGGGAATAGTGGTGGTGATGGAGGCGATGGAGGTGGTGATGGAGGGGATGTGTGGGGATAGTGGTGGTGATGGAGGGGATGTGTGGGGATGGAGGTGGTGATGGAGGGGATGTGTGGGGATAGTGGTGGTGATGGAGGGGATGTGTGGGGATAGTGGTGGTGATGGAGGGGATGTGTGGTGATGGTGGTGGTGATGGAGGGGATGTGAGGGGATAGTGGTGGTGATGGAGGGGATGTGTGGGGATAGTGGAGGTGATGGAGGGGATGGTGGTGGTGATGGAGGTGATGTGTGGGAATAGTGGTGGTGATGGAGGGGATGTGTGGGAATAGTGGTGGTGATGGAGGGGATGTGTGGGAATAGTGGTGGTGATGGAGGGGTGTGTGGGGGATAGTGGTGGTGATGGAGGGGTGTGTGGGGGATAGTGGTGGTGATGGAGGGGATGTGTGGGGATGTGTGGGGATGAAAGTGGTGATGGAGGGGATGTGTGAGGATAGTGGTGGTGATGGAGGGGATGTGTGAGGATAGTGGTGGTGATGGAGGGGTGTGTGGGATTAGTGGTGGTGATGGAGGGGATGTGTGGGGATAGTGGTGGTGATGGAGGGGTGTGTGGGGGATAGTGGTGGTGATGGAGGGGATGGTTGTGGTGATGGATGGGATGTGTGAGGATGGTGGTGGTGATGGAGGGGACGTGTGGGATTAGTGGTGGTGATGGAGGGGATGTGTGGGGATAGTGGAGGTGATGGAGGGGATGGTTGTGGTGATGGATGGGATGTGTGAGGATGGTGGTGGTGATGGAGGGGATGTGTGGGGATGGAGTGGTGATGGAGGGGATGTGTGGGGATAGTGGTGGTGATGGAGGGGATAGTAGTGGTGATGGAGGGGATGTGTGGGGATGGAGGTGGTGATGGAGGGGATGTGTGGGGATGGAGGGGATAGTGGGGATGTGTGGAGAGGGAGTGTGGGGAGAGATGTGGGAATGGTAGTGTGGACGGGGGTGTAGGGAGAGGTGTGGGGGTGGCAGTGGGGAGAGTGGGTGACACACATGGCAAGGGGAACCGTAACAGCGGGGTCTCACTTCCTGGCCTGAGGCCGACCGCGACTGCCCTTTCCCCAGGCCCACCGACCATGTCCACGGCCCTCAGCAGCGGTGAGGGGCGGCATGTCCAGCGGTCCCCCTCAGTCGTTTCCCACACCCGGCGATTAGGAGTGGCCTTCTCCTGGGAAAGGTGGCACAGAAAACACATTGTTAGATAATCGGACGCATGCATCCCAGGGGTTGGTGGCTGGTGGCCTCCGTGGCCAAAGCACCAGGCCATGGCGGCTGGTATGGGTGGTGCAGGGTTGGGGTTAGGTTGCCCTCTGGGTGGTGGTGGGGAGGGTTGGGTTACGGGTGTGTGGGACAGGGGTAAGTGCCTGCGGCAGAGTGCTGCCTAATCACCTTGGCCGCCCTGAGGAGGTCATGCAGCTTCTTCCTCCACTGCTGGCCGGTCCTCGCGGTGTTGGCCACGGTGCTGACCACCACTGCCTCCTGCACCCAGCTGGCAGCCTCCTTCCCACTCCGGGGTAGAGGGTCACCTGCCTCTCCTCCACGGCATCCATCAGGGTCTCGAGTTCTGTGTCCGTGAACCGGGGGCTGCCATCTGTTGGCTGGGATGGTGTGTGTGGGGAGTGCCGAGTGTATATGAGGCTGCAGATTGTCAGCCTTCTAAGTGTCAATCCTGAGCAAATCCCGCACCGTTTTTTCATTGGACTCGATCGTGTTCCATATGGCGCTGGAGCTAGACAATTAACGGTTGTTGAATTGGTTCAGGTGGGGTGTTACATTTTGCTGTCATAGAACTCCACTAATCCTGCCCCGGCATCAACACTTAGTCTCAGAAACGGAAAATCTAGGGCGGCATGTGACGCAGTGGATAGCACTGGGACTGCGGTGCTGAGGACCCGCGTTCGAATCCCAGCCCTGGGTCACTGTCCGTGTGGAGTTTGCACATTCTCCCCATGTCTGCGTGGGTTTCACTCCCACAACCCAAAAGATGTGCAGGTTAGGTGGATTTGCCACGCTAAATTGCCCCTTAATTGGAAAAAATATATAATTGGCATTAGGGCAGCACGGTAGCATTGTGGATAGCACAATTGCTTCACAGCTCCAGGGTCCCAGGTTCGATTCCGGCTTGGGTCACTGTCTGTGCGGAGTCTGCACATCCTCCCCGTGTGTGCGTGGGTTTCCTCCGGGTGCTCCGGTTTCCTCCCACAGTCCAAAGGTGTGAAGGTTAGGTGGATTGGCCATGATAAATTACCCTTAGTGTCCAAAATTGCCCTTAGTGTTGGGTGGGGTTACTGGGTTGTGGGGATAGGGTGGAGGTGTTGACCTTGGGTAGGGTGCTCTTTCCAAGAGCCGGTGCAGACTCGATGGGCCGAATGGCCTCCTTCTGCACTGTAAATTCTATGATAAATTCTATGATAAATTTACATTACAAAAAAGAAACTGAAAATCTAGCCCACGGTCTTTAACAGAGGGTGGGTCGAGTTCCAGTGGCAAGGGAAACTCGACGACTAGGAATCGCCCCACTGCTGCAGCCTTCATTGCAGCCAATGATACTATAAGAGTATCTTTCGCCTGATCCACCGTTGAGGACTTGTTTTGATTGCACCTTATCTGGTTCCTCCCCTCCGACCTTACCATGCTGGGTGACCGTGCCAGGAGTTTAGGACTCCTGACGGCATTGGTCTCGGGATCAATGGAACTTTCAAGCCTCTCCACCAGAGCAAGGTGGAAATCCAAGGAAAGGATTGCCAATTATTTTCAATCTGTGCTCTCTGGCTACTCACCCTACTCCAAATAAAGCAGTTTTGCCTTTTCTGAATGAAAATCCTTCAAAATTTGAACACCTCTATTAACTAACATTCAAGTAATTTTCATAAGGGCAGCACGGTAGCATAGTGGTTAGCACAATTGCTTCACAGCTCCAGGGTCCCAGGTTCGATTCCCGGCTTGGGTAACTGTCTGTGCGGAGTCTGCACGTTCTCCTCGTGTGTGCGTGGGTTTCCTCCGGGTGCTCCGGTTTCCTCCCACAGTCCAAAGATGTGCAGGTTAGGTGGATTGGCCATGCTAAATTGCCCTTAGTGTCCAAAATTGCCCTTAGTGTTGGGTGGGGTTACTGGGTTATGGGGATAGGGGGGGGGTGGGCTTGGGTAGGGTGCTCTTTCCAAGAGCCGGTGCAGACTCGATGGGCCGAATGGCCTCCTTCTGCACTGTAAATTCTATGATTTTATGATATTGTACAAGCTCCAGGACATGACCATCACCAGCAAGCGAGAATCTAACCACTACTCAACATTAAACAGATCGCCATAATTGAATAATCCCAGCATCAGTGCTGTGGGACTTTACAACCATTAAATACTGTGGCTACATGAGCAGGTCAGAGACTGTTTATGTTGTGCTGAGTAACTCACCTCCTAACTCTGCAAAGCCACCATTTGCAAGGCATGTCTCAAGTGTGTGATTGAATATTCTCCACTTGCCTGGATGAGTGCACCTCCAACAACAATTCGAGAAGCTCAACAGCATCTAGGACATAGTAGCCCACTTGACTGGCACCCCATCCACCACCTTAACTATTCAAACTCCCCCCAAGTAATTCAGTGGGTGAAGTGATTTGGAGGTTTGCGAGCCAGTGCGGGTTCATTTAAGGCGATTCCTTTTCTGTGCAGTTGTTAAATGATCTTTTTCCACCTAAACTATCCTGGCTCGCATAACTTATCAGACTCTTCCAGTTTTTGCACAAGTTTAATGTCACCAGTCACATGTACATTTTACAATCTGATTCACTCATGAATTATTTCAGCAATATTGACTGAAAGTGAAGGGTACATCTTTCTTGATGGCTTAAAAAATTCTCTCACTGACATGACAATTTCTACCCACGGACTTCTTGAGGTCTTCCCATGGTTTCAAGCATACAGTAATTTCCATAAGTAGGTTATGTTTCTGTCATCACACACTCTAGCCAACTACAACTCTATCATTCTACCACCTCTCTTTCTCTGCCCATTCTAAAGAAACTTGGTTGATATAAATGTAATCACTTGTGTGCAAATCTGAATAATAAAGACCCAGATGACCATAGGCTGCTTTCCCTTTTCACAGGGAGAGTTAACTGGGTGTGATTTAAACTCAGGATCACCACAGATGAGGGGCACGTTTGAGAAGGCGGGGATTTCATGCATAACCTGTCATACGGGAATTGAATCCACACTGTTGGCCTCGCTCTGCATCACAAACCAGCTGTCCAGCCAACTGAGCGAAACCGGCTCCAACTGTAAGTAATAGCACCGCGAGTAATAGCATTGCTGTAGAATACCAAATAATTAAGCTCAAGCAACAATCCAAATTTCCAGGTTGTACTGAGTGCTGGCTCGGCTTATTGACAGTCTGCTATGGAATTGCTGTGTCTCTGGACCTCCACTAGGACTCACCTAGCTATGATGTTGCCGCCAGAACTGAGATGCAGTGTTGCTTCTCTTTCCTCTCACTATCCAATGAAGTAAAATAAAATGCCCACACCAAAGAATCCTGGAATCCACAAGTCACTGTAAGGGTCCTTTAAATTTTGTAATTTTTCCACAGTCTCTGGCATTGCATGTTGACTGTGTGGCTACATTTGAAATGAAGAGTTTTACATGCTGAGCACTTGGGCACAAAGCCATATCTGATCATTCTCTTCAATGTGCTAAATTGTTCTTGTTGACATGTCCTGCAGGTGGAATATTGCTCTTAATTGGTTAATGTATACCATGTATCAGCGTCTGTCTGTCCTTTGCTGCGACCACTCCAAGTGTTGCCTTCATATCGCTAAGATATTTAAAAGAACAAACAAGCAGTCATTTGGAACGTACACATAGCTATCCGGGAACACCGTGTTTTGAAGTCAGAACATGAATTGCCCTCATCGGTCCGACGCAGACTGATAGCTCTAACCTGTAATGAACATTTTTAATTAGAACATATTTATGAGTATTTGACTTTGTGGCCTTGAAAAGACCCACTGCCTCACCTTAGCAGCATTGTGCATGATGGTCCAACACTCCTGCAGTGACAGAGAACACAAACAGGCTAATCTACATCCAATCTAATCCCTTGTCTCTTTCTACATGAACTTCCTAAACTCTTCCCTGTTCACCCCCCATTTACCTTTATTTTGTTCAAGCAGTCAGCTTCCCTCTTAAAAATATTGATGGGCTTGACTTCGACAATGCTTTGTGGCAAAGAATTCTGTATTCAAATAACCCTGTGTGCCAATAATTCTGATCACCGTTAGTGTGTGCTCTTGTCTAACAAATTGTTGATCACTTTTTAATTATGAAGGCCTATAGTAGGATTGTGACAGTGATTTGGAATGTTAACTGTCATGCTGGGAGAATCAACACAAAAGACTGTCCAATTTCTGCCATATGTAGTACTGTAACTCATGTATTGATATTGTTAGAAACTAGAGATATTTAAGTTGTCTGTGTGAGTGTTAGGAAAAAGATATAGCTTTAAGTTTAATTTATATTTCTGCCTGAGTTTTGGTTTCACTTTAAAAGATGCCTGCATTTTAATGAGGTTATTTGATTCTTAAAGGAGGAAAACTCTGCTTTTCGGCCGCAACAGGGGGCCCCCAGAAACAAAAAAGCAGTTTTAGTTCAGTTGGACGAAGTACCTTTCATAGTCATGGAGGAGTCCAAAAAGGAGAGTCAAAAGATAGGTTTATTACGAAAAGTAAAGTATTTACACATAACAGTCCCAGTCGGGACTACTCTGCAGCTCAGCTCCTACCTGGGTTAGCTTTTAAGGTACTGAGTTAACAAGCCCACTGATGGGCCTTCGCCACTCCGTGGGGGAGCTCATACTCTATGAGGCCCATGGGGAGATTAATTGGGTCATCCCCATGAGTTCTAACATCCCTCTTCCCCCCTCCCCCCGCCCCGAAGTCCATATGTCCCTCCAAAGAAGGTCAGGAAGGAGGAAGTCTGCTCCTCTTCACCCGCGGCTGCACTTCCATCCGATGCAAGGCTGGGTCAAAGGTTGCATCGCATGTTGGGGAATTATACTTCCTCGATCACCGGTGGGGGGTACCACTGGCGACTGATCGCTGGCCAGGTGGCCGTCGGATGTCTGGGTCTCCATCTCCGAGTCAGAGTCTACTACCTCTCACATCTCTGTGGCAGGGGCCCCATTTGTCAGGGCGACGTGGCTGAGGGACTGTTCGTCTGGTAGGGCATGGCCTAACAAATTGCTTGAGTGATTGGAATGGTTTTGTGATTGGAATGCACTTACCTCTCTTGATGTAGTTGATGTTTGTAAACATTGGGGTTTCAGCACGGTAGCCTTGTGGATAGCACAATTGCTTCACAGCTCCAGGGTCCCAGGTTCGATTCCGGATTGGGTCACTGTCTGTGCGGAGTCTGCACATCCTCCCCGTGTGTGCGTGGGTTTCCTCCGGGTGCTCCGGTTTCCTCCCACAGTCCAAAGATGTGCAGGTTAGGTGGATTGGCCATGATAAATTGCCCTTAGTGTCCAAAATTGCCCTTAGTGTTGGGTGGGGTTACTGGGTTATGGGGATAGGGTGGCGGTGTTGACCTTGGGTAGGGTGCTCTTTCCAAGAGCCGGTGCAGACTCGATGGGCCGCATGGCCTCCTTCTGCACTGTAAATTCTATGCTAAGCACTTGGAGTCAGTCACGAGATCAATGGCTCACGAGTCAAGGCTGCAGCTGTTTTCTGGAAGCATCAATCACAACCCACTACTAGAAATGAATGAGTGGCTTGCAGCTAATGGATCTGAGGGGTTGAAATCCAGGTATGGACACGTGGAACTTCCAGGGAAGTGTAATAGTTGTAATATTTTTCACTGCCCCTGGCTGGAGGCTCTCTAGCTTCCAGATAGGGGTGTCTTTTCTGGGGAGGGGATGTAGTGAGTAGGGGGGCTCCCCTAGTCTGTAGGGGGGTTCCCTTTAGTTAGGAGGTCCATGTGGGGTGTTCCTTCAGTTATGGGGTCACTGTGTGGGTCCCTCTAGTTAGTGGATCTCTGTGGGGGAGTTACTTCAGTTGGGGATCCCGCGGGGTCTCCCTATTCATGGCGTCTGTGGGGGTCTCCCTATGCATGGGATCTGGGAATGGGGGAGTGGGGGGGAGGGGGAGGGGGCAGGCGGCTAGATTCTGGAGAATACGGTGGCAGCAGTAGAGTCGGAGGCTCAAGGCAGCAGCCCACGTGCAGGGGTCACCCCACACCCTGAGGGTCTGGCCGCCTATCAGGTTGGCAGGGGCCCAGAGAGGGAGACAGGTGACAGCACAAGGTGTACAGGCGCCGCTGGTCATTTGAGGAACTGTCTTTCAGCATGTGCCGCAGGAGGCTCCACCTCAACAAGGGGATGGTGTGGCACCTGTGACATGTCCTTAGGACTTGTCACCACATGGAGGAGGAGCATACCAACTCCCGGTGGCCGTCATGGTCACCACAGCCCTGTACCTTTACACATCAGGTTCATTCCAGGCTTGAGCATATCCCAACTTAGAGCCCACAAGTGCATCCATGAAGTCATGGATGCCCTGTTTGCCTGGGCAGCTGCCTATACAAACTGTGACCTGGACCTGCCTATACAAACTGTGACTTGGACCTAGCTCATCAAGATGTCAGGGTGCCCCAAGTCCAGGGTGTAGTAGGAGGCACGTGTGTCGCCTTGCGCTCACCAGGCAGTCCGGGAGTGTTCGTCATTAACTTGAAGAGGTTCTGCTCCCTGAATGTTCAACATGTGTGTGACCACCACCTCAAGCTCATGTACCTATACGCATGCTTCCCCGGGGCATCTACACCCTGGGGCAGTCAGAGATCCCCGGTATTTTCAAGGGACCTCCCAGGATTACCATTTTGCACCAGGTAATAGCGAGGCATCGCTGAGGGCGTCAACACCTTGGTGCAGACAATGGGGAGCCTCCAGTGGTGGCAGAGCCACATGACGTAGGGGCCTCTCCACCTCACTCCAGCCGGGTCTCCATCGCAAGGTGACCCCTAGGGCCCTATGGGCACCGACCGGGAAGAAGGAACACCAGAGGCCGACCCGGAGCTCATACGCTGCAGGAAAGGATGTCCCGAAGCTTGGTACATTGGCGAGACCATGCAGACGCTGCGACAACGGATGAACGGACATCGCGCGACAATCGCCAGGCAGGAATGTTCCCTTCCAGTCGGGGAACACTTCAGCAGTCAAGGGCATTCAGCCTCTGATCTCCGGGTAAGCGTTCTCCAAGGCAGCCTTCAGGACGCGTGACAACGCAGAATCGCCGAACAGAAACTTATAGTCAAGTTCCGCACACATGAGTACAGCCTCAACCGGGATCTTGGATTCATGTTGCGTTACATTCATCCCCCACCATCTGGCCTGGGCTTGCGAAATCCTACCAACTGTCCTGGTTTGAGACAATTCACACCTCTTTAACCGGGGATTATCCCTCTCTGTATCTGTAAAGACTTAATTACCTGCAAATGCTCGCATTCAAAGCATTGTCTTGCATCTTTTACTTTGTCTACATAATTGTTTCTGGAACCTACTATGAGAGATGAGCATTTTGTGTTGTTTTCACATGAATAACTCTGGCTCACAAATAAGATGTCAACAATAGTGCTTGATGGGAAATAAGATGTCAAGTGGAGTTTTGTGTAAGCTGAAGTGCTAAAGTTTTTGTAACTGTGTACGTGACTGACCTTCGGGGATGAACAGAACTTACAATAACAAGATGCAGGTGGAGATGGGGGCCTCATTCTAAATCATTTTAGCTGAAGCTTCAAGGATGTACCAGGAGCTAACAGAAACCACTGCTAGGCGAAGCAAGGTGGAAGCCAAAATGAACATAACAAGTCCAAATAAGGAATCACTGATAAGGAAACTGCCAGCAAGGCAGAGTGTAGCCATGTAAAATGGCTGCGTTCCATTTAATCTGGCCAAAACCCAGTTTAAAATGGCTAACCCGAAAGACTGCTGGGAAAAGCAGCCAAGAAGACACAAGCAGGCAGCTGCAGACAGGTTTGCAGCTTCAGCTCTGGGAACGTAGCCCAGATCGATACTCAGGGCTATCAACAGCCCATCAACCCAGGTATCCGCAGTTGCATTCAGGACTGTTTACACCTAATCTACTCAGACATCCACAGTTAAATCGGCTATCCCCGGGAACAATTGCAACATATTAGCAATTGAATACCGGGCCAGACCTGTCGGCGCCTGCAGTGGCCGAAACAAAGACAGGTGAGCGACCACCCCCCGATCGAGGAATCGCCTCACCATTGGACACATCGACCCCAGAGACTGGGGACAGAATCCAATCACTTGGGACTCAGGGTCAAGGGCTGCCCCGGGAGGCGGGAAGCCCCTGGGCCCTATAAAAGTGAAGGTCCAAGTTCAGATCTCTCTCCCTCTCATCTTTGCCTGCTCGAGACCTTCGCAAGACCAGCCACCGGCCACCGTAAGTTTGAATCCAACGATCGCTATCCGGTAGAGACACCTAGCCACCGACCTGTAGCAGCCTTTTGAATCCCGCGGGCCAGATTTGATTGGACAAGCCATTCGTTTCCCTGACCTGGTGGGCTCTTCCTAAGTTAAGTATTGGCCAGTAGTGATAGGTTTATTATATAAATAGTAGTATTCGGGTATTAATATTGATTGTTGTATATAATAAATGACCGTTGTTTTAATCCTTACTAAGCGGTGTGCTGTGTTATTAATCATAACCTGAACTTGAACCACGTGGCGGTATCATAAAGATACCGGACGACTCATGAGCAAAGGTGACCTAAACAGAGCAAATAGACTAAGGTTAAAAAGAGCAACAAGAGAGTGGGGTGTGTTTCTCAGAGATTGAATAAAATAAATAATGCTGTGTTTTTTTCGGTGTGTCTGCTAATGTTGACAGGCGGCACCCGTTCTTGCAAGATCGATTGAATAAAATACTTCTTCAAAATTTGGCTAAGTGTAAATTATTATCAAGTGAGCGGTGTTTCTCACAATTGGGGGCTCTGTCCAGGATAGTCTTCATTGATCGAGGGGGGCGGCTCAAGAGGAACCGAGAAGACGCGTCCCGTTATTTAAACGGTCTCGTACTTCGTCTTGAGTAGTCATCCACGGTCAACTGAACACATTCCTAGGGTAGTCACTCTGAAGAAGCAAATAACGAAATATAGCGGCAGGCACGCCGTGAAAGTGAAAGTCAGGCAACTCTGTGCACGGAGCAAGGTAAGAAAAACAACTTTTAAGTATTACCTTGTTGGACTTCCGGGTCGCGGCGATGCGGAGCTAAGCCGCGCGAGTCGGCAGCTCCCGCAGAAACGGACTTTTGGGCCTGCTAACGGAGCCCCAACGGACCTTTTAAAAAAAAAAAAACCCGTGGGGAAGAACGGAGGAAGTTTCCTACAGACTTGCATGGACCGGACTCGCAGTGAAACGGCGAGGAAAGCGGCCCTGGAGCAGCTGAAGAAGAAAGAAGAAAAAAACAAAATGGCGGCACCCACGGACAGAGAGGAGATGAAAGAGTTCATCAAGGGCTGCTTCGAGGAGCTGCGTAAGGAGATGGTGGCGCCTATACTGGCAATGGTGGAAAAACTTGGAGCAACCCAGAAAGCCCAAGAGGTGAAGATTCAGGAGATTCAGGAAAAAGTGAGTGAGAACGACGACGAGCTCGTGGGCCTGGCGGAGAGAGTGGAGCGGCACGAGGCGCTGCACAAGACGTGGGCGGGAAGACTCGAAGACCTGGAGAACAGATCAAGGAGAAACAACTTGAGGATCCTGGGTCTCCCAGAAGGAATGGAGGGGGCCGATGCCGCGGCATATGCGGGCACAATGATCGGGACGCTGATGGGTGCGGAGGCCCCTCCCAGGATTGCTGGAGCTGGATGGGGCTAGCGAGGAAGCCCAAGGCAAAAGAGCCGCCAAGGGCGATGGTGGTGAGATTTCACCGGTTCACGGACAGAGAGAGGGTCCTGAAATGGGCCAAGAGGGAACGGTGCAGCAAGTGGGACAATGCGGAGATCAGAATATACCCGGACTGGAGCGCGGAGGTCGCTAAGCGGAGAGCGGGTTTCAACTGGGCCAAAGCGGTGCTGTATCGGAAAGGAGTGAAATTTGGAATGCTGCAGCCAGCGCGACTGTGGGTTACACATAATGGCCAACACCACTACTTCGAAACGCCCGAAGAGGCGTGGACCTTTATACTAGCTGAAAAATTGGACTCAAATTGAGGGTTTGTGTGGGAGGGGGGTGTTTGAGGGGTGAAGTATGACGGTTGTTGTACATAGGGCGTCAACCACGCGCAGGAAAGGATATATGGGCTGGGGGAGAGGGACAAGGCCATGACAGGAGCTGCGCCATGGGAGGCAGGGCAGTCTTTGGGAAGCGCGGGGTTGTCTTTCCCGCACGCGGCAAAAAAGGCGGGAAGGGGAACAAAGGAATGTACATTGATTGGGAGATTCCCACACGGGGGGGGGGTTAAAGGGATGGCGGGGGAAGCCGGGGTCAGCAGGTGTCAGCTGACTTACGGGAGTGATATGGGGGGAGCAAAAAAGCTAGACGGGGATCTAGCGGGGGGGGGGGGAGGAGGGAGTGGGGGGGGAGAGTGAGGGAGACGCGGACAAGGGACTGGCCCAGAAAAGGAAATGGCTAGTCGGCGTGGGTGGGGAGTCCCTCCAATCCGGCTGATAATGTGGAACGTGAGGGGCCTGAATGGGCCGTGAAGCGGGCTCGAGTGTTCGCGCACTTGAAGGGACTGAAGGCAGATGTGGCAATGCTCCAAGAGACACACCTGAAAGTGGCGGACCAGGTCAGGTTAAGAAAGGGATGGGTAGGACAGGTATTTCACTCGGGATGGACGCAAAAAATAGAGGGGTGGCAATTCTGGTGGGAAAGCAGGTGTCATTTGAGGCCAAGACTATCGTAGCGGACAATGGAGGGAGATATGTGATGGTGAGTGGTAGGTTGCAAGGGACGTGGGTGGTGTTGGTAAATGTATACGCCCCGAACTGGGATGATGCTGGATTCATGAAGCGCATGTTGGGGCGCATTCCGGACCTGGAGGTAGGAGGACTAATAATGGGAGGGGACTTCAATACGGGGCTGGACCCAGCACTGGACCGCTCCAGATCAAGGACGGGAAGGAGGCCGGCGGCGGCCAAGGTACTTAGGGGGTTTATGGATCAGATGGGGGGAGTGGACCCATGGAGGTTTGCAAGACCGCAGGCCAGGGAATTTTCTTTTTTCTCCCACGTGCATATGGCTTACTCCCGGATAGATTTCTTTGTTCTGGCAGAGCGCTCATCCCGAGAGTGGGGGGGACGGAGTATCCGGCCATAGCCATTTCGGACCATGCCCCGCACTGGGTGGAACTGGAGCTGGGAGAGGAGAGGGACCAACGCCCGCTGTGGCGGCTGGATGTGGGACTGCTGGCCGATGAGGTGGTGTGTGGGAAGGTGCGGGGGTGTATCGAAAGGTACTTGGAGGCCAACGACAACGGGGAGGTGCGAGTGGGGGTGGTATGGGAGGCATTGAAGGCGGTGATCAGGGGAGAGCTGATCTCCATCAGGGCTCATAGGGAGAAGATAGAGGGAATGGAAAGGGAGAGGCTAGAGGGGGAGATCTTGCGGGTGGACAGAAGATACGCAGAGTCCCCGGAGGAAAGATTACTTGGGGAAAGGCGACGGCTCCAGACGGAGTTTGACCTGTTGACCACGGGCAAGGCGGAGGCACAGTGGAGGAAGGCGCAAGGGGGCGACTGACGAGTACGGGGAAAAGGCTAGTCGGATGCTGGCGCACCAGCTCCGTAAGAGGGCGGCAGCGAGGGAAATAGGGGGAATCAAAGATGGAAGGGGAGCCACGGTTCGAAGTGCAATGGAAATAAATAAGGTATTTAAGGACTTCTATGAAGAGCTGTACAGATCCCAGCCCCCATGGGGGGAAGGTGGGATGAGGCGATTCCTGGACCAGCTGGGGTTCCCGAGGGTGGAGGAGCAGGAGGCTGTTGGTTTGGGGGCACCAATTGGGTTGGAGGAGTTGAGTAAGGGTTTGGGGAGCATGCAGGCGGGGAAGGCCCAGTGGCCGGACGGGTTCCCGGTGGAGTTCTATAGAAAATATGTGGACCTGCTGGCCCCGCTGCTAGTGAGGACCTTCAATGAAGCAAGAGAAGAGGGAACCCTGTCCTAGACAATGTCGGAGGCGACAATCTCCCTGATTTTAAAGCGAGACAAGGATCCACTGCAATGTGGATCATACAGGCCGATTTCGCTCCTCAATGTGGATGCTAAGCTATTGGCGAAGGTACTGGCCACTAGGATTGAGGACTGTGTCCCGGGGGTGATTCACGAGGACCAAACGGGATTAACCCCTGCGCAGACCCTCTCAAGGCGAACTTAATCCTCTCCAAATTTATGAACCCAGCCACATCATTTATCCAGGCCTCTAGGCTGGGGGGCTTCGCCTCCTTCCACATTAGCAAGATCCTTCGCCGGGCTACTAGGGACGCAAAGGCCAGAATGCCGGCCTCTTTCGCCTCCTGCACTCACGGTTCGTCCACTACTCCAAATATTGCTAGCCCCCAGCTTGGCTTGACCCGGACTTTCACCACCTTAGATACTGTTCCCGCCACTCCTCTCCAGAACCCCCTCCAGTGCCGGGCATGACCAAAACATATGGACATGGTTCGCCGGGCTCCCTGAGCACCTTCCACATCTGTCCTCTACACCAAAAAACCTACTCAACCTCGCACCCGTCAAGTGCGCTCTGTGGACCACCTTAAATTGTATCAGGCTGAGCCTGGCACACGAGGAGGAGGAATTAACCCTACCTAGGGCATCAGCCCACAGACCTTCCTCGATCTCCTCCCCCAGCTCCTCCTCTCATTTACCCTTCAACTCTTCTACCAGCGCTTCCCCCTCCTGGTGTATTTCCGACACCTTGCCCTCCCCGACCCATACCCCCGAGATCACCCTATCTTGAACTTCTTGTGCCGGGAGCAACGGGAATTCTCTCACCTGTTGCCTCACAAAAGCCCTCACCGGCATATATCTAAAGGCATTTCCCGGGGATAACTCGAACTTCTCCTCCAGTGCCCCTAGGCTCGCAAACGTCCCGTCGATGAACAGGTCACCCATTCTTCCAATCCCCGCCCGATGCCAGCTCTGGAACCCCCCGTCCATCTTCCCCGGGACAAACCGGTGGTTACCCCTGATCGGGGACCACACCGATGCTCCCATTGCACCCCGGTGCCGTCTCCACTGGCCCCAGATCCTTAGCGTTGCGGCCACCACCGGGCTCGTGGTATACTTTGTCGGCGAGAGCGGCAGCGGTGCTGTCACCAACGCCCCCAGGCTTGTTCCTTTACAGGACGCCATCTCCATCCTCTTCCATGCCGCCCCCTCTCCCTCCATAACCCACTTGCGGATCATCGTCACATTTGCTGCCCAGTAGTAGCTCCCCAGGTTTGGCAGCGCCAACCCTCCTCGGTCCCTACTGCGTTCCAGGAACCCTCTCCTTACTCTCGGGGTCTTATTCGCACACACAAGCCCCATAATACTCCTGCCTACTCTCTTAAAAAAGGCTTTAGTGATCACGATGGGAAGGCACTGAAACACAAACAGAAACCTCGGAAGGACCACCATTTTGACCGACTGCACTCTACCCGCCAGCGAGAGCGGTAACATGTCCCATCTTTTGAAATCCTCCTCCATTTGCTCCACCAACCTCGTCAGATTCAGTTTATGTAGGGTCCCCCAACTCCTGGCTATCTGGATCCCCAGATACCGAAAGCTCCCCTCCGCCCTCCTCAGCGGTAGGTCCCCTATCCCTCTTTCTTGGTACCCCGCCTGTAATACAAAGAGCTCACTGTTCCCTACATTGAGCTCATAGCCCGAAAACTCCCCAAACTCCCTTAGAGTCTGCATGACCTCCACCATCCCCTCCATTGGATCCGCCACGTACAGCAACAGGTCATCCGCATGTAGCGACACCCGATGCTCTTCTCCCCCTCGGACCACCCCCTTCCATTTATTAGACTCCCTCAATGACATGGCCAATGGTTCGATCGCCAATGCGAACAACAGGGGGGACAGGGGGCACCCCTGCCTCGACCCTCGGTACAGTCGAAAGTACTCCGACCTTCGCCGGTTCGTCACTACACTTGCCATCGGGGCTCTGTAAAGGAGCTTAACCCAATTGATAAACCCTACCCCGAACCCAAACCATTGATAAACCCTACCCCGAACCCAAACCTGCGCAGCACCTCCCAGAGGTACTCCCACTCTACTCGGTCAAAGGCCTTCTCCGCGTCCATAGCTGCCACTATCTCCGCCTCTCCCTCCTCCGATGGCATCATTGTCACGTTTAAGAGCCACCGCACATTGGTGTTTAGTTGCTTGCCCTTTACAAATCCCATCTGGCCCTCGTGGATTACCCCCGGGACACAGTCCTCGATCCTCGTGGCCAGCACTTTTGCCAGCAACTTTGCATCCACATTGCGGAGCGAGATCGGCCTGTACGATCCACATTGCAGTGGGTCCTTGTCCCGCTTTAGGATCAAAGAAATTGTCGGGGGCAGGGTTCTCTCCTCTCTTGCCTCATTGAAGGTCCTCACCAGTAGCGGGGCCAACAGGTCTGCGTACTTCCTGTAGAACTCCACCGGGAATCCGTCCGGTCCCGGGGCCTTCCCCCCCTGCATGCTCCCCAAACCCTTGCTCAGCTCCTCCAACCCAATTGGTGCCCCCAAACCAGCCACCTCTTGCTTCTCCACCCTCGGGAATCTCAGCTGATCTAGGAATCGTCTCATCCCCTCTTCCCCCGCTGGGGGCTGGGATCTGTACAGCTCTTCATAAAAGGCCTTGAATACCTCGTTTATTTTCGTCACACTCCGAACCGTGGCTCCCCTTCCATCTTTGAATCCCCCTATTTCCCTCGCTGCCATCCTCTTACGGAGCTGGTGTGCCAGCATCCGACTAGCCTTTTCCCCATACTCGTAGGTCGCCCCCTGCGCTTTCCTCCACTGTGCCTCCGCCTTCCCTGTGGTCAACAGGTCAAACTCCGTCTGGAGCCGTCGTCTTTCCCCAAGTAATCTTTCCTCCGGGGCCTCTGCGTAGCTCCTGTCCACTCTCAAAATCTCCCCCACTAACCTCTCCCTTTCCATACCCTCTGTCTTCTCCCTATGAGCCCTAATGGAAATTAGCTCTCCCCTGATCACCGCCTTCAACGCCTCCCCTACCACCCCCACCCGCACCTCCCCGTTGTCGTTGGCCTCCAAGTACCTTTCGATAGACCCCCTCACCTTCCCACACACCACCTCGTCCGCCAGCAGTCCCACATCCAGCCGCCACAACGGGCGTTGGTCCCTCTCCTCTCCCAGCTCCAGTTCCACCCAGTGTGGGGCATGGTCCGAAACGGCTATAGCCGAATACTCTGTCCCCTCCACCCTCGGGATGAGCGCCCTACCCAGAACAAAGAAATCTATCCGGGAGTAGGCTTGGGACATGGGAGAAGAAAGAAAATTCCCTGGCCTGCGGCTTTGCAAACCGCCATGGGTCCACTCCCCCCATCTGATCCATAAACCCCCTAAGTACCTTGGCCGCCGCCGGCCTCTTTCCAGTCCTTGATTTGGAGCGGTCTAGTGCTGGATCCAACACTGTATTGAAGTCCCCTCCCATTATCAGGCCTCCTACCTCCAGGTCCGGAATGCGCCCCAACATGCGCTTCATGAATCCTGCATCATCCCAGTTCGGGGCGTATACGTTTGCCAACACCACCCACATCCCTTGCAGCCTACCGCTCACCATTACATATCGCCCTCCATTGTCCGCTACAATAGTCTTGGCCTCAAATGACACACGCTTTCCCACCAATATTGCCACCTCTCTATTCTTCGCATCCAGTCCCGAGTGGAATACCTGTCCTACCCATCCCTTTCTTAAACTGACCTGGTCCGCCACCTTCAGATGTGACTCTTGGAGCATGGCCACGTCCGCCTTCAGTCCCTTTAAGTGTGCGAACACTCGAGCTCTCTTCACCGACCCATTCAGGCTCCTCACATTCCACGTTATCAGCCGGATTGGAGGCGCTCTCACTCCCCTCCCCCCACGCCCCGCCGACTAGCCATCTCCTTTTCTGGGCCAGTCCCGTGTCCATGCCTCCCTCACCCTCCAGTCCCCCAGAGGGGGGATCCCCGTCCCGACCACCTCTTCTGTGTCCCATTCCCTTTCGGCCAGTGCAGCAGCAACCCTTTCCCCCCCTTCCCCCCGTCCCCTCCCCCCCGCTAGACCCCTGTCTAGCTTTTTTGCTCCCCCCCATGTCACTCCCATAAGTCAGCTGACGCCTGCTGACCCTGGCTTCCCCCGGTGTCCCATTGACCTCCCCGCGTGGGAGTCTCCCAATCCATATGCATTCCTTCGTTGCCCTTCCCGCCTTTCTTCCCGCGCACGGGAAAACACCCTGTGCTTTCCAAAGCCTGCTCCGCCCCCTCTGGCGCAGCTGCTGTCGCGGCCTTGTCTCTCTCCCCCAGCCCATGTCACATTTTCTGCGCGTGATTGACCCCCTATATACAACAACCATCACACATTAAACCTCAAACATCCCCGCCACCCTCACAGACCCTCAGTTAGAGTCCAACTTTTCGGCTTGTACAAAGGTCCACGCCTCTTCAGGCGTTTCGTAGTAATAGTGTTGGTCCTTGTATGTGACCCACAGTAGCGCTGGCTGCAGCATTCCGAATTTCACTTCTTTCCGGTACAACACCGCTTTGGCCCGGTTGAAACCCGCTCTCCGCTTTGCAACCTCCGTGCTCCAGTCCGGGTATATTTGGATCTCTGCATTGTCCCACTTACTGCTCCGCTCCTTCTTGGCCCATCTCAGGACCCACTCTCTGTCCGTGAACCGGTGGAACCTCACCTTGGCGGCTCATTTGCCTGGGGCTTCTTCGCCAGCACCCGATGTGCCCCGTCCAACTCCAGCGGCCTCGAAGGGGCCTTCGTGCCCATCATCGCCTCGAGCATCGTGCTCGCGTATGCCCCGGCATCAGCCCCCTCCACTCCCTCAGGGAGACCCAGGATTCGCAGATTCTTTCTCCTCGATCTGTTCTCCAGGTCTTCGAGTCTTCCCGCCCACCTCTTATGTAGCGCCTCGTTCTGCTCCACTCTCACCCCCAGGCCCACGAGCTCGTCCTCGTTCTGACTGACTCTTTTCTGTACCTCCTGGATCTTAGCTTCGTGGACGTTCTGGGTGATCCCGAGCCCTTCAATTGCCGAAAGCATAGGCGCCAACATCTCCTTGCGCATCTCCTCGCGCTGCTCCTCGAAGCAGCGCTTGATGAACTCCTGCAGCTCCCCTTTGTCCCTGGCCGCCGCCATTTTGTTTTCTTTCCCTCGCTTCTCCCGTTGCTCCAGTGCCGCTCCTTTGGCCGTTACACTTCTGGTACGTTTAAAAAGTCTATGGAAACTCCTGAAAAAGGTCTGAGAGTCAGTTCCAGACGGGAGCTGCCGACTGCGCGACCTACTCCTCCATGGCCGCCACCGGAAGCCTCGTCCCTGCTTCTTCAATGGCCCTGGTAGATCCTTTCACAGTTGTTCCCTCTGCTGCTAGAATTCACCTTTGATAGAGTCAAGTCAGATTGCAGCTTTCAGCTTGCCCTTCCCCCGCCTGCATGCTGGAAGAGGCCCTTGTCTAAACCTGCAGCCAAAGCCAAATCCTTTACTGTTTCTGCCGGGTCTGGCAGCCAAAAGACATAACATCCCTGGGGGACACTGTCAGGGGAATGCTGCAGTCTTCTTCCCACACCGGGAAATGTCAAACAAATGCCGTGGGGGCCCTGTAAAAGAGCCCAAAAGTCCGTTCCAAGCGGGAGCTGCCGAATATGCGACCTAGCTCTGCATAGCCGCACCCGGAAGTCGTTAATTGGGATTTTGAGAGAGGTAAAAAAAAAAAAATAAGGACAGGAAAACAATGATAAAATGTTGCTGTTTCATATGAATAAAAGAAGCAATCCGTAAACCCTCAATCTTTTGGCCGAAATACGGTTCGGACGAAGATTGGGTGTGCCAAATTTTGAATATATATGTTAATGATAAAAGACCCTGTTCCGATAAAGAAGTAAGCTTCGCGAGTTGTTGGCTTCCCAGCAGGAACGCCACCAGAATATATCCATTAATCCCACAGGGTGAAAACGTTCCCACCGCCCCTCTGAGACAATGCGACGTCCTAGATAATTTGCCACCCCCTATAAGAAAAAGACAAACGGCGATGACTCGTCAAATGACCAACAAATGAATAAAGGCAAATCAGAGAAAGTCCCTGAAAAAGGAGAGAATAAAATGCAATTAAGATCCGCGAAAGATCGGGGAGAGGAACCAGAAATAACAAAAATGAACCCCCTTCGGGAAGTCCCTATTGGAGAGGGAGAAGTAGGATTTGTAAATTCTCCTTTAAATTCAGGAGAAGTCAGAGCATTCAAAAAAAAAGAAGAAGGCGTTAATGGAAGACCCCTTAGGACTGGCGGAACAATTCGCTCAGTTCTTAGGTCCTAATATATACACTGTGGTAGTATGCATTAGGGGTCATGTGGGACTGTGAAGCCGTGATGTCATTGGCTGACAGATCCCGGGTCCTGGTTGGCCGTTGACCTCTAGCTCCGCCCTGAAGGCGGAGTATAAGAACCAGGAGTCCTCCCCCGCAGGCCAGTCTACTACTGAGCTGCGGGGGAACAGACACGCTTAATAAAGCCTCATCGACTTCACTCTATTCGTCTCTCGGAGTCTTTGTGCGCTACAATTTATTAAGCGTGACTAAAGGACTATGGAGCTCAGGATCATCCCGGAATGCCTGAGGATCAGCCCCCACGCAGTGAACGCGGCAGCAGCTTTCAAGCACTGGCAGACTTGTTTCGAGGCCTACCTCAGAATGGCCCCCGGCCGGGTCACAGAAGACCAAAAACTACAGGTCCTGCACTCGAGGTTAAGCACGGAGATTTTCTCTCTCATCGAAGACGCAGAGGATTTCCAGACGGCGTTCGCAGCATTAAAAAGTCTCTATGTTCGCCCAGTAAACCAGATCTACGCTCGCTATCAACTCGCAACGAGACGGCAAAGTCCCGGAGAATCGATAGATGAATTCTACGCCACGCTACTAATTTTGGGACGGGCCTGCAGCTGCCTGCCGGTGAACGCAAATGAACACACGGACATGTTAATGCGCGATGGTTTTGTGGCAGGTATGAACTCCTCCCAAATCCGCCAAAGACTTTTAGAAAAAGAGTCGCTAGGACTCTGAGGCACGGGCCCTAGCAGCCTCCCTAGACGTGGCCGCGCGAAACACCCGCGCCTACGGCCCCGACCGTGCGGCAGCCCATTGGGCTCCGTACGCACCCGTCGCGACAAACCACCCCCCCCCCCCCCCCGGACAGCCCACAGGCTTGCGCGGTTCAAATGCCAAGTCGCACCGGGGGAGCCCACTGCTATTTCTGCGGCCAGGCGAAACACCCCCGGCAGCGCTGCCCGGCCTGCGCAGCGATCTGTAAGAGCTGCGGGAAAAAGGGCCATTTCGCGGCTGTGTGCCGGTCCCGGGAGGTCGCCGCGGTCCCAGGAGAACAAGGAGCCCTGCACGCCTTTTACGCTCCCCAACCCCCTCAGCGCCCCATGTACGACCCGCAGGCGCAACCACCTTGGGTCCCGACCACCGCTCTCCCCGGAGAACAGGGAGCACTGCACGCCTTTTACGCTCCCCAACCACCCACCCCCCCCCCCCCCCGCGCCCCATGTATGACCCGCCGGCGCTACCACTTTGGGTCCCGGCCACCGCTGTCCCCAGAGAAGAGGGAGTCCTGCGTGTTCCTAACGCTCCCCAACCCCCCCAGCGCCCCATGTGCGACCCGCAGGCGCCGCCATTTTGGGTCCCGGCCACCACGAGGGGAGGAGGGGCGCCGCCATCTTGGACCACCCCAGACCTGTACGACGCATGGGGGTGGCCATTTTGTCCACCCCCCGCCGCCATCTTGTGACCCCCCAGCCATGTGCGATGCATGGGGGCAGCCATCTTGTTCACCCCCGACGCCATCTTGGACGGCAACAACGGACCCCAACGTCGACGGCTCCACGGGGTTCGAAGAAGACGCTCAACCATTTCAACCATGGCTGGCTTCAATGACGCTGGACCAAGCACGGCCCCGGACGCTCCAGACGACGACGACAACGGTGCTGATAAACGGGCACGAGACACCATGCCTGGTCGACTCCGGGAGCACGGAGAGCTTTATCCACCCCGACACGGTAAGACGCTGTTCTTTGACCATCCGTCCCAGCGCACAAAAGATTTCCCTAGCTGCAGGATCCCACTCCGTACAGATCAAAGGCTTCTGCATAGTTACCCTAACGGTGCAAGGGAGGGAGTTCAAAAACTACAGGCTCTACGTCCTTCCCCAACTCTGCGCCCCCACATTACTGGGATTAGACTTCCAGTGCAATCTACAGAGCCTAACCTTCAAATTCGGCGGCCCAATACCCCCACTCACTATCTGCGGCCTCGCAACCCTCAAGGTTCAGCCCCCATCCTTGTTTGCAAACCTCACCCCGGATTGCAAACCCGTCGCCACTAGGAGCAGATGGTACAGCGCCCAGGACCAGACCTTCATTCGGTCCGAAGTCCAGCGGCTACTGAAGGAAGGCATAATCCAGGCCAGCAATAGTCCCTGGAGAGCACAGGTGGTAGTAGTAAAGACAGGGGAAGAAGCAAAGGATGGTCATAGACTATAGCCAGACCATCAACAGGTACACACAACTAGACGCGTACCCTCTCCCCCGCATATCCGACATGGTCAATCGGATTGCCCAATATAAGGTCTTCTCCACCGTGGACCTCAAGTCCGCCTACCATCAGCTCCCCATCCGCCCAAGTGACCGCAAGTACACAGCCTTTGAGGCAGACGGGCGATTATACCATTTCCTAAGGGTCCCATTTGGCGTCACAAACGGGGTCTCGGTCTTCCAACGAGAGATGGACCGAATGGTTGATCAACACGGGTTGCGGGCCACGTTCCCGTATCTCGACAATGTAACCATCTGCGGCCACGATCAGCAGGACCACGACGCCAACCTCCAAAAATTCCTCCAGACCGCTAAAGCCTTGAACCTCACGTACAACGAGGACAAGTGCGTTTTTAGCACCAACCGGCTAGCCATCCTGGGCTACGTAGTGCGCAATGGGATAATAGGCCCCGACCCCGAACGTATGCGCTCCCTCATGGAATTTCCCCTCCCGCACTGCTCAAAAGCCCTAAAACGCTGCCTGGGGTTCTTTTCATACTATGCCCAGTGGGTCCCCCAGTATGCAGACAAGGCCCGCCCCCTAATACAGACCACGACCTTCCCTCTGTCGACAGAGGCTTGCCAGGCCTTCAGCCGCATCAAAGCGGATATCGCAAAGGCCACGATGCGCGCCATCGACGAGTCCCTCCCCTTCCAGGTCGAGAGCGATGCCTCCGACGTAGCTCTAGCGGCCACCCTTAACCAAGCGGGCAGACCCGTGGCCTTTTTCTTCCGAACCCTCCACGCTTCAGAAATCCGCCACTCCTCAGTGGAAAAGGAAGCCCAAGCCATAGTGGAAGCGGTGCGACATTGGAGGCATTACCTGGCCGGCAGGAGATTCACTCTCCTCACGGACCAACGGTCGGTAGCCTTCATGTTCGATAATGCACAGCGGGGCAAAATCAAAAACGACAAGATCTTAAGGTGGAGGATCGAGCTCTCCACCTTCAACTACGAGATCTTGTATCGTCCCGGAAAGCTGAACGAGCCGTCCGATGCCCTATCCCGCGGCACATGTGCTAACGCACAAATTAACCGCCTCCAAACCCTCCACGAGCACCTCTGCCACCCGGGGGTCACTCGGTTCTACCACTTTATTAAGTCCCGCAACCTCCCATACTCTTTGGAGGAGGTCCGTACAGTCACAAGGAACTGCCACATCTGCGCAGAGTGCAAACCGCATTTTCTCAGGCCGGACGGTGCGCACCTGATTAAGGCTTCCCGCCCCTTTGAACGCCTTAGTCTGGATTTCAAAGGACCCCTCCCCTCCACCGACCGCAACACATACTTCCTTAATGTGGTGGACGAATACTCCCGCTTCCCATTCGCCATCCCCTGCCCTGACATGACAGCGGCCACAGTCATCAAAGCCCTGAACACCATATTCACACTGTTCGGTTGCCCCGCATACGTCCACAGCGACAGGGGGTCCTCCTTCATGAGTGACGAGCTGCGCCAGTTCCTGCTCAGCAACGGTATAGCCTCGAGCAGGACGACCAGCTACAACCCCCGGGGGAACGGGCAAGTAGAGAGGGAGAACGGCACGGTCTGGAAGACCGTCCTACTGGCCCTACGGTCCAGGGACCTCCCGGTTTCACGGTGGCAGGAGATCCTCCCGGACGCCCTCCACTCCATCCGGTCACTACTGTGTACTAGCACTAACCAAATGCCTCATGAGCGCCTCCTTGTCTTCCCCAGGAAGTCCTCCTCTGGAACGTCGCTGCCGACCTGGCTGGCGGCCCCAGGACCCAACTTGCTCCGGAAACATGTGCGGGCGCACATGTCGGACCCGTTGGTCGAGAGGGTTCACCTCCTTCACGCGAACCCGCAGTACGCTTACGTGGAGTACCCCGACGGCCGACAGGACACGGTCTCCCTGCGAGATCTGGCGCCCGCCGGCAACACACACACCCCCCCGACACCAATCACCCCCTTCCTGCCACCGCCGCACCCCGCGACCACCCCCTTCCCAGGAGGATTGGTCCTCCTCCCAGGCCCAACCAGGAGTGAAGCCCAAGCTGAAACCGTAAGGCTCCCGGAGACGACAACACCGGAAAAAGCACCACCACCACCACCGGGGCCGAGGCGATCGACACGGACGACCAGACCGCCCGACCGACTCGTGGCGTCGATCTAACACTACAAATGTGGACTTTTAACGAGAACATTGTCTTTTTCTCCTGACGATTACTGTAAATAGTTCGAAACAAAAAAACAAAACCTTGTACATACTGTAATAACATGCGAAAGTTTTCCTCCCAGGACCAGCCTTACCACCTTACCACCCTTACCACCATGCGAAGCATCACCCCGCCGGGTTCATTTTTAACAAGGGGTGAATGTGGTAGTATGCATTAGGGGTCATGTGGGACTGTGAAGCCGTGATGTCATTGGCTGACAGATCCCGGGTCCTGGTTGGCCGTTGACCTCTAGCTCCGCCCTGAAGGCGGAGTATAAGAACCAGGAGTCCTCCCCCGCAGGCAGTCTTCTACTGAACTGCGGGGGAACAGTCACGCTTAATAAAGTCTCATCGACTTCACTCTATTCGTCTCTCGGAGTCTTTGTGCGCTACAAACACATGGACCGAATTAATGTCCATTATGAGTATCCTATTCACGGGGGAAGAAAGGGGTATGATTAGAAGAGCAGGCATGGGACTGTGGGAGAATAAACACCCGACAGAGGGAAGCGATACAGAGAGAGAGAGAGACAGAGAGAGACAGGGAGGCAGAGAGAGACAGAGACAGAGAGATACAGAGAGTGACAGAAAGAGAGAGAGATACAGAGACAGAGAGAGAGAGAGACAGAGGGAGAGAGAGACAGAGGGAGAGAGAGATACAGAGAGAGAGAGATACAGAGAGAGAGAGAGAACAGAGAGAGAGAGAGAGAGATACAGAGAGAGAGAGAGAGAGACAGAAAGAGAGAGACCGAGAGAGACAGAGGCAGAGAGAGAGACAGACTGAGAAAGACAGAGACAGAGACACAGAGACACAGAGAGACAGGGAGAGAGAGAGAGACAGAGGCAGAGAGAGAGACAGACTGAGACAGAGACACAGAGACACAGAGACAGAGAGAGAGAGAGAGACAGGGAGAGAGAGAGACAGAGAGATACAGAGAGAGACAGAGCCAGAGAGAGAGACAGAGCCAGAGAGAGAGACAGAGACAGAGAAGAGAGAGACAGAGAGAGAGAGACAGACAGAGAGAGACAGAGAGAGACAGAGAGGCAGAGAGAGACAGAGACAGAGATACAGCGAGAGAGAGACAGGCAGAGAGAGAGAGAGATACAGAGAGAGAGAGAGAGAGAGAGAGAGATACAGAGACAGAGAGAGAGCAGAGAGAGAGAGAAAAAACAGAGAGAGAGAAAACAGAGAGAGACAGAGAGAGAGATACAGAGACAGAGAGAGAGAGAGCGAGACAGGGAGGCAGAGAGAGACAGAGACAGAGAGATACAGAGAGTGACAGAAAGAGAGAGAGATACAGAGACAGAGAGAGAGAGAGACAGAGGGAGAGAGAGACAGAGGTAGCCTTGTGGAGAGCACAATTGCTTCACAGCTCCAGGGTCCCAGGTTCGATTCCGGCTTGGGTCACTGTCTGTGCGGAGTCTGCACATCCTCCCCGTGTGTGCGTGGGTTTCCTCCGGGTGCTCCGGTTTCCTCCCACAGTCCAAAGATGTGCAGGTTAGGTGGATTGGCCATGATAAATTGCCCTTAGTGTCCAAAATTGCCAGTAGTGTTGGGTGGGGTTACTGGGTTATGGGGATAGGGTAGAGGTGTGGACCTCGGATAGGGTGCTCTTTCCAAGAGCCGGTGCAGACTCGATGGGCTGAATGGCCTCCTTCTGCACTGTAAATTCTATGAAATCTATGAGAGCGAGAGAGACTGAGAGACAGAGACAAAGAGAGAGACAGAGAGAGACAGAGACAAAGAGAGAGACAGAGACACAGAGAGAGAGCAGAGAGAGAGAGAACAGAGAGAGAGAGAGACAGAGAGAGAGAGAGAGACAGAGACAGAGAGAGATACCCTCAATAATAATGCTTAGAGATTAAACTGTAAAGAAGGCTTTATTAGACTAATAACTATGCTACAGCTATGGACGAGAGCTGACTGCTATACAGACCATGAGGCAGGCCTTTATGTATGGCTCCCAGATGGGCGGAGCCAGAGGCGGAGTCCCCAGGGTTCCAAGCCCGGTCTTAAAGGGGACATCACCTTACATGATGATAAGGCAGTAACCGTTCATCACATTCACCCCCTGTTTAAAAAGGAGTCCGGCGGGGGTGAAGTGCCATCATAGGTCCATCCATCTCGGTGGCCGTATCGTCCTCCTCGACCTCCTCAATTCGGGCGGTGGTGCGGCGGGCACGGACGTCCCGGTTGAGGGCACATCCGGGAGCACTGTGGTCGGAGCTTCGGTCCGGGTCGGGGCAGAGGAACTAGGCAGGGCCGGAGGTAGCGGAGCCAGCGGGGTGTGTAAAGGGGGGGCGCAAGGGGGGGGGGCGCATGGTAGGAGCTCACCAACGGGTGGTAGGGCCGGAAGGGGGGGGGGGGTGTTGTAGGGAGCGACGGGTCCTGCAGGGGAGCGGCGCGGGAAGGGGCGTCTTTGGTGGAGGATCCAGCGGGCGCCAGATCCCAGAGGGAAACCGTATCTTGCCTGCCGTCGGAGTACTCCACGTAGGCGTAACTGGGGTTGGCGTGGAGCAGTCGGACCTTTTCAACTAGGGGGTCCGTTTTATGGCTCCTCGCGTGCCTCCGGAGAAGAACAGGTCCCGGAGCCATCAGCCAAGTTGGAAGCGAGACCCCGGAGGTAGACTTCCTGGGGAAGAGAAACAATCGGTCGTGAGGGGTCTCATTGGTGGCCGTGCAGAGGAGTGACCTAATGGAGTGTAGGGCATCGGGTAGGACCTCCTGCCAGCGGGTGGTTGGGAGATTTCTCGACCGCAGGGCCAGAAGGACAGCCTTCCACACGGTCGCGTTCTCCCTCTCCACCTGCCCGTTTCCCCGTGGGTTATAACTGGTCGCTCTGCTCGAGGCGATGCCTTTGCTGAGCAGATACTGACGCAGTTCATCGCTCATGAACGATGTACCCCGGTCGCTGTGGATATAAGCAAGGAAACCGAACAGGGTGAAGATGCTGTGCAGTGCCTTAATCACCGTGGCTGAGGTCATGTCGGTGCAGGGAATGGCGAATGGGAAACGGGAGAACTCATCGATCACGGTGAGGAAATAGGCATAACAGTTGGTGGACGGAAGGGGCCCCTTGAAGTCCACGCTCAGTCGCTCAAAGGGGCCCGAGGCCTTCACGAGCCGAACCTTGTCTGGCCGATAGAAGTGCGGTTTGCACTCCGCACAGACTTGGCAGGCCCTGACCATGGCCTTGACCTCCTTGGTTGAGTAAGGTAGGTTGCGGGACTTGATGAAATGGATGAGCCGGGTAACCCCCGGGTGGCAGAGGTCATTGTGGATGGCTTGCAGGCGGTCCTCCTGCGCGTTGGTGCATGTGCCGCGGGACAGGGCATCTGGGGGCTCGTTGAGCTCCCCTGGACGATACTTGATATCGTACGAGTAGGTGGAGAGTTCGATCCTCCACCTCAAAATTTTATCGTTTTTTATTTTGCCCCGTTGCGTGTTATCGAACATATAGGCGACCGACCGTTGGTCGGTGACGAGGGTAAACCTCCCACCGGCTAGGTAGTGCCTCCAGCGCCGCATAGCCTCCACAATGGCTTGTGCCTCCTTTTCGACTGCAGAGTGTCGAACCTCGGAGGCGGTGAGGGTTCGGGAGAAGAACGCTACTGGTCTGCCTCCTTGATTGAGGGTAGCAGCCAGGGCGATGTCTGATGCATCGCTCTCTACCTGGAAAGGGATGGTTTCGTCCACCGCGTGCATGGCGGCCTTGATGATGTCGGCCTTGATGCGGTTGAAGGCCAATTGAGCCTCAGCCGAGAGGGGAAAAGTGGTGGTCTTTAGGAGTGGGCGGGCTTTGTCCGCATACTTGGGGACCCACTGGGCGTAATAGGAGAAAAGCCCCAAGCACCGTTTGAGGGCCTTGAGGCTGCGGGGGAGAGGGAGTTCCTTAAGGGGGCGCATGCGGTCGGGGTCGGGACCTAGGACCCCGTCTTCCACGACATAGCTGAGGATGGCCAGCCGGGTGATGTGGAAAACGCATTTGCCCTCGTTATAGGTCAGGTTAAGGGCTCGGGCGGTCTCGAGGAACTTTGAGGTTAGCGTCATGGTCCTGCTGATCATGGCCGCAGATGGTGACATTGTCCAAGTACGGGTATGTAGCCCGCAAACCGTACTGGTCCATCGCCCTTTGAAAGACGGAGACCCCATTTGTGACACCAAAGGGGACCCTGAGGAAGTGGAAGAGCCGGCCGGCTGCTTCGAAGGCAGTATAGGGGTGGTCTTTTGGTCGGATGGGGAGCTGGTGGTAGGCAGATTTGAGGTCGACCGTGGAAAAGACTCAGTATTGGGCGATCCGATTTACCATTTCCGCGATGCGAGGAAGGGGGTACGCATCAAGCTGCGTGAATCGGTTTATGGTCTGGCTATAATCCACGACCATCCGTTTCTTCTCCCCGGACCGGACTACCACCACTTGCGCTCTCCAAGGGCTGTTGCTAGCCTCGATGACCCCCTCTCCCAGTAAACTCTGGACCAGACGGATTCCCGGTGGAATTTTATAGGAAGTATATGGACTTACTGGCCCCGCTTCTGACGAGAACCTTTAATGAGGCTAGGGAAAGGGGGCAGCTGCCCCCGACTATGTCGGAGGCAACGATATTGCTCCTTTTGAAGAAGGAAAAAGACCCGCTGCAGTGTGGGTCCTACAGGCCCATTTCCCTTTTAAATGTAGATACTAAGCTCTTGGCCAAGGTGATGGCGACGAGGATAGAGGACTGTGCCCCGGGGTGGTCCACGAGGATCAAATTGGGTTCGTTAAGGGGAGACAGCTGAACACGAACATACGGAGGTTGCTAGGGGTAATGATGATGCCCCCACCAGAGGGGGAGGCGGAGATAGTGGTGGCGATGGACCCCGAGAAAGCATTCGACAGAGTGCAGTGGGATTATCTGTGGGAGGTGCTGAGGAGATTTGGTTTTAGAGAAGGGTATATTGGATGGATACAGCTGCTGTATAGGGCCCCAGTGGCGAGCGTGGTCACGAACAGACAGAGGTCTGATTACTTCCGTTTTCATAGAGGGACGGGGCAGGGGTGTCCCCTGTCTCCGTTACTGTTTGCATTGGCGATTGAGCCCCTGGCCATAGCACTGAGGGGCTCCAGGAAGTGGAGGGGAGGAGAAGAACACCGGGTATCCTTGTATGCAGATGATTTATTGCTGTATGTTGTGGACCCAGTGGATGGGATGCCTGAGATAATGCAGACACTCAGGGAGTTTGGGGAATTTTCGGGGTACAAATTGAATATGGGTAAGAGTGTGAGTTGTTTGTGGTGCATCCGGGGGAGCAGAGCAGGGGAATAGATGACTTACCGCTGAGGAAGGTGACAAGAGATTTCCGGTACTTAGGGATTCAGATAGCCAGGAGTTGGGGAACCTTACACCGGCTTAATCTAACAAGGTTGGTGGAACAGATGGAGGAGGATTTTAAGAGATGGGACATGGTGCCCCTGTCACTGGTGGGTAGGGTGCAGGCGGTCAAAATGGTAGTCCTCCCGAGATTCCTCTTTGTGTTTCAGTGCCTTCCGGTGATGGTCACGAAGGCTTTTTTCAAGAGAATTGAGAAAAGTGTCATGAGTTTTGTGTGGGCTGGGAAGACCCCGAGAGTGAGGAGGGGGTTCTTGCAGCGTAGCAGGGATAGGGGGGGACTGGCACTACCGAGCCTAAGTGAATACTACTGGGCCGCCAATATCTCAATGGTGTGTAAGTGGATGGGAGAAGGGGAGGGAGCGGCGTGGAAGAGATTGGAGATGGCGTCCTGCAAAGGAACCAGCCTACAAGCAATGGTGATGGCGCCGTTGCCGTTCTCCCTGAAGAAATACACCACAAGTCCAGTGGTGGCAACACTAAAAATTTGGGGGCAGTGGAGACAACATAGGGGAAGGACGGGAGCCTCGGTGCGGTCCCCGATAAGAAATAACCATAGGTTTGTCCGGGGAGAATGGATGGGGGATTTGGAGCATGGCAGAGAGCGGGGGTTGTGCAACTGAGAGATCTGTTCGTAGACGGGACGTTTGCGAGTCTGGGAGCGCTGACGGAAAAATATGGGTTGCCCCAAGGGAATGTATTTCGGTACATGCAACTGAGGGCTTTTGTGAGGCAACAGGTGAGGGAATTCCCGCAGCTCCAGACGCAGGAGGTTCAGGATAGAGTGATCTCAGGGACATGGGTGGGGGATGGTAGGGTGTCGGATATATACAGGGAAATGAGGGACGAGGGGGAGATCATGGTGGATGAGCTGAAGGGGAAATGGGAAGAGGAGCTGGGGGAAGAGATTGAGGAGGGGCTGTGGGCTGATGCCCTACGTAGGGTAAACACGTTGTCCTCGTGCGCCAGGCTAAGCCTGATACAATTCAAGGTTTTACACAGGGCGTATATGACAGGAGCATGGCTCAGTAAATTTTTCGGGGTAGAGGATAGGTGTGGGAGATGCTCGAGAAGCCCAACAAACCACACCCACATGTTTTGGTCATGTCCGGCACTACAGGGGTTCTGGGTGGGGGTGGCAAAGGTGCTTTCGAAGGTGGTGGGGGTCCGGGTCGAGCCAGGCTGGGGGTTGGCTATATTCAGGGTTGCAGAAGAGCCGGGAGTGCAGGAGGCGAGAGAGGCTGATGTTTTGGCCTTTGCGTCCCTAGTAGCCCGGCGCAGGATATTGTTAATGTGGAAGGAAGCCAAACCCCCGGGCGTGGAGACCTGGATAAACGACATGGCAGGGTTTATAAAGTTAGAACGGATAAAGTTCGCGCTAAGGGGTTCGGCTCAAGGGTCCACCAGGCGGTGGCAACCGTTCATTGACTACCTCGCAGAACGATAAAGGAAATGGGAAGGTAACAGCAGCAACCCGGTGGGGGGGGGGGGGGGGGGGGCGGGTCCTCAGGGGTGTTTTTGTATAAATATTTGTATTAGGCTATGTATAGTGGATTGTTTGATTTTATTTTTGGAGAGTTATTATTTTTGATAGGGCAGTTGCCATTTAGTTTATGTATTATTTATTTATTTGTTAAAAACGGCCACTGTTATTTATACTGTTTTACTGTTGTAAAAAGGGAAAACCTTTGTATTGTTTTGTTTGGCCAAACAATTTTGAATAAAATTTTTGTAAGGGCCCCGAAGAATCCAGCACGAGTTTTAAGGATACAAAATAATAACGTTTATTTACTATAACAATATATACATAATAGTAGCAGTAACTTCCCTTGCTACCTTCTCCTTCCTCCTGGTTCCTGGACTGGCCAGCTTATTTATAGTAGGAGTTTCTCCGCCCCCCTCATTGGGGAAGTTCATACTCCCATAGGATTGTGGGATAGTCATTAGTCCCCAGCCAATCGTCAGTAGGCAGGTGATAACATCCCTCCCCCCCAAAGTCCAAGGAATCCACCGTAGGCCCTGGCGAAGGAAGGCGTCAAACTCGTTTGGCCGCAGGCCGGACGCCATTTGCACGCGGCACTGGATCAGGCGGCGTATAACGAGACGGAGACCGCCGCTTCCGTGATGAACGGCGCGGTTGTACATCCACGGCCTGTGGACCCGAGGATTCCCCCTCTGATTCATCCTGTGTCTCCATCTCGGAGTCAGAGTCTGCTGCCTCCGTCATGTCAGCGTCTCTATCCCCATTCGGTCCCATGACGACCTGCGCAGGCTTCGAGTGAGGCACCAGTGGAAGATTTGGAGGACTACCTTCCCTTGTTTCTGGTCTTTGCCGCTGTTGAACTGAGCTCCGGGGGCGGGGAATCTTTTGCGGGGATGATCTTCTGGACCGGACGTGGTCTACATGTTTTCGCTGGAGACGACCCTGGGCTTGCACTTGGTACGATATAGGGCCCGTTTGGCGAAAGATTACACCAGGAACCCATTGGGCACCACCAGCAAAATTCCGCACGAATACTGGGTCACCGGGCGCAAACTGCCGAATCGGACGATGCCGAGACAATCCCGGTCCCTGCCGTTCTGGTGTGCGGCGTACTTTTGCGCCAATGTCCGGGAAGACCATACTAAGGCGGGTGCGAAGTCTCCGGCCCACTAGGAGTTCTGCGGGAGCTACCCCAGTCACTGTATGGGGGGTGGTCCTGTACGTAAACAAAAACCGAGCCAGTCTCGTGTCCATTGATCCGGAAGACTGCTTCTTTAGGCCTCTTTTGAATGTTTGCACTGCACGCTCTGCCAACCCATTTGAAGCCGGGTGGTAAGGGGCAGTGCGGATATGGCGGATGCCGTTCATCTTTGTAAACCTAGCAAACTCCTCACTCGTGAATGGAGTGCCATTATCCGTGACCAGCATCTCGGGGAGGCCATGCGTACTAAATGATAAACGCATTTTATCAATTGTTGCGCAGGATGTTGTCCCCTGCATCTTATGCACCTCCAGCCATTTGGACTGGGCGTCAATTAGTAGAAGGAACATGGATCCCTGAAAAGGGCCTGCGAAATCTGCATGCAAGCATGCCCAAGGCCGCCCTGGCCATTCCCAGTGATGTAGGGGCGCGGCCGGCGGAAGCTTCTGATGCTCCTGGCAAATGGAGCAGTTTTGGGCCACCTTCTCAATGTCGGTGTCGAGGCCTGGCCACCAGACATAACTCCGGGCCAACATTTTCATCTTGGTCACGCCCGGATGCCCATTGTGCAAGTCTGATAATATCAGCTCCTGGCCTTTTTCCGGGACAATCACACGCGTCCCCCACAAGAGGATGCCGTCTTCCACGCTGAACTCTGACAGCTTGGAGGAAAATGCCCGCAACTCGCCTGGGAGCTGTCTATGCTGCCCACCATACAGGACTATGTGCCGAACCTTTGACAAGACTGGCTCCGTCTGGGTCCACTCACGGATCTGTGATGCCGTGACAGGCAAGGTGTCCATAAAATTTAGGGTTGCAACCACCTCACCGGTCGTGGGGGTCGACATGGGGCCGGTCGATAAAGGCAATCGGCTCAGTACGTCGGCATTTGCTATCTGCGTACCTGGTTTGTGCTCCAGAGAATACTCATATGCAGCAAGCAACAAAGCCCAGCGCTGGATCCGTGCAGAAGCAATGGGCGGTATTGTCTTATCCTCTCTGAAGAGTCCCAGCAGGGGCTTATGATCAGTCACGATAGTGAAATGGCGGCCGTACACATACTGGTGGAAGCGTTTCACCGCGAAAACCACTGCCAGGCCCTCCTTCTCGATCTGCGCGTACTTTTTCTCCGCTGCAGTCAATGTGCGGGAGGCGAAAGCTATCGGTCGCTCGGCCCCGTTCTCCATCTTGTGGGACAGGACAGCCCCAATACCATACGGGGATGCATCACATGTGACGAGCAAAGGCTTTCCCGGATCATAGTGGGTTAGTAACCCAGACGACGACAATTGTTGCTTTACCCGCCGGAAAGCGGTTTCTTGCGGCTGACCCCAAACCCAGGTGTGATTTTTCTTTAGCAGCAGGTGCAAGGGGCCCAGCGTAGTTGCCAGATTGGGGAGGAACTTCCCGTAATAGTTTACGAGCCCGAGAAAAGAACGAAGATGCGAAGCGTCAGTCGGGGTGGGGGCATGTTGAATTGCACGCACCTTCTCTGCGACGGGATGCAGACCCTCGCGGTCCACCCGATTACCTAGGTAGACTACTTCTTTTGCCTGAAATACGCACTTTGTGTGACGTAAACGGACTCCAGCCTCCGAAAGGCATCTAAGGACAGCCTCCAGATTTTCCAAATGCTCTTGCTCCGACGTCCCTGTAATCAAGACGTCATCTAGGTAGACAGCCACACGTGGTAAACCTCTCAAAATGCCCTCCATAACACGTTGAAAAATTGCGCAGGCAGAGGATACTCCAAAGGGCAACCGTGTATATTCATACAGGCCCCGGTGTGTGTTAATTGTTACATATGGTCGGGAGGCAGGGTCCAGCTCCAACTGCAGGTAGGCGTGACTCATATCTAATTTTGTGAATGAGAGTCCACCTGCAAGTTTCGCGTAGAGATCCTCTATGCGAGGCATTGGATATCGGTCGAGTCGGGAAACTGTATTCACTGTAACTTTATAGTCACCACACAAGCGAACTGTGGCATCTGGCTTCATTACTGGTACAATTGGTGCTGCCCAGTCAGCAAAACGGACGGGCCAGATAATACCCAAACGAGTGAGCTCCCCTTCTACCTTCTCGAGCAAGGCGTAAGGCACTGGCCGCGCCCGGAAATAGCGCGGCGTGGCTCCTGGTTCAACTTGGATATGGGCTACGGCCCCTTTTATTTTCCCCAAACCAGGCTGGAATACCTCTGGGTATCGTCCTAGCACATCAGTCAACCCTCCAGAAACTGTTTGGAGGATGTGCTGCCATTGCAACCGCAAATGGCGCAACCAGTCCCGACCCAACAGGCTGGGCCCATGGCCACGCACTACGATAAGTGGGAAACACCCCTCCTGGCGTCCATAGACAACAGGGGTCATTGTAGTTCCTGCAATGTCCAGTGGTTCCCCCGTGTAGGTGGCCAACCTGGCCTGTGAGTCAGTTAATGTAAGGGTCTGTATACCCTGCTTGATGCGGTCGAATGTCCTCTGGGCGATCACGGAGACCGCTGCGCCAGTGTCCAACTCCATCTCCAGTGGGTGCCCATTGACCCGTACTGTCACCTTAATGGGGGCCACACGGGGAGCTGCCACACAATGCAGCTGCAGGCAGTCGTCCTCCGTCTCCACGTCCTCAGGAGTGGTCGCCTCAGGTTCATCCACATGGAAGGTACGGCCTCTGGGCTGGTCCCAGTTACGGCCCCTGGGCTGGTCCCAGTTTCGATCGGAACGACGGCGCCTCTGGCGTCCCCAGGACCGCCGTCCGCGACGGGGCCGGCGCCTACAAGTCTGACACGGACATGGCTCCTCATCCATTGGCTCTGGAGAAGGCTCCCTTCGGGGAGGAATGTCCGATGGCCACTGGCGTCGGTCTGGTCGTTGCCTCGCCCAAGGTACCGCAGAAGTGCGGGGGGACGTTTTTGGGCGGAAAGGGTTGCGCCTCAAGGCATGCACTTCCATTCCCTGTAGCTCCTGTACTCCTCGCTCTGCGCTCTCTCGGGACAAGACTATTTGTATTGCCTGTTGAAAAGTCAATGTTGGCTCCTCTAACAACTTTCTCTGGGTGGCCGCATTGTTAATACCGCAAACCAAACGGTCGCGTAACATTTCTGACAAGGTCTCACCATAGTCACAGTATTCCGCAATCCCGCCTAGCCTGGATAAAAAAAAAATCGGCAAGGGATTCTCCAGGGGTCCTCTCAGCGGTATTAAACCGGTAACGCTGGACTATCGTGGACGGGGTTGGGTTAAAGTGTTGCCCCACTATATTCACAAGTTCGTCAAACGTTTTGGTGTCCGGCGCAGCTGGGTACATAAGGCTCCTAATCACCCCAAACGTATGCGGCCCGCAGGCGGTGAGCAATATGACCACCTGGCGCTCATTTTCAGTGATATTGTTTGCCCGGAAATAGTAACGCATCCGTTGTGTGTACTGGTTCCAGCTTTCCAGCGCAGCATCAAAAACATCCAAACGTCCGTACAGAGGCATGGTATAATAGAAAACAACTTCCAACCTGTATCCAACAAAAATCCAGGGAGATGGCTTCAGCAGTGTAGACAGCTATTCACGTTTACCTTCGTCGCCAGTTTTGTAAGGGCCCCGAAGAATCCAGCACGAGTTTTAAGGATACAAAATAGTAACGTTTATTTACTATAACAATATATACATAACAGTAGCAGTAACTTCCCTTGCTACCTTCTCCTTCCTCCTGGTTCCTGGACTGGCCAGCTTATTTATAGTAGGAGTTTCTCCGCCCCCCTCATTGGGGAAGTTCATACTCCCATAGGATTGTGGGATAGTCATTAGTCCCCAGCCAATCGTCAGTAGGCAGGTTATAACAAAAATATATTTAAAAAAATATATATATTTTTAAAAAGAAGAAAATCCCATCCAAGAGACTTAGAACCAAATAAAATAAACCAATTCTTGGCTGTACCAAGATGGCGCCGGAGTGAGGCGACTCTCTGCGAGCTCTCCCAAACATCCAGTGTTTACTTAACTTATACTCGTTCTAATCTTTTAAAAATTAATTCTAAAACTAACATTATTACTAACCTCTCTCTTTTATCTTCTCTTGCAGGCTTGAACATCCTCCCTGGCCCTTGGAGACCTTTTGACCCGACCCGACCTGACCTCCGCGACCTGGAAGAAGATCGGGCCCAAACCGGAAGTGAAGCCCCGACCTCGATTTGGAGCCGACCCGGACCTCGGAGCTCCCAACCCGGCCTAACTACCGACGCTAGCCCCCGGATCGCCTTGCCCAATCCCCGGAGCTCCCGACCCGACCCCCGACAGCAAGACCCGGCCCAACGCGACCCCCAGAGACCCGCCCAGCGACCCGACTCAGAGAGGCCCACCCAACAACCCGACCTACCTGGTGATGGAAGAAAGAAAAATCCGCGTGGAGACCCGACCAGGCCTACTTCAAGATCCGACCCCAGGAACGCCCAGGGAGGGAACAGACCACGGGATCCAGCCCAACATGCCTCAGGAAGCCCCTGTCCATGACCCAGGACCCCCAAAACGGCGGAGACTCCGCGTGAGGACCCAAACACACTGCAAGGTAGTCCCATGCCCGCAGAACGCCGGGACCCATCCGGATTGCAAACATGCCCCCCTAGCAACCCCTCTACCTCAACTAGCGCCCGGGACCCTGCCAGACGCGACCCCAGATACGTAAACAGCGCCCTGGTCCCCGCCAGCGCCCTGGACCCCGCCAGACGCAACCACATACCTTCCACAATATGAGAAATGAGCATTTTATGTTGTTTTTACATGTTGTTTTTACATGAATAACTCTGGTTCACAAATAAGATGTCAACAATAGTGCTTGATGGGAAATAAGATGTCAAGTGGAGTTTTGTGTAAGCTGCAGTGCCCAAGTTGTTGTAACTGTGTACGTGACTGACCTTCAGGAATGAACAGGATTTACAATAACAGAATGCAGGTGCAGATGGGGGCCTCATTCTAAATCATTTTAATTGACGGTTCAAGGATGTACCAGGAGCTAACAGAAACCACTGCTAGGCGAAGCAAGGTGGAAGCCAAAATGAACATAACAAGTCCAAACAAGGAATCACTGATAAGGAAACTGCCATCAAGGCAGAGAGTGGGGCGTGTTTCTCAGAGATTGTACATAAAAAAACAATGCTGTGTTAATTCTGTGTGTCTGCTAATGTTGACAAGCGGCACCCGTTCTTGCAAGATCGATTGAATAAAATACTTCTTCAGAATTTGGCTAAGTGTAAATTATTATCAAGTGAGCGGTGTTTCTCACAACAAGAGCTGACATCTGCCATCGGATCCCAGGATCATCCAGCAGCAGCCGCCGACCGAGGAAGCGAGGGAAACGCAGCGGTCTGCAGGTTAGACTGAAGCAATGGGGTTTCAAGACCCCTCTCCCCAGCATACTCCTGGCAAACGTCCAAGCGATCGAAAACAAGCTGGATGAACTTAACGCCAGACTTACCTCTCAGAGGGAAGTAAGAGACTGCTGTGTGCTCTGTTTCACAGAGACACGGCTCACCCCCGCCTCACCGGACTGTGCCATACAACCTGAAGGCTTCTCAATTCACCGGGCGGACCGCACGGAATCATCAGGCAAAGCGAAGGGGGGAGGGGTTTGCCTCCTCATCAACTCCTCCTGGTGCTTGGATGTGACGACTCTGGCGACCTACTGCTCCCCAGACCTGGAATAGCTGACCGTGAAGTGCTGCCCATATTATCTTCCACGTGAGTTCACTTCAACCACCATCACGGCGGTCTACATCCCACCCCAGGCAGAAGTGAGGAAGGCGCTGGACGAACTATACACAGTAATAAACAACTACGAAACAGAACACCCGGAGGCCTTGTTCATCGTGGCCGGAGACTTCAACAAGGCCAACCTCAAGCGTGTACTGCCAAAACTGGGTTGCTGCTGCTAAGGGGAAGGGGGAGCTGTTACGGGATGGGATGGTCGGGACGGGAGGGCACTGTCCGGGGGATAAGCGGGTGCGTGGGAACCGGGTGAGGAGCTGGTCTAAAAAAGGGGATGGCTAGTTGACGAGGGGGGAGGGTAAAGAGCCCCCCAACCCGGTTGATCACGTGGAACGTGAGAGGGTTGAATGGGCCGATTAAGAGGGCAAGGGTATTTGCGCACCAAAAGAAGCTAAAGGCAGACGTGGTCATGCTTCAGGAGACGCACCTGAAACTGGCAGATCAGGTCAGATTAAGAAAAGGATGGGTGGGACAGGTATTCTACTCGGGCTTGGATGCGAAAAATAGAGGGGTGGCAATACTGGTGGGGAAACGGGTATTGTTTGAGGCGAAGACCACAGTGGTGGACAGTGGGGGTAGATACGTGATGGTGAGTGGCAGACTGCAAGGTGAGGCGGTGGTGCTGGTGAACGTATATGCCCCGAACTGGGATGATGCAAACTTTATGAAGCATATGTTGGGGCGCATCCCGGACCTGGAGATGGGAAAGTTGGTAACGGGGGGGGACTTCAACACGGTGCTGGACCCAGGGCTGGACCGATCCAGACCTAGGACCGGGGGGAGGCCGGCAGCGGCCAAGGTGCTTAAGGGCTTTATGGAGCAGATGGGAGGAGTGGATCCCTGGAGATTTACTAGACCAAGGAGTAAAGAGTTTTCCTTCTTCTCCTATGTCCACAAAGTGTACTCCCGGATAGACTTCTTTGTCCTGGGAAGGGAGCTGATCCCGAAGGTGGCAGGAACGGAGTATTCGGCTATAGCCATTTCAGATCATGCCCCACATTGGGTAGATCTGGAAGTAGGAGAGGAAAAGGAGCAGCGCCCACTCTGGAGATTAGATATGGGACTGTTGGTGGACGAGGGGGTATGTGTAAGGGTGAGGGGATGTATTGAAAGGTACCTAGAGATCAATGATGACGGAGAGGTCCAGGTGGGAGTGGTCTGGGAGGTGCTGAAGGCGGTGGTTAGAGGGGAGCTGATCTCCATAAAGGCCCATAAGGGGAAACAAGAGGGTAAAGAAAGGGAGAGATTGTTGGGGGAGATTTTGAGGGTGGATAGGCAATATGTGGAGGCTCCAGATGAAGGGTTATACAGGGAAAGACGGAGATTGCACACGGACTTTGACTTGTTGACCACGGGTAAGGCGGAGGCACAATGGAGGAAGGCACAGGGAGTGCAGTATGAATATGGAGAGAAGGCGAGCCGGCTGCTGGCCCAACAACTTAGGAAGAGGGGGGCGGCGAGAGAGATCGGAGGGGTTAGAGACGAGGAGGGAAAGATGGAACGGGGAGCGGAGAGGGTGAACGGGGTGTTTAAGGTATTTTATGAGAGGCTATATAAGGCTCAACCCCCGGAAGGGAAAGAGGGAATGATGCGTTTCCTAGACCAGCTGGGGTTCCCGAAGGTTGAGGAACAGGAGATGACAGGACTGGGAGCGCAGATTGAGGTGGAGGAGGTGGTAAAAGGAATTGGGAACATGCAGGCAGGGAAGGCCCCGGGACCGGATGGGTTCCCGGTGGAGTTCTATAGGAAATACGTGGACCTGCTGGCCCCACTTCTGACGAGAACCTTTACTGAGGCTAGGGAAAGGGGGACACTACCCCAGACGATGTCGGAGGCGGCGATATCGCTGATCCGGAAAAGAGACAAAGACCGGCTGCAGTGCGGGTCATACAGGCCCATTTCCCTCTTGAACGTAGATGCCAAGCTTTTGGCCAGGGTGATGGCGACGAGGATAGAGGACTGTGTCCCTGGGGTGGTGCATGATGATCAAACGGGGTTTTTTAAAGGGAGGCAATTGAATGCTAATATACGGAGGCTGTTGGGGGTGATGATGATGCACCCGCCGGAGGGGGAGGTGGAGATAGTGGTGGCGATGGATGCAGAGAAAGCATTTGATAGAGTGGAGTGGGACTACCTGTGGGAAGTACTGAGGAGATTTGGATTTGGAGAGGGGTTCATCAGATGGGTTCAGCTCCTGTACAGGGCCCCGATGGCAAGTGTAATTACAAATAGGCAACGATCTGACCACTTCCGACTATATAGGGGTACAAGACAGGGATGTCCCCTGTCCCCGTTACTGTTTGCGTTGGCAATTGAGCCATTGGCCATAGTGCTGAGGGGCTCTAGGAAGTGGAGGGGGGTACTTAGAGGAGGAGAAGAGCATCGGGTGTCATTATACGCGGATGATTTGTTGTATGTCGCGGACCCAGTGGAGGGGATGCCTGAGATAATGCAGACACTCAGGGAGTTTGGAGAATTTTCAAGATATAAGTTGAATATGGGGAAGAGTGAACTGTTTGTGATGCACCCCGGGGAACAGGGCAGGGGAATAGTCGATTTCCCGTTGAGGAGGGTAATAAGAGATTTCCGGTATTTAGGGATCCAGGTGGCCAGGAACTGGGGAACCTTGCATAAGCTGAACTTGGCATGACTGGTAGAGCAGATGGAAGAGGACTTTAGGAGGTGGGACATGGCGCCCCTGTCATTGGCGGGCAGGGTGCAGGCGGTTAAAATGGTGGTCCTTCCGAGGTTTCTTTTTGTGTTCCAGTGCCTCCCTGTACTGATTACAAAGGCCTTTTTAAAAAAGGTGGACAAGAGTATTATGAGCTTTGTGTGGGCTGGAAAGACCCCAAGAGTAAAGAGGGGGTTCCTGCAGCGCAATAGGGACAGAGGGGGACTGGCACTGCCGAGTCTAAGTGATTAGTATTGGGCCGCCAACGTGTCAATGATATGTAAGTGGATGAGGGAAGGGGAAGGAGCGGCGTGGAAAAGACTGGAGATGGCGTCCTGTAGGGGAACTAGCTTAAAAGCACTGGCGACGGTGCCGTTACCGTTCTCCCCGAAAAAATACACCACAAACCCAGTGGTGGTGGCAACTCTGAAAATTTGGGGGCAGTGGAGACAACATAAGGGAGTGACGGGTGCCTCAGTGTGGTCCCCGATAAGGAACAACCATAGGTGGGGGATAGATGGGGGATTTAAATCTTGGCAGCGAGCAGGAATTGCGAAATTGAAGGACTTGTTCTTAGACGGGACGTTCGCGAGTCTGGGAGCACTGACAGAAAAATATGGGTTGCCACCTGGGAATGCATTTCGCTATATGCAAGTGAGGGCATTTGTGAGGCAACAGGTGAGGGAATTTCCGCAGCTCCCGGCGCAAGAGATTCAGGACAGAGTGATTTCGGGGGCATGGGTGGGTGATGGTAGTGTCAGATATATATAGGGAAATGAGAGACGAGGGGGAGACGATGGTAGAGGAGCTGAAGGGAAAATGGGAGGAGGAGCTGGGGGAAGAGATTGAGGAGGGGCTGTGGGCAGATGCCCTAAGTAGGATAAACTCTTCATCCTCGTGTGCCAGGCTCAGCCTGATACAATTCAAGGTTCTACACAGGGCGCATATGACGGGAGCAAGGCTGAGTAGATTTTTTGGAGTGGAGGATAGGTGCGGGAGATGCGCGGGAAGCCCGTCGAACCACACCCACATGTTTTGGTCATGTCCGGTATTGCATGGGTTCTGGGTGGGTGTGGCAAAAGTGATCTCGAAGGTGGTGGGGGTCCGGGTCAAACCAAGCTGGGGGTTGGCTATATTTGGGGTTGCAGATGAGCCGGGAGTGCAGGAGGCGAGAGAGGCCGACGTGTTGGCCTTTACGTCCCTAGTAGCCCGGCGAAGGATTCTACATATGTGGAAAGAAGCTAAGCCCCCGGGTGTGGAGGCCTGGATCAACGACATGGCAGGGTTTATAAAACTGGAGCGGATAAAATATGCATTAAGAGGTTCGGCTCAGGGGTTCACCGGGCGGTGGCAACCGTTCCTCGACTATCTCGCAGAGCGATAAGGGAAAATAGGAAAGGCAGCAGCAGCAGCCCAGGGGGGAAGGGGGGGGGGGCCTCATTTGGGTCTTCAGGGGTTTTATGTGTGTGTTTATATATTAGTTATTTATATTTGATTTCACAAAGTTACTATTTTAGTTATTATTTCTGTCGTTTCTTATTTTGTTGTTGGCAGTTGCCGTTAGTTAGCATATTATTTATTTAAAAAACGATCAATGTATATATTATTACAAAGTTGTAAAATGGGAAATTTTTGTTTGATCGAAAAACTTTAATAAAATATATTTTTTTAAAAAAAGAGTGTACTGCCAAAATTCCACCAGCACATCTCCTGTCCCACCAGAGGCGACAACACTCTTGACCACTGCTACTCAAAAATCAAGGGCGCCTACCGTTCCATCCCCCGACCGCACTTTGGGAAATCAGACCATAAGACGGTGCTCCTTGTCCCGGCATACAAGCAGAAACTCAAGCGGGAGAATCCAGCTAGAAGGTTGTGCAGTGTTGGTCCGAGGAGACAGAAGAGCTCTTACATGACTGCTTAGAGACAGTGGCTGGTCCATATTTAAGAACTCAGCGAACAACTTAAATGAGTATGCCACCACCGTCACAGACTTCATCAGCAAATGTATGGACGACTGCGTGCCAAAGAAAGCAGTATGTGCGTTCCCCAACCGGAAACCATGGCTTAATCGCGAGATTGACTCCCTACTGAAGGACAGATCTGAGGCGTTCAAGGCAGACGACCCTGACCTATACAAGAAATCCAGGTACGACCTCCGCAAAGCCATCAGAGATGCCAAGAGAGAATATCAAACCAAGCTAGAGTCACAGACAGATGCTCGGCAGTTGTGGCAAGGACTAAACAACATAACGGGCTACAAAGCAAAGCCAAACAGTATCTCTGGCAGCTGCGCACCCCTCCCCGATGAACTCAATGCATTCTATGCTCGGTTCGAACAGGTAACCAACAATCCGCTGTCAAGTGCCCCAGCAGCCCATAATTCACCCATACCCACCATCACGGCTTCCAAAGTCAGATTGGCCTTCCTGAAAGTGAACCCTCGAAGGCGACGGACCCGGACGGGATCCCTGGTCGTGCACTCAGAGCCTGTGCGGACCAGCTGGCAGAGGTATTCGTGGACATTTTTAACCTGTCCCTACTCCACTCCGAGGTCCCCACCTGCTTGAAGAAGGCCACCATCATACCGGTATCAAAGAAGAACCAGGCAACATGCCTCAATGACTACCGACCAGTGGCCCTGACTCCAGTCATAATGAAGTGCTTCGAGAGGTTGATCATGAAGCGCATCACCTCCATACTCCCAGAACGCCTTGATCCACTGCAATTCGCATACCGCTGCAACCAGTCCACATCAGACACCATTTCCCTGGCCCTACACTCATCCCTAGAGAATCTCGAAAACAAGGACTCCTACATCAGACTCCTATTTATTGACTACAGCTCCGCCTTCAACACCATAATCCCAGCCAAGCTCATATCAAAGCTCCAAAACCTAGGACTTGGCTCCCCACTCTGCAACTTGATCCTCGATTTTCTGACCAACAGACCACAATCAGTAAGAATGAACAACACCTCCTCCACAATAGTCCTCAACACCGGCGCCCCGCAAGGCTGCGTACTTGGCCCCCTACTCTACTCCCTGTACACACACGACTGCGTGGCAAAACTTGGTTCCAACTCCATCTACAAGTTTGCTGATGATACGACGATAGTGGGCCGGATCTCGATAATGACGAGTCCGAATACAGGAGGGAGATAGAGAATCTAGTGGAGTGGTGCAGCGACAACAATCTCTCCCTCAACGCCAGCAAAACTAAAGAGCTGGTAATTGACTTCAGGAAGCAAAGTACTGTACATACCCCTGTCAGCATCAACGGGGCCAAGGCGGAGATGGTTCGCAGTTTCAAATTCCTAGGAGTGCACATCTCCAAAATTCTGTCCTGGTCCACCCACGTCAACGCTACCACGAAGAAAGCACAAGGCCTATACTTCCTCAGGAAACTAAGGAAATTTGGCATGTCCACATTAACCCTTACCAACTTTTACAGATGCACCATCGAAAGCATCCTATCGGGCTGCATCACAGCCTGGAATGGCAACTGCTCGGTCCAGGACCGCAAGAAACTTCAGAGAGTCGTGAACACCGCCCAGTCCATCACACGAACCTGCCTCCCATCCATTGACTCCATCTACACCTCCCGCTGCCTGGGGAAAGCGGGCAGCATAATCAAAGATCCCTCCCACCCGGCTTACTCACTCTTCCAACTTCTTCCATCGGGCAGGAGATACAGAAGTCTGAGAACACGCACGAACAGACTCAAAAACAGCTTCTTCCCCACTGTCACCAGAATCCTAAATGACCCTCTTATGGACTGACCTCGTTAACACTACACCCTGTATGCTTCATCCGATGCCAGTGCTTATGTAGTTACATTGTATATGCTGTGTTGCCCTATTATGTATTTTCTTTTATTCCCTTTTCTTCCCATGTACTTAATGATCTGTTGAGCTGCTCGCAGAAAAATACTTTTCACTGTACCTCGGTACACGTGACAATAAACAAATCCAATCCAATCCAACACAGTGTTGTGAGGCTGTGAGATTGTGAGGCAGGGTCAGTGATTGAGGGAGAATGTTCTGGAATTCTGCACACCTGCTTCTCAGCCTCTTACCCAATCCAGATCTCAGTGCAAAGTGTGGAATTCAAATAGCCCCGAAAATAATGATGGTGCCGCCGTGAAATATATTCAACAACCTTCACTTTGCGAATGAAATCCTTGTTTTGAGGCGACACAGAGTGAATTGTCCGGGGATTATTATGAAATAGTGATTGATGTGCGATTACAGACTGGGTCCAAACCAGGACCCATCCCTCAATTCAGGAAGTCAGTGAAAAGCGAAAGTGAAAGTTTCCAGGGCGGGACGAGCTGTTGTTGGGAACATTTTTCCTCTTCACAGATCTGTTGGGAAAAGGCGGAAAGTCTTGGATCAGGTTGTGGGAAAGTCCGAGGTGAGTCCCAAATCTTTATTTTGGGGAGGGTTTATTTCCTGTGGGATTGGGTGTTTTTTATTCAGGCTGAAAGGTGCCGATCAAATGGAAGGAATTGAAGTGGGAGCGGCTGCAGGTTGTCCAGGGAGAAACTTTCCAAACTGTGCAGTGCTGGAGAGAGAGTGGAAGTGGCTCCTCTCAGGAGAAGGGAGCGGGAGCCAGAGGAGATTTCCAACCTGAAACCGTCAGAGTCAAACCCGCGACCAGAGAGAGAGACGGAGATGAAAAGGAGGAACAGAGTCTTGTGACGGTCATTCCATTAAACTTGACACATTTATATTTCTAATAACCCAACCCTGTCGGTAGTTGTGGCGCCTCCTTTCTGGAAACAAATCTTTAATTTCAGAGTTTCTCTTGTGCTAAAACCTCCGATTCCATTCTGTCCCATCGCAGATGTTTCACCTCTGAGAGCGGTGACTTCAGCTGCTGCACCCCCCCCCCCCCTCAACAAACTCCCCCCCCCCTCAACAAACTCCCCCCCCCCTCAACAAACTCCCCCCCCCCCCCCCCCCCCCTCAACAAACTCCCCCCCCCCCCCCTCAACAAACTCCCCCCCCCCCCTCAACAAACTCCCCCCACCCCCCTCAACAAACTCCCCCCCCCCTCAACAAACTCCCCCCCCCCCAACAAACTCCCCCCCCCCTCAACAAACTCCCCCCCCCCCCCTCAACAAACTCCCCCCCCCCCCCTCAACAAACTCCCCCCCCCCCTCAACAAACTCCCCCCCCCCCCCCCCCTCAACAAACTCCCCCCCCCCCCCCCTCAACAAACTCCCCCCCCCCCCTCAACAAACTCCCCCCCCCCCCTCAACAAACTCCCCCCCCCCCCTCAACAAACTCCCCCCCCCCCCTCAACAAACTCCCCCCCCCCCTCAACAAACTCCCCCCCCCCCCTCAACAAACTCCCCCCCCCCCCTCAACAAACTCCCCCCCCCCCCAACAAACTCCCCCCCCCCAACAAACTCCCCCCCCCCCCCTCAACAAACTCACCCCCCCCCCTCAACAAACTCACCCCCCCCCCTCAACAAACTCCCCCCCCCTCAACAAACTCCCCCCCCTCAACAAACTCCCCCCCCCTCAACAAACTCCCCCCCCCCCTCAACAAACTCCCCCCCCCCCCTCAACAAACTCCCCCCCCCTCAACAAACTCCCCCCCCTCAACAAACTCCCCCCCCCCTCAACAAACTCCCCCCCCCCCCCTCAACAAACTCCCCCCCCCCCCCTCAACAAACTCCCCCCCCCCCCTCAACAAACTCCCCCCCCTCAACAAACTCCCCCCCCTCAACAAACTCCCCCCCCCTCAACAAACTCCCCCCCCCTCAACAAACTCCCCCCCCCTCAACAAACTCCCCCCCCTCAACAAACTCCCCCCCCCCTCAACAAACTCCCCCCCCCTCAACAAACTCCCCCCCCCCTCACAAACTCCCCCCCCCCTCAACAAACTCCCCCCCCCTAACAAACTCCCCCCCCCCCTCAACAAACTCCCCCCCCCCCCTCAACAAACTCCCCCCCCCCCTCAACAAACTCCCCCCCCCCCCCTCAACAAACTCCCCCCCCCCCCTCAACAAACTCCCCCCCCCCCCTCAACAAACTCCCCCCCCCCCCCCCAACAAACTCCCCCCCCCCCTCAACAAACTCCCCCCCCCCCTCAACAAACTCCCCCCCCCCCCTCAACAAACTCCCCCCCCCCTCAACAAACTCCCCCCCCCCCCTCAACAAACTCCCCCCCCCCCAACAAACTCCCCCCCCCCTCAACAAACTCCCCCCCCCCTCAACAAACTCCCCCCCCTCAACAAACTCCCCCCCCCCCTCAACAAACTCCCCCCCCCTCAACAAACTCCCCCCCCCTCAACAAACTCCCCCCCCCCCCTCAACAAACTCCCCCCCCCCCTCAACAAACTCCCCCCCCCCCTCACAAACTCCCCCCCCCCTCAACAAACTCCCCCCCCCCTCAACAAACTCCCCCCCCCCTCAACAAACTCCCCCCCCTCAACAAACTCCCCCCCCTCACAAACTCCCCCCCCCCAACAAACTCCCCCCCCTCAACAAACTCCCCCCCCCCCCTCAACAAACTCCCCCCCCCCCCCAACAAACTCCCCCCCCCCTCAACAAACTCCCCCCCCCCCCCCTCAACAAACTCCCCCCCCCCCCTCAACAAACTCCCCCCCCCCCCAACAAACTCCCCCCCCCCCCTCAACAAACTCCCCCCCCTCAACAAACTCCCCCCCCCCTCAACAAACTCCCCCCCCCCTCAACAAACTCCCCCCCCCCCTCAACAAACTCCCCCCCCCCCCCTCAACAAACTCCCCCCCCCCCCTCAACAAACTCCCCCCCCTCAACAAACTCCCCCCCCTCAACAAACTCCCCCCCCCTCAACAAACTCCCCCCCCCTCAACAAACTCCCCCCCCTCAACAAACTCCCCCCCCCTCAACAAACTCCCCCCCCCCTCAACAAACTCCCCCCCCCCTCAACAAACTCCCCCCCCCTCAACAAACTCCCCCCCCCCCCTCAACAAACTCCCCCCCCCTCAACAAACTCCCCCCCCCTCAACAAACTCCCCCCCCTCAACAAACTCCCCCCCCTCAACAAACTCCCCCCCCCTCAACAAACTCCCCCCCCCTCAACAAACTCCCCCCCCCCCCTCAACAAACTCCCCCCCTCAACAAACTCCCCCCCCCTCAACAAACTCCCCCCCCCTCAACAAACTCCCCCCCCCCCCCTCAACAAACTCCCCCCCTCAACAAACTCCCCCCCCCTCAACAAACTCCCCCCCCCTCAACAAACTCCCCCCCCCTCAACAAACTCCCCCCCCTCAACAAACTCCCCCCCCCTCAACAAACTCCCCCCCCCCCTCAACAAACCCCCCCCCTCAACAAACCCCCCCCCTCAACAAACCCCCCCCCTCAACAAACCCCCCCCCCTCAACAAACCCCCCCCCTCAACAAACCCCCCCCCTCAACAAACCCCCCCCTCCTCAACAAACCCCCCCCCTCAACAAACCCCCCCCTCAACAAACCCCCCCCTCAACAACCCCCCCCCTCAACAAACCCCCCCCCTCAACAAACCCCCCCCCTCAACAAACCCCCCCTCAACAAACCCCCCCTCAACAAACCCCCCCCTCAACAAACCCCCCCCTCAACAAACCCCCCCCCCCTCAACAAACCCCCCCCCCTCAACAAACCCCCCCCCCTCAACAAACCCCCCCCCCTCAACAAACCCCCCCCCCTCAACAAACCCCCCCCCTCAACAAACCCCCCCCCTCAACAAACCCCCCCCCCTCAACAAACCCCACCCCCCCTCAACAAACCCCACCCCCCCTCAACAAACCCCACCCCCCCCTCAACAAACCCCCCCACCTCAACAAACCCCCCACCCTCAACAAACCCCCCCCCCCTCAACAAACCCCCCCCCCTCAACAAACCCCACCCCCCCTCAACAAACCCCACCCCCCCTCAACAAACCCACCCCCCTCAACAAACCCCCCCGAACGCGCCCCCCCCCCCCGAAACGCGCCACCCCCCCCGAACGCGCCCCCCCCCCCCCGAACGCGCCACCCCCCCCCGAACGCGCCACCCCCCCCCCCGAACGCGCCACCCCCCCCGAACGCGCCACCCCCCCGAACGCGCCACCCCCCCCGAACGCGCCACCCCCCCCGAACGCGCCACCCCCCCCCGAACGCGCCACCCCCCCCGAACGCGCCACCCCCCCCGAACGCGCCACCCCCCCCGAACGCGCCACCCCCCCCGAACGCGCCACCCCCCCCCCGAACGCGCCACCCCCCCCGAACGCGCCACCCCCCCCCGAACGCGCCACCCCCCCCCGAACGTGCCACCCCCCCCCGAACGCGCCACCCCCCCCACCCTCCTGAACACCCTCACCCCCCACCCTCCTGAACACCCTCACCCCCCCCACCCTCCTGAACACCCTCACCCCCCCCACCCTCCTGAACACCCTCACCCCCCCACCCTCCTGAACACCCTCACCCCCCCACCCTCCTGAACACCCTCACCCCCCCACCCTCCTGAACACCCTCACCCCCCCTACCCTCCTGAACACCCTCACCCCCCCCACCCTCCTGAACACCCTCACCCCCCTCCTCCGATCCTCTCCTCCCCCTCCGAGCCTCTCCACTTTCCCCCCCCCTCCGAACCTCTCCACTTTCCCCCCCCCCCTCCGAACCTCTCCACTTCCCCCCCCCCCCTCCGAACCTCTCCACTTCCCCCCCCCCCCGAACCTCTCCACTTCCCCCCCCGAACCTCTCCACTCCCCCCCCCCCCCCCGAACCTCTCCACTTCCCCCCCCCCCCCGAACCTCTCCACTTCCCCCCCCCCGAACCTCTCCACTCCCCCCCCCCCCCCGAATCTCTCCACTTCCCCCCCCCCCCCGAACCTCTCCACTTCCCCCCCCCCCCCCCGAACCTCTCCACTTCCCCCCCCCCCCCGAACCTCTCCACTTCCCCCCCCCCGAACCTCTCCACTTCCCCCCCCCCCCCCCTCCAAACCTCTCCACTTTCCCCCCCCCCCTCCGAACCTCTTTCCCCCCTCCCCCACCGAACCTCTCCACTCCCCCACTTGCTTTAAGAGGGATAAGTGAGGGGCTTGATTTTGTTACCGTTATGACGGCTGGTTACCGTCAACTCCTGTGGGGGGCAAGGTGGGGAGGTTGGTTGGGGTATGGGGGTGGGGAGGGTTCAGGGATTGGTATTGGCTTTATTTGATTTTGTAATGTTACGTGTTTTAAATGTACAAAATGTTAAAATTTGAATAAAAATACTTATTTAAAAAATAAAGAATTCTAGAGTCAGCAGGCAGCACGTAGCACAGTGGTTAGCACTGTGGCTTCACAGCACCAGGGTCCCATGTTCGATTCCCCGCTGGGTCACTGTCTGTGTGGAGTCTGCACGTTCTCCCCGTGTCTGCGTGGGTTTCCTCCGGGTGCTCCGGTTTCCTCCCACAGTCCAAAGACGGGCAGGTTAGGTGGATTGGCCATGATAAATTGCGCTTGGTGACCAAAAAGGTTAGGAAGGGTTACTGGGTTATGGGGATAGGGTGGAAGTGAGGGCTTAAGTGGGTCGGTGCAGACTCGATGGGCCAAATGGCCTCCTTCTGCACTGTACGTTTTATGTTTTTGAGGTGGGCAGGGGCAGGCGGGGGGGGGGGGGGGGGGGGCGGTGGTGATGTGGAGAGGGTTCAGACGGGAAACTGGAGTTGAGACCACAATCAGATCAACCTTTATCTTGTCGAATAGCGGAGCAGCTCAGTGGGGTGACTGGCCTATCGTTGCTCCTACTTCTGGTGTAATAATATTTATCAGCACCTTTAAGGTCTATAACATCCTAAGGTGCTACAGAGGAACATTATAAAACAAAGAATGACACCAAGTCACAATAGGGGGTTATTGGAATAGGTGATCTGAAGCTTGATCAAAAATGTCATTTTTAAGGAGTTTCTTAAGGCGGAAAGCAAGTTGGAGGGATGGTGTTCCAGAGCTGAAACCAGCTTTTTATTACCACATTTTTAGCAAAACCAAATTCAAATTCTCCAAATCACTGTAAGATTTGAATCCCATTCTCTGGGTTATTAGTCCAAGCCACTAGATTACTAGACCTTGTCGTGGGAAAGATGCCTGGATGAATTTCATCAATTTCCTTTTTTAGTTCCAAAAAGACTAAATTGCTTCACTTTAACTCCAACTTCTTCAATCTTTCCTCAGTATCACTTTCTGATACCTTCTTACAATGAGGTGGTGATTTTATCCCCGATATCTGATCTTGTTATCAGTAACTTAATTGGTTTCCGTCACCCCAACTTGCCATTGAATAATGGTGGTGGAATCTGAAACAAAAACAGAAAATGCTGGACAATCTCAGCAGGTCTGGCAATAACTGTGGAGAGAGAAGAGAGCTAACGTTTCCAGTCTGAATGACTCTTTGTCAAAGCTTTGAGCTTTGACAAAGAGTCATCCAGACTCAAAACGTTAGCTCCCTTCTCTCTCCACAGATGCTGTCAGACCTGCTGAGATTGTCTAATATTTTCTGGGTTTTTTTGCCATTTAATAACTTTGGTTTGGACAAGACTTAACCAATTAAGGCAAAAGCAGGGCTCTCTGGATAGTACATTTTAAAGAAGTTTATCAAAGGAAGAAAGGCATACTTTGTACAACTTCATAAGGATGTGGGTTGTACAGTAGCACAGTGGTTAGCACTGTTGCTTCACAGCTCCAGGGTCCCAGGTTCGATTCCCGGCTCGGGTCTGTCTGTGCGGAGTCTGCACGTTCTCCCCGTGTCTGCGTGGGTTTCCTCCGGGTTCTCTCGTTTCCTCCCATGGTCCAAAGATGTGCAGGTTAGGTGGATTGGCCATGATAAATTGCTCTTCGTGTCCAAAAAGGTTAGGTGGGGTTACTGGGTTACGGGAATAGGATGGAGATGTGGGCTTAAGTGGGATGCTCTTTCCAAGGGCCGGTGCAGACTCGAAGGGCCAAATGGCCTCCTTCTGCACTGTAAATACTATGAATCTATTATGATCAGTCCGTAGAAACAACCCTCTCAGAACTCCTTGTTTGACAGTAATTCTCTTGGAATTGTGCCTCGGGAGTCCTCAGTACTTGGCTAGGAAGAAACCCGTGGAACCTCTCCTTTTAACCCCCCAGTGACCATCACCTTGCATCCAAGTTGAGCGTGTTGTCAATTTAATAATTGGACCTTGCTGTTGCTAAGTTAATTTAGCTGGTTCCCAGTTAGATACGCCACCAGCTTTTATTATCTGAGGTAGTAATACTGTTTCACTTTCTCTCTCTCTGCTCCTGGACCATTCAATATTCATATTTTCAATTAATGTTTCTAAAGTCCAGTTCTTCTAAGTTTGAGATCCACTTTCGAAGTTTATCAGTTTCCAGATGCCATTGCTCGGACACCTATCTGGACTGTACGTTCTTTTCACAGACACAGAGAGCTGGATTCTCCCAAAATGGGACTATGTCCCCAGGCTGGCGTAAAAACGCTGGTGTTTTACTCCAGAGGTTCCTGTAAAAAAGATCAGCTGATTCAATGCCCTACAAGGGCCTAGCAGCGACCCGGAGTAAATCTCACAACTTTAGCTGCGGGTACGGGCCCCGCACTACCGGTTTGGAGTCCGCACATGTGCACGGCAGCGGCCTCCAGGGGCCGCGCTGAGCTCCATGGCGGACTCCGATCGCGGAGTCAGACGCAAAAATGAGCCCCCCCCCCCCCCGATCGTCGGCGTGCTCGATCACCTAACCGCGCGTATCTAACCCCCAGCTGCCTGTAAGGCCCCCCCCCCCGCCCCGGTATCCGATCCCCCAGCCCCTCCACCAGGGCGGCCGCAGACTGTGTTCGCAGCCGCCATACCAGCATCCCGACCGGCAATAGCAGGTTAGTTCCACGCCGTCGGGAACTCGGCCGGGCGGGAGCGGAGGATCGCTGGGCGGGCCACTGACAATGGACCCCCAGCCGCGCGGCGTACTCCGAGAACACGGCAATTTTCGGGTTCCGGAAAATCGCCGGACTGGCGCCGGGCCCGATTTCGGCGTGAAAATGTATCCACCATCCCCACGCCGAACGCGGTTTCGGCGCAGGGCTGCGGAGAATCCAGCCCAGAGACTTTGACTTCCACATACTTACAGTGAAAAATTTAAAACTACAAGTGTCTCTCATGCTGTCTATCGCTGACGAGTCCATTTGTTTCCAAATGGATATAAATCCTGTCCCTGAGAATTCTCACCAATAATTTACCTACTACCGACGTGAGGCTCACCAGCCTACAGATCCTGGATTGTCCCTGCTACCTTTCTTAAACAGCGGCACCACATTAGCTATTCCCTAGTCCTCTGGAATCTCACATGTAGCCAATGAGGATAGAAAGATGTCAGTCAAGGCCCCAGCAATCTCCTCCCTTGCTTCACTCAATATTCTGGGGTAAATCCCATCCGGCCCAGGAGATTTATCTAGCTTAATATCTTTTAAAAGACCCAATGCCTCCTCCTTTTTGATGTCAACATGTCCCAGACTATCCACACACCCTACCCAAGAATCATCTTCCACAAAGTCCTTTTCTTTGGTGAACACGGATGCAAAGTATCCATTCAGTACTTTGCCTATTTCCTCTGGCTCAACACATAGCTTTCCCCCACTGTCCTTAAATGGTCCAATCCTTGCCCTGGCCACCCTCTTGCTTTTTACATATGAATAAAAAGTTTTGGGATTCACCTTAATCCTACTCGCCAAAGACTTTTCATGACCCTTCCTAGCCCTCCAAATTTCCCACTTAAGTACCTTCCTACTTTCTTTATACTCAAGGGTTTCGACTGTCCCCACATTTCTAGACCATACAAAGCCTTCTTTTTCTTTCTGACGAGGTTGACAATATCCCTCGTTATCCAAGGCTCCCTAAAATTCTCATACTTATCCTTCGTTCTCTCAGGAATGTGACTTTCCTGAATCCTAATCAACTGTCGCTTGAAAGACTCCCACATGTCTGTTGATTTACCTCCAACAGCCGCACCCAATCCAAATTCTTCAATTCCTGTCTAATGTTATCGTAATTTGCCTTCCTCCAGTTTAGCACCTTAACGCCTGTCCAAAAGTACCCTAAAACTTACAGAATTATGGTCATTACTCCCAAAATGTTCCCCTACTGAAACCTCAACCACCTGACCAGGCTCATTCCCCAACACCAGATCCAGTACTGCCCATTCTCTTGTTGGAGTTTCTACATGTTGCATCAAGAAGCCTTCCTGGATGCACCTTACAAACTCTGCCCCATCCAAGCCCCGAGCACTATGTGAGTCCCAGTCAATATCGGGGAAGTTAAAATCCCCATCACAACAACCCTGTTACTTTTGCACCTATCCAAAATCTCTCTCCCTATCTGCTCCTCTGTCTCTCGCTGGCAGTTGGGGGGCCTATAATAAACCGCCAACATTGTGATTGCCCCCTTCCTATTCCTGAGCTCTACCCAGATTGCCTCGTGTATGATCCCTCTGCCTCCACCACTCCATGTGCTCCATAAACCTCTTCATTTCCTTCGCCACTTCCATCACCTATCCCGACCTCGGGCTTGACCGGACCAAGCTTGGCTCTATAACCGTATTAAAATCCCCCTCATGATCAACTGGTGAGAGTCCAAGTCAGGAATCTTCCCCAGCACCCGCCACATGAAATCTAATTCATCCCAATTTTGAACATCAACGTTTACCAGGACCACCGTCATCCCCTCGAGCTTCCGACTCACCATCATGAACCGCCCCCTGGATCTGCCGCAATGCCCCCCACCTGGAACGCGACCCGCTTATTCACCAGCACCCGCCATGCACTTCGGGCAACCCCACGATCCTCACATTGTGCCTTATGGAGCAGTTCTCCAGATCCGCCACCTTTTCCTTCAGCCTCTTCTAGGTTTCCCGCATCACCCCGTCGGCCACCATCAAGACCAGCTGCTCCTCCACATTCTCCTCCACTTTCTGGATCGCCCGGCCTTGGGATTCCAGCCTCTGCTCCACTCTCTCGATACCTGCTTTAATCGGCTCCACCACCTTGGCTCGGTCTTCCAGGGCCTCCTTCCTCTGCTGGCTGAACTTAGTGTTCAGAAATTACACTAACTGCTCCGTTGACCACTGGGTGGGCAGAACAGCCCCATTGCCCTCCGCCACCCTGTCCTGGGGGGCACCTCAGAGACTCCCCTGTTCCAGCAGCTCTTTTCTTCTTGTCCCACTCCTAGTTTGTGGATCCATCCACCAGCCACACCAGGTATTCCTACACCTCTTTCCATCTACAAACTTCGCCCCTCAGACGGGGAAAGGACCAAAAATTACCACCTTGAGCTGGATCCACCAAATGTGCGACCACTCACTCCATAGCTGCCACCGGAAGTCGCATGTCTTGTGAGAGTTCCTTTAAGAAGTGGATGTTTATAAAATACCTGTAGTGGATGTACCTTTAAGAAATGGGTGTTTATCAAATAGCTGCAGTGATGTCAAAGTGTGGGTGGAGCTGGGCTGTCTGTCTTTCACTTTTGTTCTTGAGCAGGCAGCTACAGTGTGTTTTAGTTTCGTTTTCAGAGCTGGATAGCTGCAGGCAAAGCAAGCAGCTGTACATTCATCTCTCTCTGCAATCTAAAGACTGTCTCCAGATCATTTGAGAATTTCAAAGTAATTCCTGTTTCTGTAGAGAATTTAAACCTGTTTTTCTGTAAAAAGGGTCTTTTGGTCTTATGGATGTTGTTCAGAATGTTATATTGTATCTGTGGGGATTATTGGTGTTGATAATTATTAAGATGTTTACTGTGGGTTTATCAAGTGTTAACTGGATTCATAAATAAACATGGTTTTGTTTTAAAAGTACTTTAGATCTCTGTTGCATCACACCTGTAAAGTGGGCCCTTGTGCTCCCCATAACCACAATCTATTAAAAGTCGTGGGTCAGGTGAACTCCTGATACACTTTGGTGTTCTCTAAACCTGGCCCATAACACCAAGGCTCACTACTTATTCAGTCACCTGTTTCTGATTGGTGACTATCGCAATATAGTAATTTGATGAATACAGTTGGTTAATTCAGAATGGCTTCGTCAGCTCAGTGTTGCTATTAAATTAGCATGCTTAACCTTGTTAGTTTGTTACAGTGGATATGGTGTGAAAATAGCAAGACAGGGTCAAACTAAACTAAAATCAAACCACCCAAGTCTGCTCACAGAGGTTAGCAGACTGCACTGTGCTCCAAATGAGCTTGCACTAATATTCTGTAGGAGATATGATCATTTTTTGTGATTTGTTTTGTAACCCACTGCTCATGCAATCCTGTATCTTGACTTTTCCTTGCAGCTTAACACAATGATGATTGTTCAACTTTATTCACGATAATAGTCCTGGATCTATTTCCTGAACAGTATTTCTCTGCCAAAGGTAAGCTTGTAAACTGCATGATTCTTTCTACAAATACTGAGGAAAAGATGCCCTGTCTGAAGAACATGGACAAGTAAAGAATGTCCCCCTGAGATTGTACTCTGGGACATTGTCATATTGGTCTGAAATTCCTCACTCCATCATTTTATTAGAATTGTTATTTTGATTGGTTGACACATTTGCTAAAGGGGATAGAAATCGCTGAAATATTCCGCATAATCTTTCAATCTTCCATAGATATGGGAGAGGTGCCAGAGAATTGGATATTATTCATGCATGTGTTTAAGGGCAAGTTACTACAGGCCAGCTAGTTTAATATAAATAGTGGGTAAGATTTTAGAAAGAATAATCCGGGAAGAAATCAGGAGGCACTTGGAGAGGTTTGAGTTAATAAGGAGAGGCAGCATGGATTAGCATTAAAGGCTGGTTAACAAAATTCTGACTCGAGGAGTAGGAGGCTCAGTGTCAGCTTGGATACAAATTGACTTAAGGACAGACAAAAGCAGTCCTGGTCAGTGTTTATTTTTCCGATGGGAGGATGATGGGCAGTGGGGAATTGTATTTACAGCAGGTAGTCATGTGGTGGGCACGTTTGCTCAGCAATAGGAGGGGAATGCCTGTTCCACAGATTCATCCAGCACAGTTCCCTGAGAGTCATCGCTCGGACCACTGCTGATACTGAGGAAAGTTTCAAAACTTGCTGATTTAAAAACACATTCTGAGAGATCCAATTTGTGAAGATGATACAAATTGACGGCAATACGACATGTAGAAGCTAGGAAAATGGGCAGACAGGCAGCAGATGGAATTTAATACAGAGAAGTGTGAGGTGATTGATTTTGGCAGAATGGATTGGGAGAGGCAATTTAAACTTAATGACACAATTTCAAAGAGTGTGTAGAGACAGAGGGACTTTATGATGGAGATGCATTTATCTTTGAATACAGCAGGACAATTTGAGAAAGTGATCAGCAAAGCATGAAATGTTGGGCTCCATGAATAGAAGTGTTGAGTACAAAAGCAGGGGAGTTACGCGAAACCAAGTTCTTATGGTAAGTCACAGCGAGAATACTGCAGTCAGTTCTGGTCGCCACACTTTAGGAAGGATGTGAGAGACCCCGAGAGGCTGCAGAGGCCATTTAGCAGAATGGTTCCAGAGGTGAGGGATTTTAGTTATCAGGTTAGATTGGAGGTGCTGGGGATGTTCTCCCTGAGAGGAGATTTGATTTGCAGAAAATTATGACAGGCTTAGATCATGGAGACAAAGAAAAATTGTTAACACAATTTGGGGGACTTTAGGCAAAATCTCTCCTCACTCAACCGCAAATCCACCCAATGCGGGGCATGATCAGAGACTGCAATTGCCGAATATTCCGTCCCCGCCACCTTCGGGATGAGTGCCCTGCTCAGAACAAATAAAATCAATACGGGAGTAAACTTTATGGACATGAGAAAAAAACGAAAACGCCTTCGTCCTCGGCTGCTCGAATCTCCACCGGTCTTACCCCCCCCCCCCACCCCCCCACCCCCAATCTGCTCCATAAAACCCCTCAACTCCTTCGCCGCGGCAGGCCTCCTTCCAGTCCTGGATTTTGACTGGTCCCGTCTTGCGGTGGACCAAGAAGGGGCGGAGCAGCAGATGGGAGAACAGCGAGGTGCGCATCTATCAGGACCTGGGAGCGGAGCTGGCCAAGAGACGAGCTGAGTTTAATCGGGTGAAGGCGATCCTCTTGAAGGGGGTGAAATTTGGGATGCTGTATCCAGCGCGGTTGTGGGTTACGCACGAAGACCGGCATCTTTACTTTGAGACACCGGACGATGTCTGGTCATTTATCAAAGAAAAGAAGTTGGAAGCATCTTAAAGGACACTTAAGTCTCGAAGAAGTTATGTGATGGCGGTTTGTAATCTTTGTAATTTTGTATCGGTTCAAATAAGATTGTATGTAGTTCTGGGTTAAGTATTGGGCTGCGGTGGTGGTTTGAGGGTGCTTTGTTTTTGCAGGGATTTGATGTGGGGGGAGGAGGGGGCCCCGAAGTTGGTGCTATTCTGTGGGAGGTTGGGTCTTGTTTCAAGCAATTGATTCTTCATTGGTTTATGTTAATTTCTTTTACTTGAGGTTGTTTACTTACTGGGAAATGCGATGTTGTTAAATGGTTTATTCATGTCGGGAGAGGGGTTCGAACAATAGGGAGCCAGACTGTTTGGCACCAGGGGCGGGGGTTGTCAGGGCCAGCATTTGGAGTGTCAGAAGACCCGGGAGTTCGGGGAGTGAAAGAGGCCGATGGTCCAGCCTTGCCTCCCTGGTAGCCCGGAGACGGATCCTTTTCATGTGGAGGGACTCGAAGCCCCCCGAGTGTGGAGACTTGGGTCAGTGACATGGCTGGGCTTCTCAAGCTGGAGAAAATAAAGTTTGCCTTGAGGGGGGTCAATGCTGGGGTTCTCTCGGAGGTGGCAGCCGCGTGTCGACTTTCGGGGAAAATTAAAATGTCATCAGAAGCAGCACACTGTAGGGGGGAGGGGGGCGGGTGGGTGCAATATGGTTAAGGGATGTACAGAAGGGGTTGGGTGGTAAATGTCTAGTTTACCATGTTGATGTTTATGTTGTTATTATTTTGTTTGTTATTGTTATAAAAACTTTGCAAATACTTCAATAAAAATATTTTTTTTAAAAAGGAGGGGGGATGTGAGGAGGAGCTTCTTTACCAAATGAGTTGAAGAGCTCTGAAACTCATTACCTGCGCTTGTGGTGGGAGCAGAGATGATCAATGATTACACAAGGAAATTGGATTGGCTTCTGAAGGAAACAAACTTATCGGGCTACGAACTGAGGACACACTTAATTGTTCTACAGAGATCCAGTATGGGCTCAATGGGCTGAATGACCTCATTCTGTACATGGGCCAGGAATTCTCCTCCTGTCTGCGTGGGTTTCCTCCGGTTTCCTCCCACAAGTCCCGAAAGATATACTGTTAGGTAATTTGGAAATTGTGAATTCTCCCTCTGTGTACCCGAACAGGCGCCGGAATGTGGCGACTAGGGGATTTTCACAGTAACTTCATTGCAGTTTTAATGTAAGCCTACTTGTGACAATATTAAAGATGATAAAGATTATTAGTATGAATTCATGGCTGAGTCCAGGAACCACAAATAGATTCAGCCCTTTGGGAAATGTTTATATATTTGCAAAGGGGAGTGCTAGCTTTTTTTCTTTGAGTATTAGGTGCTTGTCAGAAGTTTATCTTTCTTTGACGTGCTTTTTCAATGTCTATTTGTTTATTTGGACAAGATTAGGAGATGTTCAAAGGTTGAAGCTTTTTCAATGGGATTATTAATAGCTGTTTTATAATCATATAAGAGGGGCAAGTTTTAAAGTAGATTTCGAATGGCTGATTGTATTTACTTTATCTCCTTAGTATTTCAAAGTCTTTCCAGTATCATTATATGGTTTATAAAGCATGGAGGAGCGTTTGGGAGATATAATGGGATATGGAGTGGGTATAGGCTGTATGGAGGATGTATGAGGGAATGGAGGGATGGTTGGGAGATATGATGGGATTTGGAGTGGGCTTAGGCTGTATGGAGGATGTTTGAGGGAATGGAGGGATTGATGGGATAGGGAGCGGGTATAGGCTGTATGGAGGATGCATGAGGGAATGGAGGGATGGTTGGGAGATATGATGGGATATGGAGTGGGTATAGGCTGTATGGAGGATGCATGAGGGAATGGAGGGATGGTTGGGAGATATGATGGGATATGGAGTGGATATAGGATGCATGAGGGAATGGAGGGATGGTTGGGAGACATGATGGGATATGAAGTGGGTCTGGGGGTAGGATTCTCCGAGTCTCCGCGCCGAAATCACACTCTGGGTGGAGAATGGGCGTCAAATCCGAGATCAGGTCCGAACGGCAGGCGCGCGATCTAAGCGGTGCCGGTCGGGAGCCAGTGTAAGCGGTGCCGGTCGGGAGCCAGTGAAAGAGGCCCCCGCGGCGATTCTCCGCCGACAACTGACCGAGTTCCCGACGACGTGGCTCTCTCATGGTCCCACCCGGTGGGAACATCGGCTGGCGGCTGCGGTCACAGTCCACGGCCGCCTGGTGGGGGGCGGGGAATCCTTCGCCGGGGGGGCCTCCAGGATGGCCAGGGTTCCGATCGGGGGCCACAGATCCGCGGGCGAGCACGATCTGGGGGGTGCCGGTCCGTCTTGTGGGTCGGCCAGGTCGCGTGGCGCGAACCTCCGACCGGAAGTGCAGGGCCCCGTACGGCAGCCGGAGATGCGAGGAGTACTCCGGGGCCCTGATAGCCCCCTGCAAATCGGAGCATCACCCTGGACTTTCTCCAGGTAAGTCCAGAGTGATTCGCGTGTGTTTTGTCGCAGGCCTGGGGACAGAGCCCTTTTATTGGAGAAACTCGCCGAGGGTGTATGGAGGATGCATGGGGGAATGGAGGGGGCATTGGAGATGTGGCAGGCCTGGGGGATGGATTGGGGATGGAGGGGCATGGGTGATATGGTAAGCATGGGGGATGCATTGGGGATGGAGAGGGCATTGGTGATATGGCAGGCATGGAGGATGGATTGCGGATAGAGGGGCATTGGTGATATGGTAGGCATGGGGGATGCATTGAGGATGGAGGGGGCATGGGTGATATGGCAGGCATGGAGGATGCATGGGGAATGAAGCGTCCATGAGAGATATAAGAACATAAGAACGAGGAGCAGGAGTAGGCAATCTGGCCCCTCGAGTCTGCTCCACCATTCAATGAGATCATGGCTGATCTTTTGTGGACTCAGCTCCACTTTCCAGCCCAAACACCATAGCCCTTAATCCCTTTATTCTTAAAAAACTATCTATCGTTATCTTAAAAACATTTAATGAAGGAGCCTCTACTGCTTCACTGGGCAAGGAATTCCATAGATTCACAACCCTTTGGGTGAAGAGGTTCCTCCTAAACTCAGTCCTAAATCTACTTCCCCTTATTTTGAGGCTATGCCCCCTAGTTCTGCTTTCACCCGCCAGTGGAAACAACCTGCCCGCATCTATCCTATCCCCTTCATAATTTTATATGTTTCTATAAGATCCCCCCCCCCTGATCCTTCTAAATTCCAACGAGTACAGTCCCAGTCTACTCAACCTCTCCTCGTAATCCAACCCCTTCAGCTCTGGGATTAACCTAGTGAATCTCCTCTGCATACCCTCCAGTGCCTGTACATCCTTTCTCAAGTAAGGAGACCAAAACTGAACACAATACTCCAGGTGTGGCCTCACTAACACCTTATACAATTGCAGCATAACCTCCCTAGTCTTAAACTCCATCCCTCTAGCAATGAAGGACCAAATTGCATTTGCCTTCTTAATCACCTGTTGCACCTGTAAACCACCTTTTTGCGACTCGTGCACTAGCACACCCAGGTCTCTCTGCACAGCAGCGTGTTTTAATATTTTATCATTTAAATAATAATCCCTTTTGCTGTTATTAAATATGAGACTTAAGACCGTTAAAAATCGTACCTGAACTCAGCAGTTGATATCGTAAAAAGCCCCCTACCCTGCTCCCTTTCACCGTTTTTGTTCCTACCTCGCTGCACCGAGTGTTTGTTGATGCAGCCGGGATTAGAAGACCCGTATGGAAGGACAGAAAGAAGTGAGCAGTCAGTGATCTCCGTAGCGATGTACGACATCACCACTGATTAGAAAGTCTGGCCCATTACATTGCTATATTTAGTTTCAGTTGTTCTGCCTCTTCAAGAATTATATCTCGAAATTCTTTTTTCAGATGAAATGCTTCCTCAGTTCTTTCCAATACTGAAAAGAAGATGCTTCAGAATTGTGTTCCTACTTGTGTTTCATTCTGTTCTGTCAGGTAAGCAATGGAATTGTGACTGAAAATCTTTGGAACAAGAAATCGTCACCAAATTAGCTCACTTATTGTTTGAGGTTTTGCAATGAGAAATAGTCCAAATAACGACCTTTATCCAGGGGAAATCTACCTATTCCTCGGCCTATGAATCTTTCAATCTGTTCTCTCTCCAGAAATGCCTCTTGAACCAGTGCACAATCTGCTTCAGTTTCATTCCCCATCTAACCTCACATCTCTATGCACTCGACCAGAGACAGTCATGGGAACGAGAACACACACACTACACGTGAACTTATCCTTTCATTTCATAGACTCTGATCGACCTGTTGTTCATTTCCAGCATGTTCTGTTGTTTCGGATTTCCATCGTTTGTTATCTTCGTTTCTTCTCATTATTGTGGCAGCTCGATTATTTCGAGGATGAGAAATTTCTTCCACCCTTTTCTTGTACTGGTAATTCTCCATTGCTGCCTGAATGTTTCAATCTTTGAACATCATGAAAATATTTACAGGGTCAAACAGTTCAGAAATTTCCTTCTTAATCTTACAAACTTCAGATAAAGAACCACATTATTCTCCTTTTCCAGAAAAACAAATCTTTTTTTTTTAAATTTAGAGTACCCAATTCATTGTTTCCAATTCAGGGCAATTTAGTTTGGCCAATCCACCTAACCTGCACATCTTTGGGTTGTGGGGGCGGAACCCACGCAAACACTGGGAGAATGTGCAAACTCCACACGGACAGAGACCCAGAGCCAGGATCAAACCTGGGACCTCTGAGACGTGAAGCAGCAGGGCTAACCCACTGCACCACCGTGCTGCCCCAGAAAAACAAATCTAACCACGTGGGTAAATGCAGCAGCCAGATTTTATGGAGCAAGGTCACATTGACTGGGAATGGGCTCACTGAGCAGATGATCTGTTTGTGATATTAGCTGAGGGAGGAATGATGCCACAACATTGAGAGAAATCCCTAAACTACTTTAAATAGTGTCATGGGATCCTTCACATCCTTGAGTACACTCGGCTTTCGTTTAATGTCTCATCAAAATGACATCCCCTTCGGTGCTTGCCAGGGCATGTGTGGTAACTGAAGGGGTCCGTTTTCCAGCCTATGTGGGCACTTTTGGTGTCTCCGCTTAACATTTCCCACAACATGCTGTGGTATCTGCGCTAATCTAATTCGGATCTGTTCAACAGCCTCGAGTTTAAACGCTCCATCATTGGCGACTGTGACTTCAGCCCCCGAGGCAGTCATTTCTGGAATGTCCTTAAATTTCCCTGCCTCGATCGCTCACTTCACTCCTTTAAATGTTTCTTCAAACCTAGTAATCTTTTATCATAGAATTTACAGTGCCGAAGGAGGCCATTCGGCCCATTGAGTCTGCACCGGCTCGACTTCCGGGTGCGGCGATGACCAGCTAAGTCGCACGTTTCGGCAGCTCCCGGTGGAACGGACTTATGGGCTCTTAATAGGAGCCCCATCGGCAATTTTAACGGCAAATAACACTGTGCGGTAATCCAGAAGGGAATCCCCCCTGGACACGGATGGAAAAAAGAAAGGAAAGTAGCCGGATTGCAGTGGATCCTCAAGAGCAGCGGCCAGGAAGGCAGGCACAAAGCAAGATGGCGTCAGAAGGAGGCAGTTTAATATGGGGCCCTGACCAACAAGAGTTCCTGCGGCGTTGCGTAGATGAACTCAAAAAGGAGATGAAAAAGGAGCTGTTGGCCCCGATATTACAAGCGATTTGAGGGGCTAAAGGAGGAGCAAAAGACCCAGGAACAGGAGCTTCGGGTCGTGAAGGCAACGGCTGCTGAGAATGAGGACGACATACAGGGCCTGGTGGTGAAAACGGAGATCCACGAGGCACAACACAAAAGATGTGTGGAAAGGCTGGAGGTGCTGGAGAACAATGCGAGGAGGAAGAACTTAAGGATTCTTGGTCTTCCCGAAGGTGCAGAGGGGGCGGACGTCGGGGCATATGTGAGCACGATTCTGCACTCGTTAATGGGATCGGAGGCCCCGACGGGTCCGCTGGAGGTGGAGGGAGCCTATCGAGTTATGGCGCGAAGACCGAGGGCTGGAGAAATTCCTCGAGCAATAGTTGTGAGATTTCTCCGATACAAGGACAGAGAGATGGTCCTTAGATGGGCAAAGAAAACTCGGAGCAGTAGGTGGGAGAATGCGGTGATCCGCGTGCATCAAGATTGGAGTGCGGAGGTGGCGAGAAGGAGGGCAAGCTTTAATCGGGCCAAGGCGGTGCTGCACAAAAGGTCAAATTCGGAATGTTGCAGCCGGCGAGACTGTGGGTCACACATCTAGGGAAGCACCACTATTTCGAAACGGCAGATGAGGCGTGGACATTTATTGTCGAGGAGAAGCTGGAGTGAGCGGGCCAGAAGAAAAAGAACGTTTGGGACAAAAGTGGGGGGGTGAATTTCTTGGACGAAGGGGGGGAAAAGGGGGAAGAGAAGACTTCCCAGATTGTTAAACCTGCGACCCTGTAACTGCTCTCTCTTCCCCATGTCGTGGGGGAGGGGGTGAGGGAGGATGAGGAGCTGTGGGCGCCGGCCATTGGGGGCGGGGCCAAAAGGCGAAGCGCGGGCTTTGTTCCCGCGCTATGGTAATCATGGCGGGAACAGGGAAGGAGGGGGCCTCGCACAGTGTGAGCCGAGGTCACGGGGGGAAGCTGAGGTAGGCCAGAGTTTGCTGACTTCTGGGAGTAACATGGGGGGTGCAATTACGCTAGCTTGGGATCTAGCGGGGGGGGGGTTAACTGGGTTGCTGCTGCTGGGGAGAAGGGGGAGTTGGTATGGGAGGGGGTGGTCGGGGCGGGGGGGCGCCGCCTGGGGGGGGATACAGCTACGTGGGAACCGGGTGAGGAGCTGGATTGAAAAAGGAAATGGCTAATCGTCAAGGGGGGTGGGGGGTAAAGAGCCCCCCACCCCGGCTGAGCACGTGGAATGTGAGAGGGCTGAACGGGCCGATTAAAAGGGCACGGGTACTCGCACACCTAAAGAAACTTAAGGCAGATGTGGTTATGCTTCAGGAGACGCATCTGAAGCTGACAGACCAGGTTAGACTTCGCAAAGGATGGGTGGGGCAGGTGTTTCATTCGGGGCTAGATGCAAAAAACAGGGGGGTGGCCATACTAGTGGGGAAGCGGGTAATGTTTGAGGCAAAGACTATAGTAGCAGATAGTGGGGGCAGATACGTGATGGTGAGTGGCAAACTGCAAGGGGAGGCGGTGGTATTGGTGAACGTGTATGCCCCGAACTGGGATGATGCCAATTTTATGAGGCGTATGTTAGGACGCATCCCGGACCTAGAGGCGGGAAAGTTGGTAATGGGTGGAGACTTTAATACGGTGCTGGACCCAGGGCTGGACAGATCGAGGTCCAGGACCGGAAGGAGGCCGGCTGCAGCTAGGGTGCTTAAGGATTTTATGGTGCAGATGGGAGGAGTAGATCCCTGGAGATTTAGTAGACCTAGGAGTAAGGAGTTTTCGTTTTTCTCCTATGTACATAAAGTATTTTCACGAATAGATTTTTTTGTTTTGGGAAGGGCACTGATCCCAAAGGTGACGGGGACGGAGAACACGGCTATAGCCATCTCGGATCATGCTCCACACTGGGTGGACCTGGAGATAAGGGAAGAAAAACAACAGCTTCCGCCCTGGAGAATGGACATGGGATTATTGGTAGATGAGGGGGTGTGTTTAAAGGTGAGGGGGTGTATTGAAAGGTACTTGGAAATTAATGATAATGGGGAGGTACAGGTGGGAGTGGTCTGGGAGGCACTGAAGGCAGTGGTTAGAGGGGAGCTGATATCTATTAGGGCACATAAAGGAAAGCAGGAGGGTAGGGAAAGGGAGCGGTTGTTGAAAGAACTGCTGAGGGTGGACAGACAATACGCGGAGGCACCGGAGGAGGGACTATACAGGGAAAGGCAAAGGCTACATATAGAGTTTGACTTGTTGACTACGGGTAAGGCAGAGGCACAATGGAGGAAGGCACAGGGTGTACAGTACGAATATGGGGAGAAGGCGAGTAGGTTGTTGGCCCACCAACTGAGGAAAAGGGGAGCAGCGAGGAAGATACGGGGGGTGAGAGATGAGGAGGGGGAGATGGAGCGGAGAGAGTGAATGGAGTGTTCAAGGCATTTTATGAAAGATTATATGAAGCGCAGCCCCCGGACAGGAAGGAGAGAATGATGTGCTTTCTGGATCAGCTGGAATTTCCTAAGGTGGAGGAACAGGAGAGAGTGGGGCTGGGAGCACAGATTGAGACGGAGGAAGTAGTGAAAGGGATTGGAAGCATGCAGGCGGGGAAGGCCCCGGGACCAGACGGATTCCCAGTTGAATTCTATAAGAAATATTTGGACTTGCTGGCCCCGCTACTGATGAGAACCTTTAATGAGGCGAGGGAAAGGGGGCAGCTGCTCCCGACTATGTCAGAGGCAACGATATCGCTCCTCCTAAAGAAGGAAAAAGACCCGCTGCAATGCGGGTCATACAGGCCCATTTCCCTCCTGAATGTGGATGCTAAGATCCTGGCCAAGGTAATGGCAATGAGGATAGAGGATTGTGTCCCGGGGGTGGTCCATGAGGACCAAACTGGGTTTGTGAAGGGGAGACGGCTAAATACAAATATACGGAGGCTGCTAGGGGTAATGATGATGCCCCCACCAGAGGGGGAAGCGGAGATAGTGGTGGCGATGGATGCCGAGAAAGCATTTGATAGAGTGGAGTGGGATTATTTGTGGGAGGTGTTGAGGAGATTTGGCTTTGGGGACGGGTATATCAGGTGGGTACAGTTTCTGTATAGGGCCCCGATGGTGAGCGTGGTCACGAATGGACGGGGGTCTGACTATTTTCGGCTCCATAGAGGGACGAGGCAGGGATGTCCTCTGTCCCCGTTATTGTTTGCACTGGTGATGAACCCCTGGCCATGGCACTGAGGGGTTCCAGGAAGTGGAGGGGAGTACTTAGGGGGGGGAGAAGAACACCGGGTATCTCTATATGCGGACGATTTGTTGCTATATGTGGCGGACCCGGCGGAGGGGATGCCAGAGATAATGCGGATACTTGGGGAGTTTGGTGATTTTTCAGGGTATAAACTGAACATGGGGAAAAGTGAGTTATTTGTGGTGCACCCGGGGGAGCAGAGCAGAGAGATAGAGGATTTACCGTTGAGGAAGATAACAAGGGACGTCCGGTACCTGGGGATCCAGATAGCCAAGAATTGGGGTACATTACATAGGCTTAATTTAACACGTTTGGTGGAACAGATGGAGGAGGATTTCAAGAGATGGGACATGGTGTCCTTGTCATTGGCAGGTAGGGTGCAGGCGGTTAAAATGGTGGTCCTCCCGAGATTCCTTTTTGTGTTCCAGTGCCTCCCGGTGGTGATCACGAAGGCTTTTTTCAAAAGAATTGAGAAGAGCATTATGAGTTTTGTGTGGGCTGGGAAGACCCCGAGAGTGAGGCGGGGACTCTTGCAGCGTAGTAGGGACAGGAGGGGCTGGCACTACCGAGCCTAAGTGAGTACTACTGGGCCGCCAATGTTTCAATGGTGTGTAAGTGGATGGGAGAAGGGGAGGGAGCGGCGTGGAAGAGAATGGAGAGGGCGTCCTGCAAGGGGACTAGCCTGCAAGCAATGGTGACGGCGCCGTTGCCGTTCTCACCAAAGAAATACTCCACAAGCCCGGTGGTGGTGGCTACATTGAAAATTTGTGGGCAGTGGGGACGGCATAGGGGAGGGACGGGAGCTTCGGTGCGGTCCCCGATAAGAAACAATCATAGGTTCGTTCCGGGGAGAATGGATGGGGTATTTGGAGCATGGCAAAGAGCTGGGGTAGTACAATTAAGAGATCTATTTGTAGATGGGACGTTTCTGAGTTTGGGAGCGCTGACGGAGAAATATGGGTTGCCCCAAGGGAATGCCTTTTGGTATGTGCAATTGAGGGCTTTTGCGAGGCAACAGGTGAGGGAATTCCCGCAGCTCCCGATGCAGGAAGTGCAGGATAGAGTGATCTCAGAGACATGGGTGGGGGACGGTAAGGTAGCGGACATATACAGGGAGATGAGGGACGAGGGGGAGATCATGGTAGATGAGCTGAAAGGGAAATGGGAAGAAGAACTGGGGGAGGAGATTGAGGAGGGGCTGTGGGCGGATGCCCTACGTAGGGTAAACTCATCGTCCTCGTGTGCCAGGCTAAGCCTGATACAATTTAAGGTGCTACACAGGGCGCATATGACTGGAGCACGGCTTAGTAAATTTTTTGGGGTAGAGGATAGGTGTGCGAGATGCTCGAGAGGCCCAGCGAATCACACCCACATGTTCTGGTCATGCCCGGTACTACAGGGGTTCTGGGTGGGGGTGGCAAAGGCGCTTTCGAAGGTGGTGGGGCTCCGGGTCGAACCAAGCTGGGGGTTGGCTATATTTGGGGTTGCAGAAGAGCCGGGAGTGCAGGAGGCGAGAGAGGCTGACATGTTGGCCTTTGCGTCCCTTGTAGCCCGGCGCAGGATATTGTTAATGTGGAAGGAAGCTAAACCCCCGGGGGTGGAGACCTGGATAAACTATATGGTAGGGTTCATAAAGTTAGAACGGATTAAGTTCGTGTTAAGGGGTTCGGCTCAGGGGTTCACCTGGCGGTGGCAACCGTTCGTCGACTACCTCACAGAAAGATAGAGGGAATGGAAAAGAAGTAGATAACAGCAGCAACCCAGGCGGGAGGGGGGCAGGGGGCAGGAATCGGACGGACTCTCAGGGATGTTATTGTATATGTATAGGTATTTGGTATATGTAATTGTATATTGGATTGTTGGACTGTAATTTTGGAGAGTATTTATTTTGGACAAGGCAGTTGCCATTTAGTTTTGTTTTTTGTTATTGTTTATATATATTATTTATTTATTTGTTTAAAACTGGTCACAGCTATTTATATTGCTTTATTGTTGTGTAAAAGAAACACTACGTATTGTTATGTTTGGCCAAAAAATTTGAATAAAATATATTTTTTTAAAAAAAGAGTCTGCACCGGCTCTTTGAAAGAGCACCCTACCCAAGCCCACACCTCCACCCTATCCCCATTACCCAGTAATCCCACCCAACACTAAGGGCAATTTAGCATGGCCAATCCACCTAACCTGCAAATCTTTGGACTGTGGGAGGAAACCGGAGCACCCGGAGGAAACCCACGCACACACTGGGAGGATGTGCAGACTCCGCACAGACAGTGACCCAAGCCAGGAATCGAACCTGGGACATTGGAGCTGTGAAGCAATTGTGCTAACCACTATGCTACCGTGCTGCCCCTGCATTCTTTCTGCATTCTTTCTAGTTTAATAATATCCTTTCTAATATTGGGTGACTCGAACTGTACACAGTATTCCAAGTGCGGCCTTACTAATTAATGTCTTGTACAACTTCAGCAAGATGTCCCAACTCCTGTATTCAATGTTCTGACCAATGAAACTAAGTATGCCAAATGCCTTCTTCACCACCCTGTCCGCCTGTGACTCCACTTTCAAAGTGCTATGAAGTTGTACTCCTAGATCTCTTTGTTCTGTAACTGTCCCCAACTCCCTACCATTAACTGAGTAAATCATGCCCCGATTTGATCTACCAAAATGCATCACCTCACATTTATCTAAATTAAACTCCATCTGCCTTTCATCGGCCCACTGGGCCAATTTAGCAAAATCCCATTGCAATCGTGGATAACCTTCTTCACTGTCCACTTTGCCACCAATCTTGATGTCATCTGCAAACTTACTAACCATGCCTCCTACATTCTCATCCAAATCATGAAGATATATAAAAAATAACAGTGAACCCAGCACTGATCCCTGAGGCACATCGCTGGTCACAGGCCTCCAGTTTGAAAAACAACCCTCTCCAACCACACTTTGTCTTCTGTCGTCAAGACAATTTTGTATCCAATTGGATACCTCACCCTGGATCCCATGAGATTTAAACTTGTGCAACAACCTACCATGTGGTACCTTGTCAAAGGCCTTACTAAAGTCCATGTAGACAATGCCCTCATCTACCTTCTTGGTTATCCCTTCAAAAAACTCAATCAAATTCATGAGACATGATTTTCCCCTCACAAAGCCATGCTGACAGTCCCTAATCAGTCCTTGCCTCTCTAAATGGCTGTAGATTCTGTCTCTCAGAATACCTTCTAATAACCTACCCACCACAGGCATTAGGCTCACTGGTCTGTAGTTCCCAGGCTTTTCCCTGGAGCCCTTCTTAAACAAAGGCACAACATTTGCTACCCTCCAATCTTCAGGCACCTTACTTGTGGCTGTCGATGATTCAAATATCTCAGCTAGGGGGCCGACAATTTCCTCTAGCCTCCCACAACATCCTGGGATACATTTCACCAGGTCCTGGGATTTATCTACTTTGACGTGCTTTGAGACTTCCAGCACCTCCTTTTCTGTAATATGTACACTCCTCGAGACATAACTATTTATTTCCCCAGGTTCCCTGACATCCATGCCTTTCTCAACAGTAAATACTAACGAGAAATATTCATTTAGGATCTCACCCATCTCTTGTGGATCTGCACATGTATGACCTTGTAGATCCTTAAGAGGCCCTACTCTCTCCCTCATTACTCTTTTGCTCTTTATGTATTTGTAGCAGCTCTTTGGATTCTCCTTTGCCTTATCTGCCAAAGCAATCTCATGTCCAGTTTTTGCCCTCCTGATTTCTCTCTCAACTCTGCTCCATAAGACCACAAGACATAGGAGTGGAAGTAAGGCCATTCGGCCCATCGAGTCCACTCCACCATTCAATCATGGCTGATTTCAACTCCATTTACCCGCTCTCTCTCCATAGCCCTTAATTCCTCGAGAAATCAAGAATTTATCAACTTCTGTCTTAAAGACACTCAACGTCCCGGCCTCCACCGCCCTCTGGCAATGAATTCCACAGACCCAACACTCTCTGGCTGAAGAAATTTCTCCTCATCTCTGTTGTAAAGTGACTCCCTTTTATTCTAAGGCTGTGCCCCTGGATCCTAGTCTCCCCTGCTAATGGAAACAACTTCCCTACATCCACCCTATCTAAGCCATTCATTATCTTGTAAGTTTCTATTAGATCTCCCCTCAACCTCCTAAACTCCAATCAATATAATCCCAGGATCCTCAGACGTTCATCGTATGTTAGGCCTACCATTCCTGGGATCATCAGTGTGAATCTCCACTGGACCCGCTCCAGTGCCAGTATGTCCTTCCTGAGGTGTGGGGCCCAAAATTGCTCACAGTATTCTAAATGGGGCCTAACTAATGCTTTATAAAGCTTCAGAAGTACATCCCTGCTTTTATATTCCAAGCCTCTTGAGATGAATGACAACCGACAACCTCTATACTCTTCAAGGGATCCACTTGATCGCAGCTGCTTATGCATGTAATCTGCCTCCTTCTTCTTTCTGACCAGGGCCTCACTATCCCAAGTCATCCAGGGTTCCCTACTTCTACCAGCCTTACCCTGGAATGTGCTCACCCTGAACCCTGGTTAACACTCTTTTGAAAGCCTCCCACTTACCAGCAGTCCCCTTGCCTGTAAACAGACTCCCCCAATCAACTTTTGAAAGTTTGTGTCTAATACCATCAAAATTGGCCTTGCTCCAATTTAGAATTTAAACTTGTGGACCAGAACTATCATTCTCCACAGCTATCTTAAAACAAATGGAATTATGGTCACTGGTCCCAAAGTCTGTCACCTGCCCTTCCTTATTTCCCAAGAGGAGGTCAAGTTTTTCCCATTCTCTAGTTTAATATTCCCTGAAACGACAGGGATCCGATTCCTGATTCATTTCTTTTCTGTTACTCATGAAATAACCACTAAAATTGAGAATATTTTCCCCGGACTTTGTATGGGTGGATTTTGGACTTTGTATTGGCGGGGAAGGTACCGAGGGTTAGGAGGACCCTGCTACAGAGGCAACAGGGAGGGTTGGCATTGCTGAACTTGCTTCATTATTATTGGGCGGTGAACGCAGAGAGGTGGGGCGATGGTGGGAAGGAGAAGGGGTAGAATGGGTTAGGATGGAGGAGGAATCCTGTAAGGGGTCCAGCTCAAGGGCTATGGTGACGGCAGTGTTGCCAATGACACCGAGCAGGTACTCGGGAAGCCCGGTGGTGCAGTCCATGGTGCAGATCTGGAACCTGTTGAGGAGGCATTTTAGGATGCAAGGGATGTCGGTGTTCGAGGCATTGTGTGAGAATCACGGGTTTGAGCCGGGGTGGGAATGGATGGCATGTATAGGAGGTGGAGAGATGTGGGGCTTGTCAAGGTGAGGGTTTTGTATCTGGAGTGAGGATTTGCCAGTCTGGAGGAATTGAGGGGGAGGGTGGAGCTCCCAAGAGGAAGTGAGTTTAGGTACCTGCAGGTAAGGTTTGGAAAGGGGTCCCTAGGTTGCCGAGGTACACCCAGCTGGACTGCTGCTTCCGGATGTGGAAGGGGAGGGCAGGATCGGAGAACAGGGAGTTGAGCGGGTGAAGGTTAAGGAGAAATGGGAAGGGGAGCTGGGAGGGGAGATAAACTGGGGAGTATGGAGTGAGGCACTGTGAAGGATAAACACGACCCCGTGCGCAAGGATGATCCTGATACTGTTCAAGGTGTTACACAGAGTCATAGAGTCATAGATGTTTACAGCATGGAACCAGGTCCTTCGGCCCAGCTGGTCCATGCCGCCCAGTTAATATCACTAAGCTAGTCCCACTTGCCTGCATTTGACCCATATCCCGCTATACCCACCCTGCCCATGTAACATTCAAACTATTTTTTTAAAGGACAAAATTGTACCTGCCACTAACGCTGCCTGTGGCAGCCCGTTCCAGATGCTCACCACCCTCTGTGTCATATGTACCCTCAGGGTACATATGATGTGGGGAAGAATGAGTGGGTTCTTTCAGGGGGTGGCAGATGATTGTGAAAGGTTTGGGCGGGGACCAGCGAATCACATACACATGTTCTGGGGCTGTGAAAAGTTGGAGAGATTCTTGGCGGGTATTCGCGGTGCTAACAAGGATAGTGGGGAGGAGGTTAGGCCAGACCCTTTGGTGGCAATATTTGGGATTTCGGAGAAGCCGGAGCTGATGGAGGGTAGGAAGACCGATATTGGGGCCTTCACGTCTCTGATTGCCCAGCGACGAATCTTATTGGAGTGGCGGTCAGCAATGCCATTGGGGGTAGCAGCCTGGCTGGGTGACCAGTATGGTTCCCTTCAGCTGGAAAAGATAAAATACGAGTTAAGGGATTTAATGGAGGGGTTTGAGGCAACATGTTTGTGACCGTGTTTGAGGAATTGTTTGTCGCATGTGGGGGGCGGGGGGAGAGGTGAAAAAGGAGAAACATTTGTACAAACTGTATAATCGTTGGTTGGGAAGCTTGTTTCGCAAATTGTTTATCTGTTGTAACTTTTTATCTCATAAGAGCTATCTCGTAGAATTTACAGTGCAGAAGGAGGCCATTCGGCCCATCGAGTCTGCACCGGCTCTTTGAAAGAGCACCCTACCCAAGCCCACAACTCCACCCTATCCCCATAACCCAGTTACCCCACCCAACACTAAGGGCAATTTTGGACACTAAGGGCAATTTATCATGGCCAATCCACCCAACCTGCACATCTTTGGACTGTGGAAGGAAACCGGAGCACCCGGAGGAAACCCACGCAGACATGGGGAGAACGTGCAGACTCCGCACAGACTGTGACCCAAGCCGGGAATCGAACCTGGGACCCTGGAGCTGTGGGCAATTGTGCTAACCACCATGCTACTGTGCTGCCCACAAATTATATTTCGTAATAAAATACATTTCAAAAAATTAAGAAAGAAAGACAAAGAATCGCTGACCTTCCTTCTCCCCAATTCATCAATTACAGTACCACTCAGCCCTGAGATTCCTGGTCAGAACGCATTTATTACATGACGTATTCATAGAAACTACACAGTAAATGTGTAAACAATACAAGAGGGAATAGTTACATTTTCCTTAATGTTCTGTCCTTTTAATGCCATTGTTCTTAATTTATTTTCCTGATTCTTGCGGCGAAAGCTGGGGAGAAGGCCAGAGATCGTTAAAGTCTTTCTTTCTTAATTTTAATGGTTATTGCATGATTGGGTAGGAAAGGAGGTGTCAAGATGCCGGCATAAACGGCCACCTTTCTCCGTCATTTTGTTTGGGACATAGTGTAAAAAAACTTAAAGGAGTGGATCCCGCGATGTCACTTAGTATTTTTGATGATCTGGGTGCCATTTTTAAAGGCTGCCCCAGCAAAGAGATGTTAACCAGGAACCCCCCCCCCCGCCCCCCACAACACACACACCCTCCCCATCCCAACGGGAATGGACTTTCTTACGGGGTTTGGGGAAGAGGGTGATTCAGGCGTAGAGGCCTGATAATTAGATGCAGATACATGGAATTATGTTCCTGATGTTGAACGTCAGGAATCCCATTATGTCACTGACAGGGGGTGAGGACAATCGCGTCCCGCTTTTATATCGGTGTGAAATGTGATTTGAACATTTCTTGTGATTTTCTGCTCCCTTTTCTGATCCCATCCAAAGAAAAATGGAGCTGAACATCTATAAAGTTATAGCACCAAAAATTAAATGTTATTTTTTCCTTAAATATCTCCCAAAGATTAAATCTATTCCCACATTATTTATGTTGATGTTTGAAATGTTCTATTTTCCAGAGAGATTCCGTGTTCTTGTGCCTGACGAGCCCATCGTCGTCACTGTGGGTGATGATGTTGTATTAGAATGCCAACTGGTACCAGGTATATCTCTGGATAACCTGGAGATTCGATGGTTTACATCAGACTCCGCTTCACCACTACATTTATACTCCGATGGACAGGACCGACCTGACGTGCAAGACAAAGCTTATCGAGGGAGAACAGAACTTTTTAAAGATGAGTTTCCACGTGGAAATGCTTCTCTCAAACTGAAGAAGATGAAAGCATCAGATGGAGGGAGTTACACCTGTTTCATTGACTCCAAAACATACCACGCTGAAGCAGTGATAAATCTGGAAGTTGGAGGTTTGTTCATCTTGTAAATGACTAAAGTTTGATCAATGTGAGGCACAATAGTCAAATTTCAGCCTTTTTAGGGTCTGGGGTATAAAAGCTCAGGAGGCCCGAGAAGGTAAATTAAACAACACTTAATTAGTGAACACAACGTAAAGGTCACAGTGCGGCTTACAGCTCACAGATCCCCATCGGGATTACCGGATGTGCTGGTCCTGATTCGGGCCGGCTTTGGTGGGAGAGCTCGTACTCTAGACCCCTCGGGGAGATCGATCAGTGTGACCCAGTGGGTCTCGTGAGGGTTATTTTATCACCCCCTCCAAGCCCGACGGTTCCCCTGAAATGGGTTGTTGAGGGGGGTCTGCTTTGCCGTTTCGCCCATGGCAACGCTTCCCCAGCTGGGTCGGGGGCCATGTTCAGGGAATATCTTTTTCATGCAGAACAACGAAGGGGCAATGTCGGGAGCCTGTCTGTGATGTCTTCTGAGAATACCGAGGATTCCGTGTCCAGATCCAAGGCCGAGTCATCCATGTCCTGCTGGCCCTGGCATAGGTTCCTGGTCGGAGTTGCTTCCTGACTAAAGGATTGAAAACAGGGTGGTGAAGCAGATTCATCCAGTCTAGCTTCCTCCAGGATGGGATCTCTCCCCTTGAGGTGGTGCACGTGATTCCGCACGGTTCGCTCTCTAGTCCTGACTGTGTAAGAAACAGGCCCCATTTTCTCCTCTGTAGTCCTTGGGTTCCATTGAATACCATCCTGAAATTCCGAACATGAACAGAGTCTCTTGGTTTAAAACCTCAGTCACGCTTTTGGAGATCCTGCTTCAATTGCCAAGGCTCGGGAACGTTAAATTCAGGTGGGTCCGGAGGAGTCAGCCCATTAGAAATTCTGCCGATGCCATCCCGGTTGTGATATGTGGTGTCATTCGGTAACTGATAGTTAGCTTTGTTTCAATGGAACCTACATTCTGTTTCCCAATGTCTTGTTTAAACATCTGGATTACCCGCAGTAGGAGCATTTTCAGAGAATGAGTATTGAGCTGGCTTTTATTTGGGGATTTTCCCCCACCTAATTCCAGTTCAGCTAACACAAAGACACGGAGAGAACAACTCTGGTTAAGATGGCTTTACTTTCCAAGCTTGGTTTAACGCAAGTGATTTGGCTAAACGGCAAAACCACTCTGCTTTACATTGCTTCAGGTTCAACAGTTATACAATTTCCAAAATTCAGTAGCCCACCCCTGTTGGACTTAATCCAATCCTTGCTGTTATAGATTTTACCTTGGCCAACGAATTTTACTTTAGGCAGCATGGTGACTGCGTGATCAACTAGTGATTTCGCCCCATCCTGTTCCCTGGTCATCTGTTGTTTTTCTAGACCCTCACGTCCGCTGTCTCTTGCTCTCCCCTACTCCTGTCTCTTATCTTAGTGTGGTCCCTGTTCGTACCATTGTTTGTCTGAGCACAGGTTGCTGGAGTTGCTGATAACTGCTTATTCAGCTGGCTCTGTTATTGCTAACCACATTATTGCTCTCTGTCTTAGGAATGTAGCCAAGTTAGCTAGCTTAAATCCCATCATACATTGCGACCACTATGATTAGCAAGAATTTAAATGCCTGTTACTACTGTGTTCTAAGAATCCATGTTTAATGGTTAATAATGATTACTGGATATATTTTCTATGATTAGTTTCAATCCTCAATAAACTAACTTATGTAGAGATATTCGAGTGTTATCCGAGCTATCCTGTTTTAAGGAGTCTCATCTCAGGATTCTTATTTTCTTATAATCGCCAGAAGTTTTTAGCCTGCCACGCAAGACAACATTACATAGTTTTGCCAGCGTGGGGTCCCTTTGTGTGGATTTGTGCAGCCATCGTGGGTCGGGGGTCTATGAAATTTAACGTCAATGTGACTTTGTCCGTCACTGGCGGGAATGTGGGGGTTTACAGGTTGTGGGAGTCGGCTGAGGGCATCTGCATGCATGATCTGTGCTCCTGGACGGTGTTCAAAGGTGTATCCATAAGCTGCCAACAGCAGTGGCCAGCATCAGGTTCTGGCTGAGGCTGTTGGACTCATTAAAGAGGCCAAGTAAGGGCTTATGGTCTGTGATCACTGTGAAATGATGCCCGTAGATGTACTGGTGAAATTTCTTTGCTGCCTTTTCCACGACCAGTCGTTCCTTCTCTATTTGCACAGAGCGGCGCTTTGCATCGACCAGGGTTCTGGATGGGTATGCTATCAGCCTTTCTGTCCCATTGTCCCAGCAGTGGGACACCACCGCCCCAATGCCATACGTGGAGGCGTCATATGTGAGGACGAGGGGTCTTGGTGGATCGCAGTGCGTCAATCGCTTAGATGCTGTTAACTGCCGTTTCACTCTCGCGGCGCTTTCCATGCCCATTTATGGATTTTCTTCAGTAGCCCATGTAGGGGTGCCAAGGTAGCCTAGTTTGGGATGAACTTCCCATAATAACTGGGCCTCAAAAATAACCTCAGCTCAATGGTGTTTTCAGGTGTCGGTGCCTCCCTGATAGCCTGGACTTTATCCTCCATCGGGGTAACCCATCCTTATCAACCCGGTATCCGAGGTACATGACCTTTTTCCCCTGTCAGGTGGACACCCCATCGGAGAACCTCTTCCACGTTGACAGGTGTTCCCAGTTGTTGGCAGCTGAAATGAGCACATTGTCCAGTAGACAGCCTGGGAAAACCCTGGAGGATGTTTCCATCACCGTTGAAAAATCACACACGCTGATCCCAAAAGGGGAGCCAGGTGTACTCGTACAACCATCTGTGGGTGTTGATGGTGACATACTGCCGTGATACCGCGTCTAACTCCACCGGAAGTACACTTGGCTCAAGTCGAGGTTAGTGAACGAGTGACTCACTGGCCAACTTTGCGTACAGATCTTCTATGTGTGGCTAAGTGTGTTGGTCCAAACAAGAGGCCCTTTTACTGTTTTCTAATAATCGCCACACAGGTGGACGGACTTGACTAGTTTCCGCACCGGGACCACTGGTGCTGCAGATTCTGCAAACTGGACCGGGCGTATGATGTCCAAGCTCTCTAGCCGGCCCAATCTGTCGTCTACTTTTGTATCAGGGTGTCTGGGACCGGTTGGGCCCTGGAGTATTTAGGCTGGGCTTCTGGGCTAACATTGTATTTCCCATGCCCTCCTGGAAAACATCCGGGCTTCCTACAGACCGCCAGTCTCCATCCAGAAGATTTTTTGCCAGTTCAGCCAGGCTGTTTGTAACAAATTGTGGCTTAAAAGACAGGGTCTGGGTCCTTGAACCACTACCACTGGCAGCCTAACCGACTGTTATCTGCAGTGATCTGGGTCACTATGGTAGTGATGATGGTTAATGGTTCCCTGGTGGCTAGCCGGGCTTTGGTATCACTCAAACCCAGGGCCAGAATTCCCATATGGAGCCTACGGAAAGTTTGTTGTCCAACAATCGAGACAGCAGCACCTGTGTAAATTTCCATATCCAGGGGGTGACCGTTGACTTGAAGCTTTATCCTAAATTGGGCTACTTGGGGACAATGGTACAATTTAGCCGCATCAGGCCTTCCTCCTCGGAGGGGGCAATAATTAAAGCCCTGGCTCAGGACGTCTGTGTCACCTGGCCAGGTCGATGCGTTCACTGTCCCCCTTTTCCGCCTCTCGTGGGAGAGTGACAAATCTATGGCCCCTTTCAGCTCCAAGGCTGGCTCCACTTGTCGCTTCCTCTGGGTTATCATATTGTTGATTTCACACACAAAACAATTTCATAACATCTCTGGGAGGGATGGACCGAAGTCACAATGTTCCGCTAACTTACGAAGGAGCGTCAGAAAATCCCAGGGTTTGACCGGCAGCACTGAACCAGTACCTCTGTATTATTACAGACGGCTTGGGGTCGCAATGACAAGTGAACATAGGGTCACAGGATGTACGGGTGTCCCTGCAAGGCAATCCCCCAGGTGCCCTCTGGCCTCAGCTGACCCATCAGCGGGATGGGCGTACTCCAGCGCAACCAGTGTCATCTTATTGGCTGGGATGAGTGTATGTGGGGAGTGTGATGTGTATATGCAGCTGCACGGACCCCCCCCCCCCCCCGTTACTCCTCCAGCCCTGGCAGAAGCCATCCCACACAGTCAGTCAGCAAACTACGACGATGTTGGACCCCCCCCCCCCCCCCCCGTAGCCACGGCGCCTGTTAACGATTTTTAAAAGCACAAGTGAACCCCGCAATCGGTAATTCGCCCCAGTGGAGGCGGAGCATCGGGAGGCCCCAGAGAATACTGGGTCAGGCCCGCTAATATGCCAACGGTGTTTACTGTATGTGCGTTCTGAAACGCATTGACGCTGCTGTTGAGGCACTGGAGAATTGTGATTTGGCGTCAAACCGGTGCCCGCCACGATTTTGGTGTCAAAATCAACTCCGCCCAATTGCGTTTCCCGATTCGGGCATCAGCCGACGGAGAATCCTGCCCATAATCTTTCAGACTTCAGACAACACACACGTTAACACTCCCGAGTTCAGAGTGCAGAGCAGGAATGATCCCAAGTCCAAAAAGCACGCACGAAGCAGTTACCTTCCGATGACACTCTAGTAGTTCAATTCAGTCAACTCAGTAAGTTAAACCTTCTGAGCTCAGACAATACAAGACCCTTCAAATATGTGACCCCATCATAGATTATCATAGAATTTACAGTGCAGAAGGAGGCCATTCGGCCCATCGAATCTGCACCGGCTCTTGGAAAGAGCACCCTACCCAAGGTCAACACCTCCACCCTATCCCCATAACCCAGTAACCCCACCCAACACTAAGGGCAATTTATCATGGCCAATCCACCTAAACTGCACATCTTTGGACTGTGGGAGGAAACCGGAGCACCCGGAGGAAACCCACGCACACACTGGGAGGATGTGCAGACTCCGCACAGACAGTGACCCAAGCCGGAATTGAACCTGGGACCCTGGAGCTGTGAAGCAATTGTGCTATCCTCAAGGCTACCGTGCTGCCCACTTGTTATATGATTGTTATAATGTCACCGTTTGTCTTTGTGCTGGGAAACTGTCATCAGACAAGTTGGCGCATGTTCAGAAGGTAACATCATTGGGTTAACTGAATATTGGAGTATCCACTCATAACTCTGTCACATAATTTAGTTGCACATTTTAGTTTCAAATAAGAGTCAAAATCCATGGGCATTTCTAAGGAATCTTTTTCTAGATGATGCAAAATCTCAGTGGAAAGTGGAAAGTTGTTTTGTGTGTCCATAACGTACTGGTGTCAATATCAGAAATCCCAGTATTTCCACTTACATAGAACAGTACAGCACAGTACAGGCCCTTCAGCCCACGATGTTGTGCTGACCATTTATCCTCATCCAAGATCAACCTAACCTCCACCCCTTCAATTTACTGCTGTCCATGTGGCTGTCTATAGAACATAGAATGATTTGTACCCTGTGCCAGGTAGACTACTTTCCCAGGACAATATCCTGGATAAAGTGAACCCACAATGTGATATTTGATTGTGGACAATTGGAAAATTGCCCAGGTAAGTCCTATCTTCAAAAAAAAATAGGACAAATCCAACCCAACCATTACCCCATCAGCCTACTTCCAATCATCAGTAAACTAATGGAAGGGGTCATCAGAATGAATTCAACTGGTGAGGTGAGAGTGACTCTCATTAACGTAAAGCAGCGTTGAATCAAGAGTGGAACTGAAGAGTTCAAGTAAAACTGAGGTCAATGTGATAGTCTGTGTCAGCACAGTGAGTTACAATATTACTTAACAGATCAAAATGATTATGGATTTTTGAAATTAAACAAAATGAGCAATAGTTTGAATTCCTGATTAAATCCTAATTACAGGTTTTGGACACCGGCCTTGGATTCACCTGGAGGAAAACAACAAAGACGGACTTCGTATTGTGTGTAAATCAGATGGATGGTATCCTGATCCAGTGATACGGTGGGAGGATGGGAATGGACAGGATGTGACAGCACAGTCTGAATGTGAATTCCTAAAGGACTCCAGAGGCCTTATTACTGCCCAGAGTCATATTGATGTCACAAGTGACTCAGTAAACAGGTTTTCATGTTTCATGGAAAACCGGTTATTGAGGAAAAGTCGAGAGGCCCATGTCCAGATATCAGGTAGGTGCATGTTTAGTCACCAGTTTGTTACAATAAATATTTGCTGACAATATTTCTCCGCTCCTGAAGGCACTAAATCAGACAGAGTGAGTTGGATGTTGAGATAATGGCAACGTTGATCGTCATCTTCCAAAATTCTACAGATTCAGAAATGGTTCCTGCAGACTGGAACAAAGAACAAAGAAAATTACAGCACAGGAACAGGCCCTTCGGCCCTCCCAGCCTGCGCCGATCCAGATCCTTTATCTAAACCTGTCACCTATTTTCCAAGGGTCTACTTCCCTCTGTTCCCCGCCCGTTCATATATCTGTCTAGATGCATCTTAAATGATACTATTGTGCCCGCCTCTACCACGTCCGCTGGCAAAGCATTCCAGGCACCCACCACCCTCTGCATAAAAAGCTTTCCACGCACATCTCCCTTAAACTTTCCCCCTCTCACCTTGAAATCGTGACCCCTTGTAATTGACACCCCCACTCTTGGAAAAAGCTTGTTGCTATTCACCCTGTCCATACCTCTCATAATTTTGTAGACCTCAATCAGGTCCCCCCTCAACCTCCGTCTTTCCAACGAAAACAATCCTAATCTACTCAACCTTTCTTCATAGCTAGCACCCTCCATACCAGGCAACATCCTGGTGAACCTCCTCTGCACCCTCTCTAAAGCATCCACATCCTTCTGGCAATGTGGCGACCAGAACTGCACGCAGTATTCCAAATATGGCCTAACCAAAGTCCTATACAACTGTAACATGACATGCCAACTCTTGTACTCAATACCCTGTCCGATGAAGGCAAGCATGCTGTATGCCTTCTTGACCACTCTATCGACCTGCGTTGCCACCTTCAGGGTACAATGGACCTGAACTCCCAGATCTCTCTGTACATCAATTTTCCCCAGGACTCTTCCATTGACCGTATAGTCCGCTCTTGAATTAGATCTTCCAAAATGCATCACCTCGCATTTGCCTGGATTGAACTCCATCTGCCATTTCTCTGCCCAACTCTCCAATCTATTTATATTTTGCTGTATTCGCTGACAGTCCTCCTCGCTATCTGCAACTCCACCAATCTTAGTATCATCTGCAAACTTGCTAATCAGACCACCTATACCTTCGTCCAGATCATTTATGTATATCACAAACAACAGTAGTCCGAGCACGGATCCCTGTGGAATACCACTAGTCACCTTTCTCCATTTTGAGACACTCCCTTCCACCACTACTCTCTGTCTCCTGTTGCCCAGCCAATTCTTTATCCATCTAGCTAGTACACCCTGAACCCCATACAACTTCACTTTTTCCATCAACCTGCCATGGGAAACTTTATTAAACGCCTTACTGAAGTCCATGTATATGACATCTACAGCCCTTCCCTCATCAATTAACTTTGTCACTTCTTCAAAGAATTCTTTACGGTTTGTAAGACATGACCTTCCCTGCACAAAACCATGCTGGCTATCACTGATAAGTCTATTTTCTTCCAAATGTGAATAGATCCTATCCCTCCGTATCTTCTCCAACAGTTTTCCTACCACTGACGTCAAGCTCACAGGTCTATAATTCCCTGGATTATCCCTGCTACCCTTCTTAAACAAAGGGACAACATTAGCAATTCTCCAGTCCTCCGGGACCTCACCTGTGCTCAAGGATGCTGCAAAGATATCTGTTAAGGCCCCAGCTATTTCGTCCCTCGCTTTCCTCAGTAACCTGGGATAGATCCCATCCGGACCCTGGGGACTTGTCCACCTTAATGCCTTTTAGAATACCCAAAACTTCCCCCTTCCTTATGCCGACTTGACCTAGAGTATTCAAACATCCATCCTTGGCCTCAACATCCGTCATGTCCCTCTCCTTGGTGAATACTGATGCAAAGTACTCATTAAGAATCTCACCCATTTTCCTCTCACTCCACGCATAAATTCCCTCTTTTGTCTTTGAGTGGACCAATCCTTTCTCCAGTTACCCTCTTGCTCCTTATATACGAATAAAAGGCTTTGGGATTTTCCTTAACCCTGTTAGCCAAAGATATTTCATGACCCCTTTCAGCCCTCTTTATTTCGCATTTGAGATTTGACCTACTTTCCCGATATCCCTCCAAAGCTTCTTCAGTTTTAAGTCGCCTAGATCTTATGTATGCTTCCTTTTTCATCTTAACTCGTCTCACAATTCCACCCATCATCCATGGTTCCCTAATCTTGCCATTTCTATCCCTCATTTTCACAGGGACATGTCTGTCCTGCACTCTAATCAACCTTTCCTTCAAAGACTCCCACATTTCAAATGTGGATTTACCCTTAAAGAGCTGCTCCCAATCCTGCCGAATTTTGTTATACTTGGCCTTTCCCCAATTTAGCACTCTTCCTTTAGGACCACTCTCGTCTTTGTCCATGAGTATTCTAATACTTAGGGAATTGTGATCGCTATTCCCAAAGTAATCACCGACTGAAACTTCAACCACCTGGCCGGGATCATTCTCCAATACCAGGTACAATATGGCCCCTTCCCGAGTTGGACTATTTACATACTGCTCTAAAAAAACTCTCCTGGATGCTCCTTACAAATTCTGCTCCATCTACGCCTCCAACACTCCATGAGTTCCATTCAATGTTGGGGAAGTTAAAATCTCCCATCACGACCACCCTATTGCTCCTACATTTTTCTATAATCTGTCTACATATTTGTACCTCTACTTCACGCTTGCTTTTGGGAGGCCTGTAGTAAAGTCCCAACAATGTTACTGCACCCTTCCTATTTCTTAGCTCTATCCATATTGCATCAGTGCTGGAATCCTCCATCGTGCCCTCCTTAATCATAGCTGTGATATCATCTCTGAACAGTAATGCAACTCCTCCAACCCTTTTACCTCCCTCTCTATCCCTCCTGAAGCATCAATACCCTGGAATATTTAGTTGCCAGTCTTGCCCTTCCCTCAACCAAGTCTCCGTAATACCGATAACATCATATTCCCAGGTACCAATCCAAGCCCTAAGTTCATCTGCCTTACCTGCTACACTTCTTGCATTAAAACAAATGCACCTCAGACCACCTGTCCCTTTGCGTTCATCATCTCTTCCCTGTCTACTCTTCCCCTTAGTCACATTGAGTTTATTATCTAGTACCTTACTGGCTTTAGTTGCTGCCTATTTACTGACCTCTCACTTCCTAATCTGGTTCCCATTCCCCTGCCACATTAGTTTAAAACCTCCCCAACAGTGTTAGCAAAAGCACCCCCTAGGACATTGGCTCCAGTCCTGCCCAGATGTAGACCATCCCATTTGTAATGGTCCCACCACCCCCAGAACCGGTTCCAATGTCCCAAAAATCTGAACCCCTCCCTCCTGCACCATCTCTCAAGCCACTTATTCATTCTGACTATTCTTGAATTTCTACTCTGACTGTCTCGTGGCACTGGTAGCAATCCTGAGATTACTACCTTTTGAGGTCCTACTTTTTAACTTATCTCCTAACTCCCTAAATTCTGATTGTGGGACCGCATCCCGTTTTTTACCTATATCGTTGGTGCCTATATGCACCGCAAGGTAACAAATTTAAGAAAGGAGAGAGAGGGAAAAGAGGAAACTGCAGACTTGTAAGCCTGACATCAGTGGTTGGGAACAGAGGTGCAGTACCAAATATTGAGGTGCATGAGCTCGAAGAAAATGGGCATATTTTATCATCCTTTGCACAGTGATATTTGTGGCGGGTGGGATCAGAGAATCCAGTGGAAGCCAAAACATTGGAATTCTGCCAGGGAGAAAGATTTATTGGAAGGCAGAGCCTAGTAATCCAGATGTGGAGATGCCTGCGTTGGACTGGGGTGAGCACAGTAAGAAGTTTTACAACATCAGGTTAAAATCCAACATGTTTGTTTCAAACACTAGCTTTCACCTGACAAAGGGGCAGTGCTCCGAAAGCTAGTGTTTGAAATAAACATGTTGGACTTTAACCTGGTGTTGTAAGACTTCTTACTATAGTAATCCCGAGACCGAGGTTTTGATCTGGAGACCTGGGTTTGAATCCCACCATGGCAGATGGTGAAATTTGAATTGAATAAGATCCTGGAATTACAAGTCTAATGGTGACCATGAAACACGAATGTCCTTTAGGGAAGGAAATCTGCTGTTCTTACTCCAGATCCACAGCAATGTAGGTGACTCTTAAATGCCCCCTCATGGGTGTTATATTGCCACGATTGGTAATATGTTGTATTCTTTGTTGTTTCTTCCAGAATGACACGATGTAGTGTTGACAAAGAATATACCAATCAAAAGATTGAAACAAAACTAATTTATTATTACAGCGCTAATTAAATACAGCTCGAACACTCTACTGTCATGTGATTATCGAAAGGAACAAATGTAATATCGGTACATATTACATGATATGCATATGAAGTTAACATGTGAGTGAAAAGAATTATAATTAAACCGTCCAACAGTTATGATTCACAAATTGAGTCTGTCCGGCTTCCTTCTAATCCTTGACGATCTTCTTAAACCTTGAAGAGAAGTGTCAGAAGATTTTAGCGTCGTCTGTGAATCTTCAATAACTTTGGAAGACGTCATTGTGTTGTGAAAAAGACTTTCACGTAGTTGAAGATCTGGAAACATTTTGCGAGATGGTTTAATTTTCAAAAGTGCTCACCGATTCTGTTGAACAATGGGACCTTAATTTGTTTGAATGATATAGGAGCGTGATGCTGCCTAACATTACTCCAGCAATAGCAGACCAACCTCCATCAGGAATTTCAATCCTGATTTGGATCTCTTGGAGTCTGTTTCCAGTGTAGTTGCATGTTGATCGTAGTATTGTCGTTGCATGTCTTGTTGACGTTGCATCTTTTTAATTACGGGCAGATGATGTGGATCAGGTAGTCTAATGGACGGAAGAGTAGTACTAAACTCCCTGTTCATCAACAATTGAGCTGGTGATAAACCCGTAGCAAGTGGAGTTGCTCTGTCGTTAAGTAAAGCAAGATTTATGTCAGCATGAGAATCAAAGGATTTATGTAGAAGTTGCTTTATTTTTTTATTTAAAAAAAGAAAAAATGTTTTTTATTCTCCTTTTTCACATTTTCTCCCACATTTGCATCCATCAACAATAAACAATAATCAGCAAGATATGTCAGTCCCCATAATAACAACGTTCCCATCTACCCACCAACCCCCAAACCTCAACCCGCATGTTTACATAAACAAATGACAAAAAGGAATCCGGGATTACCCGTAGTCACCCTTAATCTTACACAGCTCCCTCCCCCACCCCAGGTCTCCAGCTCCTCCCGTCCACTGCCTCTTGTAAAACTCCTCCTCCCAACCTCTGTTCCTTCCCCCCAACTTTCCACCCCGGCTAGACCACTCGGACCCTGTTCTGCCAGGCTCCGATGGCCGCAGCCCCCCCCCCCCCCCCCTCCCCCACTCCCGTTCTCTGGCCGGCTTAAACTGGCCAGTGTGGACCCCGCCCGGGTCCCTTTCCCACTTGCCCGGCTCTAGGAAAGCCCAAAGATGTCCTTTTAGCACACAAACCCCGCATATCCACCTACACCCCAGAGAACCCTCATTTCGAGTTAAAGTCCCGTCCCTTCCCTTGAGAAGTTGCTTTATTATGTGAACCACTTTCTCAACTTTTCCATTCGATTGTGGATAATGCGGACTTGATGTGATGTGAGCAAAATTATATCCTTTGGTGAATTCAGTCCATTCATGACTATTAAAACACGGTCCGTTTTCAGACATGCCAGTGTTCGGAATACCATGTCCCACAAAGATTTAATGTGTAACCTTGATAACCGATCTGGAAGTCCAGTCTGACAACATGATGACTTGTCGTCATAATTTGATAAATACCTATGATTAACACATAATCACGACCATTGAAATGAAACAAGTCGATTCCTACTTTTGACCAAGGAGTCTTCTCCAATGCTCGTGGTCGAAGTTTTTCTTTGCATTGTGCAGGTTGGTATTTTTGACATGTTTCATACTCGAGAATAAGATTTGTGATGTCTCGGTTGCTACCTGGCCAATACACACCTCGTCTTGCTCTTCTCTTGCATTTTTCTATGCCGAGGTGACCTTCATGTTCCTGTCTTAGAATCATGGGTCTAAGTGACATAGGAATCACTATGCGATCGAGTCGGAGTAACAGTCCATCAACAACTGTAAATTCTGCTTTTATGCTTCTATATTTAGAACAATGTCCTTTAGGCCAACCATTGTTTAAATGGTCTATGGCATGAAGTAACATTGAATCTTTCTTGGCCTCATCATGGATGCGTTTCAGTTTGTCGTCGGAGGCAGGTAAGGTTTCAGCTCGAAGCTGCACTTGAGCTTCTATGTACTGAATAAATTCAGGTGGTTGCTCTTCTGAGAGAACAGAAAGTGATAACGCGTCAGCAATTATCAATTCTTGCCTCGAGTATATACAGGTCCAAAGTTGTATCTACATAGCTTCATCAGGATACGCTGTAACCTTGGTGTCATATCATTCAAATCCTTGTGAATGATGTGAACAAGTGGTCTGTGATCAGTCTCGACTGTGAATGTAGATAGGCCAGATACATAGTCGTGAAACTTGAGAATTCCAGTTAGTAAGCCTAAACATTCCTTTTGTACCTGAGCATACCGTTGTTCAGTAGGTGTCATTGCTCTTGAAGCATAAGCTACTGGTGACCATGAAAAATTGTCATCTCTTTATCGAAGAACTGCTCCAATTCCACTTTGACTTGCATCCGTTGAGATTTTTGATTCTCCGTCGGGGCCAAAGAAAGAAAGAAGAGGTGCAGGAGTCAATTGTGGCTTTAGATCGATCCATTCATTTTGATGACTGTCAGTCCATAAAAATGTGGTAGACTGTTTGATGAGCTGTCGCAAAGCAGTACTTCTGAACGAGAAGTTGGGAATGAGCTTCCCCAGAAAACTGACAACACCTAAGAATCTCAACACAGCTTTCTTGTCCTCTGGGACTTTCATTTTCTGTATGGCAGCAATCTTGTTGTCGTCAGGTCGCACACCATGTTCCAAAATTTGACCTCCAAGAAACTTCAGAGTTGAGATACCAAAATGACATTTGGCTCTATTCAGTTTTAAACCAAATTTTTACATAGATAGATTTTTTACATAGAATTTACAGTGCAGAAGGAGGCCATTCGGCCCATCGAGTCTGCACCGGCTCTTGGAAAGAGCACCCTACCCAAGTCCACACCTCCACCCCATCCCCATAACCCCACCCAGCACTAAGGGCAATTTTGGACACTAAGGGCAATTTAGCATAGCCAATCCACCTAACCTGCACATCTTTGGACTGTGGGAGGAAACCGGAGCACCCGGAGGAAACCCACGCAGACACGGGGAGAACGTGCAAACTCCGCACAGACAGTGACCCAGCGGGGAATCGAACCTGGGACCCTGGAGCTGTGAAGCAATTGTGCTAACCACCATGCTACCGTGCTGCCCTTGTACAAATTTATGTACTCGTTGGAAGACTTGCAACAGCCTTGCATTGTGCTCTTCTCGTGTAGATGACTAGACAATGATGTCATCCGTGTAAACACGTACACCTTCAATACCTTCAGTCATTTGCTCCACCACTCAATGAAATATCTCCGATGCTGAAATGATACCAAACGGCATTCTGTTGAAACACAATCGACCAAACGGTGTGTTGAACGTACACAACTTCTTGCGTCATCTAACTGCATTTGTCAAAATCCTCTGGAGGCATCCAGTTTGGAATAAGTTTTAGCATTCGCCAGTTCGCTGGTGATTTCTTCATGCTTGGGTATTGGACAGTGCTCTCGCTTAATATTTTTATTAAGATCTTTTGGATCGATGCATATCCTTAATTCCCCAGAAGGTTCTTTACATACACCATTGAACTGACACAGTCAGTCGGTGCTGTTATTTTGGATATTATGCCAAGATTTTGCTTACGTGCAAGTTCTTTCTTTAATCTTTCACAAAGCGATGCAGGAACTCTTGTCGGAGGGTGTACCACTAGATTCGCATCTGGCTTTAATTGCATATTATACTTCTAGGGAAGAGTACCTATGCCTTCAAAGACATGAGGAAAGCGATCAAGAAGCCTTGTATGGCTTCTTGAACAGGTGGAAGAGATGAACTTGTGCTATAAATTCTCTGAATTAGGTGAAGCTCCTTACAGGCTTGCACACCCAAGAGAGAAGATCTGTTCAATTCAACAATCTCAAATCTCAGAGATATGGCAGTGTCGTGATTTGTAACCAATAAATAGCATGATCCCAATGAGGTGATAACACTGCCATTATAATCACGCAATTGACAATTTGTTTTCTTGATTTTAGGAGTTTGATTCAGTTGCGAAAGGTCATGCCTGTTGAGCAAGTTTGCAGAAGCTCCTGTATCAAGTTTAAAAATGATTTCAGAACCATTTACTTGAAGCACTGTGTTCCATTCAGAATCCGTGTTAATAGAAAACAACTACATTAAGAGATTAAACATTTGTGGCATCATATTTTTCAATAATGCCTTCGAAGAAGGAATCTTCTCAGCAGTAAGCATCAATATCATTGGAAAAATGTTCATTCTGATAAGCTTCTCTTGTTGTGTCTGCACTTCTTACATTCATATACACTTTAATTACATTCGCAGATTTCAATTATGTTGCTTTAAGAGATGTCCTGCATTGCACAGCAAAGTGGTTGAGTTTGCCACATTGTGAGCAAATCTTTCCTCGTGCTGGACATTTTTTGTGTGGGTGGGCGTGTCCACAGCGTCCACATGTCATGACGTTCATGTCGTCACGCGTACAGTTCCTTCGTGCATGCTTCTTCCGTCTCGCGTCTTTTTGCGAAGTGAGCATGCGTGGGCCGTGAATGCGCATTGGCAAGATGGCTGCCATCTGAAACGCGCATCTTTCTGAGCTGTACCACAGCATTCTACCTCCAGGCTCATTCTCGCGCCCTTTATTCTCTGCAGAATCTCAAAATATTGACTTTTGGACAATTCATGCATACAACACATTTCAATCGCGTTTTCGAGCTGGAGATTTTTCTGTCTCAGCAAACGTTCCCTGAGCTTATCTATTATTCCAAATACAATTTGATCTCTGATCATTGAATCATTTCGAATGGAGAAATGAGGGGCGGGATTCTCTGACTCCCGCCGGGTCGGAGAATCGGCGGGGAGGGGGGGGGGGGCGTGAATTCCACCCCGCCGCTCCGACACCGCCTGCCGAATTCTCCAGCGCCGTTTTTTTGGGCGGGGGCGGGGATCGCACCACGCCGTTCGGGGGCTGTTCTCAGCGCCCCCGCCGATTCTCCAGGCCCCGATGGGCCGAGCCATCCATTTTCGGCAAGTCCCGTCGGCGTGGATTAGACCAGGTCCATACCGGCGGAACCTGGCTTGGAGGGCGGCCTGCGGAGTCCTCGGGGGAGCGCGGGGGGATCTGGCCCTGGGGTGGGCTGGCCCGTGATCGGGGCCCACCGATCTGCGGGCGGGCCTGTGCCATGGGGGGCACTCTTTCCCTCTGCACCGCCTGTGTAAGGCTCCGCGATGGCCGGCGCAGAGAAGAAACCTCCTGCGCATGCGCAGGAAACACGCCAGCGGTTCTGCGCAGGAGCTAGAACACGCTGGCGCTCCTGCACATGCGCCAACTCGCGCCGGCCGGCGGAGGCCCTTCGGCGCGATTGGCGCGGCGCCAACCACTCCAGCGCCAGCCTCGCCCCCGGATGTGTGGAGGATTCCGCACCTTCCGGGTGGCCCGACGCCGGACTGGTTCACGCCACTCTTTGGCGCCGGTACGGCCCGACCCGCCGATTGCGGGAGAATTCCACCCTACATGTTTGAGCTGAGAGCTTTAGATCAGTCAGGAAGCAATCAATCTACTCCCCATTATTTTGCATCCTTCTCTGAAAGACAAAACGCTCAAATGTTTCATTTATCTGTATCTTGCAGTGAAGATCAAATTTTGCTATGACAACATCAACATCTTATCTTTGACCGTTGCAAATTGAAATGAGTTCGACAGTTCTGTGGCTTGTGGACCAGCCATCATTAGAAATAATGCTAATTTCCGATCATTACTTGCATCAATTAATTCCGATGTCAAGAGATACAACTGAAACTATTGTTTCAACACTGACCAGTTAACATCTAGTTTACCAGTGATCTGGAGTTGGCGTGGAACATGAGCTTTCTCCATGTTTACCAGTGATCCGGAGTTGGCGTGGAACATGAGCTTTCTCCATGTTTACCAGTGACCCGGAGTTGTCCTGGAACATGAGCTTTCTCCATGTTTACCAGTGATCCGGAGATGGCGTGGAACATGAGCTTTCTCCATGTTTACCAGTGATCCGGAGTTGGCGTGGAACATGAGCTTTCTCCATGTTTACCAGTGATCCGGAGTTGTCGTGGAACATGAGCTTTCTCCATGTTTACCAGTGATCCGGAGTTGGCGTGGAACATGAGCTTTCTCCATGTTTACCAGTGATCCGGAGTTGGCGTGGAACATGAGCTTTCTCCATGTTTACCAGTGATCCGGAGTTGGCGTGGAACATGAGCTTTCCCCGTGTTTACCAGTGATCCGGAGTTGGCGTGGAACATGAGCTTTCCCCATGTTTACCAGTGATCCGGAGTTGGCGTGGAACTTGAGCTTTCTCCATGTTTACCAGTGATCCGGAGTTGGCGTGGAACATGAGCTTTCTCCATGTTTACCAGTGATCCGGAGTTGGCGTGGAACATGAGCTTTCTCCATGTTTACCAGTGATCCGGAGTTGGCGTGGAACATGAGCTTTCTCCATGTTTACCAGTGATCCGGAGTTGGCGTGGAACATGAGCTTTCTCCATGTTTACCAGTGATCCGGAGTTGGCGTGGAACATGAGCTTTCTCCATGTTTACCAGTGATCCGGAGTTGGCGTGGAACATGAGCTTTCTCCATGTTTACCAGTGATCCGGAGTTGGCGTGGATCATGAGCTTTCTCCATGTTTACCAGTGATCCGGAGTTGGCGTGGAACATGAGCTTTCTCCATGTTTACCAGTGATCCGGAGTTGGCGTGGAACATGAGCTTTCTCCATGAGTCCTGGATTCTTCGGTGTCTCGCCGTAACAGGTCTGTACGCAGTCTGTTCTTCGAAGTTCGAGTCGCGTCTACTTTTGTTCCTAATAGCTAGATTCTTACTAATCTATCTATACACCTTCAGTAGTAATCCTGTTACTGTGTTATATTACCGTGATTGGTAATATGTTGTATTCTTTGTCTTTCCTTCCAGAATGACCTGATGTCGTGTTGACAAAGAATATACCAAACAAAAGATTGAAACAAAACTAATTTATTCTTACACTACTAATTAAATGAAGTTCGAACACGGTCTTGGTGCTCCTCGTTTGGAGTCAAAATCTTCACGATTTCAATTGACGTGGTCTCTCTGGACTCCTTGGTAGTCCTACTCTGTGCTTCTGTACAGACGAGCTGAGATCGGTCAGTCTCGCTGTGATCCTGCACATCCTGTATGGGAATTGTGATCACATTGTCACTGTTTTCACATACAGTGGGTAATACAGTGGGCAGACTTACATTGTCCTCTTGGTGATTCTGTGAGCTTGGTAGACGTTCATAGTCTGCTTCTGGTTGCTCAGATACGGTGGGTAGACCTTCATGGTCTTGATCATGCATGGCGTTCGCTATGAAGTGTTTGCTTGCTTCCATTTTGGAGTCTGTCAACGAGCTATCTGTGGAGGCTTGCACCGCTCTCTCTGTGGAGTCTTTCGTCGTTCTCTCTGTGGAGTCTTTCGTCGTTCTCTCTGTGGAGTCTTTCGTCGTTCTCTCTGTGGAGTCTTTCGTCGTTCTCTCTGTGGAGTCTTTCGTCGTTCTCTCTGTGGAGTCTTTCGTCGTTCTCTCTGTGGAGTCTTTCGTCGTTCTCTCTGTGGAGTCTTTCGTCGTTCTCTCTGTGGAGTCTTTCGTCGTTCTCTCTGTGGAGTCTTTCGTCGTTCTCTCTGTGGAGTCTTTCGTCGTTCTCTCTGTGGAGTCTTTCGTCGTTCTCTCTGTGGAGTCGTTCTGTACTCTGTGTGGCGTCGTCTTCTTCCTGGGTATTTGACAGGTTGCTGTCATCCAATGTATAGATGATCTGCCATGGCATCATGGTATTGGATTCATCTACAATGAGTAGAGTTGTGTTGAGCTTTGCAACCGTGTTGCTGATGCTATGATCAGCATATCCGAATAACTCAGCCAACTCAGCCATGTCTGAGTAGTATTGTTCGAAAAACATTCACCTTTTTTGTTTCGGATTTGTTATTGTTCTCTTCACTTTGGGTGGTGCAGACTGCTTGTTCCAGGGTGTTGTAGTTATCTTCCACTGCTGGTGTAAGTTCAGGCATTTGAGGTAAGAAAATTGGGTTTTGCAGCTTTAAATTTCTTCTTTTTAATTTTCTGGCATTTCCCCTTTAAGTGGGCGTGGTCCTGGTCTTCTGACATCATGACGCTCATGACGTAAAACGTCGGAATCAATTGCGCATGCGTAATTCGATTTTCCTTTACTGTGCGCATTTTCTTCAACGCGCGTGCGCAGAACCATCTTCGAACGGTGGGATCTTTTCTTTCAACTGCGCCTGCGCTGCTAGCGCATGCGCAAAACGGCTGATTTCAACTGCGCATGCGCGGCTTCTGTTTCCTGCGCATGCGCAGACGCAGATTTTCGTCTTTTGTTCCCTGGGGACTGTAATATGTGCTCCGACGCCATTTTAACATGGATTTCTGCGATTTTATTTTCTGTAAAAAGTTAAAGTTACTTTTTTTTTCACACTGGACTTGTCAATCGCGATTTCCAGAGTTAACCCTTTCTGTTCTGGTAATGATTGGTTGGGTTTCACATCACTCATCCCCGGTGCAATTTTGTCTCCAAGCATTCAATGTCTTAAAGCAGCATTGTTACTGGTGTTACAGTACTCTTCAAATTTTTTCAGTATTACTTCTAAATTAGTGCTGTCTTCGCCTTTCAACAATTTAAAGCCATTATATTTTTCTCTAGCTTTCTGTCCTGCGAGGAGCAGTGCTATTTTAATTTCTTCTGAGGCTGCTTTCAAATCATAAGCTATGATACATATATCGAACATTTGTTTAAAACTTTTCCAGCTACGACTTAAATTACCGGTTGTGTTCAGCTGCGGTGGAGTTCCAACAAGTTTCATTAAATCAGGGAAATCTTCCCACTTCGAATGTCCGCTGTGTTGAGAACTGTACTCTGGACATAATAGGAATGAGTGTCACTGGCAAGTAATGTGTCAAAGAACAATTTTATTGAATCATTATGATTATGTTTTGAAAAATTCTCTTGTAATGTAAAAGTAGAAACAAGTAGAAATAAAGATCATTTGTGGAAAGGAGAAAGCACTTTATAACAGAAGAAAAGAAAGACTGATATTAAATCACAATAATCCCTAAAAATCTGTTCCATGTGAGCTCCCAAAAGAAGATCACCACAGTTTTGGTCTGTTCCATGGCCCTAAATTTGTAAAACTTCCCCTTGATACAACAATACCAAGTCTCTGAGTCTCTTTGCATACGAGGGTGCACTCTTCAGCCAGTCACTCCAGTGTTGCTTCCTCCGTGGTTTTCAGTGGTAGACTGTTCCACTCTGGCTGCAGCCCCAATCCTGGGAACATCATCCCTTCAGGACAAATTTCTGGCTCATTCCAGCCTTGTGCAGACTTTCTCAAAACAATTAGTCTGGAAAAACACGAATCCTGACAAATTCTCTTCACAGGCACTGCAAGACTTTGCAGATTTCACAATCCACGTTGTTTATGTGTATTTTGGTGACTCCCTCCTGCCATCAATGAAACTCCATCTGGTGATGACCACACCATAGTTAACCACCTCATGTACAGCTACTCACTGTCCTGGTTGTAGCGTGATGTATGCTGGAGTTTCAGATATGTTGTAGCCTGTGTATTTGGTGCAGTAATGGTTAAAATCCTGAGTTAGTGTGTGAGTGCTGCAGTCAGCGTTAACATCCTGAGTTAGTGTGTGAGTGCCGCAGTCAGCGTTAAAATGCTGAGTTAGTGCGTGAATGCCGCAGTCAGGGTTAAAATCCTGAGTTAGTGTGAGAGTGCTGCAGTCAGCGTTAAAATGCTGAGTTAGTGTGTGAGTGCCGCAGTCAGCGTTAAAATGCTGAGTTAGTGTGTGAGTGCCGCAGTCAGGGTTAAAATCCTGAGTTAGTGTGAGTCCTGCAGTATGTTGCTCGTTTTAGCCTTACTTTAATTGCTCTTGTTCTATCACCTTTGCTCTTGAGTTGCCAGGTCGTCAGGTATCTTTCTGATAACACCACGTGGTTCAAGTCCGAGTAATGATCAATAATCCAACACACCGCTTAGTCAGAGTTAAATCAACGCACATTTATTATATACAGTAATCAATACTTATACTTTAATTCTACTTCTAAGCTACTTCCTACAACTAACAGGCCAATACTTAACTTTGGAAATGGCCCACCAGGTCAGGGAAACGAATGGCCTTTCGTATGGGTTCTGAGCCTGCGGGATTCAAAGCTGGTACAGGTCGATAGCCAGGATTGCCTATCTCGTAGTGAGCGTTGGAGTAAGACTTACTGTTTCTTGCAGCTGTTGTAGAGGGTCAGCAGAAGGGTCTCGAAGGGTGCGGAGAGGAGAAGAAGGGTCGATTTGAACTTGGCCCCTATTCTTAGAGTCCCCAGGGGCTACCCGCCTCTCGGGGCGGACCTTGTACCTGGTTCCAAGTGATTGGACTTGGTCCCAATCACTTGGTTCGATATTCTCCAATGCTGGAGCGATTCCTTGATCGATGGGCGGTTTCGAGGTGGTCATTCACCTCTCTTTTGTGGAGGCTCCTGATGGTGCCGAAAAGTCTGGGTTGGCTTTGTGTGTCTAATTTGCAGCATATTGTTCCTGGGGATTGCTAATTTGTATTCAGGTGGCTGGTGTGTTGTTATGTAGATGGCTGCAGGTATCGATTCTGTCTGGCCTCCCCAGAGGCGAATACACTGTTTTACCTGCAGCTGTCTGTTTGAGTCCTGTTGGCTGATTTTCACATCAGCCTCTTCCGTTTGCCATTTTAAATCGGGGTTTGGCCATTCTAATCGGGAGTTAGCCATTTTAACCGGCTACATTTCCTCTTTGTGATCCTAACGCGAAGCGTGAAGGATCACATAATTATTGTTACTTTCCATTCCCTGACATGGGGCGGGGGGGGGGGCACTTCCTACATGGCCTCTGCACTGACCATAGCTATGCACAAAAAATTTTAACTAACAATTCTAAGGGCGCTATGTCAGACAGGGACATGCATTACAAAACAATAAACTTGGAACCTCTAACTTATCCTTAGTATACTACACTCGCTAAACATTCCATTATCCTACCTTCCTCAATCATACAACAAAATCACAGAATTTCATACAGTCTTTCTTGGCTTGGCAGTCACGCTCAGGATCATACAATTTTGCTCATGAAAACGTTTTTTTACATCTCTTTATTTACAACAACAACAATAAACGCAAATGAATGCACTTTATTATGTTATTATAGATCGCGGGGGTCGGGTCTGGTCGTAACCGAACATAGGAGATCTGATCCGATATACCGGGGTTCGAGCACGGTAGGCTCTCCTTCTCCATTTACGTAGGCGCATAGTCTGCACTACACAGCAGAGTATCGCCAACGCTAACAGTGTTTCGATCACATAGGACAGGGAGTACCAGGTTATGAACCTGGCACACCAAGAAGATATAGTGTCGTTGGTGACTGGGCTCTGGGTACTGCGGGGCAGTGAAACATTAACGGCTGGGGGGTTTGAAGTCATGGGGTTCGCGTTCACGCGCAACCAAACGTTCATATACAGTATGTTGATCAATATGAAGGAAGTCGTCATGGCTGTTCTCTTTCCTTCTCTTTCTTTATTTTCTCCGGTCCTGGAGCTTCTGCAGTTCTGTAGAAACAAGCCTAGTATCTGTAACTATCTTTGTTTAATATCTGGTATGCTAGTGTGCCTGTCCTTTGGTGCCAATTATTCCCTTTATAATTGGTCACCATGTGTGACTCCATTTTTTTTTTCCAAAAAACAAATTTTTAGGACACGGCACACTTCCCAATAATAAACCAGTGCTGATTTACCATCCAAATGTTCCAGGATGTAAATAGCAGATGGCCAGCAACCTAAGGGTTACCTAAACAAACAAAACTTTTTGAAATGAAAAATGCCAAATGAGGTATGAGCCGCGACGGGTAAGATTTGGATGGAGACCCCGGGTAGGATGGCTACCAATGCCGTATCTCTCCTCCCCGAGCGTAGTTGACCAGCGAGGCGTTCCCAGGCAGGGCGGGTCTCAAGCCGTTTCTCCACTGCCTGAGCATCCGACAAGAATGGGCAAAAATGTAGTCATCGTGGTGGGGCTGCCGTAGTGGTTCTATCCTTCGAACCAGAAGGGCAGTTATGAGCGGGCGTCTGATACCCGAACAAGTATCAGCTGAAAAGCTAGTTCCTCTGAACAAGCGTGTGGCAACGGTGGGTCTCTGAGGGCAAGTCCTCAGAGGTTTCGGCCGAATTGGCGTGTGGCAGTGAGAAAATTCTCCTGTTGGACATACAACATGTAACAAACTTACAAACAACATAAAACATTCTGCAGGTTCCATCAGAAAGGACAACACTTCTCCTAAGCGGTTCCTTTTAAAACATCATCTGGACACCTCAGTTCTCGGTTAAGGGGTTGGCGGTTTGGGAGTCAGACCCAAGGTCGTCCTCTTCTCCCGGGTGCCAAACTCTGGACTGGATTAGGGCTGAAAGGGCTGTATGGTGTGAGTTGGGGTCGCCCTCGTCGTTGCGGACGAGTCGGTATGAGATGTCACGGTGCCAATAATTGGTGTCTAGTTGTGTGGGGACAAAATCGGGGTCGTCAGTGTGGTTCGGTGGTGGGGTTTGTTCAGGAAAGTGATCAGGAAGGGATCACTTGGATCGTAGTCTGAGTCGCTGGGTGTGGGTCCGGTTGCATGGGGATAGTAGGGAGGCGTGCTGTGGCTATCGTCCGAGTCACAGTCGCTGTCTCTGCTGCTGCAGTCTGTGGGCGTTCCGGGGCGGAGTGTATATTTCGGGGGTGGAGTCGAGGTCGAGTCTGTGGCTGGGCTGGATGTGGTGGGGGTTGGTAGGGTTACGTTGGCTGTGGGCGGGGTGTGGTGTGCTGCGTCAAGCATGACGTGGTGTGTGTGGTTCGACTGTGTTCCATAAACCTTCAGCTGGTTTATATGAAACCACGCAGTCTTACCATTGGAGTACTTTATTTTGTAAACGGAAGGGCTTACTTTATCCGCAATGCAATACGGACCCGAGTATTTAGGTGACAGGAATGTGCTGGGGTTATATACAGAAAGCATCACTTGCTGTCCGATATCGTACTCCGTCGCATGCACTGTCTTGTCGAAACAAGCCTTGCTCTGTTTCTGTTTGGTGCCCAATTTTACTGCATCTGCTAACTGAGCCGTTTTAACATTTGCAACTAATTGCTCCACGGCTTTCTCGTGTGTGAGGGCCGTTACTTCGGGGCTGGTCAGGTCTAAACCTAACAAGTATTCTGTGCCTTTCATGGGGCGTCCGGTCATGAGAGTGTGTGGGGTGTAACCTATGGATGTAGAAATAGTGTTACGCAAAAACATCAGCGCAAAAGGGAGGACTGAGTCCCAAGTGGTGTTGTTCTGCTGGACCATTTTTCTGAGGGTTTTTAGGGTCCAATTCATGCGCTCCACAATACCACTCGACTGTGGGTGGTATGCTATGTGGAATTTTTGGGTGATGCCAAATATCGTGAGGACGTTCTGCATGACACGTCCCGTAAAATGGGAACCTTGGTCAGATTCAATGCTGCGGGGGAGTCCCCATCTTGTAAAGATGTGGTGGGTTAGAATCTTGGCTGTGGTTTTCGCAGTGTTTGTGCGGGCTGGAAATGCTTCCACCCATTTTGTAAATGTGTCTATGACCACAAGTACATATTTATAGCCATTCCTGCAAGGGGGCAATGGACCTATAAAATCAATCTGGAGATTAGTCCAGGGGCCATTAACGGGTCGGGTGTGGCTGAGTTGGGCCTTTTTGGCATATCTGTCGGTATTATTCTGCGCACAGATAAGACCATTTTCTATGTAATGGCTTACGTCTTCCTTTATATGTGGCCACCAACAAAGCTGTTTGAGATGGGCTGTAGTGGGATCGATTCCCTGATGTCCATGACCATCATGGAACAAACAAATCAATTGGTTCCTGTCCTGTTCAGGAGCCACAAAAAGGGTGTCCTTTAACACCACACCGTCATGTGTGGTCAGTGTATTCTTAAACCTCTCGTAGGAGGCGGGATACTTCCCTTTTACAATCTCCGTGAGATTGCTGTCCTGCTTCTGGGCCTCCACTAGATCCTCGATCTTTGTCTGGGTGACCTGAACTGCACTCACTGGCGCGCTTTCGGGGGGTTTCCAAAAATACCCATGTCTGGAACCTGCTTTAGCCAGTGCGTCGGCTTTTATATTTCCAGGGGGGGAGGAACGATGGTGGCTGCGGACTTTGATGATGCCAAAAGTCCTGTTCTGGGCTTTTTCTAAAATATGGCGGAGCAATGGGGCTGAGGGGAGGGGTTTTCCGTCTGCGGAAACAAATCCTCTTGCTTCCCACAGGGGCAGAAATTCCGTAAAGCTGTTACAGACATAGAGGCTGTCCGAGTATATGTCTGCTGGGCTGGTGAAGGAATCTGGGTGTTCAACTATATATGCAATGGCCGCAAGCTCTGCTGCCTGCGCGCCTAAGTGTCCAGGTAGTTTTAACGATATTTCCTTGAGGGCGCGCCCCTGCGCGTCCTCGACATAGATCCCGCAACCTGTTATGCGCTTCCCATTCAAGACGGTGGAAGATCCATCCACATAAATCTTAATGGGCTCACACGTGTCCGTGTGCGGGGGGCTCTGAGTTGAAATACCTATCTTTCTTGGGGGGGGGGGGGGGTGTTTTAGCGATCAAGGGGCCTGTGTTGTGGTGTGGAGAGATAATCTCACATTCATGGGGGGTTCCGGGGTACTGTAAATTGTTGGCCAAGTAGGTGTGTGTCTTTGTCCTTTTCACAGTGATGTCCTGTCCCTGCAAGAGAAGGGACCATCTGGCTGCTCTTGTTTGGCTTACTGTACCGTCCTTGAGTCGTCCGTCCAGTAAGAGTTGGGTGATGGGGTTCAGTCCGGTAATAAACGAAAAGTACTGGACTGCCCAGAAAATTGCGAGCAGGTGCCTCTCACAGGCTGAAAATCCCTGCTCCACAGCATCTAAAAGTCAGGAGGCATAAGCTACGGGTCTTAACTGGTCGTGCCGTTCCTGCAGGAGCACGGCTGAAAGGGTGTGGTCTGTGGTCGCTACCTCTGTAGCGTAAGGGGAAAGTGGGTCTGGAACTTGTAGTGCAGGGGCTGCTATGAGTGCCTGTTTTAAAGAGTCCACCGCATCCGTATGCTGCGGAAGCCATTCCCAGGGGGCTCCTTTAGGAGGTCTGAGAGGGGCGCTGCCTTGCTGGCGAAACCGTCAATGTGGTTTCGGCAGTAGCTAACCAGTCCTAAAAATGACCGGAGGGCTGAAACGTTCTAGGGAAGGGGCAATTTAGCAATCGAGTCAATTCTTTTATGCTCGATCTCATGTTTACCGTGCGTGATAATTGTTCGCAAATATACCACTTTTTCTTCCAAAATCTGGGCCTTTTTGGGGTTGACTTTACAACCAATTGAATGTAATAGTTCCAGGAGTTCGGAAAGAAGCTCAATGTGCTCTTCCTTGGTGTCTGTCTGCAGTAGTAGGTCGTCTACGTACTGGACCAGACATTCGGGGCGAGAGAATTTTGCTAATCCATTTGTCAGCTGTCGGTGGAAAATGGAGGGGGAGTTGTGGAATCCTTGTGGCAGGCATGTCCACGTGTACTGCTGATTTTTAAAAGTGAAGGCAAATTTATACTGGCACGCCTTTGCCAATGGAATGGACCAGAATCCATTACTGATGTCCAAAACCGTGAAGTAGCGGGAATTGAGTCCCTGCTTGAGCATGGTCTCGGGACTTGTTGCTACAGTGGGGGCTGCTGCAGGGGTGACTTTGTTGAGTTCCCAATAATCAATGGTCAGTCGCCATGATCCATCGGGCTTTCTCACTGGCCAAATCGGGGCATTATTAGTGGAGGCAACTGATCTAAGTACGCCCTGCTCTAATAGCTCTCTATTACTTTTAAGATTTCTCCCTCTGCTTCTTGGGGAAATCCGTACTGTTTTTGGGGTCTAGGGTCAGGTCCTGTTATTTGTACGGAGCCAGTCATCCATCCACAGTCGTGCTTGTGGGTCGCGAATGCTGCCCTGTTCTTTTGCAGAACTGCCCTAACCTGCTTGTCCGTACTAAGCGTGGTCGGGTTGAACCAAAATTTGCCTACAGCGCTAATTTTGTTCATATATTCGCCTATTTTGAGCGTTTCGGGGGCTCTTGCGGATTTCGCCATTTTCCAGACACACTGGTTGACTGGATCGAATGAAAGGTGGTGAGAATGTGTTCTGCCGTGTGGGGCAGGTCAACTAAAACCACAGGGTGTTTGGTGGTGATGGTTCCGATTTGAATGGGTACAGGGGCTGTGATGTGTCCCTGCTGTGAGTGGCCTATAAAGCCGCTGAGGGTGATGGTGGCTGCAGTGGGCCACGTGTCCTTTTGAAATAGGGTGGAGGAATTTATGGTGGTGCGGGACCCTCCTGTGTCCCAGAGAAATTCAATAGGCTGTCCCCGAATTTTCGCTGCACCTACTGGTCGTCCTGACCTATCCCAAAGGGTGTCGCAGACCCAACTGGGGGAGCCCGTACACCGTCAGTCCGTTCAGGTCTAGTCCGTCTGATCCGTCGGGCGCTAACGCTATGAATGGGCTCTCTTTTTCTTACTCAGACTGCCCGTCTGCTGGGCTCTCTGTGGCTTTTTAGGGGCATTGCACTCTTTCGCGAAATGTCCCAACTGTCCGCAGTTGTAACACTCTTGTGACTTGGGTGGGGGGCTGTTCTTTCCCTCATTTACCCAGGCAGGGTTGTGATGTGTTTTTACTGCCTGCATATCTGCGGCAGCCTGCTTTTCCTCGCTGTTTTTAACGGTGGGTTTACTTTGAACAGATTGCTCCCAAACGCGGGACAATCTTTTCACCACCCACTTCTCGTTATGGGCCTCCTCTGAGGGATCATAACTAGTACAGGCTTTCTGTCCTGCATCTGTGGCATGGGAGATAAGGGTGCGGGTCCATTTGGCCATGTTGTCTGGGGACAAATGGGCACGGTCTACGTCTCCAAAGACTGCTGTAAAGTGAATCCACAGGCGTCCAGCGAACGCTGTGGGAAGCTCCGATTTCTTCTGCCTACATTTATTGAGGTCATCTACGGGGTCACCCCGGTTCTACCCGATCGCATCCAGGATCACGGTATGCATTTCTGCAAGGGTGCCTCCTCCTACATTGTGGGTCGGGAAGGGCTGCTGCTACTGACGGATCTAAACTTAAAACCATGAGCTTTACATGCTCTAGCTCGTCCAGGCCGTACATGTTCGCCTGATGTTTCGTGTAACTCTTCCCAATCAGGGCCGTCTTCCTGGTCTAACTGTTCCCCAAAGGTGTCCTGAAAACCTTTTTGAACAGAAAGCAGTGATTCCAGCTCTGCAATCTGCTTCCGGCACTTTGCGTGATCTATGGTGCTCAGTCTTTGTTCTGTGGTGGCAGCGTGGAGTGCTCTTAATGCTGCCTTGAGATCACTACACTGTTTCTGTAGCGTCTCTACCTGTTTTTCTGTCTCTTCTCTTACCAGGACTGCACGTTGCGTGTCCTGATGGGCCTTTTCATATTGCGACTGGAAACTGCTTAAATGCACCAGACAAGACTGGTGACCCCGTTTGGCGTCAGCCACCTCTCCATCTTTTGCTGCCAATTTCCTCCTTAATTCTAAATTCTCTTTTTCAACTTCGCTTACATCGACTTTACTCACCCGATGTATGCCCTCAACTTCTTTGCGGAGCGTCTTGACGACCTCCTCTGTGCCTCGCAATTGTGCCAAACAGGACACGATTGCCATCGGCTTGCGAGCTTTTCCCAAACTCTTTTTGTGTATCTCGCTCAGGTTCTCCTACCAAGTATACCCTATACTTCCGGGACCTGGTTCCTCATTATCGCAGAAATCATTCCACAGGGATGAAAGGCCATCCTTTCCCCTTGAGATATTTCCGGATTTCCTCCTCCCAAATGGCACACTGTCCCACTCTACTGCTGCTGGTCGCTGCGACCGCAAATTCCTCAGGGTTCATGAGGCATTGCATTGTCTGCATGGCCATCTTTCCTATCTGACTGCTTCTTCTAAATTTGGAACAGGGGGCTAAGGCGGTGTTGTAAATGCGGGTACGGCTTTCTCTACTTTCCGAAAATACAGACTTCCGACAGTTTTGACGCAACAAAAATCTATCATTTTTACCTTTATAGCCCTGTTAGTTACGCATGCATACACACACTTCCGAATTATGGGTATTGATCAGAACTGCTTGAACACTTGTGGTTTTCTGTTTCCAATTGGGTTTCTAATTCAAATTTCTTGGGTTCTCCCGGAGTCCTTCTAGATCACTTCTAGATCGGGTCCCGTCAGGATGTTGCCAAAATGTTGCTTGTTTTAGCCTTAGTTTAATTGCTCTTGTTCTATCACCTTTGCTCTTGAGTCGCCAGGTATCTTTCTGATACCGCCACGTGGTTCAAGTCCAAGTAATGATCAATAATCCAACACATCGCTTAGTAAGAGTTAAATCAACGCACATTTATTATATACAGTAATCAATACTTATACTTTAATTCTACTTCTAAGCTACTTCCTACAACTAACAGGCCAATACTTAACTTTGGAAATGGCCCACCAGGTCAGGGAAACGAATGGCCTTTCGTATGGGTTCTGAGCCTGCGGGATTCAAAGCTGGTACAGGTCGATAGCCAGGATTGCCTATCTCGTAGTGAGCGTTGGAGTAAGAATTACTGTTTCTTGCAGCTGTTGTAGAGGGTCAGCAGAAGGGTCTTGAAGGGTGCGGAGAGGAGAAGAAGGGTCGATTTGAACTTGGCCCCTATTCTTAGAGTCCCCAGGGGCTACCCGCCTCTCGGGGTGGACCTTGTACCTGGTTCCAAGTGATTGGACTTGGTCCCAATCACTTGGTTCGATATTCTCCAATGCTGGAGCGATTCCTTGATCGATGGGCGGTTTCGAGGTGGTCATTCACCTCTCTTTTGTGGAGGCTCCTGATGGTGCCGAAAAGTCTGGGTTGGCTTTGTGTGTCTAATTTGCAGCATATTGTTCCTGGGGATTGCTAATTTGTATTCAGGTGGCTGGTGTGTTATGTAGATGGCTGCAGGTATCGATTCTGTCTGGCCTCCCCAGAGGCGAATACACTGTTTTACCTGCAGCTGTCTGTTTGAGTCCTGTTGGCTGATTTTCACATCAGCCTCTTCCGTTTGCCATTTTAAATCGGGGTTTGGCCATTCTAATCGGGAGTTAGCCATTTTAACCGGCTACAAGTAAGGGTTAAAATCCTGAGTTAGTGTGTGAGTCCTGCAGTCAGGGTTAAAATCCTAAGTTAGTGTGTGAATGCTGCAGTCATGTTTTCAAAAATCCTGGTGTCAAAGGCAGCTGAGTTTTCTTTTGGAGACTGAGGTGCAATTAAAGCATCTTAAAGTTTGGGCTAATGGACTTTTGTTTATATTCAGAGGGTTCCCTGGGGAGTAGATAGTTAGTGTCGTCGGACGTGATTTAACCACCGCATTGTGCCTGGTGCAGATATGGGCACGGTGGTTAAATAGTGAGAAATCGGGATACACGTCGCACGCGATCTAACCGGCCCGCTCCCGATGGTGAGTTCGGGTCTCGCCCAAATATCGCGAGCATATCATTAACTCCAATTACCACCTATGTCCATCTCATCAGCGAGATTGATGTTGAATGTATTGGCCTCCTGGGAATTAACTGGCGCCCCAGCGAGAAATCACGTGGGCATCGTTTAGTTCTCCTTTAAAAACGTGAAGCTGCTGCAAAGGCTGCTGAGGGGATCTGAGGAGGTGAGCAGCCATTTCCATTCTTGGGCCTGCAGCTCTGGCTGGGGGAGGAGGGGAATGTGCTTTTCATCTGTGAGGCCTTCAAGCCATCTTTAAATATGGATAAAGATGGAGACCCATAACAGGGGCAACAACAGCTGCTGCCTGTCGGTCTTGCCAGACAGTTCCAGGAGAGAACCCTGTTCTTGGTTATATGCTGGCGGTCACTTTAACTCCCTTTGACTGTGAGCAGCCTCTAGCTTCAAAGCTATTGCTGATAAAGAATTGGCCTTGTTAGTTATGGGGCACTTCACAGTTCTCAAGTGCCTCCTCGTGGGTACATGTGCCTTGTCTCAGACAATGATTAACGAATCGCATTTCAATCAAACCTTGAAGTCCCAACACTTTGCCTGAATTCTAGAAGCGTCAGCACCATAGATTCAGCAGTCAGCAATCAAACACTCGAGCTGGGCTTCAGCACAGGGTATATCTTGCTGATCAAAGTGTGAGTGTGTGGACCAGGAGAGGCACTGAGCATGGTCTCCCTAATGTTCCCGGCAGGGGTCTGAGGTCTGGGTCTGGGGCTGGACTCTGGGGGCTCCAGCTGTCACTAGGGGTGAGTGTGCAGAGCTAGCTTTTACAGCCAACTGGCTCGGTGTCTAGCACTCTGAGAGAAGGCGGGACACGTAAGGGTGGGGGAGATTTGGGGGATTTGAGGGTCTCTGGGTGGAAACCATAACTATTGTCGGTCTCTCTCTTCCTCCAATTCCTTACAGATAACAAAATGGAAATCTGGGAAAACAGGTTTTGATGGGCCTCGGAGGTGTGAAAAGTGGGGGGTGGGAGAACGGGACCGATATTGGTTGAGGAAGTGGATGGGGGATTCTGGGACGGGGCGAGGGGTTCGATGGCATCAAAGGGACGGGGCGGGCCAAGCCCAGTGGGCAGAGCCCGGAGTTATGATGATGGCGGATAAGGGGGCTTGGGGGGGTGAGAGACCCACGGTCAGAATAGTTACATGGAACGTGAGGGATTTGCGAGGGGGAGGGGGGGTGCAGTGAAGAGGTTGAGGGTGTTTGTGCACCTAAAAAGCTTTAAGGCCGATGTTGTCATGTTACAGGAGACTCATCCAAAGGTGAAAGACTAAGTGAGGCTGAGGAAGGGCTGGGTGAGCCAAGTATTTCATTCGGGATTCGACAGTATGCACGAGGGGTAGAGGTTTTGGTCGGTAAGCGAGTGAGGTTCCAGATGGAGATGGTGGTGGCGGACCAGGGGGGTAGATATGGGATAGTAACAGGGGCGTTAGATGAGAGGTTGGTGGCGTTGGCAATTGCATATGGCCCTAACTGGGATGGTGCAGGGTTTGTGACAAAGGTGTTTGGGGCCATTCTGGACTTGGATTCGCACGAGCTAATAGTGGGAGGGGATTGGAATTTGGTGCAAGAGCCAAGGAAGGATAGATCATAGCGACACTCGCTCGCCCAGTTGGGGGGGTGGTGAAGGTGCTGACTGGCCTATTAGGAAATGGAAGGCTGGAGGTTCTTGTACCCGAGAGAGCGGGAGTATTCATTTTTCTTCTCGGTTCATAAGGTTTATTCGAGGATAGACTTCTTTGTAGTAGGGTAGGCGCTGTTCGCTGGGGTTAGGGGATCAGAGTATTTGACGATAGTAATCTCAGAAACAAACACTTTTTCTGCTTGACTGCTTCACATTTCTGACCCCAGCACAGAGTACACTCCAGGAAGTGTTCCATGACCACTCCCCAACACAGTGCTCACATCTCTCCTTAACTGTATGTTTGCCTCTTTTCATGTTTGAATCCAATGTCATTACCCTTCAGTGAAATTTAGCTTCCCAGAATATAATTTTTTTATGTTCTCCTTGTTGTCCCCACTTTTAGGTTAAAGGTTTTGCATATTGAGCTGACACTCAGCCACGGGGCTGTTCGCTGACTGACTCCAGGCGTTTAGCTCCTTGGTTATTGGAAGTGGCGATGTAGGCACGGTAGCACAGTGGTTAGCACTGTGGCTTCACAGCTCTAGGGTCCCGGGTTCGATTCACGGCTTGTGTCACTGTCTGTGCGGAGTCTGTACGTTCTCCCTGTGGCTGCGTGGGTTTCCTCCGGGTGCTCCGGTTTCCTCCCACACGACCCGAAAGACGTGCTTGTCAGGTAATTGGACATTCTGAATTCTCCCTCTGTGTACCTGAACAGGTGCCAGAATGTGGTGTCTAGGGGATTTTCACAGTGACTTCATTGCATTGTTAATGTCAGCCTACTTGTGACACGAATAAAGATTATTATTATTATTATGTTCAGGAAGGAGAGGCCAGGCTGGGAGATGTCCCAGGCAGGGCTTGCGGCTGGGTGCCAGACACACTGAGCTGCTGAGGTGGAGGAGTGGCTGAGGGCAGGAGGGGAGCTGGCTCAGGCGGTTGGTGCTCTCGTTCAGGGTTGATGCTGCTCCTGGAGGCCCCGCTGTCGTGCATGGAACTGAGTTCATTCCTGGAAACGTCAAGGAATCCTCACTGCGTGTCTCCCAGCTCGGTTTGACCTGTGGATCAGGCTCCAGAGCAGACTCGGGCAGCACAGCTCAGGTGGTAGTTGTCACAGACTTTCCCCCAGTTCCAGGTGAATGAACAGCAGCAGCTGATACATCCCAGGGCCCAGGCTGCCCTCCCAGACACGGACACGGAAGGTTTGTGCTCTCCTTACCAAGCTGTTTCAGTACAGCTACAACACTGGCATCAACCTGATAATGTGTAAAATTATCCGCACATGTCCTGTCCAAAAAGCAGGACAGATCCAATCCAGCTAATTATCACCACATCTGTCTACTCTTGATCATCAGCAAAGGGGTGGAAAGCTGAATCTCCCACTCTGAACATCATTCGGGTTACCATTGATCAGAAACTGAACTGGACCAACCACCTAAATACTGTGGCTACAAGAGCAGTTCAGAGACTGGACATTCGGTGGTGAGTAACTCACCTCCTGACTCCTCAAAGCCTGTCCACCATTTACAAGGCACAAGTCAGGAATGTGATGGAATATTCTCCACTTGTCTGGATGAGTGCAGCTCTAACAATACTCAAGAAGCTCAACAACATCCAGCAAAAAGCAGCCCATCTTGACCCACACTCCATCGACGACATTAAACATTCACTTCCTCCATCACTGGCACAGAGTGGCAGCAGTATGTACCAGCTACAAGGTGCACTGTACCAGGTGACAGCAGCGGTTCAAGAAGTTGGCTCAGCACAACCTTCTCAACACCATTAGTGAAGAGCAACAGGTGTTAGTTTTGTAACAAAATGGACATTCCATGGAAACAGAAATAAATACTGATCCTGATGTGTGTTTAAACTTTAGATGAATTCTTCCCTAAAATCAACATCTGGCTGGTAATTTTCTGGGTGGTTGCGAGCCTTGTGGTTCTGGCTATTGCTGCTGATGTACTTGTCCACAGAAAAGAAGACAAAAGGATTCAAGGTAGGAGCACAAATAATAATTCAACATTATTCTGTAAAATAGGCTAATAAAACATGAAATGTGTTTCTGTTAATTGAGGATGAACTGTTTTGACAAATTGCAATTGAATTGTAATTGTGGCAGATTTTAATCATCTGAAAATTAGTCTGCAACTATAAACATCCAATGGGACAGCAGAAATTTCCTTTGTGTGTTCAAGTTTCTCTCAATCAGTGTACTGCTCTTCTAATGAAGACAGAAGCATGAAGTGATCTGGTTAGAGCGGGAGGGAGAAGAACTGGACATGAGGGCTGCTGGCAAGGTTCACATTTATTGTTAACAAAGCAAAATACTGCAGGTACATGAAATCTGAAATAAAAACAGAAAGTGTGGGAAAAACTCAGCTGAGTTCTGAAGAAGAGTCCTATTGGGTTTGAAACACTAACTCTGTTCCTCCCTCCACGGAGGCTGCCAGACCTGCTGGGTTTTTCCAATACATTCTGTTTAATGGGATTTATTGTTCATTCCGATTGCCTTTGAGCAGGAAGTGGTGAGATGTCTTCAGTGTGGTGTTGGTATACCCATTGGGCGGATTTTCCACATCCCCGCGTCTGTACCACCATTGGCTGGTGGAGGGATCTTCTGGTCCCACCGTTGTCAGCGAGGATTCCCGTTGTATGGACCCCACCGCCGGAAAACTTGCTCTGGGGAATCACTGTCGGTGGCCCAGATGATTCCGCTGGTGGGAATGGCCAGAAAATTCCGGCCGTTGTGCTTTTTATATCAGTTTGGTACAACTGAAGAGATTTTCTGTGTCATTTCAGAGGGATGTTAAGAGTCAGCCATATTGTGTGGATGTAACAGAATTCCTATCCTTCAGGATAATCTGCAGTTACCTTCCTATTATCAATTCGCTCAGCTTTTTATTCTAGATTAATTGAAGTTAAATTCCCTCAGCTGCCAGAGTGGGATTTGAACTTTTGTCTCTGGAGCACTAGCCAAGGTCTCTCGGTTACTCAGCCAGGACTGTAACATTACCACTTGTTATCGTCTCCCTTAATGTGGAGGAACATCAGAGAAACACTGAGCGCGATCTGACGGAAACGTATTGAAGTGTGGTCGTGAGCGGGAAATGCTGGGTGTTTCCCGACAGCCGACCCGCCGAGACAGTCACCGGTATCTAATGTCAATTAGGGCACTTAACAATGCCCGCGGGTTTTATGCCGCAATTGACTGTCCCACCTGATTCGCCAGGACCATGCCCAGCAGCTCCCTGTTAACGAGGGGGTGCAGCACTTAAACCGATCGAGCAGAGCGAACCCCAGACAGCATGCAGTCCTGCCACCGTGTAGACCAGCTTCACCATTCGGGGATGCCTAGCTGGCCAGACTGATGGATGCGGTCAAGTCCAGGTGGGATGCCCTGTTCCCCAAGAGGCTCGGAGGGTCAGCCACAGGGCAGCCAGAGCCACCTGGCAGGCAGAGGCAGCAGCCACCAGTGCGAGGAGTGTGACAAGGAGGACCGCCAACCAGTGTCCCAAGAAGCACAACGTCCTTGGGGCAGCACAAATTAATGGCATAGGTCCCCTGGCACCTGTCTTGCATGCTACCCCCAGAGGACCCCCCCACGGCAAAATACCGCAAGATGCCCCAGCACACCCAGTGATCGGCTCTCAATGCCCCCTCTGTGTCTCCGCAGGAGAAATCGGCCCACAACAGACGGGAATGGGCCCAGACAGGCAGTAGGGTGCCAGACCTCGGGGTCCTCAACCCCGCTGTAGAATGGGCCCTGGAGATTGTGAGAATATCCAAGGACAGATCGGTCACCAATGTAGAGAAGGCCACCGCTGCAGAGGTGAATATCCATCGGCCCTAAACCAGAGGACCTGTAACATGTGAGTTGTTCATGCGAGGATGATGATCATTCCTCCCACTGACCACATGTCCATTCTCCCACAGGATCTCCATCTGATGGCACTGGCCCATTCAGTGTGCCCCCCCCCCCCCCCGCCATGCGAACACCTCAGAGGAGAGCTCCGAGGATGCTGCAATCGATGCATCACGGCTTTCATCACCATCCTCCACCAGCGCAGAGGCGCACAGCTCGGTGGGCAAAAGTAGTGGACATGCTTCTGGGGGACAATCTCGTGAGCACCTCACAATTACAGATGCACATCGGTGGAGGCAGGAACTTCCAGGGGAGACAGGAGTCGGAGGTCCGCTGGACCCCAGGACCCAGCTGGGTCCCAGTCAGATGTTGAGCCTCTGGACTAGGCTATCCCAGAGCTGATACAGATGATAGGGTGCAGCTATGAGATTCAGAGGGTGATGTCAGCGACACTCCAGCGGGTCCATAGCCAATTGAAGGAGTCCCAAAGGCTATGGGTGCAGGAGATTGCACCGGCAATATGTGGCACCGAGGCCAACACTGCTAGGGTGACGATCACAGTGGAGAGTCTGGAACCCGATGTCAGCACCATGAAGGGTGGCATCCAAGGCGTGGCTCAGTCAGTAACGGCCATGGCTGAGCGCCTAGCATGTCTGAGTCACTGGGGGACGTATTCCAGACAGAGGTGGACATTCCCGAGGCAGTGCGGAGCATGTCCCAGTCTCAGGTGGACATTGGTGAGCCACTCCAGAGCATGGCCCGCTCACAGAGGGGCATTGCCGAGGGCATCAACACCATGATGCAGACATTGGGGAGTTGCCAGGGCTGGCAGAGCCAAATGATGCAGGGGCATCTGGAGCTCAATCCAACTGCCCCTCCATCCCGAGGTGACCCCCAGGGTCCTACGGACACCAATTCGGAGGAGGGAGCGCTGGAGGCGCGCACACTATGTGGGATCTGTATGTGTTGAGTTTAGAAACACCAGGGGCAAAAATCATTGGTAGGGGTGACCACCAAACTGCAGTGGTAATGTTGGGAATAGCATTAGACAGGAAATCAGAGATGCATGTGTTAAAGGAACATCTCTGATTGTGGGTAACTTTAATCTGAATATAGATTGGATGAGTCACAGTACAACAGAGGAGAAATTTCTGGATGGTTTCCTCGACCAATACGTTGATGCACCACCCAGAGAACAGGCCATCGTGGATTGGGTGTTGTGCAATGAGAAAGGATTAATTGGCAAACTAGTTGTGAGAGAACCCTTGGGGATGAGTGACCATAAAATGAACCACATATTGCTTGGGGATGAGTGACCATAATATGAAAGAATTCTTTATCATGGTCGATAGTGAGGTAGTTGATTCGAAGACGAGGGTCCTGAATCTCAATAAAGGTAATCGTGATGATGTGAGGCACGAGTTGGCTATGATGGACTGGGAAATATTACTGAAAGGAAGGACAGTTGACAGGCAATGGCAGGCATTCAAGGAATGAATGGGTGAACTCCAAAAGTTGTTTATTCCTATTTGGTGCAAGAGTAGAAAGGGAACCATGGCCAAACCATGGCTTACATTAGAGATGGTATTAGATTCAAAGAAGAGGCATGCAAGTTAGTAAGGAAAAGCAATAGACATGAGGATTGGGAACAGTTTAAAATTCAGCAAAGGCAGACAAAGCGATTAATTAAGAAGGGGAAAATACAATATGAAAGTAAGCTAGCGGGGAACATAAAAACTGACTGTAAAAGTTTCTATAGGTATATAAAGAGAAAAAGATTGATAAAAACAAGTGTAGGCCCCTTACAGTCAGAAATGGGGAAATTCATAACGTGGAACAAAGAAATGGCTGAGGAACAAAATTCATACTTCTGTCTTTACCAGACATGAATAATGTACTGGAGGTTAAGAGAAACACAAGTTTTAGTGAGGAGCTGAAGGAAATTAGTATTAATAGAGAAATGGTTTTGAGGAAATTAATGTGATTGAAGGTGGATAAATCTCCAGGGCCTGATAATCTTCATCCCAGAGTACTTAAGGAAGTATCCCTAGAAATAGTAGATCCATTAGTGATCATTTTCCAAACTTCCTTGGACTCTGGAATGGTACCTACAGATTGGAGGGTTGCTGATATAACCCCACGATTCAAAAAGGAAGTAGGTGGAAACTATAGACCAGTAGGTGGAAACTATAGACCAGTGAGCCTAACGTCGGTAGTAGGGAAGTTGCGAGAGTCCATTATAAAGGATTTCATAGCACAGCATTTGGAAAGCAATGGTATAATCACACAAAATCAGCATGGATTTATGAAGGGGAAATCATGCTTGACAAATCTACTTGAATTCTTTGACGATGTAACCAGTAGATAGACCCGGTGGATGTGGTTTATTTAGACTTTCAGAAGGCTTTCGACAAGGTCTCACATAGATTACGATGTAAAGCTGAAGTGCATGGCTGTGTGGGTAATGTCTTGAGATTGATAGAAAGCTGCTTAGCAGACAGAGAAGCAAAAAGTTGGGATAAATGGGTCTTTTTACAATTGGCAGGCAGTGACTAGCAGGGATCTGTGCAGGACCCCAACTGTTCACATTATATATTAATGATTTGGACAATGGAACTAAATGTAGTATTTCCCAATTTGCAGATGATACAAAATTGGGTGTGAGGGTGAACAGTGAGGATGCAGCATATGCATGGCAGATGCCATACACGTGAATAAATGTGAGGTTTTCCACTTTGGTAGTATAAATCGGAAGGCAGATTATTATTTGAATGGATGTAAATTGAGAGAGGTGGATACTCAGCGAGATCTTGGTGTCCTCGTGCATGAGTCGCGGAGAGTAAGTGCGCAGGTACAGCAGGCAGCAAAGAACATAGAACATAGAAAATACAGCACAGAACAGGCCCTTCGGCCCACGATGTTGTGCCGAACCTTTGTCCTAGATTAATCATAGATTATCATTGAATCCACAGTGCAGAAGGAGGCCACTCGGCCCCCCGAGCCCGCACCAGCCCCCGGAAAGAGCACCCCACCCAAACCCAACACCTCCACCCAACACCAAGGGCAATTTGGACATTAAGGGCAATTTATCATTGGCCAATTCACCTGGAGGCAAATGGTATGGCAATTTACCAGAAGGCAAATGGTATGTTCGCCTTCATAGCAAGAGGATTTGAGTATAGGAATATATTTTGCTACAATTGTATAGGGCATTGGTGAGGCCATACCTGGAGTATTGAGTGTAGTTTTGGTGTCCTTATCTGAGGAAGGATGTTCTTAGTTCCTCTCTCTTGGAGAGGGTGCAGCGAAGGTTTGCCAGTTTGATTCTTGGGATGGTGGGACTGTCATATAAGGAGAGACTAAATTGGTTTGGAATAAATTGAGGCAAGTTTTTTACGCAGAGGGTAGTGGGTGCCTGGAACTCACTACCGGAGGAGGTAGTGGAGGCAGGGACGATAGGGACATTTAAGGGGCATCTTGACAAATATATGAATAGGATGGGAATAGAAGGATACGGACCCAGGAAGTGTAGAAGATTGTAGTTTAGTCGGGCAGTATGGTCGGCACGGGCTTGGAGGGCCGAAGGGCCTGTTCCTGTGCTGTACATTTCTTTGTTCTTTGTTCTTTGTTCTTAATATATTCATTGGAGTTTAGAAGAGTGAGGGTGATTTCATAGAAACATATAAAATTCCAGCAAGATTAGATTCGGAAAGAATGTTCCCGATGGTGGGGGAGTCCAGAACAATGGGTCATAGTTTGAGGATAAGGCGTAAACGTTTTAGGACTGAGGGGAGGAGACATTTCTTCTCCCAGAGAGTGGTGAATCTGTGGAATTCATGACCACAGAAAGTAATTGAGTGAAAACATTGTGTAATTTGAAGAAGGAAAGGAATTAGATATAGCTCTTGGGGCTGAAGGCATCGATAGTCCACACACAACCGTTGGGTACCGTCTGGTTGAGGTACCATCACTATGGGTGAGCTCAATTGGCTGCAACCCACCTCAATTATGCCATTTTTAAGCATACTCTCAATCTCTTTGTTAACCTGTGCCAATTTTAAAGGATTAAGTGTATCTGGATGTTGTTTGATAGGAACAGCATTGCCCACATCTACATCATGTATAGCCATTTTAGTACTTCCCAATTTATCTCTACAAACTTGCCCATGTGATATCAATAACTCTTTCAGGTCAGTTCCTTTTTCCTCTGGAAGGTAACTTAACAATTCATCCCAATTTTTAAGAACATCCTCATTTTCCAATTTAATCTGAGGTATGTCAAATTCACAGTCATCTGGATTTGGTTCGTCACTTTGAGTTCGAATCATTAAAACCTCCTTTTTCTCTCCTTCCCTTTCAAAGTACCTTTTAAGCATATTCACATGACACACTCAGTGAGTCTTCCTTCTATCTGTTGTTTTTACCACATAATTCACCTCACTTAATTTGCGTTCAATCTGATACGGTCCGCCAAACCTATCTTTTAAATGCTCCCCGACCACTGGTAACAACACTAAAACTTTATCCCCACTGGCAAAACTACAAACTTTGGATTTCTTGTCCGCTTCCCGTTTCATCACATTTTGTGCAACTTTCAAATGTTGTCTCGCCAATTCACCTGCTCTATTGAATCGTTCCCTAAAATTTGACACATAATCCAATAGTGTAATTTCCGATTTCTCACCCACCAATTTCTCCTTAATCAATTTAAGTGGTCCTCTTACCTCATGACCAAAAATTAGTTCAAAAGTTTGGTAGACTCATTAGGTGCATCCCTAATTGCAAACAATATGAATGGGATTCCTTTATCCCAATCCTCTGGATAATCTTGATAATACGCCCTCAACATTGTCTTTAATGTCTGATGCCATCTTTCTAATGCTCCCTGCGTTTCTGGATGGTACGCAGTTGATTTAAATGGTTTTATTCCTAAGCTATCCATAACTTCTTTGAATAACTTTGAAGTAAAATTTGTTCCTTGATCCGATCGAATTTCTGTGGGTAGTCCATATCTAGTAAAGAATTTAAGTAACTCCTCCACAATCCTTTTAGCTGTAATATTACGTACTGGAATGGCCTCTGGAAACCTAGTAGACACCTCCATTACAGTCAAAAGATATTGATTCCCACTTTTTGATTTCGGAAGCGATCCTACACAATCGATTAGGACCCTTGTAAAAGGTTCCTCAAATGCTGGATTGGTATTAAGGGCGCTGGTTTTATCACTGCTTGAGGTTTCCCTATCACTTGACATGTGTGACATGATTGACAAAATTTAACTACATCTTTATGTAGTCCAGGCCAATAAAAATGTTTCTGGATTTTAGCTTGAGTTTTCCTTATTCCCAAATGACCTCCCACTGGTAACTCATGTGCAACTCGCAACACCTCCTTTCTATACCCTACTGGCAATACAACTTGATGAACTTCTGCCCACTTTTCATCCGCCTGCATATGTACAGGTCTCCATTTTCTCATCAAGACATCATTTTTACGGTAATAACACTCTGGTATACCCTCAGATTCCTCTTCCGTATATGCTTTCTGATATATCCGTTTTATTTCTACATCTTTCTGTTGTAACTCCGCCAATTTTCCTGAACTAAAATATCCGCCTCATCCTCCACCTGTTCTTGTTCTTTTTCAACCATCTGATCAAAAATCGTTTCTGATAATTGCACTTCAACTTCATCTTAACTCTTTGATTTCTCCTCTTGTCTTAACCTGTGACTTTGCGACCTTGTTACTACACAATCCGGAAAAATCCCAGGATATTCGTCCTTCAACAATTCAGTTGTCTGATTTTCCACTGGCTTATCAACCACAGTAGGCATCACTCCCACCTGCGATCCAGCTATATCATTACCCAAGATAAATTGTATTCCTGGACAAGATAGTTTATCTATTACTACTCCTACCACTTCACCACTCTTCACTGGACTTTCCAACTGTACCTTATCTAATGGAACGCTACTCCTCTCACCCTGAATTCCACATATCACCACCTTTTCTGGCAACATTCTTCCCAGACTACATAACTCCTCATCTCTTACCATTAAGATTATTATCTCTTATTACTATTATTACCATTATCACTTAAAATATTACCATTATCTCTTAAAATTGTGACTTCTTTACCTGCTCTTCCTGATACACATGAGTAAACTTTACCCACACAAGTAAATTCTTTAAAGACATCTGGCACGTTCTTAACAATTACTTCTTGAACAGGCTGTACAATCATTTGCACCTCCTTTGCTTCCCTTGGACTTTCCTTTACCACTCTAACAAACCCCACTGTCTATCCTGTTTTACCACATCAGCCTTCCCAGTGCTTTTCTTCAACCACCAACACTATGACTTTACATGGCCATTTTCTGAAGTTCAAACTCCCTCTCTATCTTTTTCCCTGATCTGTATCTCCCTTTCTTTTTCTTTTTGTTCTGCTAGGGCTATTCTTTCTTTTCTCCTTTCTTCTCTCTCCTTTTCTTTTTCCTCTATCTCCCTTTCTCTTTCTTTTTCCTCTCTCTTTCTCTTTCTTTTTCCTCTCTCTCACTCTCGTATGCCAGCCGCTTTAATTCTTTCTCGTGTTCCATTTGTTTAATTTGCAACTGAATTTTTGCCATTTCCAATGAGTCAAAGTCTATCTCAGGCAACTTTAAATGCTTAACCACCGCCATAATTACCTCACCTTTTCGCATTTTGTCAGGTAATGTTAACTGCAATATTCTTGCCAAATCTAACAGTCTGCTTTTCATTTCTGTCCGTAAAGTACTACGTGTGACATTCTCCACCCCCAAAAACGTCTGAGCCTCTGAAAGAGCCATTGTTCACAACACTCTCCCCACTTAAACTAAAATACCACACCGGAAAAGCAACAATCCTTCACTGTCTTTAAGTTCACAAAGCCAATCCAATAGATAGACTTTTATCCCGGACGAGCCCCCAATTGTTATGGGCGAGGCATTTTCAGAACCCCCCAATGTATCATGGAGTTCAACCAACCTCTCTCTTTAATGGATTTGTTGCTTTTCCTAGTACACTGCTTTTCCCTAGGTGTGGGATTACAATTATGGACACATGGGTTTTTTTAAACACAAAACACTGTTTATTCCATGACCACAACTTAACATCTTAAATAAACATTGGATCTCTTAACCCCCCTTACTTCAAAGATAACTCAGAAAATATTGCAACAGTAAATAATTCCTTAAAATGTTCCTTCAAACTTCCAAGAGACTTAACACCTTTGAACAATATCACATCAGGTTAAAGGATATATACATTTTCTGTAGAATGGCAGAGATATATTAGCTTGGCTGACTTCAGCTCCAGCACCTTGCTTTCTTCCTGCAGCTCTCTGGACACACACAGACACACACAAACTGCTTTTTCCAACTGCAAAACACAGACACTCACAAGCTATTTTCAAACTGCAAAGACCTGCAAAACTAAACTGCAAAATGGCTGACCTGAGCTCAGCCCCACCCACTCTCTGACATCACTGTTTTCTTAAAGGTACATTGCTTAAACATCCATGTCTTAAAGGTACCCTCACATGAAAGTAGAGACTCAAAGTATTGATTTTGTTTTTGTTCATAAGCAAGACATTTTTGTGTAGCGATTTCTAGAGTTAGATACTTATTTTGTGAAAGTTCTTCCCTCAAATTTTTATCAGATAGTCCAGAAATTAATTGATCCTTTAACATGGTGTCTCTGAAATTAGCATAATCACAGCCTTGTGGTATTAACTTGAGATTTGTAATAAAATCAGAGATGGGCCGTCCGTTTCTATGACAAAGAGTTGAATCTTTCCAGCATCTCACCAGACTAACTGTTACAGCGTTCATCAATTTTTTTGAGTATTACTTCTACTTTGGTGGTGTCCTCGCCTTCTAAGTAATTAAAGCAATTATAGTTTTCTCTAGCTTCATGCCCTCCTGTTGAGAGTAGTCGGGCTATTTTCATTGCGTCAGAGGCAGTGCTTAAATCATTAGCTGTGATAAATATTTGGAACAGCTGTTCAAACATTTTCCAGTTATAACTTAAATTACCAATTGTTTCCAGCTGCCATGGAGTTCCAACAAGTTTCATCGAATCAGTTAGTCGTCGAGGATCCATTTGCTGCAAAGTCTTCCACAGTTGAATATCCAGTTTAAGTTTTTCTTCTCTTGCTGGTGTCTAGCTAGTTTTCTGAAATCACTTCTGGTACCATATGTTATTCTCTAAGCCTGAATAAAGATTGTAGACTTCCAGTTAACACAAATACTTTATTCAGTGGGTTTGTTCTGTTTCCAGAGCTCAACTAGATATAATTCAGTCAAGAGGTATGACCAGTGAAGCTAAGGTAAACCGCCTTTGCTGAGCTGCCTCTGTCTGCTGCTGCTCACTCGCCTTGTGCTTCTGAAAGAGCCAGATCCTCCCTTGGGCTGGATCCTTTATACCCGTCTCTGGTGCTGCCCTCTAGTGATGCTGTGGCTGTTATATCTGTGCTGTACTCCCTGGTGTATGTGCAGATGTATGTACAGATGTACAGATCACTACATTCAGGCCTTGATGAACGATCCCAAGTATCTCGGTGATGATTTCTTAGGGCATCGCGGTTGTCTCTGGCATTGTCTCTCAGAATTCTGAAGGTAGTTATTTCTTGTCCTAAGGACCTGGTGACACGTTAGTGCCCGTCCTGAATGATGTTTGCCCTGGATATCTGTATCCGGACCAGTTTCCTCATCAGGTCCTGCCTGTTGTTGGCAGTGTGGCCTTGGTTGGTGGTCAGAGCTCCCTCAGAACCATAGAATCCCTACAGTGCAGAGGAGGCCATTTGGCCCATCGAGTCTGCACCGACCCCACGAACGTACACCCCATCCAGGCTCACTCACCTCCCCTATCCCTGTAAACCCACCTAATCTTTGGACATCAAGAGGCAATTTAGTTTGGCTAATCCACCGCCAATCCACCTAACCGGCACATCTTTGGACTTTGTGGCCTATCCTCCTGCTCCCGAGGTTGCAGGAATATTGGGGCATTGAGACACATGGGTCTTGCAGTAACTGCTCTGTGTTAACAGTCAGACATAGAGATGAGAACATGCTTGTCCAGCTTCTCATCCATTGAACTAATGAGCAGTGAGTTCCTTTCATTCTCAAATTGTCCATCCACCCAACACAGATCCTCCTCCACTTCAATCTGCAACCCTTACTTGTGAAGCCTTAAAAATGTGAGCATGAACTTCGAGCATCATCCTTGTACCTACCACTCTCTTCCTGTCACCGTCACGCTTTTCCCCATACCCATGACCCACCCAACATTACCATCTTTGCTTTGTGACCCTTGAGCCTCCCTTACTCACGGCCCTGTCACCTCGGACCAAGTAGGCTTACATTAACACTGCAATGAAGTTACTCACAGCACCAGGGACCTGAGTTCAATCCTATGACTGTCTATGTACCTGCGTGGGTTTCCTCTTGCTGCTCTGGTTTCCTCCCACAGTACAAAGATGTGTTGGTTAGTTGGGGTTATGGGGTTACGGGGATAGGGTGGGGGAGTGGGCCGAGGTAGGGTACTCCTTCAGACGGCCGGTGCCGACTCAGTGGGCCAAATTGCCTCCTCCTGCACTCTCAGAATTCTATATTCTATATACCAGGACACCAGGCCCTTCACTCCTACACATCTCCCTGCACCCTCACTCTCTGTCCTCCGTGGCATCGCTCTTCCACTCAGTCCTGCACCCGAGACCCAACGTTTCAATCCTCACCACCTCAACTGCTCCACCCAACCCGATCCCTGACTTCCCAGTCCCGCGCCTCCATGCAGGTTGCTGTTCTCCTCCTCTCCCTTGTACATAGAATTCCACAAGGAAAGTCATTGACTTTATACACAGCTGCTCAATGCTGACTGTACACCACCCTAAACAATCGTCGACCAGCAGCCACAAAGTTCTCTTGAAGGGAGGATGTTGAAGGGAGGGTGTAATTTTAAAATGTTTGTACTAATTAGGAGCCGGCCACAGGAGGTGTGAGATCCGACACATCACAAACACATCGCTTCATGTTCACCCACTGTTGAGAAATTGAAACATCGGCTCCTGCCTGATTCAGTCACTCTACCAGCCACAGTTCCCCTTGTGCAGGTTACAAAAAATCATGACCCCCCGACCGCCACTAATCATTCCTCCTTTGTGGTCCTCCCTCCACCACCAACACACTGTGACAGCCATGTACACATCTACACGATGCACTGCAGCAACTCACCAAGGCTCCTTTGACAGCACCTTCCAAACCCATGACCTCTACCACATTGAAGGACGAGGGGAGCGGAAACCTGGGAACACCACCTGGAAATTCCTTTCCAAGTTCCTCCCCATCGTGACTTGAAACTGAAAGTGGCCTCTAACTAATGGGAACAAAGTCCAGAGCGAGTGTGTTTAGACCCGCGTTTCCCAGCACTCTCAGTGCCAAGAAACACAATGCTATTGAAGGACACTCGGGTTCGATAGGGTGCCTCAGCGGGGAACGCGTGGCTGAGGTCGCACATGGCCTCGCTTTCTGGAGCTCCTCAGTGTCGCGAGAGATCAGGACGCTATTTTTAAATGACATCCCAATCTCTGGAGCCCCTGACTTGACCCTCGACCCCCAAAGCCCCAACTCACTATGGGTGGGTCCCCGGCCCCCCCGCATCCTCCCCAAAATCTGCACATGGCCCGCCCGATCGCCACCAGCCGGAAAATGCCAACTTGGCACCTTAGCACCAACCTGGTACCCTGGCAGTGCCCCTGCCAGCTGGCAGTGTGCCAGGGTGCCTGGGTGGCACCAGCAGTGCTAGGGTATCACCCTGCCCATGTACCCGGGGGCCTCCAATCCCCTGTGAGACCCCATGAACGCTGTTCCATCTGGTCCCCGTTTCTGGAGGGCACTGGCTCGAGGTATCCGAGGTGAAGGGGATAGATCCCAACACCTCAGGAATCTGCATATTACAGTGAGACTAGCTGGGCGGGATTTACATCACAAGGTCACATTAGATCTTGTCAGGGGCTGCGAGCCGGATAGATCCCGGGGCGGAGTTTCCCAGCTTCTATCGGCCACTTTGCGCCGCGGCGAGCTGATTTCCGGGTGCAGCGTGGCATTTCGATCGTGCCCTGCATCTCGCTTTCTTCACTGTCACCGGGTCAAAATCCTGGAACTCCCTTCCTAACAGCACTGAGGGTGTACCTACACCTCAGGGACTACAGCGTTTCAAAAAATGGTAATCAGTAAGTGTTGACCTAGTCAACGATGCTGACATCCTGTGAAAGAATTTGTAAAATGCTTGATTTGTGCCTGAAGTGTTTCCACCTTGAAGACCTGGAATTGCTCATTTACTGCCTCCATTTGGGACAGTTGGCAATTGGAAATTGTCATTGTCGGTGTCTTGGGGAGCAGGGTGGTCACAGGGGGGGTCACGGGGAAGTGGAGTGACAAGGGGATGTGAGTGGTGAGGGAGTCAATGAATTGAACAGATAGTCTGATCGATAACTGACAGTATGAAAATAGCAAGGATTCATGAGTTCTCAACATTAAAATAGTTCTGTGTACAAAATAAATGATGAATTGAGACAGCTGCTCAAAAGCTCAGAATTATGAAGATGCTCCTTAAATATTAACCCATTACTGCCCATGTTTAATCAGAATGCCATTGACTGATCAGACAGTGAGTGTTACTGAGCAGCCCTGGAACATTTAGAGAAAAACATGTGGAGAATTTTACGAGGGTGGGTTTTCCAGTCCTGCCGATGTCAATGGGCCTGTGAATACTCGCCACATTTTACAAACCCGCCCCTGCCGCATTCGGAATGTAAAATCACACCATCACTTGTAAATTCTGTCACGTCTTAAACTTGAGCCTTATCATTTTAAATGTGATCACTCTTCATATTATCACACTTTCATTCTCAATCTGTTACAGAGTTTATTTTTATATTTCGATATGAGGCATATTGAGTTGTGTTCTGGTTGTAGACCCACACTAACACATTCCTGTGTTCTTAACTTTCAGAACTACAGCTGTTTTGTACTTTGGAAGGTAAGCTATTTAAGAACCATTTCAGAACTCCGATTTACTGAGATTGAATAATAAAATTCCAGTTACATATGGGAGTCGGGAATGTTTAAGATAAATCTCGACACAGCGTTCTAATATCCCATTTGTTTTTTCATGGAAAGTCTGCATTACTTTGAACCTCACACCCTGTTCTGTTAGAACTTCCTGCTGTTGTCCACTATTACTGGATGGTGCAGTGGGTCAGATGTTGACCTTTCACCTTTGGGATTTGGTGGTTCAGTGGATGAGGTGTCTTTTCATGTTTGAAATAGATTGGTACACTGTGTAAGATATTATGGATTGTGGAATGTTGCATCACAGAACCATCAACTTTTCATTGTTTTTTCTCCACATCAGTCCCCTCGTGACCTTTCACCTTTGAGTCTGGATAGTCAGTGGATTAGATATTATCCTTTTCTGGTGTAATTGGTTAGATTCTGTCCTTCCTCAATTAAGAGTTTGCCAGCATTATATAATTATTCTTTACTGCCTGTTCTTAAAAATGACTCTTCACTTGAGGAGGCAGAATACTGAGTGAAACAGCAGAACAAAGCACAGGAATGGGCCCTTGGGCCCTCCAAGCCTGCGCCGATCACGTATCCTATCTAGACCAAACACCTGTATCCTTCTATACCCCATCTGTTCATGTGTCTATCCAGATAAGTTTTAAAGGCTGCTAATGTATCTGCCTCAACCACCTCACTTGGCAGTACATTCCAGGCCACCACCACCCTCTGTGTAAAAAAACTTCCCCTGCACATCTCCATTGACCTTATCCCCTTCCACCTTGACCTTGTGCCCCCTTGTAATTGTTATTTCCTCCCTGGGAAAAAGCCTCCAACTGTTCGCTCTATCTAATACCCCTAATAATTGTATAAACTTCTATCAGGTCGCCCCTCAGCCTCGGTCTTTCGAGGGAGAACAATCCCAATTTATTCAACCTCTCCTCATAGCTAATACCCTCCACACCAGGCAGCATCCTGGTAAACCTTTCTGTACTCTCTCCACGTCCTTCTGGTAGTGTGGTGACCAGATTTGGACACACTATTCCAAATGCAGCCTCACGTTCTATATAACTGGTTTAGCACACTGGGCTAAATCGCTGGTTTTTAAAGCAGACCAAGGGAGGCCAGCAGCACGGTTCGATTCCTGTACCAGCCTCCCCGAACAGGCGCTGGAATGTGGCGACTAGGGTCTTTTCATAGTAACTTCATTGAACCCTACTCGTCACAATAAGCGATTTTCATTTCATTTCATAACTGTAACATAATTTTTGAGCTTTTATGCTCAATACCACGACCTATGAAGGCAAGCATACCATATGCTTTCTTTACCACCATTTCCACCTGTGCTGCCACTTTCAAGGATCTGTGGACCTGCACGCCCAGATCTCTCTGTGTCTCTATGCTCCTGTTGGTTCTGCCATTTATTTTGTAGCTCCCACCTGAATTGAATCTGCCAAAATGCATCATCTCGCATTTGTCTGGGTGCAATTCCATCTTCCATTTCTCCGCCCAGGGGACGATCCTTTAAAACCGAGATGAGGAGGAATTTCTTCAGCCAGAGGGTGGTGAATCGGTGGAACTCTTTGCTGCAGGAGGCTGTGGAGGCCAAATCATTGAGAATCTTTAAGACCGAGATAGATAGGTTCTTGATTTATAAGGGTATCAGGCGTTATGGAGAGAAGGCAGGAGAATGGGGATGAGAAACTTATCAGTAATGATTGAATGGCGGAGCAGACTCGATGGGCTGAATGGCCTAATTCTGCTCCTATGTGTTATGGTCTTATGATGACAGCCATCAGAGAGATCTTAGTCCAGGACATCAGTCCTGCACAGTTGCAGGAGCTGCACTTCATCAGTGTAATCTTTACTGCAATCCAAAATGGTTCCATTAGCGAAGTGTGAGGCACCTTGTGAATCAGTCAGCGGCCTTGAGAACCCATTGGGAGGAGAACCGGCAGCTGAGCACCTAGGGCTATCCACCCAGGTGGCTACAGGAGCCTCCGGCCAATCCAAATCACCTCATCCTGGGACCCCACGCTCCACAGGCCAAGGAGGCTGCACGTGTCCCACAGCAGGACACTCAAAGCAGGCTGAGGCCCTCCAGGTATCAGTCAGCCAGAGGACGCCTGCCAAGCTCATCATAGACTAGGGCGTAGTGGTCAGCAGGCTGCCTCCACCTCCACTGTGGATGTCGGGAATAAACCCAGTTGTAGAGGTAGGATTAGGAAATCAAGAAAATATTGGGAGCACAATGGTGACGCGTGGGCTCAATTTCTGCACCACCACCAAAATGGACCCCATCAGTCGCGTAGCAGACACGGAGGAATTTCTCAGGCGAATGAGGCTCCGGGAGCTCTTGCACAGACCGCAAGAGGCCGACAGCGAACCCAATGAGAGAACCAATGAACCGAAACAGCTGACTGAGAGATCTGCGGTGCAGCAACTGAAGAGGAAAGAGTCGAATTGGACCCCTAGACTTGACATGAATGCTCAAGCCATCAGGAGATTCATCATTCGCATTCATAAAACAGCCCCGAGCATCACCCAAGTACAACGCAACGCCATCCTTGCTCTCAAGACCAACCGTAACATTGTCATCTAACCAGCAGACAAAGGAGGGGCCACCGTCATACTGAACAGAACGGACACTTGCAAAGAAGTGTACTGATAACTCAACAACCAGGAACACTACAGACAGTTGCCCGCAGATCCGACCAAGGAACTCACCCGCCAACTCAACAGACTGATCAAGACCTTGGATCCAGACCTTCAGAGCACCCTACGTGCCCTCATCTTACGTACTCCCCATGTTGGGGATCTCTACTGCCTCCCGAAAATACACAAGACCTCGTCCTATCGTATGAGACAGGCAATGGGACCCTGTGTGAGAACCTCTCTGGCTACATCAAGGGCATCTTGAAATCTATCGTAGAAGGAATCCCCGGCTTCTGTCACAATACGACAGACTTCTTGCAGAAACTCAGCACCCATGGACCAGTTGGACCAGTGTCATGGTCCAGGGTTTAGAGAACCTCAAAGTGTATCATGGAGCTCACCTGACTCACAAAATTTAATAGATTGTGGTATGGGGAGCACACGGCCCACTCCACAGGTGTGGTACAGCAGAAATTGAAAAGTATTTTTTAAAAGCAAAAAAATGTTTATTCTATGAACTCTAGTTAACCTTTTTAAAACATAGTGAACATCTTAGCAACCATCAATTCAAATACAACCCCCAAAGAATACAACACTAAGTAATCCTTTAAGCTTTCCTTTTAACATCCAAACACCTTTTACCAAAAGCACATCAGGTTCAGGTCACTACTGTTATTAGTTTTAAATCACCAGGATCGATTTACAGTCTTTAGATTACAGAGAGAGATCCATACACCTTCTGCCTGTGACTGCAGTTATCCAGCTCTGAAAACGAAACTAAAACACACCCTGCAGCAAACAGCCTAAAATGAAAGTAAAATGCTGACAGCCCAGCTCCACCCACACTCTGACATCACTGCTGTAATATAAGCAGCCAAACATTTCTTAAAGCAACATTCTCATGACACCTCACCCGAAGAAAAAAAAATAAACCATCAACTTCGAGATGGTTTCATTTTTCACCTTTTCACTATCCTTTAAGAAATGCACACAGTAAATATAATTTTCATTTCAAAAAACAACACACGCAAACAGGTATAATAATATAGTCCATTTTTATTCCTTCTTCCTCCAATTGAAATCCTTCTCGATTGACAGTCTCTTTGAACAAGAAGGTCTCTGCACGATCCGTCCATTTCTCTACGCCTTGGCGTGTTTCCTTAAAGTCACATACTTCAGTTCAATCTGATCACAGAGTCCCTTGTCATTCTCCAACACATGCACATTGGTTATCACAGCTTACAGGCAGTCAAATGCCTATTGAAACTCCGCTGTCCATTGAAATTTTTGACGTTTCTTCAGCAAGTCCATCAGTGGAGCAATCACGCTCCAAAAGTTTTGCACATATGTTCGATCAAATCCACTCATGCCAAGAAATCGCATTATTTCCCTTTGCCTTGAGGGTATCTAAACTCCTCAATAACTGTTGGTTTCACATCCCGTGTGACCATTCGACAATGTCCGATTATATGGCCAAGGAAAGTGACTTGGGCTTTTACAAATTCACTTTTGGCTAGGTTTATCACCAAACCCGCCTCCTGAAGTCGATCGAATAACTTCATCAGATGTTTTAAATGTTCTTTCCATGTCTTTGAATTGGTATATACCATCTGTAGTCTCAAAAGCTGAAATCACCTCCGCCCTTTCGGATAAAGGTGCCTGCCAGTAACCTTTAATCCAGTTTAGAAATAAAAGCTGATTGTCCCACTTTCTCAATACAATCCTGCAAACATGGGATAGGATAAGAGTCCGTTCTTGTAACTGCATTAACCTTTCTATAGTCCACAAACAACTGTTGGGTACCGTCTGATTTTGCTACCATCACTGTGGGTGAGCTCCATTGGCTGCAACCCACTTCAATTATGCCATTTTGAAGCGTACTCTCAATCTCTCTGTTAACCTGTGCCAATTTTAAAGGGTTACGTCTGTATGGATGTTGCCTGATTGGAACAGCATTTTCCACATGTACATCATGTATAGCCATTTTAGTACTTCCCAATTTATCACTTCAAACTTGCCCATGTGATATCAATAACTCTTTCAGATCAGTCTGTTTTTCCTCTGGAAGGTAACTCAACAATTTATCCCAATTTTTAAGAACATCCCCGTTTTCCAATTTAATTTCAGGTATGTTAAAGTCAGTTATCTGGATTTGGTTCGTCACTTTGAGTTAGAATCATTAAAACCTCCTCGTTTGTCTCCTTCCCTTTCAAAGTACCTTCTAAGCACATTCATATGACACACTCGGTGAGTTTTCCTTCTATCTGGTGTTTTTAACCACATAATTCACCTCCGTTAATTTCCTTTCAATCTGATAAGGTCCATAAAATCTAGCTTTTAAAGGTTCACCTATCACTGGTAACAACACTAAAACTTTATCTCCACTGGCAAAAGTACGAACTTTGGATTTCGTGTCCATTACCCGTTTCATTACATTTTGTGCAACTTTTAAATGCTGTCTCGCCAATTGACCTGCTCTATTTAATTGACACGTATCCAATAATGTAATTTCCGATTTCTCACTCACCAATTTTTCCTTAAACAATTTAAGTGGTCCTCTCACCTCATGACCAACAATTAGTTCAAAAGGACTAAATTTGGTTGACTCATTAGGTGCATCCCTAATTGCAAACAATACGAATGGAATTCCTTTATCCCAAACCTCTGGATAATCGTGACAATAAGCCCTCACCATTGTCTTTAATGTCTGATGCCACCTTTCTAATGCTCCCTGCGATTCTGGATGGTACGCAGTTGATTTAAATTGTTTTATTCCTAAGCTATCCATAACTTCTTTGAATAAACTTGAGGTAAAATTTTATCCTTGATCCGATTGTATTTCTGTGGGTAGTCCATATCTAGTAAAGAATTTAAGTAACTCCTCCACAGTCTTTTTAGCTGTAATATTATGTACTAGAATTGCCTCTGGAAACCTAGCAGATACATCCATTATAGTCAAAAGATATTGATTCCCACTTTTTGTTTTAGGAAGCGGTCCTACGCAATCAATTAGGACCCGTGTAAAAGGTTCCTCAAATGCTGGAATGGGTATTACAGGCACTGGTTTTATCACTGCTTGAGGTTTCCCTATCACTTGACATGTGTGGCATGTGTGACATGATTGACAAAATTTAACTACATCTTTATGTAGTCCAGGCCAATAAAAATGTTTTGGGATTTTAGCTTGCATTTTCTTTATTTCAAATGATCTCCCACTGGTACCTCATGGGCAACTTGCAAAACCTCCTTTCTATACCCTACCGACAATACTACTTGATGAAGTTCTGCCCACTTTTCGTCTCTCTGCATATGTAAAGGTCTCCATTTTCTCATCAAGTCATCACTTTTACGGTATTAACACTCTGGTATACACTCAGATTCCTCTTTTGTATATGCTTTCTGATACATCCGTTTTATTTTGTTACCTTTCTGTTGCAACTCCGCCAATTTTCCTGAACTAAAAATATCCGTCTCATCCTCCACCTGTTCTTGTTCTTTTTCAACCATCTGATCAAAAATCATTTCTGATAATTGCATTTCAACTTCATCTTCACTCTTTTATTTCTCCTCTTGTCTTAACCTGTGACTTTGCGACCTTGTTACGACACAATCCAGGAAAATCCCAGGATATTCGTCCTTCAACACTTCAGTTGTCTGATTTTCCACTGGTTTATCAACCACCGTACACATCACTCCCACCTGCAACCCAGCTGTATCATTACCCAAGATAAACTGTATTCCTGGACAAGATAGTTTCTCTATTAATCCTACTACTACTTCACCACTCTTCACTGGACTTTCCAACTTAACCTTATATAATTGAACACTACTCCTCTCATCCTGAATTCCACATATTACCACCTTTTCTGGCAACATTCTTCCCAGACGACATAACTCCTCATCTCTTACCATTTTAGATTATTATCTCTTATTACCATTATTACCATTATCTCTTAAAATATTACCATTATCTCTTAAAATTGTGACTTCTTTACCTGATACACATGAGTAAACTTTAACCACACAAGTAAATTCTTTAAAGAGATCTGGCACCTTCTTATCAATCACCTCTTGATCAGGCTGTACAATCTTTTGCACCTCCTTCGCTTCACTTGGGCTTTCCTTTACCACTTTAACAAACCCCACTGTCTTATCCTGTTTTACCACATCAGCCTTCCCAGTGCTTTTCTTCAACCACCAACACTGTCACTTTACATGGCCTAACAGTGAAAACATTTCAAACTTTTCATGTCTCGTCCTCCCTCCTGGATTTCTTTTTTAATCTTTTTAAAAAAAAATATTTATTAAAGTTTTTTAACACAATTTTTCTCCCTTACAAACAATAATCCCCCCCCCCCCCCCCCCCCCCCCCCCGTAACAAAAAAAAAACGAGACATCGCGCAGAGCAAGATAAATACATGGCAAAATGATATATTTACACAGCTTTGTACACTGGCCCTCACCCGTATGTGCCAGTTTCCCCAACCCTTCATGTTATCTCTTGCTCATCCACCCTCCCAGGCAGTCCCCCCTCCCAAGGTTGCTGCTGCTGACCGACCTTCCTCTAACGCTCCGCGAGATAGTCTAGGAACGGCTGCCACAGCCTGTAAAACCACTGCGCAGACCCTCTCAAGGCGAACTTAATCCTCTCCAACTTTATAAACCCAGCCATATCATTTATCCAGGCTTCCAGGCTGGGGGGCTTCGCCTCCTTCCACATTAGCAAGATCCTTCGCCGGGCTACTAGGGACGCAAAGGCCAGAATTCCGGCCTCTTTCGCCTCCTGCACTCCCGGTTCGTCACTACTCCAAATATTGCTAGCCCACAGCTTGGCTTGACCCGGACTTTCACCACCTGAGATATTGCTCCCGCCACTCCTCTCCAGAACCCCTCCAGTGGCGGGCATGACCAAAACATATGGACATGGTTCGCCGGGCTCCCTGAGCACCTTCCACATCTGTCCTCTTCCCCAAAGAACCTACTCAACCTCGCCCCCGTCAAGTGCGCTCTGTGGACCACCTTAAATTGTATCAGGCTGAGCCTGGCACATGAGGAGGAGGAATTAACCCTACCTAGGGCATCAGCCCACAGACCTTCCTCGATCTCCTCCCCCAGCTCCTCCTCCTATTTACCCTTCAACTCTTCTACCAGCGCTTCCCCTCTTCTTTCAACTCCTGGTGTATTTCCGACACCTTGCCCTCCCCGACCCATACACCTGAGATCACCCTATCTTGAACTTCTTGTGCCGGCAGCAACGGGAATTCCCTCACCTGTCGCCCCACAAAAGCCCTCACCTGCATATATCTAAAGGCATTTCCCGGGGGTAACTCGAACTTCTCCTCCAGTGCCCCTAGGCTCGCAAACGTCCCGTCGATGAACAGGTCACCCATTCTTCCAATCCCCGCCCGATGCCAGCTCTGGAACCCCCCCGTCCATCTTCCCCGGGACAAACCGGGGGTTACCCCTGATCGGGGACCACACCGATGCTCCCATTGCACCCCGGTGCCGTCTCCACTGGCCCCAGATCCTTAGCGTTGCGGCCACCACCGGGCTCGTGGTATACTTTGTCGGCGAGAGCGGCAGCGGTGCCGTCACCAACGCCCCCAGGCTCGTTCCTTTACAGGACGCCATCTCCATCCTCTTCCATGCCGCCCCCTCTCCCTCCATAACCCACTTGCGGATCATCGCCACATTTGCTGCCCAGTAGTAGCTCCCCAGGTTTGGCAGCGCCAACCCTCCTCGGTCCCTACTGCGTTCCAGGAACCCTCTCCTTACTCTCGGGGTCTTATTCGCCCACACAAACCCCATAATACTCCTGCCTACTCTCTTAAAAAAGGCCTTGGTGATCACGATGGGAAGGCACTGAAACACAAACAGAAACCTCGGAAGGACCACCATTTTGACCGACTGCACTCTACCGGCCAACGAGAGCGGTAACATGTCCCATCTTTTGAAATCCTCCTCCATTTGCTCCACCAACCTCGTCAGATTCCGTTTATGTAGGGTCCCCCAACTCCTGGCTATCTGGATCCCCAGATACCGAAAGCTCCCCTCCGCCCTCCTCAGCGGTCGGTCCCCTATCCCTCTTTCTTAGTCCCCCGCCTGTAATACAAAGAGCTCACTCTTCCCTACATTGAGCTTATAGCCCGAAAACTCCCTTCGGGTCTGCATGACCTCCACCATCCCCTCCATTGGATCCGCCACGTACAGCAACAGGTCATCCGCATATAGCGACACCCGATGCTCTTCTCCCCCTCGGACCACCCCCTTCCATTTATTAGACTCCCTCAATGACCTGGCCAATGGTTCTATCGCCAATGAGAACAACAGGGGGGACAGGGGGCACCCCTGCCTCGTCCCTCGGTACAGTCGAAAGTACTCCGACCTCCGCCGGTTCGTCACTGCACTTGCCATCGGAGCTCTGTAAAGGAGCTTAACCCAATTGATAAACCCTACCCCGAACCCAAACCTGCGCAGCACCTCCCAGAGGTACTCCCACTCTACTCGGTCAAAGGCCTTCTCCGCGTCCATAGCTGCCACTATCTCCGCCTCTCCCTCCTCCGATGGCATCATTATCACGTTTAAGAGCAGCCGCACATTGGTGTTTAGTTGCCTGCCCTTAACAAATCCCGTCTGGTCCTCGTGGATTACCCCCGGGACACAGTCCTCGATCCTCGTGGCCAGCACTTTTGCCAGCAACTTTGCATCCACATTGAGGAGCGAGATCGGCCTGTACGATCCACATTGCAGTGGGTCCTTGTCCCGCTTTAGGATCAAAGAAATTGTCGCTTCCGACATTGTCGGGGCAGGGTCCCCTCCTCTCTTACCTCATTAAAGGTCCTCACCAGTAGCGGGGCCAACAGGTCTGCGTACTTCCTGTAGAACTCCACCGGGAACCCGTCCGGTCCCAGGGCCTTCCCCGCCTGCATGCTCCCCAAACCCTTGCTCAGCTCCTCCAACCCAATTGGTGCCCCCAAACCAGCCACCTCTTGCTCCTCCACCCTCTGGAATCTCAGCTGATCTAGGAATCGTCTCATCCCCTCTTCCCCCGCTGGGGGCTGGGATCTGTACAGCTCTTCATAAAAGGCCTTGAATACCTTGTTTATTTTCGTCGCACTCCGAACCGTGGCTCCCCTTCCATCTTTGACTCCCCCTATTTCCCTCGCTGCCATCCTCTTACGGAGCTGGTGTGCCAGCATCCGACTAGCCTTTTCCCCATACTGGTAGGTCACCCCCTGCGCTTTCCTCCACTGTGCCTCCGCCTTCACTGTGGTCAACAGGTCAAACTCCGTCTGGAGCCGTCGTCTTTCCCCAAGTAATCTTTCCTCCGGGGCCTCTGCGTATCTCCTGTCCACTCTCAAAATCTCCCCCACTGACCTCTCCCTTTCCATACCCTCTGTCTTCTCCCTATGAGATTTCTTTTTTAATCTGAGATACACATTCCTCATTATCTCCCATCAGATCACCTTTACTTTTTCCACTTGAGTATTTCTCATGTCCCCAGTTTCTATCCCTCACAGGTTGAAACTGATGTCGGAAACCAAGCTTTGATTTATGAACTAATTCATAACCATCTGCCATTTCTGCTGCTAATCTCGCAGTTTAAACTCTCTACTCTTCCACATGAGTTCTCACTACATCAGGAATTGAATTTTTAAACTCATCCAAAAGTATAATTTCTCTGAGAGCTTCATACGTTTGGTCTATTTTCAAAGCCCTTATCCACCTAGCAAAAGTACTCTGAGCCTTTCAAACTCCATGTAAATTTGACCAAATACTTCCCTTAAATTTCTGAACCTTTGTCTGTCGGCTTCAGGCACAAGTTCTTTTTTTTTTTAATTCTCCTTTTTCACATTTTCTCCCATATTTAGACCCATCAACAATAAACAATAATCAGCAAGATATGTCAGTCCCCATAATAACAACGATCCCATCTACCCACCAACCCCGAAACCTCAACCCGCATGTTTACATAAACAAATGGCAAAAAGGAATCAGGGATTACCCGTAGTCACCCTTAATCTTACACAGCTCTCCCCCCCCCCCCCCCGTCTCCAGCTCCTCCTGTCCACTGCCCCTTGTAAAACTCCTCCTCCCAACCTCTGTTCCTTCCCCCCAACTTTCCACCCCGGCTAGACCACTCGGACCCTGTTCTGTCAGGCTCCGATGGCCGCAGCCCCTCCCCCCCCACCTCACTCCCGTTCACTGGCCGGCTTAAACCGGCCAGCGTGGAGGCCCCCGCCCGGGTCCCTTTCCCACTTGCCCGGCCCTAGGAAAGCCCAAAGATCCCCTTTTAGCACACAAACCCCGCATAACCACCTACACCCCAAAGAACCCTAATTTCGAGTGAAAGTCCCATCCCTTCCCTTGTCCAAATATATACCACATTGGCTCCTTTAATCTCTACACAGAAAAGAAGAAAATACAGTCATGAGGTTACATCGGCACATGGCCATTCCTCAATTTGTCAGTTCTGCCACAGTCCTTCTGCTTTCGCAAACTCCTCCGCTGCTTCCGCCGTTCCAAAATAAAAGTCCCTGAGCTTGTAAGTCACCCTCAGCTTCGCTGGATATACAATGCCGCACCGCACCTTGCTAATGTACAGTGCCCTCTTCACCCGGTTGAAGGCAGCCCGCCTCCTTGCCAGCTCCACCGTAAAGTCCTGGTATACACGTATACCAGCTCCAGCCCACTGCACCACCCGCTTCTGCTTGGCCCAGCTCAGGACTTTCTCCTTCACCCTGTACCTACGGAAGCACAGAATCACTGCCCTTGGCGGCTCACTCGCCTTTGGTATAGGCCTCCACGACCGATGAGCCCGATCCAGTTCATATCGGGAGGGATCCTCCCCTCCCCCAATAATTTTGCCAGCATCGCGGCAAAGTACTCAGTCGGCTTCGGTCCTTCAACTCCTTCGGGCAGCCCCACAATCCTCAAATTCTGTCGCCTGGATCTGTTTCCCAGGTCTTCCATTTTTCATCGCAGATCCTTGTTAGTATCCATCACCTTCCGCATCTCTTTCCCCATCGAGGCAAGTTGATCACCGTGCTGCAATAACGTCTCCTCCACTTCCTTCAGCGCCTCCCCCTGCTCTCGCACCTCCGCCACTGCGCTCGCCACCTCCGTCCTCACCGGGGAAACCGCCTCCTCCACCAGCACACTCAAAACCTCCCTCATCTCCTTCCTCACTGTCTCCATGCATTTCGCAATCTGCGCCAACTGTTTTTCAAATTCCGCAGCCATCACCTTAGTTATTTCTTCAGCCATAAGCAGTGCGGCCTTCCCTGGCACTCCAGCCTCCATTTTTCCTGGTGACCCCGCGGTGACCTTTCCACTCCCCGACGGATCTCCAGCTGTTTTCCACTCCCCGACGGATCTCCAGCTGTTTTTTTTCCGGCTGTTTTCTTGCTCACACTCGACATTTTTTTTTTGTTCCTTTTTTCCTCCTGTGTCTCCACTGTGCCTCCTCCGTGCCTTCTCCCTTCTTCTGCCGCCTCCGCGGACCCTGGGACCGGGCTTAAAGCCCCGAAAATGCCGTTGCCGACCGGGAGCCCTCCATTGTGCGGCCGCCTCCCGCCCGCCGTCACCGGAAGCCCCTTCAGGCACTAGTTCATATGCACCTAAGATGGATTTTTTCACCTCCTCATACGTCCCAGATACCTCCTCCGGTAGTGATGCAAACACTTTACTCGCTCTACCTGCCAGCTCTGTTTGAATCAGTAATACCCACATGTCCTGTGGCCATTTCATTTGTTTAGCCACCTTCTCAAATGAAATGAAAAATGCTTCTACCTCCTCGTCAAACCTTGGCAATGCTTGGACATATTTAAATCGATCCCCACCTTCGACTTTGATGCTCTTTCTCACTATCCTCATCACTATCATCCAACAGTACGTGTTAAGTAATGGGTTAAGAGACATTGCAATTAGTTGTCTCATTTATGTTAAGTATCCATTAATTGACAGTGATATGTAAAGAGGCTTCAGGTGGCCTCGTGAGAGATTTGTGCAAAGGCTGTTGGAAGGAAATAAATGTGTGTTTGTGAAAAAGGAACGGAACTTTATACTCTCCATATCACAGCAACTAAAACGTCTAACAGTACGTATCCCTTTACGTCTGCCAATTTTAACTGACTATCATGTTTCATGGACATTTTCTGAAGTTCAAACTCTCTCTCTTCATCTATTTCCCTGCTCTGTATCTCCCTTTCTCTTTCTTTTTGTTCTGCTAGGGCTATTCTTTCTTTTCTCCTTTCTTCTATCTCCTTTTCTTTTTCCTCTCTCTTTCTCTTTCCGCTCTATCACCTTCTCTTTCTTTTTCCGCTGTCTCGCTCTCTCTTTCATTTTCCCCTCTTTCATAATCAAGCTGTTTTAATTCTGTCTCGTGTTCCATTTGTTTAATTTGCAACTGAATTTTTGCCATTTCCAAGGAGTCAAACTGTATCTCAGGCAACTTTAAATGCTTAGCCATCGCCATAATTACCTCATCTTTTCGCATTTTGTCGGGTAATGTTAACAGCAATGTTTTTGCCAAATCTAGCATTCTGCTTTTCGTCTCTGTCCGTAAGGTACTGCATGTGACCGTCTCCACCCCCAGAAACGTCAGAGCCTCTGAAAGAGCCATTGTCCACAACACACTCCCCACTTAAACTAGAATACCACACCTGAAAAGCAACCACAATATGCTCACCCCTCACTGTCTTTAAGTTCACTAAGCCAATCCAATAGATAGACTTTTATCCCCCTCGAACCACCAATTTGTTATGGTCCAGAGTTGAGAAAACCCCAAAGTATATCATTGAGTTCACCTGACCCACAACTTTTAATAGATTGTGGTATGGGGAGCACACGGAGAGGAGAAACTACGACATCTTCTTCGCAGCCTTCAACATGTCATCAATTAAGACGAACATCTTGCCAAAGCCATCCCCACACCCTCACTACTTGCCTTCAAAAAACCGTGCAACCTCAAACAGACCATTATTTACAGCAAACTACCCAGCCTTCAGGAGAACGACCACGACATCACACAACCCTGCCATGGCAACCTCTGCAAGACGTGCCCGATCATCGACATGGGTACCACCATTACACATGAGAACACCACCAACCAGGTACGCGGTACATACTCGTGCGACTCGGCTAACATTGCCTACCTCATACGCTGCAGGAAAGGATGTCCCGAAGCTTGGTACATTGGCGAGACCATGTAGATTCTGCGACAACGGAAGAACGGACATCGCGCGACAATCACCAGGCAGGAATGTTACCTTCCAGTCGGGGAACACTTCAGCAGTCAAGGGCATTCAGCCTCTGATCTCCGGGTAAGCATTCTCCAAGGCGGCCTTCAGGACGCGCGACAACGCAGAATCGCCGAGCAAAAACTTATAGCCAAGTTCCGCATACATGACTGCGGCCTCAACCGGGACCTGGGATTCATGTCGCATTACATTCATCCCCCACCATCTGGCCTGGGCTAGCGAAATCTGATCAACTGTCCTGGCTTGAGACAATTCACACCTCTTTAACCTGGGATTACCCCTGTCTCTGGATCTATAAAGACTTAATTAGCTGAAATGCGCGCATTCAAAGCATTGTCTGGCATCTTTGACTTTGTCCATATATATGTTTCTGGAACCTACCCCTTCATTCACCTGAGGAAGGAGCAGTGCTCCGAAAGCTAGTGATTTGAAACAAACCTGTTGGACTTTAACCTGGTGTTGTAAGACTTCTTACTGCGCTCACCCCAGTCCAACACCGGCATCGCCACGTCACACTGAAGCAGGACAGAGGGGTGGGGAGGTACCTCGCCCCCTTCTGCAGACCGGCAGCAGGTTTGCTCGCAGACGTGCCTCTCTCCAGGCTTCAGAAGCAGAAAAAAGCAGCAGCTAACAAAACAAAACCCCAGGTCTGCAAACAGTTTTGCAGCCAAACAGCAGGAGAGCAGAGAGACACACACAACCTGCAGCCACTTGGAGCTCTTGGAGAATGTGAGCTCCCCTGATGAGGGGGCGGGGCAATCATTAACCTTTGCTTTTATATAAATAGAGCCGGCCAGAGAGGAGACCAGCAGCGAAGTACTGGTGCTGGGAAAATACTTGTGTAAATAACGTTAAGTTTTGTTTGACTCAAGAACTCCTGTTGTACTCTTCGTGGTCTTCGCAAAAGAGAGAAAACATTTCTCCTCATCTCTGTCTTAAATTGGAGACCCCAATTATTTTGAAACAGTGACCCCCCTCGCTCCAGATTCTCCTACAAGAGGCAAAATCCTCTCCCCCACGCTGTCAATACCCCTCAGGATATTAAAGGTTATGATCAACCACATGCTTTGCTGGGCGATGTCATGTTCCCTCTTGGCTGTGTAACAGAGAGGCAGAGGTGTTCTCCCATCTTGTCTTTATGAGTGAAAGGTGATGGTGTGGTGCAGAGGGACAGATGTGTTAACTCCTGGAGAAGGGTCATATATCTTGGAATTCCCAGTCAGTTACCAGCGCTTTCATGAATCTCTCGGATGCTCCTGTCCGGCAAATGTATTTGTGACTTTCCAAGTGTACATCTACGAAGTGACCAATCAGTGTGAGCACCTTGTCATCTCAAGGTGATGGAACTCTGTCCCGCTCACCCAAATTTGTTTCCTTCTGCTCGAACCTAAAGCTGTGAGTGTCTCACCCTGTAGTTGTCTATATCAGTGTTTATGAAATCTTTTTGCCTGGGACCCATTTTTATCAACCATGCCGGCCGACCTTTTCGACCCACGGCAACCGACCTTTGCGACCCACGCAGACCGACTTTTGCAACCCACGCAGACCGACTTTTGCAACCCACGCCAACCGACCTTTGCAACCCACGCCAACCGACCTTTGTGACCCACGCCGACCGACCTTTGTGACCCACGTCGACCGACCTTTGCCAACCGACCTTTGCGACCCACGCAGACCGACTTTTGCAACCCACGGCAACCGACCTTTGCAACCCACGCCAACCGACCTTTGCAACCCACGCCGACCGACCTTTGTGACCCACGTCGACTGACCTTTGCAACCCACGTCGACCGACTTTTGCAACCCACGCCAACCGACCTCTGCAACCCACGCCAACTGACCTTTGTGACCCACGCCGACCGACCTTTGCGACCCACGCCGACCGAGTTTTGCGACCCACGCCGACCGACCTTTGTGACCCACGCCGACCGACCTTTGTGACCCACGCCGACCGACCTTTGCGACCCACGCCGACCGACCTTTGCGACCCACGCCGACCGACCTTTGCGACCCACGCCGACCGACCTTTGCGACCCACGCCGACCGACCTTTGCGACCCACGCCGACCGACCTTTGTGACCCACGTCGACCGACCTTTGTGACCCACGCCGACCGACCTTTGTGACCCACGCCGACCGACCTTTGTGACCCACGCCGACCGACCTTTGTGACCCACGCCGACCGACCTTTGTGACCCACGCCGACCGACCTTTGTGACCCACGCCGACCGAGCTTTGTGACCCACGCCGACCGAGCTTTGTGACCCACGCCAGTCGATCTTTGCGATCCACGTCGCCCAAACTTCACAACCCACCATTTTCGCGTAATAATAATTAATCATCCCACACAAGAAAACATCTTTTTGCTGCTTTGTACCTGATTTCAGCTTCTTAATGGTTTGTTCACCAGAGGCCCTGGAGCTCACAGCAGCACTGTTGATATCTACAACATGGAGGAATCTCTCGGGCCCAGAGCATGTGATGTCAGTGTACGGGACACGTGACTTGCTCCCTGCCGCTGCTGTCAGGAGGAGGCAGTCTGCCTCACTGGGGCCCGGGCCTGCGCACTACTGAGGGGACACGCATGCGCGGGACAGCCGGCATTCTGAAAGACGGTCGTGGCCAGCATTTTTAAAAGCCGGTCGTTGCCATTGAGCACTCCTTCCCGCAATTGGGAATGCCGTGACCGATGGCCCTGCGACCCTCCCGACATCCGCCTGCGACCCACCCGCGGTCACGACCCTGAGTTTGAAAATGACGTGTCTATACTGTGAGAACAAGGCTGATCACAATGTAGGGGTGGAGCGCTGTGCAGTTCAGTGACAATACCACCGGACCATTGCCTCCTCCATCTTGTCCTCTGACAATCCCTCCCTACTTTGCAGCACCACATTGTCCAGCGCGCAGCAAGTCACAATGATCTGTGAGACCCTCTCGGAAGTGTAGTGGATTGGTCAGCCGAATCTGTCCAGGAGCGGGAACAGCATCTTTAGGATGCTGATGGCATGTCCGGGTAGCAGCAACAGCCTCTTATAACTTGTCTCCGCAAACGTCGAGGGAGCTGCGCAGGCGTCATCAGCCACGTCCTTTTCAGGTCCCCTTTGTCACGGAGAAGCCAGTCCTGGATCCTGTATGGTCCTCGAAGGTGCCCGGGATCTCTGACCTACTCACGATGTCTGAGTCCTGGACGCTTCCTGAGTATCCAGCACAGACCTGCCGGAATTGTTTGTTGGTGCTGAGCTCTCACTGCCAGACCAGCTTGGAACCTTCCTGTGTGAGAATGAAAACCCTTGGGAGCATTGCCATCGAGGAAGTTCATGTTAAACTTACTCCTCCCTCCAACACTTCTCAATCCTGCCCCTGTATCTTTTAATCCCACTGTCTTTGGGATGGATCTCTGTCAGCCCCTGAGCATTCAGAGGTAAAAGCGCCTGTGTCGAGTGCACTCTTCACCTCTCCCCATCCTGAGGCCTATTGCACAGTTAAACATGTACAACCCACACACATCCTTGTACACTCCTGTCTTCCCCAGCCCAGCCCTAGCCTTGCAGGTTTTCCCCTCTTCCAGCACTCCCTGAAGCCTCTTCCTTGTCTGAGACCAGTCCCCTCCCCTCTTCTCCAGTCCAGCCCTCGCCCCGAAGCCTCTTCCTTGTCTGAGACCAGTCCCCTCCCCTCTTCCCCAGTCCAGCCCTCGCCGCGAAGCCTCTTCCTTGTCTGAGACCAGTCCCCTCCCCTCTTCTCCAGTCCAGCCCTCGCCCCGGAGCCTCTTCCTTGTCTGAGACCAGTCCCCTCCCCTCTTCTCCAGTCCAGCCCTCGCCCCGAAGTCTCTTCCTTGTCTGAGACCAGTCCCCTCCCCTCTTCTCCAGTCCAGCCCTCGCCCCGAAGCCTCTTCCTTGTCTGAGACCAGTCCCCTCCCCTCTTCTCCAGCCCAGCCGTCGCCCTGCAACCTCTTCCGAGTTTGAGGCCGGTCCCCTCTCCTTTTCCCCAGTCCAGCTCTAGCTCTACAGCCTCACCCTTGCCTGAGGCAAGTCACCCCCCCCCCCCCCCCCCCCCCCCGGCCTCCTCCACCTCCCCCCAGCACAGTCCCAGCGCTTTGGCCCTCGAATAGCCAACCCCACCTTACCTCTGGTCTGGTAGGTGGAGAATTGCCATTAGCCCCCTATAGTGATGTGGTGCTGCTTCTACAGCCTGGTGCTGGTTACCACGAGCGCTGCACGGGGCAAGGCCGGTGACCAAACCTTGAAGTCACGAGCAAAGTGCAGATCGCCAGGTGCACGCCGTTTACAGAGTGTTGTGAAACATGTTGGTGTAAATGCACGCTGATGTGGCCAGATGATACAGCGTGGGGGGTGATTCCGACATGCCGGTGGGATAATGGAATGTTCCCGATGCTCCGCGGTGGGAAACGAGTCACCTTATGCCCCCTCATGCACAACTCACGCCTTCATGTCAAACAATGCTCCTTCACCCACCCCTCGTGTGTACAGAATGCGGTTTGCCTGAAAGACCAGACATCCATTACTCTTGTTGAAACAGCTGCAACCCAGGGAAAACAATGCTCGATTGATAGCTCAGGCTCTCTGATCTCTGTGGTCAACTTCCACAAGGTTAAGAGTAACAAGAGCTTGTGGCTTATGTTATTGATGCTTTAAAAGGTATGGATGATTCACACTTTTATTGCCCGGCAGTGATAAGACAGTGTTTAAAATTAATATGGAAATTAATGAATGAATTGTTTTTTACTTGCACATCCGACTGTCAGTGTGAGGTTCATTGGTTCTGTACAGTGCATAGGTCAGTGGGAATGGAAGTGCTATATCTTGGAACAGGAGACAAGAGGGTCTGTGGGGTGTTAGTTGGAGGAGCAGAGTGTATGAGTGTCCATGGGGGTGGGTGGAGGGCCAGGTCTCGGCACAGGATCTATCAGGGGGACCATTTGAATTCACCTTTAAAAGGTCCTTCATTCAGATTCAGATTCACAACTCCTCTGAGGGGCTGTGAACCACAAATCTTTAAAATCCTGTCCCGACTCGATGAAAACTGGAGGAGAAGGACAGGCCCATCTCTGCATTGGAACCAAACAGGGCGGGAATGCTGGGCGTGGGATTTTGCCATGAACCAGCCACACCCTAGAAAGGGACTCCCAAAAATCAGACAGCCGGGAATGTGGTCTGGAATCCTGGATTCAGGACCTGTCTGTCATTTATAAAGCACCTGAATCATCACAAACTCAGTGAAAATCCAGTCCCAGCGTTTCAACGACCTTTTGTCAGAACTGGAAAAAGTCAAGAGAGGTAACAGGATTTAAACAAGTCCAGAGGCAGGAAAAGGGGGCAATGGGGAAAGAACAAAGGGGAAGACTGTGATCGGGTGGAAGACAGGAGAGATTTAGTGACAAAAGGACTGGTGTGAGACAAAAGGAAATGTAAATGGGACAAGTAAAGAAACAATCGATGGGCTGAGAGGAGGTGTAATTGGGAAAAGCAGAATCATCACTAACACCTTTCCTCTGACAGAATGGGGGCAGAGGGTTTGACCTGAAATTGTTCAACTCAGTGTTGAGTCTGGGAGGCTGAAAGTGTTTCAGATCATTTGCTGCAGATTGTTAATGATTGGATATTAGCCCAGCAGTGACGGTTCAGTCTGAGTGAGGGGATTGCTGGATATTAGCCCAGCAGTGACGGTTCAGTCTGAGTGAGGGGATTGCTGGATATTAGCCCAGCAGTGACGGTTCAGTCTGAGTGAGGGGATTGCTGGATATTAGCCCAGCAGTGACGGTTCAGTCTGAGTGAGGGGATTGCTGGATATTAGCCCAGCAGTGACGGTTCAGTCTGAGTGAGGGGATTGCTGGATATTAGCCCAGCAGTGACGGTTCAGTCTGAGTGAGGGGATTACTGGATATTAGCCCAGCAGTGACGGTTCAGTCTGAGTGAGGGGATTGCTGGATATTAGCCCAGCAGTGACGGTTCAGTCTGAGTGAGGGGATTGCTGGATTATAGCCCAGCAGTGACGGTTCAGTCTGAGTGAGGGGATTGCTGGATATTAGCCCAGCAGTGACGGTTCAGTCTGAGTGAGGGGATTGCTGGATATTAGCCCAGCAGTGACGGTTCAGTCTGAGTGAGGGGATTGCTGGATATTAGCCCAGCAGTGACGGTTCAGTCTGAGTGAGGGGATTGCTGGATATTAGCCCAGCAGTGACGGTTCAGTCTGAGTGAGGGGATTGCTGGATATTAGCCCAGCAGTGACGGTTCAGTCTGAGTGAGGGGATTGCTGGATATTAGCCCAGCAGTGACGGTTCAGTCTGAGTGAGGGGATTGCTGGATTATAGCCCAGCAGTGACAGTTCAGTCTGAGTGAGGGGATTGCTGGATATTAGCCCAGCAGTGACGGTTCAGTCTGAGTGAGGGGATTGCTGGATATTAGCCCAGCAGTGACGGTTCAGTCTGAGTGAGGGGATTGCTGGATATTAGCCCAGCAGTGACGGTTCAGTCTGAGTGAGGGGATTGCTGGATATTAGCCCAGCAGTGACGGTTCAGTCTGAGTGAGGGGATTGCTGGATATTAGCCCAGCAGTGACGGTTCAGTCTGAGTGAGGAGATTGCTTGTTCCCAACGTGTGAAAATACATCTGATTGTTTTAACTGACAGGCAGCAAGAAGTGGAGATAATAAATATTTTTGTTTCATGCAGGTTATGATGAAGTGGCAATAGATCTTGGTAAGTACAGAACCTCGATACAATTTAATAAACTGTTGACTAATTTATAATAAACACTGAAACTCAGCTGCTGAATATTTCCGTGTCGAAGCTGACGGAGCCGATCTGGGTCCGGATTCTCTGTCCCTCAGCTGCATGTTTCTCGGCCGCCATTCGCTGGTCCTCCCGCCGCTTGTCGATGAGATTTCCCATTGCAGTCACCCAACGCGGCCGGAAACCCGCGGGCGGAGGGGTGTTGCCAGTAAGAAAAGAGAATAGGGTGGCAGAGTGGTTGGCACCAGGGACCCAGGTCCAGTTCTGGCATTGGGTGACTGTGGTTTGCACATTATCTCTGTGTCTGCGTGGGTTTCCTCCGGGTGCTCCGGTTTCCTCCAACAGTCCAAAGATGTGCAGGGGCTGGTTTAGCAGGGGCTGGTTTAGCACAGTGGGCTAAATCGCTGGCTTGTAATACAGAACAATGCCAGCAGCACGGATTCAACTCCCGTACTGTCCTTCCCGAACAGGCGCCGGAATGTGGCAACTAGGGGCTTTTCACAGTAACTTCATTGAAACCTGCTTGTGACAAATGATTATTATTATTAGGTTAGATGGATTGGCCACGCTAAATTGCCTCTTAGTGTCAAAAAGGCGAGGTGGGGTTACGGGGATAGGGTGGGCCTAGTTGGGGTGTTCTTTCAGAGGATCGGTGCAGACTCGATTGGCTGAATGGCCTCCTTCCTTCTGTAGGGATTCTATGATAAACCAGATTTCTTGACATGTTTAAGTCAAGAGGTTGAGACAACTTGTTGCTCTTGGTTTCTGGGATTAGCTGAGTTTGGGAGTCAGGCAGAAGGTCCAGTTTTACCAGTCCATGTGAGTCAGGGTCATTGTCCTTTGTGGTAAATGTTTGGGTTGATGTGCTCGGGGTGGGGGACAGCGCTGAGCGATCCTGCAAAACCCCCCGGACTGCTTGATATTTTGTTCCACATGCAGGTCAGGCACGTTTGCTGTGTGGAGGATGATACTTCACAGAGGAGAATGGACTGGTTGTAGCTAATAGTTGTTCATTGTGGGACTTGTTTACTCCCCATTGGACAGACCCTGGTTTAACATCCAAACTGGAATCATTGTCCCATCCGATCCTATCGGTTTCCTGTCTGGAGAGTGAGGTTAAAATTATTCCCATTTCTTTATTTTTCAGAATGTCAGAATGTGGGAAGAAACTCTGAGCTTGATTCCCATTTTGCTCTCCAGGCAGTGAGCTGGCTGAGTTGATCACCCACACTTTTCAATGCTGCCTGATTTAATTCCATGGATTTGTTATTTCCATCTCCCCCTGGTTACAGTCCCCTCCAGTGAGCCCCAAGGCTCCACGTTTGACCCTCTCCAATTCCACATTCAGATGGAGCCCATGGGTGACATCCCCTGAAAGGACAAGGACAGCTTCTGTATGTGTGAATGATGCTCAGATTGACCTCTTCCTCTCCGACATACACTCACAGATAACTTTCTCCAGCTGGACGTCAGCAACATTGAGGCCACACCGCTCAGCTTCAGAAACTGAAACTCCTCAGCATTTTTTAAATGTTGTCCTCACGAATATTCAGTGGTGACCGAGGTAACATCAGTGACCAATCCGCAGTTACCTTGGGGGGGGGAAATGAAGAGTTAATCACATTAACTGAGAACTTCAAATGCCAAAACATTCCAGGCTCTGGACCAAGTGTTGGGAAGTGGGATTAGTGTAGCGTTGGAGTAGTTTTTTATTGGTGCAGGCTTGATGGGCGAAGGGCCTCTTCTATACTGTCTGATTCGATGATTGTGGGGACTGTAATCTCACCAAGGTCACAATGAACGACTTGCATTTTTACAACAATCCGGCAGATTTCAGGGTCAAGCTTTTCTGACGCTGACCCACAAATGAACAGATTGATTCAATTCAATTGCTGACCTTGTCACAGTGGGATTCTCAGGGGTCATTTTAACCTAATTCCCCAGCAGGAAACCCCACAGGATCAGGGTGGAACGCTGCTTTAACCCCTCTCACAGTCTGACTGTCTGACCCGAGTGAAGAGTAACATGGGGTTGAGTAAAACCAGCTTTCCACACCAGCCTGTCAGTTTCCTGATGGGAGGGTCAGGTTAAAACTTCCCCCCTGTCTCCTCTGGGTCTTTATTCCAGTTTTATAACCATCCCAATAACACACACATCACCTTTTCTGGCTCCTCGCTCACACTACACCTGAGTGTAAGGAGTGTCAGTGAGCAGCCTCACCCTGAACTGAGCTTCAAACTTCACATTTCATCATCATCAAGACTTAATTCCATCTTTATTAACATCATCTGATTGTCTGATGGTTCTGAAAAACATCCTATAAATGTAAACTCTGAATGGTGTTTAGTTGATGCTCAGATACAGAATTTCTTCATTTTATCACAATTCACAACATCACCCTAGGGTTTGGGCTGGGGGGGGGGTTAAATGTCACTGTGCAGTTTGGGCTGGGGGGGTTTAATGTCACCCTGGGTTTGGGCTGGGGGGGGTTAATTGTCACTGTGGGGTTTGGGATGGGGGGTTTAAATGTCACCCTGAGGTTTGGGATGGGGGGTTAAATGTCACCCTGGGGTTTGGGCTAGGGGGGTTAATTGTCACTGTGGGGTTTGGGATGAGGGGTTTAAATGTCACTGCGGTTTGGGCTGGGGGGGTTCAAATGTCACCCTGAGGTTTGGGATGAGGGGTTTAAATGTCACCCTGGGGTTTGGGCTGGGGGGGTTAAATGTCACTGCGGTTTGGGCTGGGGGGGTTAAATGTCACTGCAGTTTGGGCTGGGGGGTTTAAATGTCACTGCGGTTTGGGCTGGGGGGGTTAAATGTCACTGCGGTTTGGGCTGGGGGGGTTAAATGTCACTGCGGTTTGGGCTGGGGGGGTTTAAATGTCACTGCGGTTTGGGCTGGGGGGGGTTAAATGTCACCCTGAGGTTTGGGATGGGGGGTTTAAATGTCACTGCGGTTTGGGCTGGGGGGGTTTAAATGTCACTGCGGTTTGGGATGAGGGGTCTAAATGTCACCCTGGGGTTTGGGCTGAGGTGGTTTAAATGTCACTGCGGTTTGGGCTGGGGGGGTTTAAATGTCACTGCGGTTTGGGATGAGGGGTCTAAATGTCACCCTGGGGTTTGGGCTGGGGGGGTTAAATGTCACCCTGAGGTTTGGGATAGGGGGGGTGAAATGTCACCCTGGGGTTTGGGATGGGGGGGGGTTTAAATGTCACCCTGGGGTTTGGTCTGGGGGGTTAAATGTCACTGCGGTTTGGGCTGGGGGGGTTTAAATGTCACTGTGGGGTTTGGGCTGGGGGGGTTTAAATGTCACTGCAGTTTGGGATGGGGGGTTTAAATGTCACTGCAGTTTGGGATGGGGGGGTTTAAATGTCACTGCGGTTTGGGCTGGGGGGGTTTAAATGTCATTGCAGTTTGGGATGGGGGGTTTAAATGTCACTGCAGTTTGGGATGGGGGGTTTAAATGTCACTGCGGTTTGGGCTGGGGGGGTTTAAATGTCACTGGGGTTTGGGCTGGGGGGGGGTTTAAATGTCACTGGGGTTTGGGACGGTGGGTTAAATATCACTGTAGGGTTTGGGCTGGGGGGGGTTTAAATGTCACTGTGGGGTTTGGGACGGGGGGTTAAATGTCACTGTGCGGTTTGGGATGGGGGGTTAAATGTCACTGTGAGGTTTGGGCTGGGGGGTTAAATGTCACCCTGGAATTTGGGATGGGGGGTTAAATGTCACCCTGGGGTTTGGGATGGGGGTGTTTAAATGTCACCCTGGGGTTTGGGCTGGGGGGTTAAATGTCACCCTGGGGTTTGGGATGGGGGGGTGAAATGTCACCCTGGGGTTTGGGCTGGGGGGGGTTAAATGTCACAGTGTGGTTTGGGCTGGGGGGGGTTAAATGTCACAGTGTGGTTTGGGCTGGGGGGGTTTAAATGTCACCCTGGGGTTTGGGATGGGGGGGTGAAATGTCACCCTGGGGTTTGGCATGGGGGGGGGGTGTTAAATGGCACTGTGGGGTTTGGGATGTGGGGATTAAATGTCACTGTGAGGTTTGGGCTGGGGGGGGGGGTAAATGTCACCCTGGGGTTTGGGCTGGGGGGGTTAAATGTCACTGTGCGGTTTGGGTTGGGGGGGTGTTAAATGTCACCCTGGGGTTTGAGATGAGGGGAGTTTAAATGTCACCCTGGGGTTTGGGATGAGGGGAGTTTAAATGTCACCCTGGGGTTTGGAATGGGGGGGGGGTTTAAATGTCACTGTGCGGTTTGGGTTGGGGGGGGGTTAAATGTTACACTGGGGTTTGGGATGGACTCTGACCCCCATCCCCAGTGACTCTGTCCCTAATCCCCAGTGACTCTGTCCCTAATCCCCAGTTACTCTGTCTCCATCCCCAGTGACTCTGTCTCCATCCCCAGTGACTCTGTCTCCATCCCCAGTGACTCTGTCCCCCATCCCAGGGACTCTGTCCCCCATCCCAGGGACTCTGTCCCCATCCCCAGTGACTCGGTCTCCATCCCCAGTGACTCTGTCCCCCATCCCCAGTTACTCTGTCTCCATCCCCAGTTACTCTGTCTCCATCCCCAGTGACTCTGTCTCCATCCCCAGTGACTCTGTCTCCATCCCCAGTGACTCTGTCCCCCATCCCCAGTGGCTCTGTCCCCCATCCCCAGTGGCTCTGTCCCCATCCCCAGTGACTCTGTCTCCATCCCCAGTGACTCTGTCTCCATCCCCAGTGACTCTGTCTCCATCCCCAGTGACTCTGTCCCACATCCCCAGTGACTCTGTCCCACATCCCCAGTGACTCTGTCCCACATCCCCAGTGACTCTGTCCGCCATCCCCAGTGACTCTGTCCCCCGTCCCCGGTGACCCTGTCCCCCGTCCCCGGTGACCCTGTCCCCCATCCCCAGTGAGTCTCTCCCCGATCCCCAGTGAGTCTCTCCCCCCGATCCCCAGTGAGTCTCCCCCCGATCCCCAGTGAGTCTCTTCCCCCCGATCCCCAGTGAGTCTCTTCCCCCTGATCCCCAGTGAGTCTCCCCCCCGATCCCCAGTGAGTCTCTCCCCCGATCCCCAGTGAGTCTCTCTCCCGATCCCCAGTGAGTCTCTCCCCCGATCCCCAGTGAGTCTCTCCCCCGATCCCCAGTGAGTCTCTCCCCCGATCCCCAGTGAGTCTCTCCCCCGATCCCCAGTGAGTCTCTCCCCCGATCCCCAGTGAGTCTCTCCCCCGATCCCCAGTGAGTCTCTCCCCGATCGCCAGTGAGTCTCTAATTTTCTGTTTTTTCTCCCAGTCTCTGTGACCCTGGATGAGGAAACAGCGAATCCCTGGCTCGAAGTGTCTGAGGATCTGAAGAGTTTGAGATGGACCCGGACCGAGAGGAGTCTCCCTGACACCAGGAAGAGGTTTACATACAGGCGCTGTGCGCTGGGATCAGAGGGATTCACATCGGGGAGACATTACTGGGAGGTGGAGGTGACGGGGAATCAGTTCTGGAGTCTGGGAGTAGCCGCAGAGTCTGTGGAGAAGAAGGACCCGGTCAGTCTGAGCCCAGAGACTGGATTCTGGACCATTAGGCGGGTTGATGATCGGTTTTATATAAATTACTCTCCTCGATCCGCTCTCCCTGTCGGTCAGATCCCCGGGAAGGTGGGAGTTTATCTCAGTTATGAGTCTGGGACAGTTTCATTTTACAACGTGGACACCAAGTCCCATCTCCACACCTTCACCGGGAATAAATTCACTGAGAAACTTTATCCTTTCTTCAGGACTCGGGATGAAAACAATTGGCTGAGAATCTGCTCCGGTTCTGATTGGATCAGTAACAGGGGCGGGGCCCTGACGTCACAATGACTTGACCCCGTGATCAGGGTCAGAGGTCAGGGGTCAGAAACCACCATTGACAACAGGTTGTCACTAAATGTGTCATTTAATTTGCAAATTGTAAAATCCCGATCAGACTGTAAATACAAACAACACAAATGTCAGAGGATTAAAATAAAAAGTCAATTCAATATCTTGTGTCTCTCCTTCACTTACTCCCTGCTTCAGTCAGTCCATTTCCAGCAGTCGCAGTATTTAGTTTTTATTACAACAGATTGTTAGATTGTATAAATATAGTTTATTTGATGCAGCAACATTCCTGTCAGCAAAACAATAAACCTAAAACTACAAACTGTCTATGGATTTATTTTAACCCAGTAATTTCAGGCCCTTGAATTTATTCTCATCAATTAAATCTCACAACTTAATTTCCTGCCTGAAAGATGCTGTCAGGATTTCAGTCACTATTATCTGATGATATCTCTGCAGGGTTCCTGTGTTTCGATGTTTATTCAGGTAAATGAATAAAAACATTTATCTTAACGTAAAAATCCTATTTTGTATGGAGCAACACCGCCACCTGCTGACCCTGATCGGGACTCCGCCGATTTATTTTCTATGCAATACCGATTGTGTCCACCTGGTGGTGCTCAGGCACCATCATTTCTCCTTGGTGAGATAATACTCTTGGGTAATTTTCTAACTTTCAATAACTAATGCAGAATGCATCAGTGGTCATTCCAGTGAATGGTAGCAGTAGTCTGGGTAGATATTTAATATAATGGAAGAAAATAAAGTTCTTCCGATGCTGGAAATAGAAAAATGAAGTTTCTTGGTCTATTAACCTCTCGATCTGTGCTGCACAATTCTCCCTTTTGACGTTTAATCTCCCCGATCTTCCACGCTATCACAGATCTTCGACCACACATGTGTCTGCTCCATCCTCCTATTCCTACTCTCACTAGCACGCCGTCAGTGGGGTGCGGAGTGAGATAGCTGCCTTTTCCTTCAATGTTTTTATTGAGGCATTTATACATTAAACACAAACAAAACTAAAAAGGGACCATAAATAAATAACCAGACCCCCCCCCCTGCTGACTTCTAACTATCCTGAAGAAGTCAAGAAGCAGTTTCCATCTCTGGGCAAATCCCTCCACATTCCCTCTCAAGGCGAACTTGATTTATTCCAACCAAAGGAATTCCGTGAGGTCGCGAACCCTCACCCCCCACCGGTGATCCCGAGTCCCTCCATTCCAACAGGATTCCGTCCTCCGAGCTACAGAGAGGCAAAGGCCAAAACGTCAGCCTCTCTCGCCCCCTGGACCCCGGGTCTGACACTCCAAATCGCCACTTCTGGACTCTGGACCACCTTCACCCTCAGCACCGCAGACATCGCGTCAGCGAACCCCCGCCAAAATCCCTCCAGCTTCAGACAGGCCCAAACGTGTGGACATGGTTCACGGGCTCCCCTATGGAGGATCTGAAATTGAATAAGGCTAAGCCTTGCGCACAAAGAGGTTCATTCACTCTCCTCAGATCCTCCTCCCATTACCCAGCCTCCAACACCCTCCCCAGCTCTTCCTCCCACTTCCGCCTAACATCTCCTATAAGGTGCCCTCCCAGTACAGTCAATCTTTGTAATCTCCAACACTCTGCCCTCACCATCTCCTGTTTTCGACACCACCTTGTCCTGAAACCCTGTGGCCGCCACTGTCCCCACAGCCTCAGGGCCACCACGCCTACTGGACTTGTGGAGTACCTGGCTGGCAAGAATGACCTCTCCCACTACCACCGTGACCACGGCATATTCACTGCCCAGTAATAGTTCATCATATTTGGCAAGACCCCCCCCCCCCCTCCCCACATCCCGCTCCAGCAGCACCATCGTCACTTGTGGGGCTTTCCCTGCCCACACAAACCTCAAGATCAGTGCATTAATATTCCCTAAAAAAGGCCTTTGGAATAAAAATCGGGAAGGTTCTGGAACACAAATAGGACCTCGGGGAGTACCGTCGCTTCACGGACTGCACCCGCCCCGCCATGACAACGGGAACAAGTCCACCTTAAAATCCCCTTCATCTGCTCCACCAGATCAGTTTTCTGTCGCTGCTCCCCATCCCCGCGCCCACCAGGGATGCCCCCAGATACCTGAAACTCAATCCCACCACCTTAAACAGCAGCTCGTCCAACCTCCTCTCCTGCCCCCCTTGCCGGGATCGGGAAGACCTCACTCTTCCCCATGTTTAACTTTACCCAGAGAACCGGCCGAAGTCACCAAAATGTCCATGATCCTCCAATACTTTCCAATGGGGCCGATATGTAAAGCAACAGATCGTCACACGTACAGCGAGACCCTGTGCTCCCACCCCCGTCCCCCTCACTATCCCTTTCCAAACCTTTGACGCTCTAAGTGGCCATTGCCAGTGGCTCTATCGCCAGAAGCAAAGATCAACGGGGGAGGGAGTGTGCATCCCTGCCTCGTCCCACAATGCAGCTAAATACCCCAAACACACCCGGTTCCACTCGCTGCGGTGCCCAATACAACAACCGGACCAATCCACAAACTCCTGCCCGACCCCAAACTGTCCCGTATCTCCCACAAATATTCCCATTCGACCCGATCAAAGGCCTTCTCCGCGTCCATGGGCGACCCTCACATTCCGTTCTCCGAGGGCATCGTTATAACGTTCAACAGACGCCTAACGTTAGCCGACAGCTGCCTCTCCGTTTACAAACCCGGCCTGGTCTTCCCCTCTCAGCCCCGGCACACAGTCCCCAATCCGCAAGGCCAAGATCTTTGCCAACAACTTGCCGTCTGTATTCCGCAGTGATATCGGGGGGTAGGGCCCACACTGCCCCGTGTCCTTATCCTTCTTCAAAATTAAAGACATTGAGGGCCTGCGATACGTGGGGGGGGGGGGGGGGGGGGCGGGGGCAGCTCCCCCGTCTCCCTCATCTCATTAAATGTCCTTGAGGGCCAGATCTCCCAAAATAATTCTACCGGAAGCCACCTGGACCCGGGGCCTTCCCTGCCCATATCGGTCCCCATACCCTCCATCACCTCCATCAGCCCAGTGGGTGCTCCCAACCGCTCTACCAGTCCACCTCCATCGTGGGAAACCCATCCAGGAATCACCACATTCTCTGCTCCCCCCCCCCCCCCACCCCCCCCCCCCCCCCCCCCCCCCCCCCCCCCCCCCCGGTCGAGGGCTCCGATTTATAAAGCCTCCTGCAAAACTCCTGAAATACCCCGTTCACCCTCACCGGGTCCAGTACCACTCTACCCCTCCGGTCCTGCACCCTTCCAATCTCCCTCGCCGCCTCCTGCTTCCTGAGTTGGTGCCCTGCGAGCCTTCTTCCCGTGCTCGTACATTGCCCCTCTGGCCCTCCACAACTGCCCCACTGCCTTCCCGTGGACACCAGCCCAAACTCCATCTGAAGCTTCTGCCTCTCCTTCAACATTCCTGCCTCTGGGGCTTCCGCAAAATCTCATCCACCAGCCGAGCCATCTCCGCTCGCTTCGTCTTATCCATATTCGCCCGGATCGATATGAACTCCCCCCTAACCACCGCCTTGAGTGCCTCCCACAGTGTGGCGGCCGAGACCTCACCTGGATCATTTAGTTCTATATTCCTCCGGATGGCGGCCCTCACTGTTATGGGAGAGGTGTTTTCAGAACCCCAAAATGTATCACGGAGTTCAACCAACCCCCTCCTTTAATGGATTGTTGCTTTTGAAGCACACGGCTTGTTCCCAGGTGTGGTATTACAATAATGGACACGTGGTTTTTAAAACAAAACAATGTTTATTCCCATGAACTCAAATTAACCTTTTAAATAAACATTGGATTTATTACCCCGAAAAGATTACCCCAAAAATAATACATCACTACCCAATCCTGCAAACTGTTCCTTTCCACATCCAAAAGACTGAACAAATTCTTCAAACAGAAGCACATTAGATTTATATTCAATACTGAGACCTTTTTACAATTCCGATTTCACCAAAGGATTAAGAGATTGTCCAGCCACACCCAAGCTTTCTTCAAACTGAAACTAAAACTCCCAAAAAGCAGAAGTGAGCTCCGCTCCCCACCCCCCCCGCCCCCCGTGACATCACTTCAGTAATATGATCAGCTTCATTTCTTAAAGGTACATTTCTTAAACATCCAATTCCTAAAGGCACTCTCACATGACACTCGCCCACACCTCCCCATCCATGGTCTGAAACCACGATCGCCGAGTACCCCGAGTTGACCATCCCCGCCAGTAACGTCTTACCCACCATTAAAAAATCGACCCGAGAGTACACATGTGCACATGGGAGAAGTACAAGAACTCTTTCACCCTCGACCTCCCAAACCTCTACAGGTCCATCCACCATGCACTCCATGAACCCCTTCAGATCCTCGGTCACCGCTGACACCCTCCTCGGGCTCGACCGGCATAACCCTGGATCAATGACCATGCTAAAAATTCTCTCCCCCCCCCCCCCCCCCCCCCTTCCCCTTCCCCTTCCCCCTCCCCTCCTCCCCCCCTCCCCTCCTCAATCAACCGGTGTGAGTCCAGGTCTGTGATCTTCCTCAGCACCTGCCTTATAAACTCCACATCGGCCCAGTTTGGGGCATAAATGTTTACCAGGACCTCTGGCATCTCTTCCAGCTTCCCACCCACCATCACAAATCTTCCCCCAGATTCTGCTGCTATATTCCCCCCCCTGCATCTTCATGGTTAATCCCGAATGGAAGACTTGCTCAACCCACCCTTTCATAGAATTTACAGTGCAGAAGGAGGCCATTCGGCCCATCTAGTCTGCAACGGCTCTTGGAAAGAGCACCCTACCCAAGGTCAACACCTCCACCCTATCCCCATAACCCAGTAACCCCACCCAACACTAAGGGCAATTTTGGACACTAAGGGCAATTTATCATGTCCAATCCACCTAACCTGCACATCTTTGGACTGTGGGAGGAAACCGGAGCACCCGGAGGAAACCCACGCACACACGGGGAGGATGTGCAGACTCCGCACAGACAGTGACCCAAGCCGGAATCGAACCTGGGACCCTGGAGCTGTGAAGCAATTGTGCTATCCACAATGCTACCGTGCTGCCCCTTCGCCTTGTCTGATCCCTGATCGTCAAGTGTGTTTCTGGGAAAAAGACCACGTCTGCCTTCAAGCTCCTCAGGTGCGTGAAAACAAGCAACTGTTTAACTGGCCCATTCAGCCCCTCACTTCCATGTGACCAACCTGGTCAGAGGGTGCCCGCCCCCCCCCTCTCCTGCTGATTAACCATACCACTTCTCAGGCCTGCCCCGGCCCATTCCAGGCAACCCTCCAGGCCCACCCGAGGATGTCCGTCACCAATCCCTCCCTCCCACGCTACACCACAGCAACAACACCTTTGTCAATAGCCCCTCCCCCTTCCCCTGAACAAAACAACAACCCCATCCCCCCTCTGCTTCACTGACCACCTGATCACAAACTCCGGGCGAGGGGAGTGGTCTACGAGTATGGAGAGAAGGCGGGACGCATGCTGGCAGGTCAACTTCGGAAGGAGGCAGCGGCGAGGGAAATTGTTCAGGTTCGGGATGGGACAGGAAAGTTGGTGATGGCTCCGGACGAGATTAATAGGGTTTTTGAGGAATTTTATGCGCGGTTGTATAGATCGGAGCCATTGGGGGAGGATTGGGAATGCAGGAATTCCTGGCTGGTTTGGAATATCTGAGATTGGGAGGGGGATAGGACCACATTGGAGGGGGCGATAGGGGAGCAGGAGATAAAGGATGCGATTGGGAGGATGCAGTCGGGAAGGTAGCAGGGCCAATGGGTTTCCGGTGGAATATTATTTTGGGATAAGCTGGCTCCCCGGTTGGTGGGATGTTTGATGAGGCGATAGGGAGATGGGTGTTGCCACAGACTTTGGGGCAGGCATCGATCTCACTGTTACTCAAGAAGGATAAGGATCCAACAGAATGTGGGTGGTATAGGCCCATATCACCCTTGAATGTAGATGTAAAGGTGTTGGCGAAGGTATTGGCGGGTAGGTTGGAGGAGTGCCTCCCGAAGGTGAGAGGATCAGACGGGGTTGGTAAGAGGACGGCAGCTTTTTTCACACATGAGGAGGGTTCGGAATGTAGTTATGGCACCGGCAGAGGGGAGGGAGACAGAGGTAGAGGTGACGCTGGACGCAGAGAAGGAGTTTGACCGGATGGAGGGGGGTATTTGAGGGCGGTTTTGGAGCGGTTTGGGATTGAGGCGCGGTTTGTGGATTGGGTAAAATTACAGGGAGCCGAGGGCGAGTATCCGCATGAATAACATGAATTCTGAGTATTTAGCTCTACATCGAGGGACCAGGCAGGGGTGTCCTATGTCCCCGCTGTTGTTTGCGCTTGCAATCGAGCCTTTGGCCATCGCGTTGAGAAGTTTGGGGATGTGGAGGGGGCTGTGCGGGGTGCGGGGGGGGGGGGGGGGGGGGGTGGAGTGGAGCATAGGCTATCTTTGTTCACAGCCGACTTGCTGTTGTCGATGGGTGGTATATTGGGGCTGCTTCGAGTGTTGGGTCTTTCTCAGGGTAAGAACTAAATTTGGACAAAAGCAAATATTTTGTGGTGTCCCGGGCAGGGGTGGGGGGGGCTGCCATTCCGTAGGGTGGTAACCACTTTATATACCTGGGGGTGCAGGTGGCACGAGGTTGGGGGCTCCATAGATATAACATCGGTAGTTTGGTGGGAGGGTGAAAGCAGGTCTGGCAAGTCGGGATTGTCTTCCTCCATCGCTGGCAGGTCGGGGGCCGGCAGTTGAGATTAATGTACTGCCGCGGTTTCTGTTCAACTTTCAGTGTCTGACGATCTTTTTCTCAAAGGCGTTTTTACAGAAGTAGAAAAGATGATTACCTCGTGTATTTTGGGGGGGGGAGGGGGGGAGGTGGCCAGGATTAGGAAGGTGCCGTTGCAGAGAGGGCGGCAGGCAGGCGGGGGGGGGGGGGGGGGGGGGGGGGGTCTCCCAGATTTACTGTATTATTACTGGGCGGCGAATGCTGAGAAGGTGCGGGGCTGGGTTAGAGGGGGGAGTCCCGGTGAGTTAGAATGGAGGAGAGTCTATGCAAGGGGATCAGGGTTGAAGGCGTTGGCAACGGCGCTGCTCCCGATGGCCCCAGGGGAATACTCAGGGAGTCCGGTGGCAGTGACGACGCACGAGATCTGGAGGCAGTTGCACCAGAACTTTAGGTTGTGGGCGGGGTCAAGGGAAATGCCAATTCGAGGAAATCATAGATTTGACCCAGGGAGGTGGGATGGGAATTTTAGGAGAGGGGAGTTAGGGTGTTAAAGGACATGTTTCTGGGAGGCCGATTTGCGAAGTTGGAGGAGCTGGGGGAGAAATATGGGTTGGGGCGGGGGAGATGTTTAGATATAGGCTGGTCCAAACTCTTGCCAGGAAGGAGGGACAGAGCTTCCGATTACACCGGCCCCCACACTGTTGGAAGAGATATTGATGGCGGGGGGAGTGGAGAAAGGGGGGGTGTTGGCGATTTATGGGGATATTCTGGGAGAAGAGAAGGTATCACTGGATGGGAAGAGTTGGGGGACAGGGAGGAGGGGCTGTGGTGTGAGGAGCTCGGAGGGTGAATGTGTCAGCTTCATGTGTGAGGTTGGGGCTGAAACAGTTGAAGGTGGTGTTTAGGGCGCACCTCACAAGGGTGGAGGATGTTTGTCAATGTTGTGGGGGGGGGAACGCGGTGGGGGGGGGGAACACGGTGGGGGGGGAACGCGGTGGGGGGGGGAATGCTGTGGGGGGGGGAACGCTGTGGGGGGGGGGTGCCTGCAAATCGCGTTCATATGTTCATGATGCTATTTGAGAAGTTGTTCATCGCGGGGGTGGGGGAGGATAAAAGGGGAAACATTGTCCAAACTGTGGATTGTAATTTGACGGACTGTGTATTTTGTACTTTGTTGATGTTACATGTGTTTGGAATAAAATAACTTTTAAAAAACAGAATTTGATGTGCGGGGCCCTTTACACCACCAACCCAACTGTATTTTGCTGAGGGAACCAGCCAGTGGGAGCTCTACTCTGCATTGAGCATGGCTGACCAGGAAATTCTCCGTCCTTATGCCTGTCACAGGCGTATCAGAAGATTCCTAATAAACCTGTTTGGTCACATTCTGAGAGCATCTTCCTGGCCATCAAGTCCTGAAGTTGGACTGGAACCGGGAATATCTGGGGTTTCACTTTTGCATCACAAGACCTCAGATGCAAGAAGAATAAATCAATATTTTTCTTCAATCTTTTTATTCTTTTCATTTTCAACATTTTCATCAATAAACAACCAAAGAAAAAACAAACAAGAACAAATACAGTCCCAATGCCCCACACACAAACCGCCCCCCCGCTCAATATACAGACCAAAACATCCACCCGCACATTCCAGGTGAAGAAAAACACAAATTAACAATCGGTAAACAGTGTAACCAAAGACAACAATACCGCCCCCCCTCCCTAATGTTCAATGGCTACCAATTCTGGGAAGTGCATAATAAACAGCCCCCATGAATTGTGAAACGCTTCCTTCATTTCCCTCAGCTCACACTTCACCTTCCCGACAGTCAAAGAAATTCGAGTGGGCCCCCGTCCCGTCCCGCCACCAAGCCGTGTCGCAGGATGGAGAAGCTGACCACCGTCCAACATGACCCACCTCCGGGCAATCAGCGAGGCAAAGGTTAACATCTGCCCCCACCCGCCCGAGTCGGTTCGACTCCCCGGAAAAGGCTTCTTGGGGCCCTGGCTCCGAGTTCACGAGCACTACCGCCGAGATGACCCTGAGAAACCTCCCTCCAACAAACCCCTCACATTCCACGTAACTATCCTAACCGGGGGTCTCTCACCCGCCCCTCACCCCTCCTACCACCATCCTCATAATTCCAGGCCCCTGGGCTTGGCCCGCCCCGTCCCATTATTACCATCGAGCTCCTCCCAGAATCCTCCCATCCACTTCCTCTCGTAAACACCTCCCCAGTATCAGTCCCCTCCCCCAACCTTTCACACCTCCTAGGCCCATCGAAACCTGTTCAACCAGGCTCTGTATGGCCGCAGTCCCTCCCCCCAACGCACTCCCGTCCAATGGCTAGCTTGAGCTGGCCAGTGTGGCCTGCCCAGGCCTCACTCCCCTCCAATCCCCTGCCCCCTGCCCGGCCCCAGGAAAACAAAGAAATCCCCTTCAACACACAACCTCAGTATAAACACACAACCCCCAAAGAACCATCATTGCAAAGGAAAATCCCAACTCTTACCTTGTCCAAATATGGAAATGCCGGCGTTGGACTGGGGTGCGCACATTACGAAGTGTAACAACACCAGGTTAAAGTCCAACATGTTTGTTTCGAACACTAGCTGTACGACTTCTTACTGTGCTCACCCCAGTCCAGCGCCGGCATCTCCACATCATGGCTACCATCGACACCGCAAACTGCCGGCTCAAAGTGGAGAGGATCTCCAGGAAGATCGCGCACATAGTCACTGACATTAGGTTTCTACAAAGGTGCAGATTCACCTGAGGAAGGAGCAGTGCTCCGAAAGCTAGTGTTTGAAACAAATATGTTGGACTTGAACCTGGTGTTGTAAGACTTCTTACTTGTCCAAATAGACAACGTCAACTCATTTAGCACAGATAACAACATGCAGTGAAAAATAGAGCTACGTCCACTCCTCCCCCCGACCCTCAGTCCCATTTCTCACTTCTGCCCCAGTCCTTCTGCCGCTTCCACCGTCTCGAAATAAAAGTCTTTGGAGTTGTAGGTTACCCTCAACTTAGCCGGGAACACTACGCCGAACCGCACACTGCTGTTATATAGTCCCATCTTCACTCGGCCGAAGGCCACTTGCCTCCTCGCCAACTCCACAGTAAAGTCCTGGCATATACGTATACCAGCTCCAGCCCACTGCACCTCCCGCTTCTGCTTTGCCCATCACAGGACCTTCTCCATGATGCCGGACCTATGGAAACAAATAATCACTGCTCTTGCCGGCTCACTCACCTTTGGTTTAGGCCTCCTCGCTCCATGAGCCCGATCCAGTTCGTACCAAGAGGGATCTTTCCCCTCCCCAACAGCTCTGCCAACATCTTGGCAAAATACTCCGTCGGCCTCGGGCCCTCCACCATTCGGACAGGCCCACGATCCTCAGGTTCTGCCGCCTACTTCTGTTCTCCAGCTCCTCCACTTTGGCTCTCAGACCCTTGTTGGCCTCCACCATCCTCTACAGCTCCTCACCCATCGAGGTGAGTTGATTACTTTTTTTTTTTAAATAATATTTTATTGAAAATTTTTGGTCAACCAACACAGTACATTGTGCATCCTTTACACAACATTATAACAATACAGATAATAATGACCTTTTTTATTTAAACAAGAACAAAAGAAAACAACAACAAATAAATAAATATTAAATAACAAAAATAAAAACTAGCCCTAATTGGCAACTGCCTTGTCTCAGGCCACCCCCCCCCCCCCCACCCAAGTCCTGGGCTGCTGCTGCTGCCTTCTTTTTTCCCCCATCTATCTTTCCGCAAGATATTCGACGAACGGTTGCCACCGCCTGGTAAACCCTTGAGCCGACCCCCTTAGGACGAACTTAATCCGCTCTAACTTTATGAACCCCGCCATATCATTTATCCAGGTCTCCACCCCCGGGGGCTTGGCTTCTTTCCACATTAGCAATATCCTGCGCCGGGCTACTAGGGACGCAAAGGCCAAAACATCGGCCTCTCTCGCCTCCTGCACTCCCGGCTCTTGTGCAACCCCAAATATAGCCAACCCCCAGCTTGGTTCGACCCGGACTCCTACTACTTTTGAAAGCACCTTTGTCACCCCCATCCAAAACCCCTGTAGTGCCGGGCATGACCAAAACATATGGGTATGATTCGCTGGGCTTCTCGAGCACCTCGCACACCTATCCTCCACCCCGAAAAATTTACTGAGCCGTGTTCCAGTCATATGTGCCCTGTGTAATACCTTAAACTGAATCAGGCTTAGCCTGGCGCACGAGGACGACGAGTTTACCCTGTTTAGGGCATCTGCCCACAGCCCCTCCTCGATCTCCTCCCCTAGCTCTTCTTCCCATTTCCCTTTTAGTTCGTCCACCATAGTCTCCCCTTCATCCCTCATTTCCCTATATATATCCGACACCTTACCGTCCCCCACCCATTTCTTCGAGATGACTCTGTCCTGCACCTCTTGTGTCGGGAGCTGCGGGAATTCCCTCACCTGTTGCCTCGCAAAAGCCCTCAATTGCATGTACCTGAATGCATTCCCTTGGGGCAACCCATATTTCTCAGTCAGCGCTCCCAGACTCGCGAACTTCCCATCCACAAATAGATCTTTCAATTGCGTTATACCTGCTCTTTGCCACATTCCATATCCCCCATCCATTCCCCCCGGGGCAAACCTATGGTTGTTTCTTATCGGGGACCCCCCCAATGCTCCGGTCTTTCCCCTATGTCGTCTCCACTGTCCCCAAATCTTCAGTGTAGCTACCACCACCGGACTCGTGGTATAGTTCCTTGGTGAGAACGGCAATGGGGCTGTCACCATAGCCTGCAGGCTGGTCCCCCTACAGGACGCCCTCTCTAATCTCTTCCACGCCGCTCCTTCCTCCTCTCCCATCCACTTACTCACCATTGAAATATTAGCGGCCCAATAATACTCACTTAGGCTCGGTAGTGCCAGCCCCCCCCTATCCCTACTACGCTGTAAGAATCCCTTCCTCACTCTCGGAGTCTTCCCGGCCCAAACAAAACCCATGATACTCTTTTCTATCCTTTTGAAAAAAGCCTTCGTGATCACCACCGGGAGGCACTGAAACACAAAGAGGAATCTCGGGAGGACCACCATCTTAACCGCCTGCACCCTCCCTGCCATTGACAATGCTACCATATCCCATCTCTTGAAATCTTCCTCCATCTGTTCCACCAACCGCGTCAAATTTAGCCTGTGCAATGTGCCCCAATTCTTAGCTATCTGGATCCCCAGGTAACGAAAGTCTCTTGTTACCTTCCTCAACGGTAGGTCTTCTATTTCTCTACTCTGCTCCCCTGGATGCACCACAAACAGCTCACTCTTCCCCATGTTCAGTTTATACCCTGAAAAATCCCCAAACTCCCCAAGTATCCGCATTATTTCTGGCATCCCCTCCACTGGATCCGCCACATATAGTAGCAGATCATCCGCATATAAAGATACCCGGTGTTCTTCTCCTCCCCTAAGTATTCCCCTCCATCTCTTGGAACCTCTCAGCGCTATCGCCAGGGGCTCAATCGCCAGTGCAAACAGTAATGGGGACAGAGGACATCCCTGCCTTGTCCCTCTATGGAGCCGAAAATATGCCGATCCCCGTCCATTCGTGACCACACTCGCCACTGGGGCCCTATACAACAGCTGCACCCATCTAACATACCCCTCTCCAAACCCAAATCTCCTCAACACCTCCCACAGATAATCCCATTCCACTCTATCAAATGCTTTCTCGGCATCCATCGCCACTACTATCTCCGTTTCACCCTCTGGTGGGGTCATCATCATTACCCCTAACAGCCTCCGTATATTCGTGTTCAGCTGTCTCCCCTTCACAAACCCAGTTTGGTCCTCATGAACCACCCCCGGGACACATTCCTCTATTCTCATTGCCATTACCTTGGCCAGGACCTTGGCATCCACATTGAGGAGGGAAATTGGTCTGTAGGACCCGCATTGTAGCGGATCCTTTTCCTTCTTTAAGAGAAGCGATATCGTTGCTTCTGACATAGTCGGGGGCAGTTGTCCCCTTTCCTTTGCCTCGTTAAAGGTCCTCGTCAGTAGCGGGGCGAGCAAGTCCAAATATTTTCTGTAAAATTCAACTGGGAATCCGTCCGGTCCCGGGGCCTTTCCCGTCTGCATGTTCCTAATTCCTTTCACCACTTCTTCTACCGTGATCTGTGCTCCCAGTCCCACCCTTTCCTGCTCTTCCACCTTGGGAATTTCCAGCCGATCCAAAAAATCCATCATTCTCTCCCTCCCATCCGGGGGTTGAGCTTCATACAATTTTTTATAAAATGTCTTGAACACTTCGTTCACTCTCTCCGCTCCCCGCTCCGTCTCTCCTTCCTCGTCCCTCACCCCCCCTATTTCCCTCGCTGCTCCCCTTTTCCTCAATTGATGTGCCAGCAATCTGCTCGCCTTCTCTCCATATTCTCTCCATATTACTGTACACCCTGCGCCTTCCTCCATTGTGCCTCTGCAGTGCCTGTAGTCAGCAAGTCAAATTCCACATGCAGCCTTTGCCTTTCCCTGTACAGTCCCTCCTCCGGTGCTTCCGCATATTGTCTATCCACCCTCAAAAGTTCTTGCAGCAACCGCTCCCGTTCCTTACTCTCCTGCTTCCCTTTATGTGTCCTTATTGATATCAGCTCCCCCCTAACCACCGCCTTCAACGCCTCCCAGACCACTCCCACCTGAACCTCCCCATTGTCATTGAGTTCCAAGTACTTTTCAATGCATCCCCTCACCCTTAGGCACACCCCCTCATCCGCCATTAGTCCCATGTCCATTCTCCAGGGTGGGCGCCCTCTTGTTTCCTCCCCTATCTCCAAGTCTACCCAGTGTGGGGCATGATCCGAAATGGCTATAGCCGTATATTCCGTTCCCCTCACCCTCGGGATCAATGCCCTACCCAACACAAAAAAGTCTATGCGTGAATAGACTTTATGGACATAGGAGAAAAACGAGAACTCCTTACTCCTAGGTCTACTGAATCTCCACGGGTCCACCCCTCCCATCTGCTCCATAAAATCCTTAAGCACCTTGGCTGCTGCCGGCCTCCTACCAGTCCTGGACTTCGACCTATCCAGCCTTGGTTCCAACACCGTGTTAAAGTCTCCCCCCATTATCAGCTTTCCGGTCTCTAGGTCTGGGATGCGTCCTAGCATTCGCCTCATAAAGTTGGCATCGTCCCAGTTCGGGGCATACACATTTACCAAAACCACCATCTCTCCCTGTAATTTGCCACTCACCATCACGTATCTGCCCCCGTTATCCGCCACTATAGTCTTCGCCTCGAACATTACCCGCTTCCCCACTAATATAGCCACCCCCCTGTTTTTCGCATCCAGCCCCGAATGGAACACCTGCCCCACCCATCCTTTGCGCAACCTAACCTGGTCTATCAGTTTCAGGTGCGTTTCCTGTAGCATAACCACATCTGCTTTAAGTTTCTTAAGGTGTGCGAGTACTCGTGCCCTCTTTATCGGCCCGTTAAGCCCCCTCACGTTCCACGTGATCAGCCGAGTTTGGGGGCTTCCCACCCCCCCCCCCTTGCCGGTTAGCCATCATCTTTTTCCAGCTTCTCACCCAGTTCCCACGCAGCTGTATCTCTCCCAGACGGTGCCCCCCCGACCATCCTTTCCCGTACCCACTCCCCCCTTTCCCCAGCAGCAGCAACCCAGTAATTCCCCCCTGCTAGACCCCCCGCTAGCGTAATTACTCCCCCCATGTTGCTCCCAGAAGTCAGCAAACTCTGGCTGACCTCGGCTTCCCCCCGTGATCACGGCTCGCACCGTGCGACGCCCCCTCCTTCCTGCTTCTCTATTCCCGCCATAATTATCATAGCGCGGGAACCTCTCCCTCGGCCCCGCCTCCCATGGCCAACGCCCCATCTCCTCTCCCTCCCCACCTCCCCCCATCACCACCTGTGGGAGAAAGAAAAGTTACCATACCGCAGGATTAAAACATAAAACCCCTCTTCGCCCCCCCCCATTCGCCCCACCACTTTGTCCAAACGTTCATTTTCATAATCCAATCATTCCAATTTTTCTTCTACAATAAAAGTCCACGCTTCATCCGCCGTTTCAAAGTAGTGGTGCCTCCCTTGATATGTGACCCACAGTCTTGCCGGTTGCAGCATTCCAAATTTTATCTTCTTTTTGTGAAGTACCGCTTTGGCCCGATTAAAGCTCGCCCTCCTTCTCGCCACCTCCGCACTCCAATCTTGATAAACGCGGATCACCGCGTTCTCCCATTTACTACACCGAGTTTTCTTCGCCCATCTAAGGACCATTTCTCTATCCTTAAAACGGAGGAATCTCACCACTATGGCTCTGGGAGTTTCTCCTGCTCTCGATCCTCGCACCATAACTCGGTATGCTCCCTCCACCTCCAACAGACCCGTCGGGGCCTCCGCTCCCATTAACGAGTGCAGCATCGTGCTCACATATGCCCCGACGTCCGCCCCCTCCACACCTTCAGGAAGGCCAAGATTCCTCAAGTTGTTCCTCCTTGCGTTGTTTTCCAGTGCCTCCAACCTCTCCACAGATCGTTTCTGGTGTGCCTCCTGTATCTCCGACTTCACCACCAGGCCCTGTATATCGTTCTCATTCTCTGCTGCTTTCGCCTTCACGACCCGAAGCTCCTGCTCCTGGGTCTTTTGTTCCTCTTTCAGCCCTTCAGTCGCCTGTAATATCGGGGCCAACAACTCTTTCTTCATTTCCTTTTTTATCTCCTCCACGCAGCGTTTCAAAAACTCTTGTTGTTCAGGGCCCCATATGAAACTGCCACCTTCCGACGCCATCTTGGTTTCTGCTTGCCTTCCTTGCCGTTGTTCCAAAGGATCCGCTGCAATCCGGCCACTTTCCTCTCCTTTTTCCATCCGTGTCCAGGGGGAACACCCTTCTGGTTTACCGCACGGTGTTTTTAGCCGTTAAAATTGCCGTTGGGGCTCCTATCAAGAGCCCAAAAGTCCGTTCCACCGGGAGCTGCCGAAACGTGCGACTCAGCTGGTCATCGCCGCACCCGGAAGTCAGGTGAGTTGATTACTGTGTGGCAACAAGGCCTCTTCCACTCCCTTCAGTTTCTCAACCTGCTTCCCCCCTCGGCCGATGCCCTCGACACCACCGCCTTCACCGGAGCAAGCGCCTCCTCCACCAGCACCTTCAGTGCTGCCATCATCTCCTCATCACCTCCATGTGCTTTGCAAACTGTTTTTCAAGTTCCACAACCATCACCTCGGTCACCTTTTCTGCCGTGAACAGTGCGGCCCCACCCGGCAACCCAGCCTCCGCCTTCCTTCCAGTTGCTGAGCCGACCCTTCCACTCGACAGCGAACCTTCGTTCGCCCCCTTCTTCACGGCAGCTTTCCTTTGGGTTTTGAACATCTTTCTTCCTGCACTTATTCAACCCAAAATTGCCCCTGGGACTGGGCATTAAATTCTAAATAAATCAAGCCTCGAGCAGGAGCAACCCAATGTGCGACCTCCTCCTGCAAGCCACCAGCAGAAGTCCCGAATAAATCAATACTCTACAGAATGTAGCTTCACTGCAGTAACTTCACTGCAGTGTTAATGTGAGCCGACTTGTGACACTAATAAAGATTATTATTATTATTACTCAGTTGGCCACTAGGTTGTTGGATGTAGCCTGTGCATCTGATGAGAGGCAAGTTTTCACTCATGATTTAACAGTACAAACGGATTCACTTTTTAAAATGTTATCATGCTTGATGTTGTTTAACAAATCACAATTCTATATTGGATTATCAGATTGAATGAAAGAGTCACCATCAAAAAAAAAGAAAGAAAAAATGAAAATAGCTGTTCACCAGTTCCCACGTGTTACAGCTGCAACACACCATTGGCCCTACAATCTTTATTGTGTTATATTAACCAGTGGTCCAGGAGGGGCTAGAGGATGGAGGACAGGTGGGGTCAAGGGTCCGGCCTGCGAGGAGGACCGGGCAGGCCCTCATCATCTCCAGATTCTCCGAGGATGAGGCTGTGTCCACCAGCTCAACACCCCCCTTCCCATTTCCTTCCCCCCCATTTCACTTCCTCTCACTTCCCCTCCTGCCATCCATTTATGTCCTCCCCCCCCCCATTCCTCTCCCCCAGATCCTCCCGCCCTCCCCATCCCACATTCCTCCCATTCCCCACCCCCAAATCACATCGCCCCGTCCCTGACCACCCTGTTTCCCCCTCCAAGAGTCTGTGTACCATCACCCCAGGGTGATGGGCCTGTGTCGGCACTGTCAGTGGGTCACCATACAAGGCAGGAGGGTGATGATCACTGGCTGCGAGGAAAGCTCTGGTGCTCCTCAGTTTCTGATAAAGTCTGACTCCTGTCCGCTGACAGCGCGCTCACACCCATCCTCTCAACGGGGTCTGCATCGGGGGCTTTTGATCTTGGATGACTGTGCCTGGGGGGCGGGATGGGAGGAGCAGAGGGCAACAGAGGGCGGGGGTGCGGGCAGGCCCGCTGTGAAGATGAACATGACAGAGGCTCCACATGTATGATGTGTGACATGTTTTAATCGTGAACTTCTCACTGTGACAGATTTCCATTCCCCAGAGCTACCGATAGTGTCCGCCCCCCCTCCCCCCCGCTCCCCACCCGCCAACCCTCACCCCCAAGTGACCATTCAGTGCTCCTCACTCTTGTTGATCTTCCGTGGTCTGGAGCTATGTCTATGTGTGTCCCCAGGATGCACATCAGAGTTGCAGGCGGCCGGCTGCTTTCCTTGTCCTGTGGTCTTTGATGCCCTTGGCAGATACCCTCTGGAGGGCCTGGAGCCAGGGGGCCCTGGCCAACTTACCGGTGTCACTGGCGTGGCTGTGCCAACCTGTTCTGCCCACTGCTCTTGGGATGCACCGGTGTCAGGAGGGGAGGGGGGGGGGCGTGATTCGGTAGAAATGGAGACTGCCGTAGTCAGGCCCCAGGTTGGCCTCCAGCGCTCCTCCCTGAGGGTCCCCTTGGGCCCTCGGGGACTCTATGGAATGGAAGGGTAACTGGAGTGAGCTGCAGAGGCCTCTGAGTCATCTGGCACGTCCAGTACTGGAGTTTCCCATTGCCTGCACCATGGCGTTGAGGCCCTCAGCGATGCTCCTCGGTGACTGGGCCCTGCTCTGCAGAGCCTCAGGACTGACCATCTGTCTGGGACACACCCCTCAGTGACTGGGCCCTGCTCTGCAGAGCCTTAGCAATGACCATCTGTCTGGGACACACCCCTCAGTGACTGGGCCCTGCTCTGCAGAGCTTTAGCAATGGCCATCTGTCTGGGACACACCCCTCAGTGACTGGGCCCTGCTCTGCAGAGCCTTAGCAATGGCCATCTGTCTGGGACACACCCCTCAGTGACTGGGCCCTGCTCTGCAGAGCTTTAGCAATGGCCATCTGTCTGGGACACACCCCTCAGTGACTGGGCCCTGCTCTGCAGAGCCTTAGCAATGGCCATCTGTCTGGGACACACCCCTCAGTGACTGGGCCCTGCTCTGCAGAGCCTTAGCAATGGCCATCTGTCTGGGACACACCCCTCAGTGACTGGGCCCTGCTCTGCAGAGCCTCAGCAATGTCCATCTGTCTGGGACACACCCCTCAGTGACTGGGCCCTGCTCTGCAGAGCCTCAGCAATGGCCATCTGTCTGGGACACACCCCTCAGTGACTGGGCCCTGCTCTGCAGAGCTTTAGCAATGGCCATCTGTCTGGGACACACCCCTCAGTGACTGGGCCCTGCTCTGCAGAGCCTTAGCAATGACCATCTGTCTGGGACACACCCCTCAGTGACTGGGCCATGCTCTGCAGAGCCTTAGCAATGGCCATCTGTCTGGGACACACACCCCTCAGTGACTGGGCCCTGCTCTGCAGAGCCTTAGCAATGGCCATCTGTCTGGGACACACCCCCTCAGTGACTGCGACATTTTTTTGAAGTTCTCAGCTGTGGCCGTCACGGACTGAGCCATTCCTCGGACCCACCAATCAAGACTCGGACGTCGTGCTGTAGGTTTTCCGCTGTGGTTGCTGCCCGAGCAGTGTTGGCCACAGTGCAGTCAGCATCATCTCCTGTGCCTGAAGCCTTTGGGACTCCTCCAATCGGCCTTGCAGTTGCCGGAATGTCGCTGCCGCCCCCTCCTGAATCTCAGCCGTGACCTATCATCTGCATCAGCTCTGGGAGAAGCTGGTCCAGAGGCTCAACATCTGGCTGGGAGACAGCTGTGTCCCGGGATCCAGCAGACCTCTGACTGCTGTCTGCCTTGGATGTTCTTGCCTCCACCTGATGTCCATCAGCAACTGTGTGGTGCTCACCAGATTGTGCCTCAGAAGCCTGTCCACGAATGTCGCCCACGGAGGTGTGTGTCTCTGCGCTGGGGGAGGTGGGGTGATAGCTGTGACGCCTCGCCGATGCTCTCCTCGGAGCTCTCCTCCGAGGTGTTCTCTTGGGTGGCGGAGGGGGATACAACTCCGGATGACCCGGCCTCATCAGATGGTGATCGTGCGAGACAATGTACATGTGGTCAGTGAGAAGGATCATTTTGTCTGACATGAACAACTCACTTGAGACAGGTGCAGAGGCAGCCTCTCTGGGGCAGGCCGACCTAGCTGTCAGTGACTGTTCTCTCCTCGGGTAACCCTGCGATTTCCACCGCCTGTTCTTCAGGGGGGGTGAGGACTCGAATTTCTGGGATTCCTCCCCCCTGACTCGGCCCTTTCCCATTAATTATAGTCTCTCTTCTCCTGCGGAGACAACGAGAGGGCAATGTGAACCACACACTAGATGGATCGGGGGGCCTATAGCAGGTGGCATGTGTGGGCACTGGACGTGGAAATGAAGAGGTTTTGTTGGTGGGTGCCGGGGGTTCTGAGGAAGCACAGAGATTGGATGTGAGGAGGGTGTATGGTGTCAGCCAGTCGATTGGGGGGGAGTTTGGGAATTTGAGGTGTGCCAGGCTGAACCAATGCCAGGAGCGATGTGGTAACTTCCCCTTGCAGCTCATTGGAGATCGTTGGTCTTCTGATATTGGACGTGGGTCCTCCTGGTCATGCTGCCCACAATAACAGCCGCTGCCTCCCAGACGGCATTGATGACCCTGCTGCAGCTCTCTGACCCCCTTGGGGGAATAGGGTGCCCCGCCTCTCATCCACAGGGTCGAGAAGCCTCAGGGGGTCAGCATCCCCAAAGTGAGGCGCAGGTCTGTGCGCTGCCACGCTGTGTGTGACTGGGAGTGAATGGTGAGGGAGCGTTTAAAAGCAGCCCCGCCCCTGTTAGCGGCAAGCCGCTGAGTACCAGCCGGGTGAATCGGGCGAGGGAGCCAGTAATGTTGAGAATCTCGTGGGGGCTCATTTTTGGCACAAAGTGCGGTTGAATCCTGGCCACGATCTCGCCAACGCAGCCACCGCGAAACTCCTCGGCAAACACGCCCAAAACAGACTTTGAGTTTGCTGAATCGAGCCCTTAGAATCAAACAAAATAAACCAATTCTTCACAGTGTTGTGAGGCTGTGAGATTGTGAGGCTGTGAGATTGTGAGGCAGGGTCAGTGATTGAGGGAGAATGTTCTGGAATTCTGCACACCTGCTTCTCAGCCTCTTACCCAATCCAGATCTCAGTGCAAAGTGTGGAATTCAAATAGCCCCGAAAATAATGATGGTGCCGCCGTGAAATATATTCAACAACCTTCACTTTGCGAATGAAATCCTTGTTTTGAGGCGACACAGAGTGAATAGTCCGGGGATTATTATGAAATAGTGATTGATGTGCGATTACAGACTGGGTCCAAACCAGGACCCATCCCTCAATTCAGGAAGTCAGTGAAAAGCGAAAGTGAAAGTTTCCAGGGCGGGACGAGCTGTTGTTGGGAACATTTTTCCTCTTCACAGATCTGTTGGGAAAAGGCGGAAAGTCTTGGATCAGGTTGTGGGAAAGTCCGAGGTGAGTCCCAAATCTTTATTTTGGGGAGGGTTTATTTCCTGTGGGATTGGGTGTTTTTTATTCAGGCTGAAAGGTGCCGATCAAATGGAAGGAATTGAAGTGGGAGCGGCTGCAGGTTGTCCAGTGAGAAACTTTCCAAACTGTGCAGTGCTGGAGAGAGGAAGTGGCTCCTCTCAGGAGAAGGGAGCGGGAGCCAGAGGAGATTTCCAACCTGAAACCGTCAGAGTCAAACCCGCGACCAGAGAGAGAGACGGAGATGAAAAGGAGGAACAGAGTCTTGTGACGGTCATTCCATTAAACTTGACACATTTATATTTCTAATAACCCAACCCTGTCGGTAGTTGTGGCGCCTCCTTTCTGGAAACAAATCTTTAATTTCAGAGTTTCTCTTATGGAAAGAATGGTTGGCAAAACAAATGGGATCTTGGGTTCATAAATAGGGACAGAAGCGGGGAATTTATTCTGAACTTTATAAATTTCTGTTTGGGGCCCCAATTCCAGCATTGGGCCCAGTTCTGATGATCACTCTTGAGGAAGAGTGTGAGGGGCCAGAATTGCTCCAGGTTGGGGTTGGGTGATTTTAATTCCAAGGTTCAGACCACAAGACACAGGAACAGAATTAGGCCATTCAGCCCATCGCGTCTGCTCCGCCATTCAATCATGGCTGATATGTTCCTCATCCCCATCCTCCTGCCTTCTTTCCATAACCCCTGATCTCCATATTCATCAAGAAATCCCCTTATTAATCAATAACATACCAGATTTGTGCTTGACGTGCTGTTATTTACAGGGCTACAGACCAAGAGCTGGATGGCAGAAGCAGACTTTCTTAGAGCAACAGAAATAGGAGCACGAGTGGGCAATTTAGCCTCTCGAGAGTGTCCACCGTTCAATAGGAACAATCATGGCCACAATTCCACCATCCTGCCCGTTCTCCATAACCCTTCAAACCATTACTGATGAAATATCTGTCTAACTCCTCCTTAAATTTACTCACTGCCCCAGCATCCACCACACTCTGGGGTGGCGAATTCCATAGATTCACAACCCTTTGGGAGAAGTAGTTTCTTCTCATCTCCGTTTTAAATTTAAATTATCCTGAGACTATGTTATGTTGGAAAAGCTGAGGGAGCAAAGGAGATTGAGAGGAGATTTGATAGAATTGGACAAAATTATGACAGGTTTGGATAGGGTAGACATACTGATATTACAATGACTAGGAGACATAGATTATTGGTTTTGGGCAGGAGATGCAGAGGGAATGTGAGGAGGAATATTTTTACACGATGGGTGATAATGACCTGGAACTCACTGCATAATAGGAGTGGAAAAATCTACAATTTCAAAAGGAAATTGGATGGTTACTTGAAGGAAACAAACTTGCAGAAGTTTGGTGATTGAGTGGAATTTGTTCTTTTATTTGTTCACGGGATGTGGGTGTCGCTGGGCCAGCAGTTATTGCCCATCCTTGAGGAATTTAAGAGTCAACCACATTGTGCGTTTGGAGTTACATGTAGGTCAGACCAGGTAAGGATGGTAGATTTCCTTCCCTGAAGGACATTAGTGAACCAGATGGGTTTAAATTTCCCCATCTGCAGTGGGGGGATTCGAACCCGGGTTCGTGACAGCACAGATGAGGCGGGTCCTCAAACAACGACTGCTGCTGGAGGATAAGTGGTTCTGGGAATCATTCTGTTATATCATATGAGTCGACTGGAGAAGGAAGAAGTGGGGCTTCTCCCCAAGGTATAGTGGTACGTGAGCCAGTATACCCCAAATGACTAAGAACACGAGAGTAGATTGTTGGAGATGGAGGTGTTTAGTCTGGCGTCCTGTCTTGGTCATGTCATCAAAGATCCAACTCTGCAGACTTCCGGGTGCGGCGATGACCAGCTAGGTCGCACGTTTCGGCATCTCCCGGTGGAACGGACTTTTGGGCTCTTGATAGGACCCCCAACGGCAATTTTAACGGCAAAAAACACTGTGCTGTAATCCAGAAGGGAATCCCCCCTGGACACGGATGGAAAAAAGAGAGGAAAGTGGCCGGATTGTGGTGGATCCTCTAGAGCAGCGGCCAGGAAGGCAGGCACAAAGCAAGATGGCGTCGGAAGGAGGCAGTTTAATATGGGGCCCTGACCAACAAGAGTTCCTGCGGCGTTGCGTGGAAGAACTCAAAAAGGAGATGAAGAAGGAGCTGTTGGCCCCGATATTACAAGTGATTGAGGGGCTAAAGGAGGAGCAAAAGACCCAGGAACAGGAGCTTCGGGTCGTGAAGGCAAAGGCTGCTGAGAATGAGGACGACATACAGGGCCTGGTGGTGAAAACGGAGATGCACGAGGCACAACACAAAAGATGTGTGGAAAGGCTGGAGGTGCTGGAGAATAATGCGAGGAGGAAGAATTTAAGGATTCTTGGTCTTCCCGAAGGTGTAGAAGGGGCGGACGTCGGGGCATATGTGAGCACGATGCTGCACTCGTTAATGGGATCGGAGGCCCCGACGGGTCCGCTGGAGGTGGAGGGAGCCTATCGAGTTATGGCGCGAAGACCGAGGGCTGGAGAAATTCCTCGAGCCATAGTGGTGAGATTTCTCCGATATAAGGACAGAGAGATGGTCCTCAGATGGGCAAAGAAAACTCGGAGCAGTAGGTGGGAGAAGGCGGTAATCCGCGTATATCAAGATTGGAGTGCGGAGGTGGCGAGAAGGAGGGCAAGCTTTAATCAGGCCAAGGCGGTGCTGCACAAAAGGAAGGTCAAATTTGGAATGCTGCAACCGGCAAGACTGGGTCACACATCAAGGGAAACACCACTACTTCGAAACGGCAGATGAGGCGTGGACATTTATTGTCGAGGAGAAACTGGAGTGAGCGGGCCATAAAAAGAACGTTTGGGACAAAGTGGGGGGGTGAATATGTGGGATGAAGGGGGGGAAAAAAGAGGGAAGAGATGACTTCCCAAGTTGTTAATCCTGCGACCCTGTAACTTTTCTCTCTTCCCCATGTCGTGGGGGGGGGGGGAGGATGAGGAGCTGAGGGCGCCGGCCATTGGGGGCAGGGCCAAAAGGGAAGCGCGGGCTTTGTTCCCGCGCTATGGTAATCACGGCGGGAACAGGGAAGCAGGAAGGAGGGGGCCTCGCACAGTGTGAGCCGAGGTCACGGGGCGAAGCCGAGGTCGGCCAGAGTTTGCTGACATCTGGGAGCAACATGGGGGGTGCAATTACGCTAGTTTGGGATCTAGCGGGGGGGGGGGGGTTAACTGGGTTGCTGCTGCTGGGGAGAAGGGGGAGCTGGTATGGGGGTGGGGGGGTCGGGGCGGGGGGGGTGCGCCGCTTGGGGGAGATATGGCTACGTGGGAACTGGGTGAGGAGCTGGATTGAAAAAGGAGATGGCTATTTTCGGCTCCATAGAGGGACGAGGCAGGGATGTCCTCTGTCCCCGTTATTGTTTGCACTGGCGATTGAACCCCTGGCCATAGCATTGAGGGGTTCCAGGAAGTGGAGGGGAGTACTCAGGGGGGGAGAAGAACACCGGGTATCTCTGTATGCGGATGATTTATTGCTATATGTGGCGGACCCGGCGGAGGGGATGCCAGAGGTAATGCGGATACTTGGGGAGTTTGGGATTTTTCAGGGTATAAACTGAACATGGGGAAAAGTGAGTTGTTTGTGGTGCATCCAGGGGAGCAGAGCAGAGAGACAGAGGATTTACCGTTGAGGAAGGTAACAAGGGACTTCCGGTACTTGGGGATCCAGATAGCCAAGAATTGGGGTACATTACACAGGCTTAATTTAACGCGGTTGGTGGAACAGATGAAGGAGGACTTTACGAGATGGGACATGGTGTCCCTGTCATTGGCAGGGAGGGTGCAGGCGGTTAAAATGGTGGTCCTCCCGAGATTCCTTTTTGTGTTTCAGTGCCTCCCGGTGGTGATCACAAAGGCTTTTTTCAAAAGAATCAAGAAGAGTATTATGAGTTTTGTGTGGGCTGGGAAACCCCGAGAGTGAGGAGGGGATTCTTGCAGCGTAGTAGGGACAGGGGGGGGCTGGCACTACCGAGCCTAAGTGAGTACAACTGGGCCGCCAATGTTTCAATGGTGTGTAAGTGGATGGGAGAAGGGGAGGGAGCGGCGTGGAAGAGATTGGAGAGGGCGCCCTGCAGGGGGACTAGCCTACAAGCAATGGTGACGGCACCGTTGCCGTTCTCACCAAAGAAATACACCACAAGCCCGGTGGTGGTGGCTACATTGAAAATTTGGGGGCAGTGGAGACGGCATAGGGGAAAGACGGGAGCCTCGGTGTGGTCCCCGATAAGAAACAATCATAGGTTCGTTCCGGGGAGAATGGATGGGGGATTTGGAGCATGGCAAAGAGCTGGGGTAGTACAACTGAGAGATCTGTTTGTAGATGGGACGTTTGCGAGCCTGGGAGCGCCGACGGAAAAATATGGGTTGCCCCAAAGGAATGCATTTCGATATATGCAATTGAGGGCTTTTGCGAGGCAACAGGTGAGGGAATTCCCGCAGCAGCTCCTGACGCAGGAGGTGCAGGATAGAGTGATCTCAGAGACATGGGTGGGGGTTGGTAAGGTGTCGGACATATACAGGGAAATGAGGGATGAGGGGGAGATCATGGTAGATGAGCTGAAAGGGAACTGGGGGAGGAGATTGAGGAGGGGCTGTGGGCTGATGCCCTACGTAGGGTAAACTCATCGTCCTCGTGTGCCAGGCTAAGCCTGATACAATTTAAGGTGCTACACAGGGCGCATATGACTGGAGCACGGCTTAGTAAATTTTTTGGGGTAGAGGATAGGTGTGCGAGATGCTCGAGAGGCCCAGCGAATCACACCCACATGTTCTGGTCATGCCCGGCACTACAGGGGTTCTGGGTGGGGGTGGCAAAGGTGCTTTCGAAGGTGGTGGGGGTCCGGGTCGAACCAAGCTGGGGGTTGGCTATATTTGGGGTTGCAGAAGAGCCGGGAGTGCAGGAGGTGAGAGAGGCTGACGTCTTGGCTTTTGCGACCTAGTAGCCCGGCGCAGGATATTGTTAATGTGGAAGGAAGCCAAACCCCCGGGGGTGGAGACCTGGATAAACGACATGGCAGGGTTTATAAAGTTAGAACGGATTAAGTTCATGTTAAGGGGTTCGGCTCAGGGGTTCACCAGGCGGTGGCAACCGTTCGTCGATTACCTCACAGAAAGATAGAGGGAATGGAAAAGAAGTAGACAACAGCAGCAACCCAGGGGGGAGGGGGGGGCGGGGAGGGGGGGGGGGAGGAATCGAACGGACGCTCAGAGATGTTATTGTATATGTATAATATGTATAGGTATTTGTTATAGGTAATTGTATATTGGATTGTCGGATTGTATTTTTGGAGAGTATTTATTTTGGACAAGGCAGTTGCCATTCAGTTCTGTTTCTGTTCATATATTATTTATTTATTTGTTTAAAACTGGCCACTGTTATTTATATTGCTTTATTGTTGTGTAAAAGAAACACTACGTACTGTTATGTTTGGCCAAAAATCTTGAATAAAATATATTTAAAAAAAAAAAGATCCAACTCTGCAAAGGCATAAAAAGTAAAAAAGCTCACATCCAAACTCCAAATCTTAGGGCTTGGCTCCTGCCTCTGCAACTAGATCCTCGACTTCCTGATCCATAGACCACGATCTGTAAGGATAAACAATGACACCTCCTCCACGATCGTCCTCAATACCGGGCCCCGCAAGGCTGAGTACGTAGCCGTCTACTGTACTCCCTATACACACACGACAGTGTGCCAAAATCTGGCTCCAACTCCCATCTACAAGTTTGCTGATGACACGACCGTAGTGGGTCAGATCGCAAACAACGTGAGTCAGGTATGGAAGGGGGTTAAAGAATCTAGTGGAGTGGTGTAATGACAGCAATCTCTCCCTCAATGCCAGCAAAACTAAGGAGCTGGTCATCGACTTCAGGAAACAAAGTGTCATACAAGCCTCTGTCTTCCCTGAAAGTTGCCACCCAGGTTGATAGGGTTGTGAAGAAGGCCTATGGAGTGTTGGCCTTTATTGGTAGAGGGATTGAGTTCCGGAGTCGGGAGGTCATGTTGCAGCTGTACAAAACTCTGGTGCGGCCGCATTTGGAGTATTGCGTACAGTTCTGGTCACCGCATTATCGGAAGGACGTGGAGGCTTTGGAGCGGGTGCAGAGGAGATTTACCAGGATGTTGCCTGGTATGGAGGGAAAATCTTATGAGGAAAGGCTGATGGACTTGAGGTTGTTTTCGTTGGAGAGAAGAAGGTTAAGAGGAGACTTAATAGAGGCATACAAAATGATCAGGGGGTTAGATAGGGTGGACAGTGAGAGCCTTCTCCCGCGGATGGAAATGGCTGGCACGAGGGGACATAGCTTTAAACTGAGGGGTAATAGATATAGGACAGAGGTCAGAGGTAGGTTCTTTACGCAAAGAGTAGTGAGGCCGTGGAATGCCCTACCTGCAACAGTAGTGAACTCGCCAACATTGAGGGCATTTAAAAGTTTATTGGATAAACATATGGATGATAATGGCATAGTGTAGGTTAGATGGCTTTTGTTTCGGTGCAACATCGTGGGCCGAAGGGCCTGTACTGCGCTGTATCGTTCTATGTTCTATGTTCATCAACAGTGCCAAGATGGAGATGGTTGACAGCTTCAAATTCCTAGGTGTACATATCACCAACAATCTGTCGATGTTACAAACAAGAAGGCACAATAGCGCCTATACTTCCTCAGGAAACTAAGGAAATTCGGCATGTCCACATCGACTCTTACCAATTTTTACAGATGCACCATAGAAAGCATCCTATCAGGCTGCATCACAACCTGGTATGGCAACTGCTCGGCCCAGGACCATAGGAAATGACAGAGAGTCGTGAAAACTGCCCAGTCCACCACATGAACCCGCCTGCCATCCATTGACTCTGTCTACACCTCCCGCTGCCTTGGGAAAACGGGCAGCATAATCAAAGACCACTTCCACCATTGTTATTCTCTCTTCCAATTTCCATCAGGCAGGCGCTACAAGTATCTGAGAACATGTACTGGTATATTCAAAAACAGCTTCTTCCCCACTGTTACCAGACTCCTGAATGACCCTCTTATGGACTGAACTGTATCCTAAATGTAGGAGCGTTTTCAGAGACTGAGTATTGAGCTGACTTTTCCGAGGGCGATCTCTCTTAATTACGACTCAGCTAACGCAAAGACTCGCAGAGGCGGCAACTCTGGTTAAAACGGGTTTACTTTCCAAGATTGGTCAACGCACGAGTGAGAGTGATCTGGATAAGTGCCAAAATCAACTCTGCTTTACATTGCTTTATGTTCAACAGTAATGCAATTTCCAAAAATCAGTAGACCTGCCTCAGCTGGACACGGTACAATCCTTGTAGCTATAGATTATACCTTGCCCAATGAATTTTACTTTGGGCAGCATGGTAATTGCATGATCAGCTTATGATGTAGTCATTGGCCATTGGCCATCTGTGTTTTTCAAGACCCCTCCCCCAACTGCTGACCTTCTCTCCCTCATTCCCATTTCCTCTTATCGAAGTCTGGTTCGCAGCTGTACCATTGCTTCTCTGTGTACGGGATGTCTAGGGTTGCTGATAAGAGCTGCTTCCTCTGGATGTGTTTCTGCTGACCACATTATTTCTGTATGATTCTGTCTTTCTTAGGAATGTGGTCAAGTTAGCTATCTTAAATCCCATCATACATTGTGGCCACTACTAGCACAAGATTACATGCTTGTTACTATGTTCGAAGAATACATGTTTAATAGTTAATAATGATTATGAGACATATTTTCTGTGGTTAGTTTCAGTCCCCCATAAACTAAGTTATATAGAGTTATTCTAATGTTATCCTAGCTATCTGGTTTTAATGTTTTAAGCTCATCTCAGGAACCCTCCCCTCCCACAAAGGTCATCCATTTTTGTTGGAATAACAGCAAAATGGACTATTATTTAAATGGTAAAAAATTGCTGAATGCTGCTGTGCAGAGGGACCTGGGTGTCCTTATGCATGAATCGTAAAAAGTTGGTTTGCATGTGCAGCAGGTAATTAAAAAGGCAAATGGTTTTTTGTCCTTCATTGCTAGAGGGATGGAGTTTAAAAACAGGGAGGTTATGTTGCAGCTGTATAGGGTGCTGGTGAGGCTACACCGGGAGCACTGTGTACAGTTTTGGTCTCCTTACTTGAGAAAGGATGTACTGGCACTGGAGGGGGTGCAGGTGATTCACTAGGTTGGGAGGATTGGCTTATGAGGAGAGACCGAGTAGACTGGGACTATACCCATTGGAATTTAGAAGAATGAGGGGGGATCTTTTGAAATATTCAAATTATGAAGGGAATAGATAAGAAGAAGCAGGGAAATTGTTTCCACAGGCGGGTGAAACTAGACCTAGGGAGCATAGCCTCAAAATGAGGGGGAGCAGATTTAGGACCGAGTTGAAGAGGAACTTCTTCATCCAAAGGGTTGTGAATCTGTGGAATTCCCTAGCCAGTGAAGCAGTTGAGGCTACCTCGTTAAATGTTTTTAAGGCAAATATAGATAGATTTTTTCAACAGGAAAGGATTTAAGGGTTATTTTGAGAGGGCAGGTAACTGGAGCTGTTGATGGATCCTTTGTCTTGGAGCCAGAGGTGATTAACACCAGATCTCATGTCTATTGTGAGGTTCTTCTCGCTCTGGATCTGTCAGTGTAGATGTGACAGAGTTTATTGGAGGACCGGCCAAAGTTCAACCTGGAAAATGTTGAGCAGTTGATGCTCTGCTAAGATTGATGGGGCTGATCGCCACCCTCTGCCTTTTCCTCAGGAACAAAGTCCCAGGATTTGATTGGCTGGCCAGTGTCTTTCGCCAGCTCTTAAGGAACAAAGACAAAATATGCAGATGCTGGAAATCCGGCACAGTAGCACAGCGGTTAGCTTCCCAGCACCAGGGACCCGGGTTCGAATGCCGGCTTGGGTCACTGTCTGTGCGGAGTCTGCGCGTTCTCCCTGTGTCTGCGTGGGTTTCCTCCGGGTGCTCCGGTTTCCTCCCACAGTCCCGAAAGACATGCTTGTTTGGTGAATTGGACATTCTGAATTCTCCCTCTGCGTACCCGAACAGGTGCCAGAATGTGGTGACTAGGGGCTTTTCACAGTAAATTCATTGCAGTGTTAATGTTAGCCTACTTGTGACTCTAATAAATATCATTATTATTAATAACTCCAAAATAAAGACAGAAAATGCTGGAAATACTCAGCAGGTCAGGCAGCTTCTGTGGAGAGAAACATAATTATTGTTTCAGATCGATGATCCTCCATCAGAACAGAGATCTGATCATCAGAACAAAGCTTTATATTTAACCACAATCTGTGACCTCATGACCTGACACAACCTCCACTCTACCATTGCCATAAAACCAGGGGATCACCCTGGTGTACCATCAATTACCACGAGACGAGAATGGTGAAACAATCGAGGCTTTATTGCACAAGATGTTGTGCCTCCTGCTGGGAACCAGAATGGGAGCAGCGCAGGAGAGCATACACTTTTATACGCCGCCTGCTGGGAGGAGCCAGCAGGCAGGGATTTACCATGGTACCTGTAATACATGGGCAGTACCGTAATACATGCAATGTGTTACTAGTGGTGTTCACCACATTCACCCCCTGTTTAAAAAGGAGTCCGGCGGGGGTGAAGAAAACATTGCTCATTGAGTCTGTCGGGGGCTCTGACCCTCCGCTGCGGCCGCCTCAGTCCTGGTGGTGATGTGGGCGCCGACGTGGACTCTGGAAGCCTGCTGGGGTGGGGGCTGCGGTGAGGTTCGCTGGTGGGAGGGTGGGTGGCGCAGGGGTGAATGAAGCAACCGGGGGAGAGAGCGGCATCAGGTCGAGGGTTGTGGGTGGGCACCCAGCGGATGCCAGGTCCCGGAGGGAGACTGTCGCCCGTCGGGATGTGCCACGTAGGCGTACTGCGGGTTTGCATGGAGGAGGTGGACTTTCTTAACCAAGGGATCTGATTTATGGGTCCGCACATGCTTCCGCAGGAGGACGGGCCCAGGACCTGTCAGCCATGTTGGGAGCGACACCCCGGAGGTGGACTTCCTGGGGAAGGCAAACACCCGTTCGTGAGGGGTCTCATTAGTCGCGGTGCACAGGAGCGACCGCATGGAGTGGAGCGCGTCGGGGAGGACCACCTGCTAGCGGGAGACCAGGAAATTTCTAGACTGAAGGGCCAGCAGGACGGCCTTCCAGACCGTCCCGTTCTCCCTCTCCACCTGCCCGTTTCCCCGGGGGTTGTAGCTGGTCGTCCTGTTCGAGGCGATGCCCTTGCTGAGCAGGAACTGACGCAGCTCATCGCTCATGAACGAGGAGCCCTGATCGCTGTGGATGTAGGTGGGGAAACGGAACAGAGTGAAGATGCTGTGCAGGGCTTTGATGACCGTGGCAGAAGTCATGTCAGGGCATGGGATGGCGAAAGGGAACCGGGAGTACTTATCAGTTACGTTGAGGAAGTACATGTTGCGGTCGGTGGAGGGGAGGGGCCCTTTGAAGTCCACGCTGAGGCAGTCAAAGGGGTGGGAGGCCTTCACCAGGTGCGCTCTACCGGTTCGGTAGAAGTGCGGCCTGCACTCTGCGCAGACTTGGCAGTCTCTGGTTACGGTCCTGACCTCAATGGAGTAGGGCAGGTTGCGGGACTTGACAAAATGGATGAACTGGGTGACCCCCGGGTGGCAGAGGTCATAGTGGAGAGCCCGGAGTCGGTCCACTTGTGCGCTGGCACATGTACCGCGGGATAGGGCATCAGGGGGCACATTGAGCTTCCCCGGGCGATACAAGATCTCATAGTTATAGGTAGGGAGCTCGATCCTTCACCTCAAGATCTTGTCATTTTTGATCTTGCCCCGCTGCGTATTGCTAAACATGAAGGCAACCGACCGTCGGTCAGTGAGAAGAGTGAATCTCCTGCCGGCCAGGTAATGCCTCCAGTGTCGCACAGCTTCCACAATGGCTTGGGCCTCCTTTTCGAGTGCCGAATCTCGGAGGCATGGAGGGTGTGGGAAAAGAAAGCCACGGGTCTGCCCGCCTGGTTGAGGATGGCAGCCAGAGCCACGTCCGATGCCTCGCAGTCCACTTGGAAGGGGAGGGTCTCGTTGACTGCGTGCATCGTAGCCTTGGCGATGTCCGCCTTGATGTGGTTGAAGGCCTGGCGGGCCACAGCCGTCTGTGGACATGATGCTTGGGCGGACCTTGTCCGCATAATTAGGGACCCACTGGGTGTAATACGAGAAAAACTCCAGGCATCGTTTCAGGGCCTTGGGGCAGTGGGGGAGGGGGAGTTCCAGGAGGGGGGCATGCGGTCGGTACGGGCCCTAGAACTCCATTTTCCACGACATAGCCAAAGATGGCTAAGTGGTTGGTGCGGAACACGCATTTCTCCTTATTGTCGGTGAGGTTAAAGAGTTTGGCGGTATAGAGGAATTTTTGGAAGTTTGCGTTGTGGTCCTGCTGATCGTGGCCGCAGATGGTGACATTATCTAGATACGGGAAGGTGGCCCGCAGCCCGTACTGGTCAACCATTCGGTCCATCGCACGCTGGAAGACCGAGACCCCATTGATGACGTCGAAGGGAACTCTAAGGAATTGATAGAGACGGCCAGCTGCTTTTGAAGGCAGTGTATTGGCTGTCCTCCGGGCGGATGGGGAGCTGGTGGTAGGCGGACTTCAAGTCTACTGTGGAAAAGACTCGATACTGCGCAATCTGATTGACCATGGGAGGAGCCAGCAGGCAGGGATTTACCGTCGTACCTGTAATGCAGTGGCAGTACCGTAATACATGCAATGTGTTACTCGTGGTGTTTACCACACACCCCTAGTTCAATGAAGAGTGCAGGAGGACACAGCAAGAACTGCACTGGGCATGCCTTAACATGAGAATTTAACCTGGTGTGAGAAACCTCTTTTAAATATATGTCTGCACCTTCTGATCCTTTTATTTTTAAATAAATGTTTAATTAAAGTTTTTTCCAATCAGCGTTTTTAACATAACAAAAATAGAAATACAGATGATAATAAAAAATACCAATATGATAGCCCAAAGCTGACAATGAAACTAATTACAAAACAGAATTTTTTAAAAAAACCGAACAAGGTGGGTTTGTCTCCATGCCCAACTTACATTATATCAACAGTGACCCCCCCCCTCCACCTGACCCCCCCTCCCCCCCAGGATGCTGCTGCTGCTGACACTTACTGCTCCCCTCGAAAGTCAAGGAAAGATTGCCACCACCGGGAGAACCCCATCAAGGACCCTCTCAAGGCAGGGTCCAGCTCCAACTGCAGGTAGGCGTGACTCATATCTAATTTTGTGAACGAGAGTCCACCTGCAAGTTTCGCGTAGAGATCCTCTATGCGAGGCATTGGATATCGGTCGAGTCGGGAAACCGTATTCACTGTAAGTTTCTAGTCGCCACACAAACGAACTGTGGCATCTGGCTTCATTACAGGTACAATTGGTGCTGCCCAGTCAGCAAAACGGACGGGCCTGATAATACCCAAACTCTCCAAACGAGTGAGCTCCCCTTCTACCTTCCCGAGCAAGGCGTAAGGCACTGGGCGCGCCCGGAAATAGCGCGGCGTGGCTCCTGGTTCGACTTAGATACGGGCTACGGCCCCTTTTATTTTCCCCAAACCGGGCTGGAATACATCTGGGTATCGTCCTAGCACCTCAGTCAACCCTTCAGAAACTGTTTGGAGGATGTGCTGCCATTGCAACCGCAAATGGCGCAACCAGTCCCGACCCAACAGGCTGGGCCCATGGCCGCGCACCACGATAAGTGGGAAACGCCCCTCCTGGCGTCCATAAACAACAGGGGTCATTGTAGTTCCTGCAGTGTCCAATGGTTCCCCCGTGTAGGTGGCCAACCTGGCCTGTGAGTCGGTTAATGTAAGGGTCTGTATACCCTGGTTGATGCGGTCGAATGTCCTCTGGGCGATCACTGAGACCGCAGCGCCAGTGTCCAACTCCATCTCAAGCGGGTGGCCATTGACCCGTACTGTCACCTTAATGGGGGCCACAAGGGGAACTGCCACATAATGCAGCTGCAGGCAGTCGTCCTCAGTCTCCACGTGCTCAGGAGTAGTCGCCGCAGGTTCATCCACATGGAAGGTACGGCCTCTGGGCGGGTCCCAGTTACGGCTCCTGGGCTGGTCCCAGTTTCGGTCGGAACGACGGCGCCTCTGGCGCCCCCAGGACCGCCGTCTGCGACGGGGTCGGCGCCTACAAGTCTGACACGGACATGGCTCCTCATCCATTGGTTCTGGAGAAGGCTCCCTTCGGGGAGGAATGTCCGATGGCCACTGGCGTTGGTCCGGACGTTGCCTCGCCCAAGGTACCGCAGGAGTGTGGGGGGACGTTTTCGGATGGAAGGGGTTGCGCCCCAAGGCATGCACTTCCATTCCCTGTAGCTCCTGCACTCCTCGTTCTGCGCTCTCTCGGGACAATACTATTTGAATGGCCTGTTGAAAAGTCAATGTTGGCTCAGCTAACAACTTTCTCTGGGTGGCCGCATTGTTAATACCGCAAACCAAACGGTCGCGTAACATTTCTGACAAGGTCTCACCATACTAGCCTGGATAGAAAATCGGCAAGGGATTCTCCAGAGGTCCTCTCAGTGGTATTAAACCGGTAACGCTGGACTATCGTGGACGGGGTTGGGTTAAAATGTTGCCCCACTATATTCACAAGTTCATCAAACGTTTTGGTGTCCGGCGCAGCTGGGTACGTAAGGCTCCTAATCACCCCAAACGTATGCGGGCCGCAGGCGGTGAGCAATATGACCACCTGGCGCTCGTTTTCGGTGATATTGTTTGCCCGGAAATAGTAACGCATCCGTTGTGTGTACTGGTTCCAGCTTTCCAGCGCAGCATCAAAAACATCCAAACGTCCGTGCAGAGGCATGGTATAATAGAAAACAACTTCCAACCTGTATCCAACAAAAATCCAGGGAGGTGGCTTCAGCAGTGTAGACAGCTATTCACTTTAACCTTCGTTGCCAGTTTTATGAGGGCCACAAAGAATCCAGCACGAGTTTTAAGGATACAAAGTAATAACATTTATTTACAATAACATATATATATATATATATATAAAACAGTAGCAGTAACTTCCCTTGCTGCTTACTCCTTCCTGCTGGTTCCTGAACTGGCCAGCTTTATTTATACTAGGAGTTTACTAATGGTTTCTCCACCCCCCTCATTGGGGAAGCTCATACTCCCACAGGATTGTGGGATTGTCATTCGTCCCCAGCCAATGGTAAGTAGGCAGGTTATAACAAAATGGCAGATGGAATTTAACCCGGAGAAATGCGAGGTGATGCATTTTGGTCGATCCAATTCAGGTAGGTGTTATAAAAGAAATGGCAGAACCATCAGCATAATGACACAGAGAGATCTGGGCGCGCAGGTCCACAGATCCTTAAAAGTGGTAGCACAGATGGAAATGGCGGTAAAGAAAGCATATGGTGTGCTTGCCTTCATAGGACAAGGTATCGAGTATAAAAGCTCAAAAATTATGTGACAATTGCACAGAACGTTGGTTCGGCCACATTTGGAATAATGTGTCCAATTCTGGTCACCACAGTACCAGAAGGACGTGGCGGCTTTGGAGAGAGTACAGAAAAGGTTTACCAGGATGTTGCCTGGTGTGGAGGGTATTAGCTCTGAGGAGAGGTTGAATAAACTGGGACTGTTCTCCCTAGAGAGACGGAGGCTGACGGATAACCTGATAGAAGTTTATAAATTTATGAGGGGTATAGATAGGGTGAACAATTAGAGGCTTTTTCCCAGGGCGGAAATGACAATTACAAGGTGAAGGGGGATAGGTTCAGTGGAGATGTATGGGGCAAGTTTTTTTACACAGAGAGTGGTGGTGGCCTGGGATGCACGGCCAAGTGAGGTGGTTGAGGCAGATACGTTAGTGACCTTTAAGACTTATCTGGATCAGCACATGAACAGACGGAGTACAGACGGTTGGTCTAGATAGGACACGTGATCGGCGCAGGCTTGGGCCGAAGGGCCTGTTCCTGTGCTGTATTACTTTTTGTTCTTTGATCTTGATTGGCAGAGCCCTGTGGTAGTCACCACTGATGTATATATTGTATCTAGAGGATGTCGATGTAGGTGCTTTATGATAAGGCCCTGTACTACTGGTAGTTCCCTGCCTGCTGGCTCCACCCAGTAGGCGGAGTATAAATATGTGTGCTCCCCGTACAGCAGCCATTTGGCCAACTGCTGTAGGAGGCCACACATCTTAGTGTAATAAAGCCTCGATTACATCCTCCTCTCGTCTTTGTGTAATTGATCGTGCATCAATTTATTACACTAAGTTTTCAGAAGATGGACCTCCGCATCAAGCCGGATCGCCTGCAGCTGCATCCGCAAGCAGACAACACACTCTGCCCCAAGGACCTCCTCTCCACGCGTTGTCACCTTCCTGGTGAGTCAGTGGAAGATTTCTGGCGTGCCCTGGTTCCCCTAGTCAGAGGCTGTGACTATCAGGCTGTTTCGGCCATTGAACACTCGAACTTGCTCATGACAGACGCATTTGTTACGGGGATAGGGTCTGACTACATCCGCCAGTGCCTTTTAGAGGGGCCACGCTCAACCTCATGGAATCCAAAAAGCTAGCGCTCTCACTTACAGTCACTTCAAGCAACATCCAGGCCTACGCCCCCGACCGCGCGACAACCACCCCTGTGCATCGTGGACTCTGCAGACGGCTGCCCCACCGTGGACCCCATCAGCGACCGCCCTCAGCCAACCCCACGCCTGTGCCGCGCGGCAGCCATCCATCCCTGGGGGACCCAAATGATACTTCTGTGGCCAGTCCAAACACCCCCGACAGCGCTGCCCGGCCCGGATCGCCCTCTACAAGGCCTGTGGCAAGAAGGATCATTTCGCTGCTGTGTGCCAGGCCCACTCAGTCGCTGCTATTGTTCCGGCATCCCCCACTGGAGCACCGAGAGCTTCATTCACCCCAATACGGTAAGGCGCTGCTCCCTCGCGGTACACCCCGCTAACCAGAGAATCTCCCTGGCCTCCGGGTCCCACTCCGTGGCGATCCGGGGGTATTGATTCGCTAGTCTCACTGTCCAAGGCGTGGAGTTCCGCCTCTACGTCCTCCCCAACCTCTGTGCTGCCTTGATATTCGGCCTGGACTTCCAGTGCAACCTCCAGGGCCTAACACTGAAATTCGGCAAGCCCCTTACTGTGTGCGGCCTCACGACCCTAAGGGTCGACCCACCTTCCCTATTTGCAAACCTAACCCCGGATTGCAAACCCAACGTCACCAGGAGCAGACGGTTCAGCACCCAGGACAGGACCTTCATCGGGTCCGAAGTCCAGCGATTGCTTCGGGGAGGCATCATCGAGGCCAGCAACAGCCCCTGGAGAGCCCAAGTGGTAGTTGTGAAAACTGGGGAGAAACACAGGATGGTCGTTGACTGTACCGGGTCTTCTCAACGGTAGACCTCAAATCCGCCTACCACCAGCTCCCCATTCGTAAATCGGACTGTCCATACACTTCCTTCGAGGCTACGGTCGCCTCTATCACTTCCTCAGGGTTCCCTTCGGCGTCACTAACGGGGTCTCGGTCTTCCAAAGGGAGATGGACCGACCGGTATGGTTTGCGGGCCACCTTCCCGTACCTAGACAACGTCAACATCTGCGGCCATGACCAGCAAGACCACGATGCCAACCGTGCCAAATTTCCTCACACAGCCACTCTCCTAAACCTCACCTACAACAAGGAGAAATGCGTGTTTAGCACGACCCGCTTAGCCATACTCAGCTATGTGATCCAGAACAGAGTTCTGGGGCCTGATCCCGACCGCATGCGCCCTCTCATGGAGCTCCCCCTCCCCCACTGCCCTAAGGCCCTCAAACGCTGCCTGGGGTTCTTCTCATACTATGCCAAGTGGGTCCCAAACTACGCGGACAAGGCCCGCCCACTCACACAGTCCACCCTTTTCCCCCTGACGGCTGAGGCACAACAGGCCTTCGCCTGGATCAGAGCCGATATCGCCAAGGCCGGAATGCACGCAGTAAATGAGACACTGCCCTTTCAAGTAGAGAGTGACGCATCAGACGTCGCCATAGCCGTCACCCTCAATCAGGCAGGCAGGCCCATGGCATTCTCCTCCCACACCCTTCATGCCTCAGAAATACGGCACTCATCCGTCGAAAAAGAGGCCCAAGCTATTGTTGAAGCTGTGCGGCTGCGGCATTGGAGGCATTACCAGGCCGGCAGGAGATTCACTCTCCTCACTGACCAACGGTCGGTAGCCTTCCATGTTTCATAACACACAGCGGGGCACGATCAAGAACGATAAGATCTTGAGGTGGAGGATCGAGCTCTCCACCTACAATTACGAGGTTTTGTACCGCCCAGGTAAGCTCAACGAACCCCCAGACGCCCTATCCGAGGTACATTGTGCCAGCGCACAAGTAGACCGACTCTGGGCCCTGCACGACAGCCTTTGTCACCCGGGAGTCACACGGTTGTACCATTTTATCAAGGCCCGCAACCTGCCCTACTCCGTCGAGGAGTACGGACAATCACAAGGGACTGCCAGGTCTGTGCAGAGTGCAAGCCGCACTTCTACCGGCCGGACGGTGCGCGCCTGGTGAAGGCCCCGCGCCCCTTTGAACGCCACAGCGTCGATTTCAAAGGGCCCCTCCCCTCCACCGACCGTAACACGTATATTCTCAGTGTGGTCGATGAGTACTCCAGATTCCCCTTCGCCATCCCATGCCCCGACATGACGTCTGCCACCGTCATCAAATCCCTAAACACAATTTTCGCTCTGTTCGGTTTCCCCGCCTACATCCACAGTGACAGGGGATCCTCATTCATGAGCGATGAGCTGCATCAGTTCCAGCTCAGCAGGGGTATCGCCTCCAGCAGGATGACAAGCTACAACCCCCGGGGAAACGGACAGGTAGAGAGGGAGAACGGGACAGTATGGAGGGCCGTCCAACTGGCCTATGGTCCAGGAACCTCCCAGCCTCTTGCTGGCAGGAGGTCCTCCCTGATGCACTCCACTCCATTCGGTCACTGCTGTGCACTGCCACTAACAATACACCCCATGAACGTCTTTTTGCCTTCCCAGGAAGTCCACATCCGGGGTGTCGCTCCCGACTTGGCTCGCAGCTCCAGGACCAGTCCTGCTCCATAGGCACATCCGTCTCCACAAGGACCCGTTGGAGAGGGTGCACTTGCTCCATGCCAACCCCCAGTATGCCTACGTGGCGTACCCCGACGGTCGGCAGGATACTGTCTCCCTCAGGGACCTGGCACTGGCAGGTTCCACACACACACACCCCTCCAGCCCGGCGCCACCCTCCCCTACCCTGGATCTCCAGCAGCAACCCCTCCAGGACCATCCGTCCTCCCCCTGCCCACGCCCGAGGATGAAGAGGATTTCGGCACGCTCTCAGAGTCACCGAACATCAGGCCAACATCGACATCGCCGCCACCGCTACGTCGCTCCCAGCGGCACATCAAGGCCCCGGACCGGTTAAACCTCTAACTGGTCCACTGGACTTCAAAAGACATTTGTTTTTGCTCTCAAACATTATAAATATAAATTCATTGCTGTATATACATCACCACCACCGCCGGAATCAATTTTAACAGGGGGCGAATGTGGTAAACCACTGTTACACCTGTATTAGGTGATGTATGGTAGGACCTGTACTACAGGTTCGCCGGTAGTCCCTGCCTGCTGGCTCCGCCCAGTAGGCGGAGTATAAATATGTGTGTCCTCGATGCAGCAGCCATTTCGCCAGCTGCTGTGGGAGGCCACACATCTTAGAGCATTAAAGCCTCAGTTTTATCCAACTCTAGTCTTTGTTCAATTACAGTCAGACCATCAAACAGTACACGCAGCTCGACGCGTACTCCCTCCCACGCATATCTGATATGGTCAATCAGATTGCACAGTACCGGGTCTTCTTAACTGTGGACCTGAAATCTGCCTACCACCAGCTCCCCATCCACAAGACGGACCACCATAAACTGCCTTTGAAGCAGATGGCTGCCTTTCCCACTTTCTTAGGGTTCCGTTTTGGCGTCACCAACGGGATCTCGGTCTTCCAACGGGAGATGGACCGAATGGTTGACCGATACGGACTGCGGGCCACTTTCCCATACCTGGACAAAGTCACTACTGCAGCCACGATCAGCAGTACCATGACGCCAACCTTTCCAAATTTCTCCACACCGCCACTCTCCTCAACCTAACCTGCAACAAGGAGAAGTGTGTGTTCAGCACGAACCGCTTAGCCATCCTCGGCTATGTGGTCCAGAACGGAGTTCTGGGGCCCGATCCCGACCGCATCTGCCCCCTCATGGAACTCCCCTTCCCCCACTGCCCCAAGGCCCTCAAACGATGCCTGGGGTTCTTTTCTTATTACACCCAGTGGGTCCCAAATGATGCGGACAAGGCCCGCCCACTCATTCAATCCACTGTTTTTCCCCTGACGGCCGAAGCTCACCAGGTCTTCAACTGTATCAGGTCCGACATCGCCAAGGCCGCGATGCACGCGGTCAACGAGACGCCCCCCTTCCAAGTCGAGAGCGATGCATCAGACGTCGCTCTGGCCGCCATCCTCAACCAGGGAAGCAGGCCCGTGGCATTCTTTTCCCACACCCTACATGCCTCCAAAATTCAGCATTCCTCTGTCGAAAAAGAGGCCCAAGCCATCGTTGAAGCTGTGTAGCATTGGAGGCATTATCTGGCCGGCAGGAGATTCCCTCTCCTCACGGTCGGTGGCCTTCGTGTTCAATAACATGCAGCGGGGCAAGATCATAAACGATAAAATCTTGAGGTGGAGGATCGAACTCTCCACCTACAATTACGAGATTTCGTATCGCCCCGGTAAGCTCAACGAGCCCCCCGATGCCCTATCCCGCGGTACATGTGCCAGCGCACAAGTGGACCGACTCCGGACCCTGCACGACAACCTCTGTCACCCGGGAGTCACATGGTTGTACCACTTCATAAAGGCCCGCAATCTGCCCTACTCCATCGGGGAAGTCAGGGCAATCACCAGAGACCGCACTTCTACCGGCCAGACCGTATACGCCTGTTGAAGGCCTCCCGCCCCTTTGAACGCCTCAGCGTGGACTTCAAAGGGCCCCTCCCCTCCACCGACTGTAACACGTACTTCCTCAGTGTGGTCGATGAATATTCCAGATTCCCCTTCGCTATCCCATGCCCCGATATGACGTCTGCCACCGTCATCAAAGCCCTCAACACCATCTTCGCTCTGTTCGGCTTCCCCGCCTACGTCCACAGCGACAGGGGATCCTCATTCATGAGTGATGAGCTGCACCAGTTCCTGCTCAACAGGGGTATCGCCTCCAGCAGGACGACCAGCTACAACCCTTGGGGAAACAGTCAGGTGTAGAGGGAGAATGGGACGGTCTGGAGGGCTGTCCAGCTGGCCCTCTGGTCCAGAAATCTCCCGGCCTTCCGCTGGCAGGAGATCCTCCCCGATGCACTTCACTCCATTCGGTCGCTCCTGTACACTGCGACTAATGAAACCCCCCCTGAACGTCTCTTTGCCTTCCCTAGGAAGTCCACCTCCGGGGTGTCGCTCCCGACATGGCGGGCAGCTCCAGGACCCGTGCTCCTCCGTAAACACGTGTGACTCCACAAGGCAGACCTGTTGGTTGAGAGGGTACAGCTACTTCTCGCCAACCCGCAGTACGCCTACGTAGCGTACCCCGACGGCCGCCAAGACACAGTCTCCCTCAGGGACCTGGCACCAGCTGGTTCTACACACACACCCCCCTCCGGCCCTGCGCCACCCTCCCCTCCCCTGGCGCACCCCACCGCAGCCCCCGCTCCAGGACAATCTTCCCTACCCCTGCTCACACCCGGGGATGAAGGGGATTTCGATACGTCCCGGAGTTAACGAGGCCCAAACCGACATTGGAGTCGCCGCCAGCACTGCGGCGCTCTCAATGGAAGATCAAGGCTCCGGACTGCCTGAATTTGTAATATTATCTGGACTTTTAAAACATATCTTTCTGTATATAGTTCTTCACCACACCCGCCAGACTCCACTTTTAACAGGGGGTGAATGTGGTAGTCACCACTGATGTATATATTGTATATAGAGGATGTCGATGTAGGTGCTTTATGATAAGGCCCTGTACTACAGGTACGGGGGTAGTTCCCTGCCTGCTGGCTCCGCCCAGTAGGCGGAGTGTAAATATGTGTGCTCCCCGTACAGCAGCCATTTCTCCAACTGCTGTAGGAGGCCACACATCTTAGTGTAATAAAGCCTCGATTGCATCCAACTCTTGTCTTTGTGTAATTGATCGTGCATCAAGCCCTTCAGAAGATTCAGGAACAGAGGATGGATTCTATTTTGGCTCTCAATACTGCTTACACATTCGGAAGAACAGGTTCTCCCAGCTGAGGCTGGCAAATTTTAAACACTCTGCAGCCAGGCCTGTGAAGGTTTAAATCCTGATTTAAATGCTGCAAGCATTCTCCACCCAGCCAGGCCTGAAAAGGTAACTGATGTGCCATCAATTAATACAAGACAAGTAGTGAACAAAACTGTGGCTTTAATAAGCTAAACAGAAAGCCTCCTGGCCACTGATCCTGAACTGGGGCCGGGCCGGAGGTCAGCCACCTTTACACCGAGCCCGAGGGGAGGAGCCACAGCCGGAACCATCAGGCAGTGGTTGACCACAATACATGTAGTACAGTAACAGTTTACCACAATACATATAATACACTAACAGTGGCTTACCACATTCACCCCCTGTTTAAGAAAAAAAAGTCCAGCGGGGGTGAAGTGGACTTGTAGGTCGAGTCTGACGGGGGCTTTGACCTTCCGCCGTGATCGCCTCAGACACGGCTGTGGTGTGGGCACCGGTGTCGAGACCTGCGCGTCCTGGAGCTTGTTTTCTTCTTCGCCCAGTAGCTGAGTCAGTGGAGGGGGGGTGGGGGGTGGGGGTGGTGGTGATGGTTGCCGGTGGGCCTGCGGGTGCCAAACCAGCCAGGAAGTGGTGGAGGGAGACAGTGTTGGGTCGGGGGTGGTGGTGATGGTCACTGGAGAATCTTAAGGTGCCAAATCCCGGAGGGAGACTGTGTCCTGCCGCCTGTCATGATGTGCCACGTAGGCATATTGTGGGTTGGCATGGAGGGGCAGGAGTTTCTCGACGAGGGGATCCGATTTATGACTCTTTGCATGCTTCCGGAGGAGGACGACCCCTGGGACTGTCAGCCGGGACGGGAGCGAGACCACTGAGGTGGACTTCCTCGGGAAGGCAAACATACGTTTGTGAGGGGTCTCATTTGTGGCAGTGCACAGGAGCGACCGGATGGAGTGGAGTGTAGTGGGAAGGACCTCCTGCCAGCGTGAGACTGGGAGACATCTAGACCGTAGGGCCAGAAGGACGGCCTTCCAGACCGTCGCGTTCTCCGTCTCCACCTGCCCGTTTCCCCGGGGGTTGTAGCTGGTCGTCCTGCTTGAGGCGATGCCCTTGCTAAGCAGGAACTGACGCAACTCGTCGCTCATGAAGGAGGAACCCCGATCGCTATGGAAGTAGGTGGGGAAACCGAACAAAGTGAAGAGACTGTGCAGGGCCTTGATGATGGTAGCAGAGGTCATGTCAGGGCATGGGATGGCAAAGGGAAATTGTGAGTACTCGTCAACAACGTTTAGAAAGTACACGTTACGGTCAGTGGAGGGGAGGGGCCCTTTGAAGTCGATGCAAAGGTGCTCAACGGGGCGGGAAGCCTTCACCAGGTGCGCTTTGCCTGTCCGATAGAAGTGCGGTTTGCACTCCGCGCAGACCTGGCAATCCCTGGTCATGGTCCTGACCTCCTCAATGGAGTAAGGCAGGTTGCGAGCCTTGATAAAATGAAAAAAACGGGTTCCCCCAGGTGACGGGTCATTGTGGAGGGCCCGAAGTCGGTCTACTTGTGCGCTGGCACATGTACCGCGGGATAGGGCATCTGGGGGCTCATTGAGCTTCCCAGGTCGGTACAAGATATCGTAGTTGTAGGTGGAGAATTCGATCCTCCACCTCAGAATCTTGTTGTTCTTGATCTTGCCCCGCTATGTATTATTAAGCATGAAGGCAACCGACCGTTGGTCGTGAGTTGAGTGAATCGCCTGCCAGCCAGGTAATGCCGTCAATGTCGTACAGCTTCCACAATGGCTTGGGCTTCCTTTTTGACGGAGGAGTGCCGAATTTTGGATGCGTGGAGGGTACGGGAGAAGAAAGCCACGGGCTTGCCCGCCTGGTTGAGGATAGCGGCAGGGCAAAGTCCGATGCATCGCTCTCCACCTGGAACGGAATGGACTCGGCTTTGGCAATATCTGCCTTGATGCGGTTGAAGGCAGTGCAAAGGTTGAAGGGTTTTAGCCGTCAGGGGAAAAATGATGGATTTAATGAGTGGTCGGGCCTTGTCCGCATAATTGGGGACCCACTGGGCATCTCTTCAGGGCCGTGGGGCAGGGGAAGTTCCAGGAGGGGGCGCAGGCAGTCGGGGTCGGGCCCTAGGACTCCGTTTTCCACAACATGGCCAAGTATGGCTAGGCGGGTTGTGCGGAAAACCCATTTCTCCTTATTGTATGTGAGGTTAAGGAGCTTAGCAGTGTGGAGGAAATGTTGGATGTTTGCGTCATGGTCCTGCTGGTCATGACTGCAGATGGTGACATTATCCAGGTACGTGAACGTGGCCCGCAGCCCGTACTGGTCAACCATTCGGTCCATTTCTCACTGGAAGACTGAGACCCCATTGGTGACGCCAAAGGGAACCCTGAGGAAGTGGTAGAGGCGGCAATCTCCCTCGAAGGCAGTGTATTGATGATCCTCCGGGCGGATAGGGAGCTGGTGGTACGCGGATTTCAAGTCAACTGTGGAGAAGACTCGATACTGCGCAATCTGATTGACCATGTCAGATATGCGGGGGAGGGGGTACGCATCGAGCTACGTGTACCGGTTGATGGTCTGACTGTAGTCGATGACCATCCGGTGCTTCTCCCCAGTCTTGACGACCACCACTTGGGCTCTCCAGGGGCTGCTATTAGCCTCAATGATCCCCTCTCGTAGGAGTCGCTGGACGTCCGACCTGATAAAGGCCTTGTCCCGGGCACTGTAGCGTTTGCTCCTAGTGGCGACGGGCTTACAGTCTAGGGTGAGGTTAGCGAAGAGCGAGGGTGGGGCGACTTTAAGGGTCGCGAGGCTACAGACGGTGAGGGGGGGCAGGGATCCACCAAACTTTAAGGTAAGGCTTTGGAGGTGTCACTGAAAGTCAAGCCCCAGTAATAGGGCAGCGCAGAGATGGGGGAGGACGTAGAGCTTAAAGTTAGTGTATTCTACGCCCTGTACCGAAAGGGTCGCGACGCAGTACACCTGGATTTCTAAGGAATGTGATCTGGAAGCCAGGGAGATTTTCTGGATCGCGGGCAAAATTGGGAGGGAGCAGCGCCTTACCGAATCTGGGTGGATAAAGCTGTCTGTGCTCCCGGAGTCGAAGAGGCAGGCCGTCTCGTGCCCGTTGATCTGGACGGTCATCGTGGATTTCATGAGATGATGAGGTCGAGACTGGTCGAGTGTGATGGAGGCGAACTTCGGAAGGTGGTGGGTGGGCCGGTCTGAGGTAGCGGTGGCCAGCGTACAACTGGGTGAGCAGGGGTCCCGGGAGGCGGCGGAATGGTTCCAAGATGGTGGCCCCCATGGGTCACGCGTGGCGGGTGGCATCCAAGATAGCGGCAAAGATGGCGGACCCCACGGGTCGCACATGACGGGTGGCAGTGAAGATGGCGGCACCCAAGGGTCGCACATGGCGGGTGGCAGTGAAGATGGCGGCACCCAAGGGTCGCACATGGCGGGTGGCGCGGCAGATGGGGGCGGTCCCGACAGACAACAGGCAGCGCTGCTGGGTCTCGGAACTTTAGGGACAGGTCGGGCCTGGCAGACTTTGACGAAGTGGCCCTTCCTCCCACACCCGTTGCAAATCGCGTTCCGTGCAGGGCAGCGGTGTCTGGGGTGCTTACCCTGGCTGCAAAAGTAGCATTTCGAGCATCCGGAGTTGGCGGGCTGCTGCGCGGCACAGGCTTGCGCCGCACTCGCGTCGGGTGATGGCGGCGCCCACGAGGCCTCCATGTTCTGGAAAGCCACTTCCAGCGAGTGTGAGAGCTGCACTGTCTCTGGGAGGCCGAGTGTGCCCCCTTCTAGCAAGCGCTGGCGGATGTAATTGGATTTAATGCCCACGACATAGGCCTCGCTGATCAGCAACCCCGTGTGTTGGGCAGCCGATACCGCCTGGCAAGCACAGTTCCGGCCGAGTACCCGCAAGGCACGCAGGAATTCGGCTTGTGATTCTCTGGGGCGTTGTCGCCTCGTGGCAAGGAGGTGCCTGGCATACACCTCGTTTACTGCCTTTACGTACTGTCCCTTCATTAGCATTATCGCCTCCGTATACAAGGGGGCGCCTCTGATAAGAAGGAAAACTTGCAGGCTCACCCATGCGTTGAGTGAAGCTTTTGGAGGTCGGTGACGTCGTCGGTGGAGGATCCGAGGTAAGCTTCGAAGCGGCTTAGCCAGTGCTCGAATGTCGCAGTGGCGTTGGCTGCTTGTGGGTCCAGCTCCAGGTGATCAGGCTTAAGTGATGAATTCATCTTAAAAGTTTAGCTTATTAAATTGATGTGCCATCAATTAACACAAGATGAGTAGTGAACAAAACTGAGGCTTTAATAAGCTAAACAGAAAGCCTCCTGGCCACTGATCCCGAACTGGGGCAGGGCCGGAGGTCAGCCACCTTTTATACCGAGCCCGAGGGGAGGTGGAGCCATCAGGCAGTGGTTTACCACAATACATGTAGTACAGTAACAGTGGCTTACCACAGTAACTTGATCAAAATGCTACAACAGTCTGTAGCCAGTGTGTGATCTAGGAGGCAGCAAGCAGCAGGTCTGGGCTCTCTGTCAGCTAAGGCTGGTGATTAAAACACTTTTCAGCCTGGCCTGTGAAAGTTTCACTTCTGACTTAAAGGCTGGGAGCTGAAACTGATTTTTCTCAACTGATGGCTTGTGCTTGACGAGCTTTTTCTCTGCGGTCAGTTCAACCTACAGGAGGATCCAGCCCAGTGCCAGCTGTAGGAGGAGGGGGCTGTTTGAAAACATATTTCAAATCCTCAGGTGAAGAATTTTAATATTCTCCGTGAGGCTGAGAGCCAGTCTGCTGGAGGTCATAGATTATCATAGAATTTCATAGAATTTACAGTGCAGAAGGAGGCCATTCGGCCCATCGAGTCTGCACCGGCTCTTGGAAAGAGCACCCTACCCAAGGTCAACACCTCCACCCTATCCCCATAGCCCAGTAACCCCACCCAACACTAAGGGCAATTTTGGACACGCAGGGCAATTTATCCTGGCCAATCCACCTAACCTGCACATCTTTGGACTGTGGGAGGAAACCGGAGCACCCGGAGGAAACCCACGCACACACGGGGAGGATGTGCAGACTCCGCACAGACAGTGACCCAAGCCGGAATCGAACCTGGGACCCTGGAGCTGTGAAGCAATTGTGCTAACCACAATGCTACCCTGCTGCCCCTTGTTCAAACAAAAGTGACTCCCCAGAGAGAATTCTGTAGCCTGCATGTTGGAGACAAACATTAAAAGATCCAAACCAACCGATGGTTTTCAACACCTCACAATCTGAGAAGATCACCGCCTACAAAGACTGCTACCTCAGCAGCGAAGATTCTCGTCTCATTTAATCCCCATTATTTTGATCTTTCCCCATCCCCACTGAGTGCCTGTCTTGTGTGTCTGTGGGTTGAGGATGGGACAGTGTTCGGGGAATAATTAGATTAGCAGACCATTGCTCTATTATCACCATTACATGTTTAACTCTTCTCTTGTTGTAAATAAATAGTCCTTTTGTGTTTTCTTTACAAATCTGGTGCCTGTTAGTCATTGAAGCAGTCAAGGGTGAAAGATCTCAGGAAAATGTACATATTATTGGTTAATTCTCCGGGTCTGTGGGTCTGGAATTGACTGTGCACCCGCCCAGGGTAACACTGATGAAGCTACAACACAGAACTCCTTGCGTGCCAAACAGCAGAAGCAACAAGTACTAGACAGAGCCCAGTGATACCACGACTAACGAATCCGATCAAAGCTCTGTGCCTCTGCCACATCCAGTCATGAATAGTGTTGGTCACTGAAACAACTCACTGGAGGAGGAGGCTCCACAAATATCTCCATCCCCAATGATGGGGGAGCCCAGCACATCAGTGCGAAAGACGAGATTGAAATATTTGCAATGATGTTCAACCAGAAGTGGCAAGTGGGTGATCAAATTCAGTCTCCTCCTGAGGACCCCAGCACCATAGATGGAGCCAATTCGATTCAATCCACGTGATATCAAGAAATGGGTAAAGGCACTGTATACTATAAAGACTGTGGGCCCTGGTAAAATTCCGGCAGTAGTCTGAAGCCTTGTGTTCCATATCCTGCCGTGCCTCTAGCCAAGCTGCTCCAGTACAGCTGCAACATTGGCATCTACTCGGCAATGTGGAAATTACCCTTTCCACACGGGCAGCATGGTAGCATTGTAGATAGCACAATTGCTTCACAGCTCCAGGGTTCCCATGTTCGATTCTGGCTTGGGTCACTGTCTGTGCGGTGTCTGCACATCCCCCCTGTGTGTGCGTGGGTTTCCTCCGGGTGCTCCGGTTTCCTCCCACAGTCCAAAGATGTGCAGGTTAGGTGGATTGGCCGTGATAAATTGCCCTTAGTGTCCAAAATTGCCCTCAGTGTTGGGTGGGGTTACTGGGTTATGGGGTAGGGTGGAGATGTTGACCTTGGGTAGGGTGCTCTTTCCAAGAGTCGGTGCAGACTCGATGGGCCGAATGGCCTCCTTCTGCACTGTAAATTCTATGACCTGGCCACAAAAAAACGGGGCATATCCAACCTGACCAGTAGTTGTCCCATTAGCCTATTCTCGATCATTGGCAAAGTGATGCAATCTGTGTCGACAGCTCTACTCAGCAATAACCTGCTCGCTGATGCTCAGTTTGTGTTCACTCAGCTCATTACCTCTTTACAGCCTAGGTCCAAACATGGACCAAAGAGCTGAATTCTAGAGATGAAGCATGAGTGACTGCCCTCAACATCAAGGAAACATCTGACTGAGTGTGGCATCAAGTCACAATTCAATAGGAATCAGGAGAAAGCGTTCCATTGGTTGAAATAATGCCGCACGAAGGAAGGTGGTTGTGGTTGTTGGAGGTCCATCTTCTCAGTTGCAAGACATCACTGCAGTAGTTCCTCGAGATAGGGAATTGGGGGGGGCCGTTGTGAGGATGGTGGTGGGTGGTTACGCTTGACCAGAAACTGAACTGGTCCAGCCATATATATGTACTCTGGCTACAAGACCTGCAAGTTCAAGGACTATTTTGGGACGGCGGAAGCAGCGGAGGAGTTTGCGAAGGCAGAAGGACTGTGACAGAATTGAGGAATGGCCATGTGCCGATGTAACCTCCTGACTGTATTTTTTCTTTTTTGGTTTCACTGCGCGCGGGTGTATGGGCTATAGGAGCCAACGTTGTATATATTTGGACAAGGGAAAAAATGGGACTTTCAGTCGTAATGTGGGTTCTTTGAGGTGTGGGTGTGGATGCGGGGTTTGTGTGCTAAAGGGGATTTCTGGGTTTTTCCTGGGGCCGGGCAAGGGGGAAAGAGACCCGGGCGGGGGCCTCCACGCTGGCCGGTTTAAGCTGGCCAGTGAACGGGAGTGAGGTGGGGGGAGGGGCTGCGGCCATCGGAGCCTGGCAGAACAGGGTCCGAGTGGTCTCGCCGGGGTGGAAAGTTGAGGGGAAGGAACAGAGGTTGGGAGGAGGAGTTTTACAAGAGGCAGTGGAGGGGAGGAGTTGGGGAGGTGGGGGGGGGCGGGGTTACAACTCTTGGGTGTCATTTACGGTACTCTTTCGGAGGTTGAATGGCATTGAGTGTCGTCGGGGGGTGGGGGGGACTCTACAGGTTAATGGTGACCATGGGCGATTCCTGACTCCGTTCTCTTTTTCTCCTTTGTTTTTCTTTCCACGGTGGGAGGGTTTGTTTTATTTGATGCAGATATTGACAGGTGGGCCGTTGGTTGGGGTGGTGGGAGGATGGCATCGTTGTTGATGTTAAGGATATTGACTTTGTATTTGTTACCATTTACTGCTTGTTGGGGGGTGTAAATTTTGAAGGAAAATGTGAATATGGAGAATAAAAACATTTATAAAAAATAAAAAAAAAGATTAATTCAGAAGGTTAGTTTAATTCACATTATGGACAGAAGCTGAGTAAATAATTATTTTGTTTTTGAAACTCCTGGGATTGGTTCCCAGACATTGGGTCAAGCCTGTGTCTGGGTGTGTTGGAGCAGCTATCACTTGGTCCAGCAGAAAACCATAAAAAATAGCAAGAAGGATAAAGTTTTCAGCATACAGTTTTGAACATTATTTAATCTCGTAGGAATGGAACAGAAATTATAATTGTTTTGATAGGTAAGGATCCAAAACTCGGGTCAATATGTGCGGGGCAAGGTGGGAGTGCGGGGCAAGGTGGGAGTGCGGGGCAAGGTGGGAGTGCGGGGCAAGGTGGGAGTGCGGGGCAAGGTGGGAGTGCGGGGCAAGGTGGGAGTGCGGGGCAAGGTGGGAGTGCGGGGCAAGGTGGGAGTGCGGGGCAAGGTGGGAGTGCGGGGCAAGGTGGGAGTGCGGGGCAAGGTGGGAGTGCGGGGCAAGGTGGGAGTGCGGGGCAAGGTGGGAGTGCGGGGCAAGGTGGGAGTGCGGGGCAAGGTGGGAGTGCGGGGCAAGGTGGGAGTGCGGGGCAAGGTGGGAGTGCGGGGCAAGGTGGGAGTGCGGGGCAAGGTGGGAGTGCGGGGCAAGGTGGGAGTGCGGGGCAAGGTGGGAGTGCGGGGCAAGGTGGGAGTGCGGGGCAAGGTGGGAGTGCGGGGCAAGGTGGGAGTGCGGGGCAAGGTGGGAGTGCGGGGCAAGGTGGGAGTGCGGGGCAAGGTGGGAGTGCGGGGCAAGGTGGGAGTGCGGGGCAAGGTGGGAGTGCGGGGCAAGGTGGGAGTGCGGGGCAAGGTGGGAGTGCGGGGCAAGGTGGGAGTGCGGGGCAAGGTGGGAGTGCGGGGCAAGGTGGGAGTGCGGGGCAAGGTGGGAGTGCGGGGCAAGGTGGGAGTGCGGGGCAAGGTGGGAGTGCGGGGCAAGGTGGGAGTGCGGGGCAAGGTGGGAGTGCGGGGCAAGGTGGGAGTGCGGGGCAAGGTGGGAGTGCGGGGCAAGGTGGGAGTGCGGGGCAAGGTGGGAGTGCGGGGCAAGGTGGGAGTGCGGGGCAAGGTGGGAGTGCGGGGCAAGGTGGGAGTGCGGGGCAAGGTGGGAGTGCGGGGCAAGGTGGGAGTGCGGGGCAAGGTGGGAGTGCGGGGCAAGGTGGGAGTGCGGGGCAAGGTGGGAGTGCGGGGCAAGGTGGGAGTGCGGGGCAAGGTGGGAGTGCGGGGCAAGGTGGGAGTGCGGGGCAAGGTGGGAGTGCGGGGCAAGGTGGGAGTGCGGGGCAAGGTGGGAGTGCGGGGCAAGGTGGGAGTGCGGGGCAAGGTGGGAGTGCGGGGCAAGGTGGGAGTGCGGGGCAAGGTGGGAGTGCGGGGCAAGGTGGGAGTGCGGGGCAAGGTGGGAGTGCGGGGCAAGGTGGGAGTGCGGGGCAAGGTGGGAGTGCGGGGCAAGGTGGGAGTGCGGGGCAAGGTGGGAGTGCGGGGCAAGGTGGGAGTGCGGGGCAAGGTGGGAGTGCGGGGCAAGGTGGGAGTGCGGGGCAAGGTGGGAGTGCGGGGCAAGGTGGGAGTGCGGGGCAAGGTGGGAGTGCGGGGCAAGGTGGGAGTGCGGGGCAAGGTGGGAGTGCGGGGCAAGGTGGGAGTGCGGGGCAAGGTGGGAGTGCGGGGCAAGGTGGGAGTGCGGGGCAAGGTGGGAGTGCGGGGCAAGGTGGGAGTGCGGGGCAAGGTGGGAGTGCGGGGCAAGGTGGGAGTGCGGGGCAAGGTGGGAGTGCGGGGCAAGGTGGGAGTGCGGGGCAAGGTGGGAGTGCGGGGCAAGGTGGGAGTGCGGGGCAAGGTGGGAGTGCGGGGCAAGGTGGGAGTGCGGGGCAAGGTGGGAGTGCGGGGCAAGGTGGGAGTGCGGGGCAAGGTGGGAGTGCGGGGCAAGGTGGGAGTGCGGGGCAAGGTGGGAGTGCGGGGCAAGGTGGGAGTGCGGGGCAAGGTGGGAGTGCGGGGCAAGGTGGGAGTGCGGGGCAAGGTGGGAGTGCGGGGCAAGGTGGGAGTGCGGGGCAAGGTGGGAGTGCGGGGCAAGGTGGGAGTGCGGGGCAAGGTGGGAGTGCGGGGCAAGGTGGGAGTGCGGGGCAAGGTGGGAGTGCGGGGCAAGGTGGGAGTGCGGGGCAAGGTGGGAGTGCGGGGCAAGGTGGGAGTGCGGGGCAAGGTGGGAGTGCGGGGCAAGGTGGGAGTGCGGGGCAAGGTGGGAGTGCGGGGCAAGGTGGGAGTGCGGGGCAAGGTGGGAGTGCGGGGCAAGGTGGGAGTGCGGGGCAAGGTGGGAGTGCGGGGCAAGGTGGGAGTGCGGGGCAAGGTGGGAGTGCGGGGCAAGGTGGGAGTGCGGGGCAAGGTGGGAGTGCGGGGCAAGGTGGGAGTGCGGGGCAAGGTGGGAGTGCGGGGCAAGGTGGGAGTGCGGGGCAAGGTGGGAGTGCGGGGCAAGGTGGGAGTGCGGGGCAAGGTGGGAGTGCGGGGCAAGGTGGGAGTGCGGGGCAAGGTGGGAGTGCGGGGCAAGGTGGGAGTGCGGGGCAAGGTGGGAGTGCGGGGCAAGGTGGGAGTGCGGGGCAAGGTGGGAGTGCGGGGCAAGGTGGGAGTGCGGGGCAAGGTGGGAGTGCGGGGCAAGGTGGGAGTGCGGGGCAAGGTGGGAGTGCGGGGCAAGGTGGGAGTGCGGGGCAAGGTGGGAGTGCGGGGCAAGGTGGGAGTGCGGGGCAAGGTGGGAGTGCGGGGCAAGGTGGGAGTGCGGGGCAAGGTGGGAGTGCGGGGCAAGGTGGGAGTGCGGGGCAAGGTGGGAGTGCGGGGCAAGGTGGGAGTGCGGGGCAAGGTGGGAGTGCGGGGCAAGGTGGGAGTGCGGGGCAAGGTGGGAGTGCGGGGCAAGGTGGGAGTGCGGGGCAAGGTGGGAGTGCGGGGCAAGGTGGGAGTGCGGGGCAAGGTGGGAGTGCGGGGCAAGGTGGGAGTGCGGGGCAAGGTGGGAGTGCGGGGCAAGGTGGGAGTGCGGGGGAAGGTGGGAGTGCGGGGGAAGGTGGGAGTGCGAGTGAGAGACGGGGTGAGGGTGAGACTGGGGGTGAGACTGGGGGTGAGGGTGAGACTGGATGGGGTGCGTGAGGGTGAGACTGGGGGTGGGGGCGAACTGGAGGTGAGGGCGGGAGTGGGGGTGAAACTGGGGGTGGGGGTGAGACTGGGGGTGAGGGTGAGACTGGGGGTGAGGGTGAGACTGGGGGTGAGGGTGAGACTGGGCGTGAGGGTGAGACTGGGCGTGAGGGTGAGACTGGGGGTGAGGGTGAGACTGGGGGTGAGGGTGGGACTGGGGGTGAGGGTGGGACTGGGGGTGAGGGTGGGACTGGGGGTGAGGGTGGGACTGGGGGTGAGGGTGGGACTGGGGGTGAGGGTGAGACTGGGAGTGAGGGTGAGACTGGGAGTGAGGGTGAGACTGGGAGTGAGGGTGAGACTGGGAGTGAGGGTGAGACTGGGGGTGAGGGTGAGACTGGGGGTGAGGGTGAGACTGGGGGTGAGGGTGAGACTGGGGGTGAGGGTGAGACTGGGGGTGAGGGTGAGACTGGGGGTGAGGGTGAGACTGGGGGTGAGGGTGAGACTGGGGGTGAGGGTGAGACTGGGGGTGAGGGTGAGACTGGGGGTGAGGGTGAGACTGGGGGTGAGGGTGAGACTGGGGGTGAGGGTGAGACTGGGGGTGAGGGTGAGACTGGGGGTGAGGGTGAGACTGGGGGTGAGGGTGAGACTGGGGGTGAGGGTGAGACTGGGGGTGAGGGTGAGACTGGGGGTGAGGGTGAGACTGGGGGTGAGGGTGAGACTGGGGGTGAGGGTGAGACTGGGGGTGAGGGTGAGACTGGGGGTGAGGGTGAGACGGGGTGAGGGTGAGACTGGGAGTGTGGGTGAGACTGGAAAGGGTGCGTGAGGGTGAGATGGTGAGAGGTGGTAAGGGTGAGCGTGAATGCGGTTCAGCACAGATGTGATTCAGAGTTAGTGAGGGTAAGAATGGGCGAGGTTGACTGTGATGATGCTGAGTGGGTGAGGCTGAGTGTTGATTATGTTGAGTGTGGATGAGGTTAATGTTGCTGAGCGTAGGTGTGAGTGGGTGTGGGTTAGAGTGAGAGTTGGAGAGGGTGAGAGTGGGTGTGACTGAGGGGAGTGCGTGAGGGTGAGTGTGTTGAGAGGGGATAAGTGTGAGCGCTGGTGAGGGTGAGTGGTTGAGAGTGGTCATGGTGAGGGTGGCTGAGGGTGAGGCTGGGTGGAGGGTGAGGCTGGGTGGAGGGTGAGGGTGGCTGAGGGTGAGGCTGGGTGGAGGGTGAGGCTGGGTGGAGAGTGAGTCTGGGTGGAGGGTGAGGCTGGGTGGAGAGTGAGTCTGGGTGGAGGGTGAGGGTGGCTGAGGGTGAGGCTGGGTGGAGGGTGAGGGTGGCTGAGGGTGGGTGGAGGGTGAGGCTGGGTGGAGAGTGAGGCTGGGTGGAGGGTGAGGGTGAGGGTGAGGCTGGGTGGAGAGTGAGGCTGGGTGGAGGGTGAGGCTGGGTGGAGGGTGAGGCTGGGTGGAGGGTGAGGCTGGGTGGAGGGTGAGGCTGGGTGGAGGGTGAGGCTGGGTGGAGGGTGAGGCTGGGTGGAGGGTGAGGCTGGGTGGAGGGTGAGGCTGGGTGGAGGGTGAGGCTGGGTGGAGGGTGAGGCTGGGTGGAGGGTGAGGCTGGGTGGAGGGTGAGGCTGGGGCTGGGTGGAGGGTGAGGCTGGGTGGAGGGTGAGGCTGGGTGGAGGGTGAAGCTGGGTGGAGGGTGAGGCTGGGTGAGGGTGAGGCTGGGTTGAGGGTGAGGCTGGGTTGAGGGTGAGGCTGGGTTGAGGGTGAGGCTGGGTTGAGGGTGAGGCTGGGTTGAGGGTGAGGCTGGGTGGAGGGTGAGGCTGGGTGGAGGGTGAGGCTGGAATGAGGGTGAGGCTGGGTTGAGGGTGAGGCTGGGTGGACGGTGAGGCTGGGTGGAGGGTGAGGCTGGGTGGAGGGTGAAGCTGGGTGAGGGTGAGGCTGGTTGAGGGTGAGGCTGGGTGGAGGGTGAGGCTGGGTGGAGGGTGAGGCTGGGTGGAGGGTGAGGCTGGGTGGAGGGTGAGGCTGGGTGGAGGGTGAGGCTGGGTGGAGGGTGAGGCTGAGGCTGGGTGGAGGGTGAGGCTGGGTGAGGGTGAGGCTGGTGAGGGTGGGGCTGGGTGGAGGGTGCGGCTGGGTGGAGGGTGCGGCTGGGTGGAGGGTGAGGGTGAGGCTGGGTGAGGGTGAGGCTGGGTGAGGGTGAGGCTGGGTGAGGGTGAGGCTGGGTGAGGGTGAGGCTGGGTGAGGGTGAGGCTGGGTGGAGGGTGAGGCTGGGTGGAGGGTGAGGCTGGGTGGAGGGTGAGGCTGGGTGGAGGGTGAGGCTGGGTGGAGGGTGAGGCTGGGTGGAGGGTGAGGCTGGGTGGAGGGTGAGGCTGGGTGGAGGGTGAGGCTGGGTGGAGGGTGAGGCTGGGTGGAGGGTGAGGCTGGGTGGAGGGTGAGGCTGGGTGGAGGGTGAGGCTGGGTGGAGGGTGAGGCTGGGTGGAGGGTGAGGCTGGGTGGAGGGTGAGGCTGGGTGGAGGGTGAGGCTGGGTGGAGGGTGAGGCTGGGTGGAGGGTGAGGCTGGGTGGAGGGTGAGGCTGGGTGGAGGGTGAGGCTGGGTGGAGGGTGAGGCTGGGTGGAGGGTGAGGCTGGGTGGAGGGTGAGGCTGGGTGGAGGGTGAGGCTGGGTGGAGGGTGAGGCTGGGTGGAGGGTGAGGCTGGGTGGAGGGTGAGGCTGGGTGGAGGGTGAGGCTGGGTGGAGGGTGAGGCTGGGTGGAGGGTGAGGCTGGGTGGAGGGTGAGGCTGGGTGGAGGGTGAGGCTGGGTGGAGGGTGAGGCTGGGTGGAGGGTGAGGCTGGGTGGAGGGTGAGGCTGGGTGGAGGGTGAGGCTGGGTGGAGGGTGAGGCTGGGTGGAGGGTGAGGCTGGGTGGAGGGTGAGGCTGGGTGGAGGGTGAGGCTGGGTGGAGGGTGAGGCTGGGTGGAGGGTGAGGCTGGGTGGAGGGTGAGGCTGGGTGGAGGGTGAGGCTGGGTGGAGGGTGAGGCTGGGTGGAGGGTGAGGCTGGGTGGAGGGTGAGGCTGGGTGGAGGGTGAGGCTGGGTGGAGGGTGAGGCTGGGTGGAGGGTGAGGCTGGGTGGAGGGTGAGGCTGGGTGGAGGGTGAGGCTGGGTGGAGGGTGAGGCTGGGTGGAGGGTGAGGCTGGGTGGAGGGTGAGGCTGGGTGGAGGGTGAGGCTGGGTGGAGGGTGAGGCTGGGTGGAGGGTGAGGCTGGGTGGAGGGTGAGGCTGGGTGGAGGGTGAGGCTGGGTGGAGGGTGAGGCTGGGTGAGGGTGAGGCTGGGTGAGGGTGAGGGTGAGGCTGGGTGAGGGTGAGGCTGGGTGAGGGTGAGGCTGGGTGAGGGTGAGGCCGGGTGGAGGGTGGGTGAGGCTGGGTGGAGAGTGAGGCTGGGTGGAGGGTGAGGCTGGAGGGTGGGTGAAGGGTGAGGCTGTGTGGAGGGTGAGGCTGGGTGGAGGGTGAGGCTGGGTGGCGGGTGAGGGTGAGGGTGGGTGCTCCCATAAAAAATGACAAAAAGGAAAGACTTGGAAGTGTTTGTTGAATGACACAACTTTTTGATAATAAATATATACGTACACGACACCGAAACATCCTTAAAGTTTGTTTTTCTCTGTTGCACCTGTTGTGCAACAATAATTTTTTTTGTGGTTTAATCCTCAAAAATAAGGATGTTTCTCGGGGTTTCCTTCAGTGCTGTTGGGAGGTCAATAGGGTTCCGCTGCTGGAAAGGTTTGGGAAACCCTGCTCGATCTCAACGCCAGACTCCACTGCTCATCTCCTACCCCTTTAGAGCCTCGAAATCTGTCTCTTTCCTTCTTAAATATCGTCAGTGATTTGACCTTCGCAGCATTCTGCAGTGGAGAATTCCATAGGTTCACCACCTTATGAGTGAAAGAAATTCTCCTCACCTCAGTCCAAAATGGCCAACCCGGCACCCTGAGACCGTAACCCCTTGTTCTGGAACCCCCCAGCCAGAGGAACCAGCAATCCCTACATCCAGTCATCCAGCCCTGTCAGAATTTTATGTTTCAATTAGATCCCCTCACATTCTTCTAATGAGGGACCCGATCTCTCCTCATTCGACAATCCTGCCATCCCAGGGATTAGTTTGGTGAACCTTCGCTGCACTCCCTTAGTAGAAAATATATCCTTTCTTGGATAAGGAGACCAAAACTGCATACAATGCTCCAGGTGTGATCTCATCAAGGCCCTTTACAGCTACAGTTAGACATCCTTGCTCTGTACTCGAGTCCTCTTGCAATGAAGACCAACATATAATTTGCCTTCCTAACGGCTTGGTGTACCTAATAGAACAAAGGTAAGTCTCCATCAACCTCTAGAATGCACATCCTGTGCTATGTGGGAACATCAGGATGCTTCCTATGTCCTGGATAACCATATGCGCAGGAAGTGTCATCAGTTGCAGCAGCCTGAGCTTCAGATTCCAGAGCTTGAACAGTAGCTGGCATCACTGTAGTGAAAATGTGAGATTGGGAGCTTCTGATATATAATTTTATCATTATGGTCACCCAGCAGCTCAAGAATAGCTCGGGAGAGAGGGAATGGATGGCAACATCAACCAACCAGGGGTGATCCCCAGCTCGTTATTAATGGCATAGTGTGGACATGCCAGGCCATGAGATATGGATTGTGGTTCTATACAATTCTGCTGCTGCTTCTCTTGGCCCACCGCATCTTCTGGGGGCCCCGATTCGGACTGCTGGATCTGTTTGGTATCTTCCCTATTTAGCAAGTGCTGATGTTACACAGCACAATGGAAGTATCCTCAATATAATAATCAATGTGAAGACAGGACTTCATCTCCACAAGGACTGTGCCGTGGTCACTCCTACCACTGCTGTCAGGGACAGATGTATCTGCAACAGGTATCTTGGCGAGGATGAGGTTCAGTAGGTTTTTCCCTCTTGTTGGTTCCCTCACCACCTGCTGCAAACCCAATCCTTGAGGACCTGGCCAGTTTGGTCAGCAGTGGTGCTACAGAACCACTCTTGGTGATGATCACTGAAGTCCCATACCACATTCTGTGCCCTTGCCACCCTCAGTCTTCCAGTTGGTGTTCAGCCTGCAGCAGTACTGATTCACCAACTGAGGGGGAGTGTGATAGCGATAATCAGAAGGAGGTTTCATTGGCCATGTTTGACATGATGCCATGGAGTCTGGAGTCAATGTTGAGGCCTGTGAAGACAACTACCTCCTGACTATACCACTGTGCTGCCACCTCTGATGGATCTGTCCTATCGATGGGACAGGATATACAGGATGTGATGTTGTCTCAAACATAATAATATATTTTTAAAATTCATTTATAGGAAGTGGGTGTCTCTGGCTGTCTGCATTTATTACCTAACCCTAGTTGCCCTTGAGAAGGTGGTGGTGAGCTGCATTCTGAACCGCTGCAGTCTCTGAGTTGTAGGTACACCCACTGTGCTGTTAGGGAGGAAGCTCCAGGATTTTGACCCAGTGGCAGTGAAGGAACAGCAATATGTCTCCAAGGCAGGATTGTGAGTGACTTGGAGAGGAATCACGAGGTAGTAGTGTTCCCAAGTATCTGCTGCTCTTATCCTTCTAGTGGTGGTGGTTGTGGGTTTAGTAGGTGCTGCCTGGGGAACTTTGATGAGTTCCTGTGGTGCATCTTATAGATGGTGCACACTCCTGCTACTGTTCCCCATGGTGGAGGGGATGAATGTTTGTGGAAGGAGCACCATTCCTGGAATCATACCTGATAGACAGTGTCAGGATATTTCTTGACTCTCCCAATTTTGGCTCAAGCCCCCAGATGTTAGTGAGTAGGACCTCTGGGTTGACCGGGCTGGGTGTGCTGTTGTTGTGTCCAGTGCCTCGGTCGATACTGGGTGGTCCAGCCAGGTTCATTCCTTTTGGACTTTTAAAATCGAGCTTTGGTACAACTGAGTGGCTTGATAGGCCAGGTCAGAGGTCAGTTAAGAGTCAATCACATTGCTGCGGGTCTGGAGGCACATAAAGGCCAGACCAGGTAAGGACAGCAGATTTCCTTCCTTAAAGGACATTCTGGAACCAGATGGGTTTTTCCGACAATCGATTATGACGTCCTTGCACCATTATAAGGCTAGCCGTCAATTCAAAACTTTCTGAAGTTTGTCAAACATACAATCCGAGTTAAAAACATACAAGATGGTGGTAAATGAAAATACTCCAAACAAATATTCATAAGCTACAAGACAAATACAATTCAGGAACTTCAAACACAGAGAATTGATATTTCACCAAAGCCTTGCTATAAATGGTGCACAACCTGTTTGACAGTGGATGCAATCAATGTATATATGACATGATGGTGGCTGTGACAAAATCTTAATTTTCTCTCTCTCTCTCAGATGATGTTCTTCCGCTCCTCCCTCAAGATAAAAAGGTTTCCCCACACAGTGGTATTACTGCTTGTCATTCTGGACTCTGCCTACAGTAAGGATCATTCTAACTTGTTCAGTTATATTACCTGCAACCCTACCATGATATTACCAACGGAAGTCAAAGTATTCACTCTTGTTAACGATCGCAAGGTTTTGGCAATGTGGAGATAATCTCCGAGCCTGATTGAGAGCGATTGAATGAGTCAAATTCCATTTTAATTAAATCATTCTCTGGATATTTTATTGATATTTTAAGAATCCCATTTCGCAGTTCGGATCATTGCTCTGTGAAAACTGGAAATGATTGCCCTGATCTGGGGCGACGCGGTAGCACAGTGTTTAGCACTGTTGTTTCACAGCGCTAGGGTCCCAGGTTTGATTCCCGGCTGGGGTCACTGTCTGTGCGGAGTCTGCAGTGTTCTCTCCGGCGCTGGGGATTTGGCAGGGTGGGAATCACGCTGCCCTGGTCGGTGGCCGCTGGCAGCGGCCTCCCCGGCGATTCACCGGCCGGTCCTGCCGGCGTAAATTAGAGTAGGTAAATCCCTGCGGGACCTGGATCTGCGGGCGGCCTCCGGGGTCCTCGGGGGGGATCTGACCCCGGGCCGGGGGGGGGGGGGGGGTGGCCTGGCCCGCCCCACGGTGATTCTCCGACATGGCAGGGGGGACGGAGAATCCCGACCCTGTTTTCGGTTTGGCAGTGATAACTGAATTCCTGAAGCATTTATGTGCGAGATAGCTAAAAGGGGCTGGAAGAGATTTAAAATTAATTTATTGAAATCCTTTGATCACATAATGGGTGCGATTCAGCAGCCTGGACGAGCCCCACTTGGTGTCGGGACGAGGCTGTAGAATCTCGCAAGGGGCCTCCTGTGAGATTTGTGACACTCCAAATGTCTTCCATGGAATCTCGCAAGACATCATAATCTGGATCTCGCCCTCACTGAGCGGAACCCAGACCAGCATTTTACAGATACATTTGCCGGATTCACCCGGAGCCTGGGCCTCAATGGGCTGGCCTGGGAGATCTAGCCAGGGCGCCGTTTAGTCTAGACCGGGTTGTGGGGGACAGGGCAGGGTGGTACCCTGGCTCTCCCTGTGGCACCTGGGTACCCTGGCACTGCCAGGCCAACACCCTGGCAGTGCCACCAGGACACCACCGGGGATGGCGCCAGGCTGACAGGGACACTGCCAGGATGCCTGGGTGGCATTGCCAGGCTGGAAGGGGTATTGCCAGGGTGCCAGACTGGCAGTGCCAGGGTGCATGGGTGCTAGGTTAGCACTGCCAAGGACCGGGTTCTGGGAGGCGGGGGCTTATGGAGGGGGGGCCTTACCATTATCCTGGGTGAGTTATATATTGTCCTTTTATGTTTTGCATGGCAGCTCAAATGTACCTTCTGCAGATTAGATGAATAATTAATTCTATTTTTGAATGTATTTGTTCACTAGGTAAATTCCTTGTTCTTGGACCTGATGAACCTGTTGTAGCCGTTGCAGGTGCAGATGTTCTATTGGAATGTCAGCTTGTGCCAGATTTATCCGCCAGTAACATGGAAATCCGCTGGGTTAAATCAGGTCTGGAATTACCAGTACACATGTACAGAAACGGAGAAGATGACATTTTTGCTCAACACAAAGATTATCGAGCAAGGACTCAGCTACTTAAAGAGGAATTGACCAAAGGAACCATTTCTCTTCGAATAAAGAACGTGACAAGATTTGATGAAGGGGAATATAGATGTTTAGTTGGTAACGAAACCGATTCTAAAGGAACTGAAATAAGACTGGAAGTTATAGGTAAGTAAAATCTACCAATGTGTGAATAACCTTTGAGACGTTGTGTGTTGTATGTTTATCTTTTAAAAGCCCTGCTGAAATTGCAAATAGTTTTAGGAATAGGTTTCTTTAGCAGTTGGTGTGATATTCATAAGACATAGGAGCAGCAGTTGACTGTATAAAACTTCATTCCTGCTCTGCCATTCATTATGATCATGGCTGACCCTTGGCCTAAGCTTCACTTTCTCACAGACGCCTTTCATTCCCTCAGAGACTTAGCCCTGCTGTAGAACCCAAATGGGAAAGATGACAGGAACACGCGGGAGGTTAGAATCAAAGAATCATAGAATTTACAGTGTAGGAGGAGGCCATTAAGCCCAATAGCAGTTTTTATACTGTGTGGTTTTCCCTTAAAGGAAAACCCTGGCCCCAATTACCAAGGGAGGCCATATTCAGCTGTGTCAGGGTGGAATCTAATGGAGCACAGTCCTTGGCCCCCAAGGGGTTATACCTCCTCTCCTCCGCTCCCTCCCCAAGTCTGGAGAAACGTCCATGTCCTCGGCTGAGACTCTCTTGTCCGCTTTGGGAGCTGACGGTGTTGATGGGGCGGGAGGGTGGGGTTCTTCCCTGCTGCCATCAGACTTTTGAATGGATCTACCTCGTATTAAGTTGATCTTTTCTCGACATCCCAGTTATGACTGTAACATGACATTCTGCAGTCTCTCCTTCCTTCCCTATGTACGGTATGCATTATTGTACAGCATGCAAGAAACAATACTTTTCACTGTATACTAATATGCAACAATAATAAATCAAATCAAATCAAAAACTGGATCATTTTACTTTTAGTATAAAGGATAATACGGTCCTAATTCACAATGTTTTATAATGCTTAGTCTAGAAATATTATAATACCAATTATGCTGAAGGTTATACAAAGTGAGTTCTTAAAGTGTGTAGCCATGACCACAAGTTATAATGGTTATACAGCGTGAATGCATGATATAAGTACATGACATTGGTTACATTACTAGTCTTTATATGTATGGATATATATTGTCAGTTACTACATAGAGTTGAATAATACTCAAGTTAAAAAACATGTATCATTGCAAAATCAGCCATTTTCTGTTACAAGGTCTCATGCAGATTATCATAGAATTTACAGTGCAGAAGGAGGCCATTCGGCCCATCGAGTCTGCACCGGCTCTTGGAAAGAGCGCCCTACCCAAGGTCAACACCTCCACCCTATCCCCATAACCCAGTAACCCCACCCAACACAAAGGGCAATTTTGGACACTAAGGGGCAATTTATCATGGCCAATCCACCTAACCTGCACATCTTTGGACTGTGAGAGGAAACCGGAGCACCCGGAGGAAACCCACGCGCACACAGGGAGGATGAGCAGACTCCACACAGACAGTGACCCAAGCCAGAATCGAACCTGGGACTCTGGAGCTGTGAAGCAATTGTGCTATCCACAATGCTATCGTGCTGCCCAGAGTTGAAAGTGGCACAACTTTAAAGATAGCCCATTACTTGGACATCTGTGGTCCTGCTCCAGTTCCCCAGTACCACAGTCTTTTGTCAATTGTTCCTCATAATAGTGTCACAAGTTGGCTTACATTAACACAGCAATGAAGTTACTGTGAAAAACCCCGAGTCTCCACACTCCGGCGCCTGTTCGGGTACATGGAGGGAGAATTCATAATGTCCAAATTAGCTAACCAGTCCACCTTTCTCATGCTGGATAACAAATGCTGAATCAGTCCCATTACTTGATGATTGACACTGTGGTGATGCATGTTGACACTTCGTTAGCCTGGCCCCAGGCCTTAAATTGTGGTCACTTCAAATAGTGTTTTGGTTTTAACTAATGCCTAATTCAGCAAGGCCATTGAGGTAACGTGTATCTTGCAAACGTTACAAGCTCTGTTATTCCATTCCTGTCCATATTCCCAGACCAACGGGACAAATGTTGCTGAGACAGAAGTGAATGTTCCTGTCAGAAAGGCCTAATAATTCCAGTGAGTGAGCATAGCAGGAAAGGGGGGCAGTCTCGAGAATGTCTGGTTTACATGTACTGTCCAAGATAGAGTTCAGCTCTTCCGGTGGCGGCCATGGAGTGAGTGGTCGCATATTTGGCAGCTCCCGCTCACGTGGTCTTTTTGTGGCCGCTCACGTGGTCTTTTAAGGGTTCGTTAAACGGGTTCACTGGGAGGTGGCAGCCATTCATCGACTTATTCAAGGAAAATTGACCATCAGCGGGGGTGGGGGGGGGGCGGTGCGGGCGGTGCGGATGCAGGGAGGAAGGGGGGGGGGGTCATGGAAGTGACGAATATTGGTAGGAAAACTAATGAAGGGAGAACCGTGAGACGGAGTAGTTACATGGACCAGTTCGGGTTTATACTTGGGGGAAGATAGTTATGTTATTATGGGGGGTTTTGTGTTTGTTGGATCTCTTCGTTTAAAATGTTGAAATTATAAATACACGCCGTTCCAGCCGGTGCGAAGGGACGGCGCGAGTTCGCGCATGCGCCAAAGGGCCGATGTCATCTTGCACATGCCGGTGTGATTCCACGCGTGCGCACACCGGCTCGCGTATTTTGCCGCATGCGTGGGGGTTTCCCTTCTCCGCGCCGGCCATGGCGGAGCCCTACAGGGGCCAGCGCGGAAGGAAGAAGTGCCCCCATGGAACAGGCCCGCCCACAGATCGCTGGGCCCCGATCGCTTGCCAGGCGGCCGTGGGGGCCCTCCGCGCCCCCCCGAGGACTGTCCCCGCCTACTTACCTGCCTGGTCCCACCCGTATGTGAGCTGAGTGATTCACGCCGCCAGGACTGGCCAAAACGGACGGCCGCTCGGACCATCGGGGCTTGGAGAATTGCCGGTGGGGCTGCTGCCAACGGCCCCCGACCGGCGTGGGACGCGCCGTCCCTTCGCGCCGGCTGGAACGGCGCCTACCCCTCCGGCGTCCACCTAGCCGCCGAGCCAGGTGAGAATTCCTCACCTTGGGGGCCCGTTGACGCTGGAGTCGTTGGTGCCGGTTTTCCCGCCGGCGTGTGGACTTAGTCCCGGAAGGGAGAATCCCGGCCCATATCTAGAATCAGCCTAGTGAACCCCCTCTGCACTGCCTCCAATGCCACTACATCTTTCCTCAAATAAGGGGACCAAAACTGTGCACAATACTCCAGGTGCGGTCTTACCAGTGTCTTGAATAGTTACAACCCTTCCTTACCTTTATACAAAACTCCTTTTGCTATAAATGCCAACATTCCATCTGCTTTCCTTATTACCTGCTGCATCTGGATGCTACTTTTCTGCAACTGATGCATTTTAAAAATATATATTTTATTAAGGTATTTATAATTTATAATCGCGCCACCCCCTGCCGATTCTCCGACCCGGCAGGGGGGGTCGGAGAATCCTGCCCATGGGGTTTGTCCTTTGAAGAGAGATTGAACAGTTTTGGCCGATACTCTCTAGAGTTTAGAAGAAAGGGGGGAGATCAAATTGAGGGTTGGAAGGTGCGAAAAGGTGTGGATGAAGTAGACGTGGAGCAGATGCTTCCTCTTGTGGGGCATTCTAAAACAAGGGGGCATTCTAAAACAAGAGGTCATAATCTTAGAATAGGGGGTCGCACATTTAGAACAGATTTTAGGAGAAACTACTTCCAAAGGGTTGTGAACCTGTGGAATTCGCTACCCCCAGAGTGCGGTGGATGCTGGGACAGTGAGGTAATGTAAGGAGCAATTGGACAGATGTTCAATTGGTAATGGGTTGAAGGGTTATGGGGAATGGGCAGGACGGTGGAGTTGAGGCCAGGATGGAATCAGCCATGATCACATTGAGGGTGTTAGGCTCGGGAGGCTAAATTGCCGACTCCCGCTCCGAGGTCATGTGTTCGAGGGAGGAGATGCTCTGGCTGATTTTACAGTCCAGCTCTTGGTCTATAGCATTGTAGGTAACAGATGAGGAACATATCAGCCATGATAGACTCGATAGGCTGAATGGCCTATTCTGCTCCTGTATCTTATGAACTTGTGAACCAGTGACTTCCTGGTCCTAGGAAAAGCTCCTAGTCGTCACATTCCGGCGCCTGTTCGGAGAGGCTGATACGGGAATTGGACCCGCACTGCTGCCTTGTTCTGCATTACAAGCCAGCTGTTTAGCCCACTGTGCGAAACCATGCCAAACTTGAGTTCGGCATAACACTAAATAAAGCACTACAAGGCCGATGTGTGGAATCCACGATAAGGCCATGCAACAAAAATGGTTAGCTGAGGCTCACCTGGATTTACAGTGTGTGGTAGAGATAGCCACCTCCCGCAAGAGCACTGAACAAGGGGTCCACGAACTTCAATGGATGGCAGTGCTGAGTCTTGGCTGCAGAACGACGGTTGTTCAAATCTCGGCAGGACCGAGGACATGGGCCCAAACAGTGGGACACCACCCACAGGAACGCAGGCCACCGCTGCAGACGCCCGGAGCGCCGCCGAACATTTTTCCCGACCAAGGTGACCCGGAATAGGGTACCGACCAGCAGGAGCCGCGATAGATGGCCACAGAGACCATGATGGCCGACCTGCGAGGACCCACCCACTCGCCGGTCCACCAGATGTGACCGCCCCCACCCTCACCCCTACTGTGACTGGGTTTAACATGTGGATGAGGATGGCAGCTCCTCCAGCTGTTGCACTACTGGCATCACCAAGAGTGGCCCCGATCCAGGTTTCCATGCAAGTGAATTGACAATCCATTCATTTGGAGATCGACACTGGTGCAGCAGTGTCCATGGTGAGCCGGCTCACGTTTGACCGGATTCCATCAGGCCTCCAGACGTGGACCCTTCAGGTCACCAATGCCCAGCTTGCCACGTACACGGGGAGAACCACTGGCAATAGCAGGCACCTCGATGGTCCCGGTTGAATATGAGCAACAGTCCACGAATCTGCCCTTGGTAATGGTACATGGTGGCGGGCTGCGTTTGTTGGGATGAGACTGCTTGCGCCACTTATGGCTAGATTGGCAGAGGGTTTGCCGCATGCATCCGCATGAGCTTGATGGGTTGTTTGAAAATTTTCCAACTGTTTCCCAGGAAGGTTTGGGCTCAGCCTTGTATTTCCACCTTTGGCCAATCCCTACGCCTTGCAGCCTAAAATGGATGGCGATTTAGACCGACTTCAAAGTCTAACATCATGGGCGGGATTCTCCGATCCCCCGCCGAAGCTCAATGACGGCTCACATTTACCAAGCTAGACATGAGTCACAAGTACATCCAGCTGATCATGTTCCCCGAGTCCCGGCACTTTGTGACTATGAACAAACCCCGAGGGCAATATGAATATACCCGGTTGCCTTTTGGGGTTTCCTCTGCATGCCCCATTTTTCAGAGGGTAATAGAAAATATCCTGCATGGGCTGTCTAGCGTGGTGGTATATCTGGACAACGTCTTAATAAAGGGTTCATCCGACAGGTGCATTTGCACAACCTGGCTGAGGTACTCCGGCATTTTGAGGAGGTTGGCGTTCGCCTCCCATGAAAGTCGTGTGTTTTCAACCCGGCCAAAGTCACAGGTCTCGGTTACCGTGTGGATCGCCATGGGTTGCATCCCGTGGAAGAGGAGGCACGGGAGATTCAACAGGTTCCCGTACCAGAGGGATCAATAGAACTATTACAGGATGTTTATCTCCAACTTGGCCAAACTTTTAGCCCTCTGCACTATTTGTTGAAGAAGGGCCAACTGTGGGAATGAGCCCAAGTGCAGGAAATGGCTTTCGCCAAGATAAAACAGCAGCTATCATCCTCAAAACTGCTGACTCATTTTGATATCTCAAAACCGCTTTTACTGACATGCGATGCCTTTCTTTACGAGATTGGAGCCGTCCTTGCTAAACAGATGGATGATGGGTCAGAACTCCCCATCATTTTCACCTCAAGTATACTGGCCATGCGGGAAAATATGCATAAATCAAGAAATAGGGGTTGGCCTTTGTTTTTGGAGTAAAAAGGTTTCATCAATATGTCTAGGCACATTCGTTCACCATATTTACGGATCAGATAATTCAAGGTGGATCGGGCGATTTCCCCCCCATTGACTCTGCTCGGATCCAGTGTTGAACACTGCTGTAAACTGCATATGAGTATGTGCTGGAACACTGTTTCAGGGCCAAGATTCCCCATACAGACGCGTTAAGCCACCTCCCCCTTCCCACCGAGCCACTTACACCCACATCGACCGACGAGGTCATGGGCACTCTCCAGTTTATGGACTCCCTGCCAGTCACGGCATCGCACATCCGGGTGCGGACCCAGACCATCCACAATTATTGTGCATCCGTCATATAGTATGGGGGCCCAGCATCGCGCCATGTCGGCCGATTTAAAGGCCTAAACTTCCAAGATGCAGGAGCTGAGCATTAAGGATGGTGTTGTCCTTGGTGGTGGGGGGACACGTGTGGTGGTTCCCGAACAGGGACGTGGTCTGCTCCTACAAGACCTGAGTGTCCAAAATGAAGATGTAATCCCTCAGCTATGTTTGGTGGCCCGGAATCGATGCCAACATCGAACGATTGCGGTACACAAACTGCCGGTCGCACTAGGAACCAGGTTACCTCTGGCTGCGGCACTCCACACATGGGGATTGCCAGGTCAGCTATGGTCTCGCCTCTATATAAGACTTCACGGGCCCTTTTCAGGGGGGCGATGTTCCTCATCATCGTGATGGCATCCACTTCGGTCTCGTCGTCCCGGATATTGGTGGGAAAGTGCATGTGCTCAGGACAGAACGGAGGCGGACACAGGCCAGCGCTCGCCTTTGCGTACGCCCCTGGAGATTCGCTGCACGTCCGCAATTTTGAACAGGTTGCATGGATCCCGGGCCTCGTATTGTCACAAACCGGACTGGTCTCTTACAAGGTGTGCACGCAGGGCCGTGAGTCAAATCGGCATGTGGACCACCTCTGACCACATACCTAAAGAACCAACTCCTGTTCTGGAGGCCCCGGTCCCACAATGCCTGTCACCTTTGTTGCCACCACCGTCACCGCTACCACCTGGCTCTGCCCACCAGAGAGTCCGGCCACCAATTCTGAGGATGCCGAGATGCTGGATGAAGACCCGCCCAGCTCGATTCCGAATCAGACATAGCTATCCTGCCACCACCGGAGGCGGCTGTCTGAGCCCCGTTGCCTTGCCAGCCACGCCGACACCATCCAGGTGCTCTTCGTGCAAAAGCCAGTCCCCACTCCGGTGTACACCTCCCGACGCCATGCGGCCAATGCCGGGCGCCCTCTCCGGGCAAAGAAGGTGCGAGGTCCTGCACACTAACCCATGGACATGGATGTTGCTCTGGATCTTGTGGGAGTGGGGGAAGTGTGAGTGTTATAACCCCCATGGAGGTCAAGGGATAAGAACCACCCGGTTTCCTGTGACCTCCACAGAATACAAACTTCCCGGTAACGAGTGTGTGTACCATTGGTCAGTAAAAGTGGATTCATTTTGTCTCACTGATTTTCTCCCTTCCTCTCCTTTTGAAAGTGTTTATCTCTGGCTGGGGTACAATTCTGGGTATCAGGTGTCCTCCAGTATAAGTGGAAGGTAATTATTCTGAACAACTGTTTTCTGATTTACATGAATTATTTGATCATCGCTGGTCTATAATCTGAGCTGATGTTGAATTCATTGCCTTATTAAAGTCAAGTGTTCAGGCTATGATTAGATATTTATCAGTAACACAATATGAATATTTCACATGGTTATAGGAAGTGTTTCTAATTATTGTCATTTCCGATTCACTGATGATTCCAGGTTTGGGATGTGAGCCCTGGATTCAGATGAAGGGATATCACCAGAATGGAATCCTGCTTGTGTGTAAATCCAGTGGATGGTTCCCTAAACCGAAGATCCAGTGGATCAGTGAGGATGGACAGGTTTTAACACAAGCTGAAAGAAGATCCCAACAGGACTCGAGAGGTCTTGTAAATGTCCAGAGTGACATCGTAATAACGAAACAATCAACAAATAGATTCAAATGTCGTGTACTGAGTGAACATTTGGACACCGCACAAGAAGTAACTATCAAGATATCAGGTAAATTACAATGTTTCATCAATAAAGTTAATAGTGATTTAAATTTACCATAAATCGGACCATAAACTGAACTGTCCCCAAGATGTCCCATTGATGCCCCAGTGATATTCTCACAGTTTTCTCTTCCTTATCTCAAAGATATTTTGCTAATGCTCAATTATGCTGGTGAAAATCGCGCACAGTCTCTTGTACATATATTTAAACAAAAATAATTACATTTATTTTGCAGTTAAGTTTGGCCGTTTATGTTGACTATAACAGCATTGAACACCTGTTTAATTTATCGCTTGTGTTGACCCCCACCTGGACTGACAAGCTTGTTCACCCCCTTGATTCACTCAATAAGAACAGCAGCTTATAATTATATAACACTTTTTGTTTCAAAGGAACATTATGAAACAAAATATTTTAAGCCACATAAGGAGATATGAGGTCAGCTGGCCAAAGGCTTAGTCAAGGAGAAGAGTTTTAAAGAGGGCCTTGAAGGAGGAAACAGAGGTAGCGAGACAGAGAGATTCGGGAGGGTCTGCCAGAGCTTGGGGCCTCGATATAGAAAGGTACGATTATCAATGGTGGGAAGATTCAAATCTGGGATACCTAGTTCCCAGAATTCCCAAATAATGATACTTTTAAACAAAAACATTGAAACTACTAATCCTTGGTAGATTCGGCCCAGTCTCAATCACCTTGAGGTTTGCACTCCATTCCTATCCTGCAATGGAGCTCCGCATTTCTCTCCTGGACTTTCGAACCATGTGCTCCTGAGAAATGTGGAGTCTGCCTGCTGCAAGAGTCTTTCTTTCATCGTGTAGGAGGATCAGGGTAGGGGGGACCAAGTCACACACACCCTTTTAAGGCGACAGCTGCCGTATTCTGGAAAGTTTAGTTGTTCCAAAGCAACTTTGAAATGAAATGAAAAATGAAATGAAATGAAAATCGCTTATTGTCACAAGTAGGCTTCAAATGAAGTTACTGTGAAAAGCCCCTAGTCGCCAAATTCCAGCACCTGTTTGGGAGGCTGGTACGGGAATTGAACCTGCGCTACTGGCCTGCTTTCGTCTGCTTTAAAAGCCATCTATTTAGCCCAGTGTGCTAAAGTATTACTGAATATCGCTTGGGTTGTAGAATGTTGTGCCTCGGTCTCGTTGATTTGATATCTATCGCTCTCAGTGATGAGTTTGCACCATCTAACCTGCACATCTTTGGACTGTGGGAGGAAACCGGAGCTCCCGGAGGAAACCCACGCACACACGGGGAGGATGTGCAGACTCCGCACAGACAGTGACCCAAGCCGGAATCGAACCTGGGACCCTGGAGCTGTGAAGCAATTGTGCTATCCACAATGCTACCGTGCTGCCCCAAGAATATAAAGTCAATGGAGTGGTTGAGAAAATGGGGCGGGATCTTTCATTCCTGAGGCTAAGTTAATGCCGGAGCAGGATTCGTGGACTTGTACGACAGCAAAACCTGCGCCCACCAGGACCAATTCAGCGACTGTTAAGGGGCTCGCAACGTCACCACCCGGAACAAAATCGATTCCAATGTAAAACGGTGCTGGATTCGCCAGGTTCGAGATTGACACTCGGGAGGCTGACAAGCTGCAGCCACAGATGCACACTTCACTCCCCACACACACCATCCCAGCCAACAAGATGGCACTGGTTGTGCTGGAGCGTATCCATCCCATTGATGGGTGGGCTGGGGCCACAGGGCGCACCTAGGGGGTTGGGCTGGTGGGACACCCATGTGACCCATGGCACTGAGTTCACACTGGGCAGTCGGTGACCTGCATGGCTGCCTTGAAGGCCATGGCAATGGCGTTGCATGCCCATCCACCCCGGTCCCAAAGCCCAAGTGTTGGCCACCCCCGCACTACTCCCCCCGGGCCTGGCAGAAGCGCCCCGGCCAGCAGCACAATGGTCAGCACACCATAGTGATGTTGGACACTCCGCACCCCCTCTCGCCCCCTCATCAGTCACGGCACCAGTTTCCCAATTTTTAAAAGCTCAAAGCTTACGGGCAGCACGGTAGCATGGTGGTTAGCACAATTGCTTCACAGCTCCAGGGTCCCAGGTTCAATTCCGGCTTGTGTCACTGTCTGTGCGGAGTCTGCACATCCTCCCTGTGTGTGCGTGGGTTTCCTCCGGGTGCTCCGGTTTCCTCCCACAGCCCAAAGATGTGCAGGTTAGGTGGATTGGCCATGATAAATTGCCCTTATTGTCCAAAATTGCCCTTAGTGTTGGGTGGGGTTACTGGATTATGGGGATAGGGTGGAGTTGTTGATCTTGGGTCGGGTGCTCTTTCCAAGAGCCGGTGCAGACTCGATGGGCCGAATGGCCTCCTTCTGCACTGTAAATTCTATGATGATAAGGGAACCTCGCCGTCGGAAATACCCCCCAGTGAAGGCGGAGAGACACAGAGGCTCCGGAGAATATTGGGTCAAGCCCACCAATAATATGCAAACTTTGATGTCCATGCGGAGTGGAACGCATTGACGCCACTGTTGAGGCGCCAGAGAGTAATGATTTGACGTGAACCCGGCGTCTGCCACAATTTCGGCGTCAAACCCGATTCTCCATCCAATCAAATGTCAAAGTTGTGAATGATAACCAATGTTACGTGACAAAGGTAAGCTTTCCCTTCTCGTCCTTCTCAATCTACCTGAAGGTTTTGGCATGGTTGATGACTCCATCCTCCTCCAACACCTTTCCAACTTCATCCAGCTGGGTGAGACTGCTCTCACTGGATTCTTATATACCTATTCGCAGCCAAAGAATCACTTGCAAAAATTTATCTTCCTGCTCCTGCACATTTCTGAATTTTCAAAATGATATCGTACATCCAGGACTGGATGAGCAGAAATTTCCTTCAATTAAATATTAGAGAAGACTAAAGTCTTCTGAAGACTGAAATTGGGCGACATAGTGGTGTAGCCACCTGAACTGGCCAACTCCCGATTGAAAATGGCGAACGGCAAAGGCTGACGGGAAATTCAGCCAACACAGGCAGAAACCAGCAGGCGCAAGTTTGCTGTGTATTTAACTCTGCAGAAGCCCAGACAACATCGATACCAGCGACCATCAGCATAATAATGTAGCAGCCATCTACATACTAATGAGCAATCCCTGGGAACAATGGCAACATTTGGGACACTCAAAACTAAGCCACACTCCCCGGCGCCAGCAGGAGCCAACACAAAAGAGGTTAACGAACACCTCAAGACCGCCCATCGATCAGGGAACCGCTCCAGTATTGGAGAAATCGAACCAAGCGATTGGAACAAAGTCCAATCACCTAGAACCAGGTACAGGGTCCGCCCCGAAAGGCAGGAAGCCCCTGGGGACTATAAGAGTTAAGCCCCAAGTTCAAATTGCGCTTTTCATCCTGCCCGGGTCACCCAGCAACGCGAACCAACCTTGACCGTGACTGGTGCAGTGACCACTGAAAGAAGTAAGTCTTAATTCAACGCTCGCTACGAGGTAGGCGCTCCTAGCTACCAATCCGTACCAACTTCGAATCCCGCAGACTCCGAACCCGAACGAAAGGCCATTTGTTCCCCTGACCTGGTGGGCCAGTCTGAAGTTAAGTATAGGCCTGTTAGTTGTAGAAGTAGCTTAGACGTAGAATTTGTGCATGAGTAGTGATTACTGTGTATAATAAATGTGGTTTGATTTGATTCTTACTAATTGGTGTATTGAGTTATTGATCATTACTTGGACTTGAACCTCGTGGCGGTATCATAAAGATACCTGGCGACTCGAGAGCAAAGGTAATAAAACAGAGCAATTAAACCAACCGGAAAGTTAGCAACAGTGGCACAGTGGTTAGCACTGCTGCCTCACAGTGCCAGGGACCTGGGTTCAATTCCGACCTTGGGTGACTGTGTGGAATTTGCATGTTCTCCCCGTGTCTGTGTGGTTTTCTTCCGAGTGCTCCGGTTTCCTCCCACAGTCCAACGATGTGCAGGTTAGATGGTGCAAACTCATCACTGAGAGCGATAGATATCAAATCAACGAGGTTAGGTGGATTGGCCATGCTAAATTACCCTTAGTGTCCAAAGTTGCCCTTAGTGTTGGGTGGGGTTACTGGGTTATGGGGAGAGGGTGTAGGTGTTGACCTTGGGTAGGGTGCTCTTTCCAAGAGCCGGTGCAGACTCGATGGGCCGAATGGCCTCCTTCTGCACTGTAAATTCGATGTAAATTCTATGTAAACTGCTTGTCCAATATGCAGCGTTGGATGAGATATGATTTCCTCCAGTTGAACATTTGGAAGGCTGAAACCATCATTTTCAGGCCTTGTCACAAACTCTGCATCTTCATCACGGATTCTGTTTCCCTCTGGAGCAGTTTTAAGTAAACTTGACTGTCCACAATCCATGTGTCCCATTTGACCCCAAGCTGAGCCCCCATAGCCTCTTGGTCAGAAATCAACCGTCTCTGCCGCTGCCTCCGCCCATCTGCTGCTGAATCACTCACATGACTTTATCACCTCCAGACTAAGTTCTCTCCTGACTGGTTTCACATCCTTCACCACCAGTAAATCTCAGTTTATCCAAAATCTGCTGCCTGTAATCTGTTCCACTTACCAATCACCTCTGTCCTTACTGACTTACACTAACCCTCAGTTCCAAGTGCTTCAGATTTAAAATTCACCAAAACAGCACGCATGAAACAGCAGTGGTGACAACAAAGGTGCCGAGGGATCTGGATCGGGGCTTCTGGAACTGGGTTCGGCACGTCGGCAACGCGGCAGCGGAGGTGGTCCACTTGCTGATTGGACTCACAGCCATGTCCCCACTCCCTATACAAAACCTGTCCAGTTTGTGCCAACACGACACCTGGGATCCATGCGAGCCCTTTGCAGAAATTCCAGATAATAATCTGAATAATCTTTATTGTCAGAAGTAGGCTTACATTAACACTGCAATGAAGTTACTGTGGAAAGATGTGTACTAGATCACCAGGAGCGATTCTGGGGTCAGAATCAGCTCGAGATACTCTTGGCTCATGTCAAGTTTGCTAAAGGATTGTCCTCCGTTGAGCTTAGCATTCGAGGGACGGGCTAGCGGTCCAATTGAGAGATGTGGTTCACCGTCATTTCTCGTCGCCACATAGACACATGGAGCCACATGGCTTCATTTTTTCAAATAGTATTTTTATTCAATTTCATAACACAAAACAAAATAAACCACCCCCCCCCCCCCCAGACCCCCTCCCTCAGAAGTCAACAGTAACCAACTCCCGAAAGTACAAAATGAACAGACCCTAACAATTGTACAACCCCTCCTTCTCCCCCCTCAGGTCAAACTTCACCTTCTCCAGGGTCAGAAACTCCAACAGGGCCCCCGCCACACCGAAGGCTAAAACATCTGCCACACCTGCCTGCAATTCCGGCCAGTCTGACACCCCGAATATGGCTTTTAGGGGACTGGGCTCCACATCTATGTGTAAGACCCCCGAAATTGTGCTGAATACTGCCCTCCAAAACCTTTCCAGCTTCGGGAAGGACCAAAACATCTGAACATGGTTCGCAGGGCCCCTCCCACATCGCTGACAGGCATCCTCCACCCCCTCGAACAATCAGCTCATCCTTGATTTTGTGAGGTGCACCCTGTACACCACCTTCAGCTGTATCAGCCCCAACCACGCGCACAAGTCGAGGCATTTACCCTCCGCAGCTCCTTGACATGTTTTGTACTCTGTGATAACACAGGCTGCAACTGGATGCAGCGTTAACCAAAAGATACTCCAGACCTTGAAGTTAGTTCAATCTGATTTATTGAACCAGTAGCACAGTTAGCACAGTTCTCTATGAGTTCGACTCTCTGCTAACCTAAGTGTGGTTACTCTGTCTGACTGAACCAGACTAGCTCTTAGCCACGTGCTGGAGGTGTGTTACTGTACATACACCCTGACTCACTCTGTAGATGTTCATCAGTGGAAAGAGACGGAGTGTGAGTGCCTCGTGCCTTTTATAGTTGTGGTGAGCCACGTATGGCTACGTAAGGCTGTTGTATATATGTTCTATTGTTCTATTAGTATTGTTATCGCCACTGTTGTATATACTTATTGTTATTGCTGTTCTGTTATTGGTTGTTGCTGTTGTACTGTTGGAATGTTATTATTGGTGCTGCTGTTGGCTCCGCCTGTGGCTCCGCCCAGCTGTGGAGGTATAAAGCCTGTTGACCTGGGTCAGCCCTGCAGTGTGGGAGGAGCTACAGGTCGGCACATATTTAGCTTATTAAAGCATCGGTTCACTGCTTCTCAGCGTCTCGTCTGAATTGATGTCTATCAATTTAATAAGGTAAAATTTTGATAATGGATGCTGCCTTCAAACCTGAACGTCTCGAACTGGACCCGCAGGCTGCTGAAGCGCCGGCTGTCTTTGAGCATTGGCTCAGCTGCTTCGAGACCTACCTTGAATCCTCGACTGCTGCGGTTTCCCCAGCACTCAAGCAACGTCTCCTCAACGCCTGGGTGAGCCACCAGATCTTCCAGTTAATTCGAGATGTGGGCTCGTATACGGAGGCTGTAGATGTACTCAAGGAACAGTTTGTGAGGCCGGTCACCGAGGTCCTCGCCCGACACCTCCTCACCACGCGGTGTCAGCGCCAGGGTGAGTCGCTCGCGGAGTATCTTCGTGAGTTGAGGGTACTCGCCCGCAGTTGTAACTGACGGGCGGTCTCTGCATCGGAGCATTCGGAGCTAATGATTCGGGACACTTATGTGGCTGGAGTCCGGTCCAACTATGTCCGGCAGCGCTTCCTCGAGAAAGGGGCTTTCGACCTCGAAGCGACATTGAAGCTGGCTACCTAATTAGAAGTGGCTTTCCAGCACCTCGAGGCCTTCCCGTCCGACCACGCGGTATCCTCGGGGACAAAAGAACAAACAAAGAACAAAGAAATGTACAGCACAGGAACAGGCCCTTCGGCCCTCCAAGCCCGTGCCGACCATGCTGCCCGACTAAACTACAATCTTCTACACTTCCTGGGTCCGTATCCTTCTATTCCCATCCTATTCATATATTTGTCAAGATGCCCCTTAAATGTCCCTATCGTCCCTGCTTCCACTACCTCCTCCGGTAGCGAGTTCCAGGCACCCACTACCCTCTGCGTAAAAAACTTGCCTCGTACATCTACTCTAAACCTTGCTCCTCTCACCTTAAACCTATGCCCCCTAGTAATTGACCCCTCTACCCTGGGGAAAAGCCTCTGACTATCCACTCTGTCTATGCCCCTCATAATTTTGTATACCTCTATCAGGTCTCCCCTCAACCTCCTTCGTTCCAGTGAGAACAAACGGAGTTTATTCAACCGCTCCTCATAGCTAATGCCCTCCATACCAGGCAACATTCTGGTAAATCTCTTCTGCACCCTCTCTAAAGCCTCCACCTCCTTCTGGTAGTGTGGCGACCAGAATTGAACACTATACTCCAAGTGTGGCCTAACTAAGGTTCTATACAGCTGCAACATGACTTGCCAATTCTTATACTCAATGCCCCGGCCAATGAAGGCAAGCATGCCGTATGCCTTCTTGACGACCTTCTCCACCTGTGTTGCCCCTTTCAATGACCTGTGGACCTGTACTCCTAGGTCTCTTTGACTTTCAATACTCTTGAGGGTTCTACCATTCACTGTATATTCCCTACCTGCATTAGACCTTCCAAAATGCATTACCTCACATTTGTCCAGATTAAACTCCATCTGCCATCTCTCAGCCCAAGTCTCCAAACAATCTAAATCCTGCTGTATCCTCTGACAGTCCTCATCGCTATCCGCAATTCCACCAACCTTTGTGTCGTCTGCAAACTTACTAATCAGACCAGTTACATTTTCCTCCAAATCATTTATATATACTACAAAGAGCAAAGGTCCCAGCACTGATCCCTGTGGAACACCACTGGTCACAGCCCTCCAATTAGAAAAGCATCCCTCCATTGCTACTCTCTGCCTTCTATGGCCTAGCCAGTTCTGTATCCACCTTGCCAGCTCACCCCTGATCCCGTGTGACTTCACCTTTTGTACTAGTCTACCATGAGGGACCTTGTCAAAGGCCTTACTGAAGTCCATATAGTCAACATCTACTGCCCTACCTGCATCAATCATCTTAGTGACTTCCTCAAAACTCTATCAAGTTAGTGAGACACGACCTCCACTTCACAAAACCGTGCTGCCTCTCACTAATATGTCCATTTGCTTCCAAATGGGAGTAGATCCTGTCTCGAAGAATTCTCTCCAGTAATTTCCCTACCACTGAAGTAAGGCTCACCGGCCTGTAGTTCCCGGGATTATCCTTGCTACCCTTCTTAAACAGAGGAACAACATTGGCTATTCTCCAGTCCTCCGGGACATCCCCTGAAGACAGCGAGGATCCAAAGATTTCTGTCAAGGCCTCAGCAATTTCCTCTCCAGCCTCCTTCAGTATTCTGGGGTAGATCCCATCAGGCCCTGGGGACTTATCTACCCTAATATTTTTTAAGACACCTAACACCTCGTCTTTTTGGATCACAATGTGACCCAGGCTATCTACACCCCCTTCTCCAGACTCAACATCTACCAATTCCTTCTCTTTGGTGAATACTGATGCAAAGTATTAATTTAGTACCTCGCCCATTTCCTCTGGCTCCACACATAGATTCCCTTGCCTATCCTTCAGTGGGCCAACCCTTTCCCTGGCTACCCTCTTGCTTTTTATGTACGTGTAAAAAGCCTTGGGATTTTCCTTAACCCTATTTGCCAATGACTTTTCGTGACCCCTTCTAGCCCTCCTGACTCCTAGCTTAAGTTCCTTCCTACTTTCCTTATATTCCACGCAGGCTTCGTCTGTTCCCAGCCTTTTAGCCCTGACAACTGCCTCCTTTTTCTTTTTGACGAGGCCTACAATATCACTCGTCATCCAAGGTTCCCGAAAATTGCCGTATTTATCTTTCTTCCTCACAGGAACATGCCGGTCCTGTATTCCTTTCAACTGCCACTTGAAAGCCTCCCACATGTCAGATGTTGATTTGCCCTCAAACATCCGCCCCCAATCTATGTTCTTCAGTTCCCGCCTAATATTGTTATAATTAGCCTTCCCCCAATTTAGCACATTCATCCTCGGACCACTCTTATCCTTGTCCACCAGTACTTTAAAACTTACTGAATTGTGGTCACTGTTACCGAAATGCTCCCCTACTGAAACATCTACCACCTGGCCGGGCTCATTCCCCAATACCAGGTCCAGTACCGCCCCTTCCCTAGTTGGACTGTCTACATATTGTTTTAAGAAGCCCTCCTGGATGCTCCTTACAAATTCCGCCCCGTCTAAGCCCCTGGCACTAAGTGAGTCCCAGTCAATATTGGGGAAGTTGAAGTCTCCCATCACCACAACCCTGTTGTTTTTACTCTTTTCCAAAATCTGTCTACCTATCTGCTCCTCTATCTCCCGCTGGCTGTTGGGAGACCTGTAGTATACCCCCAACATTGTGACTGCACCCTTCTTATTCCTGATCTCTACCCATATAGCCTCACTGCCCTCTGAGGTGTCCTCTCGCAGTACAGCTGTGATATTCTCCCGAACAAGTAGCGCAACTCCGCCTCCCCTTTTACATCCCCCTCTATCCCGCCTGAAACATCTAAATCCTGGAACGTTTAGCTGCCAATCCTGCCCTTCCCTCAACCAGGTCTTTGTAATTGCAACAACATCATAGTTCCAAGTACTAATCCAAGCTCTAAGTTCATCTGCCTTACCCGTAATGCTCCTTGCATTAAAACATATGCACTTCAGGCCACCAGACCCGCTGTGTTCAGCAACTTCTCCCTGTCTGCTCTGCCTCAGAGCCACATTGTCCCTATTCCCTAGTTCTCCCTCAATGCTCTCACCTTCTGACCTATTGCTCCCGTGCCCACCCCCCTGCCATACTAGTTTAAACCCTCCCGTGGGACACTAGCAAACCTCGCGGCCAGGATATTTATGCCTCTCCGGTTTAGATGCAACCTGTCCTTCTTATACAGGTCACACCTGCCCCGGAAGAGTTCCCAGTGGTCCAGATAATGGAAACCCTCCCTCCTACACCAGCTGTTTAGCCACGTGTTTAGCTGCTCTATCTTCCTATTTCTAGCCTCACTGGCACGTGGCACAGGGAGTAATCCCGAGATTACAACCCTCGAGGTCCTGTCTTTTAACTTTCTGCCTAGCTCCCTGAACTCCTGCTGCAGGACCTCATGCCCCTTCCTGCCTATGTCGTTAGTACCAATATGTACAACGACCTCTGCCTGTAGCCCTCCCCCTTCAGGATGCCCTCTACCCGTTCGGAGACATCCTGGACCCTGGCACCAGGGAGGCAACATACCATCCTGGAGTCTCTTTCACGTCCACAGAAGCGCCTATCTGTGCCCCTGACTATAGAGTCCCCTATTACTATTACTCTTCTGCGCTTTGACCCTCCCTTCTGAACATCAGAGCCAGCCGTGGTGCCACTGCTCTGGCTGCTGCTGTTTTCCCCTGATAGGCTATCCCCCCCGACAGTATCCAAAGGGGTATATCTGTTCGAGAGGGGGACAACCACAGGGGATTCCTGCACTGACTGCCTGCCCTTTCTGGTGGTCACCAATTTCTCTGCCTGCGTCAGAGGCGAAGCCATCACCCGACCCAAGCGTATCTCACTCCTGTGCCGCACGGCTGCCGGCCAGCTCCGGAGGTCCTTGCTGTTATTCCTGTGGGCAGGGCCAGCATCCCCGGCAGCGCTGCCCCGCTGTGTGTAATGAGTGCGGCAAGAAAAGTCATTTTGCGAAGGTATGTCTGAGCCACTCGAAAGCCCCAAAATCGAAAGCCGGTCGGCCTGAGGCTCACAGACCCCACAACGTGGCCTCGTGCCTGCCGGGACTGCCCCCTTCCGACGCGTCATCCGCCGCGTGCGACCCGTGGAGGACGCCATCTTGGTCGTCATCACCGATGCGGCCCGCCACGTGCGAGTAGTGGGCGCCGCCATCTTGGCCGACATCGTCGACGCCGCCATTTTGTGATCACGCTGCTGCCACAGATAGTCCTTCGCATTACCTCAGCTCGGTCCAGCTCGACCAGTTGCGAAATTCGATGATGGTTGTCAAACTCAACGGGCAGGAGGCGTCCTGCCTCTTCAACTCCGGAAGCACAGATAGTTTTGTCCACCCAGATATGGTAAGACGCTGTGCTCTCCAGGTCCTCCCCGTCACCGTCTCACAGACTATATCCCTCGCGTCCGGTTTGCACTCCGTACAGATCCGGGGGTATTGCGTCGCAAACCTGTCAATACAAGGCGTAGAGTACACTAACTTTAAGCTCTACGTCCTCCCTCATCTCTGCGCTGCCCTGTTACTCGGGTTAGATTTCCAGTGCAACCTCCAAAGCCTAATACTAAAATTCGGGGGAATTTCTCCTCCACTGCCCCCAGATACTCAGTGCCGCTGTCACCACCGGACTTGTGGTGTATCGCGCCGGCGAGAACGGCAGCGGAGCAGTAACAAGTGCCCCTAGACTGGTGCCTTTACACGACGCCGCACCCACGCCGCCCCCTCCTCCATCACCCATTTCCTAATCATGGCCACATTGGCCGCCCAGTAATAACTGCAGAAGCTCGGCAGAGCCAGTCCTCTAACGGGTCTGAAATATACAAGAACAGATCATCCGCGTAGAGGGAGACCCGGTGTTCCTCCCCTCCGCGTACCAGCCCCCTCCAATCTCCCGAAGTCCTGAGTGCAATGGCCAACGGCTCAATTGCCAGGGCAAACAGCAACGGGGACAGGGGACACCCCTGTCTCGTCCCCCCGCGCAGCCTGAAATACTCCGACCTTAGCCGGTTTGTGGACACACTCACTACAGGGGCCTGATACAGCAGCTTGACCCACCCTATAAATCCCTCACCGAATCCAAACCTGCCTAGCGCCTCCCACAGATACTCCCACTGCACCCTGTCAAAGGCCTTCTCCGCGTCCATCGCAGTCACCACCTCCGCGTCCCCCCCTCCGAGGGCATCATGATGATATTCAGGAGCCTCCTCACATTAGTGTTCAGCTGCCTGCCCTTAACAAAACCCGTCTGGTCCTCCACAATCACTCCTGGGACATAGTCCTCTATTCTGGTGGCCAGACCCTTTGCCAACAGCTTGACATCTACGTTCAGGAGCGATATCGGTCTGTAGGACCCACACTGAAGCGGATCCTTCTCCTTCTTCAAGATGAGTGAAATCAATGCCTGCGACATTATCGGAGGGAGGGTCCCTCTCTCCTTTGCCTCATTGAAGGTTCTTAGCAGGAGTGGGCTCAGCAGCTCCGAGAACCTCTTATAAAATTCTGTGGGGAAGCCGTCCGGGCCCGGGGCCTTGCCCGTCTGCATGCCTGCCAGCCCCCTGACTACCAGCCCCCTGACAACCTCCTCCAACTCAATCGGGGCCCCCCGTCCCTCCACCCGCTCCACTTCCACCCTTGGGAATCTCAACCGGTCCATAAACTGCCTCATCCCTTCCCCCTCCCCAGGGGGCTCCGACTCGTTTACCTTCCCATAGAACTCCCTGAAGACTTCATTAACCCTCTCCGGGCTCAGCACCATGTTGCCTTCCCTATCCCGCACTCCCCCAATCTCTTTAGCCGCCTCCCTCTTACGCAGCTGGTGCGCCAGCATCCTGCTCGCCTTCTCCCCATACTCATGAACTGCCCCCTTCGCTTTCCTCAGCTGTGCCTCTGCTTTCCCCGTGGTCAGCAAGTCAAACTCCGCCTGTAGTTTCCGGCGCTCATTCAACAGCCCCCCCCCTCTGGGGCCTCCACGTACCTCCTGTCTACCCTGAGTATCACTCCCACCAGCCTCTCCCTCTCCGCCCTCTCCTTCTTCTCTCTGTGGGACCTAATGGAGATTAACTCTCTCCTAACGACCGCCTTCAGAGCCTCTCAAACCACTGCCACCGTTACCTCCCCTGTGTCATTCGCTCCCACATAATTCTCAATACTACTCCTTATCTGCCCACTCACCTCTTCATCCGCCAGCAGCCCCACATCCAGTCTCCAGAGAGGGCGCTGACCCCGCTCCGCCCCCAATCGCAGGTCCACCCAGTGCGGGGCATGGTCTGAGACCGCAATGGCCGAGTATTCGACCCCCTCCACCCTCGGGATTAACGCCCTATTCAGCACAAAGAAGTCTATCCGCGAATAGACTTTTAGGACGTGGGAGAAAAAGGAGAACTCCTTCGCCCTTGGCCGCGCAAACCTCCAGGGGTCCACTCCCTCCATCTGGCCCATGAACTCCCACAAGGACCTGGCCACCGCCGGCCTCTTTCCCGACCTGGACTTGGAACGATCCAAGCTCGGATCCAAGACAGTATTAAAGTCCCCTCCCATTATCAGGTTACTTGTCTCCAAGTCCGGGATCCTACCCAACACGCGCCTCATGAAGTCCGCATCGTCCCAGTTCGGGGCATATACATTCACTAGCACCACCCGGGCCCCCTGCAGCTTGCTACTCACCATTATATACCTGCCCCCCTTGTCCGCCACGATACTCCCCGGCCTCAAATGCCACTCGTTTACTGACCAAAATTGCCACCCCTCTGGTCTTGGAGTCTAACCCCGAGTGAAACACCTTTCCCACCCATCCTTTCCTCAGCCTCGTCTGGTCAGCGAGCTTTAAGTGCGTCTCTTGCAACATGGCCACGTCCGCCTTCAACCCCTTCAGATGCGAGAACACACGGGACCTCTTGACCGGCCCATTCAGGCCCCTCATGTTATCATAGAATTTACAGTGCGGAAGGAAGCCATTCGGCCCATCGAGTCTGCACCGGCTCTTGGAAAGAGCACCCTACCCAAGGTCAACACCTACACCCTATCCCCATAACCCAGTAACCCCACCCAACACTAAGGGCAATTTGGGACACTAAGGGCAATTTATCATGGCCAATCCACCTAACCCGCACATCTTTGGACTGTGGGAGGAAACCGGAGCACCCGGAGGAAACCCACGCAGACACGGGGAGGATGTGCAGACTCCACACAGACCGTGACTCAAGCCGGAATCGAACCTGGGACCCTGGAGCTGTGAAGCAATTGTGCTATCCACAATGCTACCATGCTGCCCCAAACGTGTTCTACGTGATCAGCCTGGTCGGGGGGTTGACCACCCCCCCCCCCATCCCGCCGACTAGCCATCTCCCTTTTTCGGCCAGCCACGTGCCCCCGCCTCCCTCCTCCAGCTCTCCCCTCGGTGGTCCCCCCCCCGCCTGACTCTCCATCCGTGCCTCTCACCTGGCTCCCCTTCAGTCAGCAAAGCAGCACCCCTTTCCCCCCCCTCCCCCACAGCCTCCCCCCCCCCCCCCAGCCAAGCATCCGCTTAGCCCTGGTTTTCCCCCCCATTGTGCTTCCCAAGTCAGCTCACCCATGCTGACCCCGGCTGCTCCCGCCTCTATATACCAACTCTAAACTTGTTGCCTCCTTTGGGCCGCTCCCCCCTCCCCGCAGGGTAGAGGGCCAAGCTCCATCCGGGACCTCCCCGTGTGCCGGACAACCCGTCCCGGGCGTTTCCCGCCCCCTAGAACTGAACACCTGGAAAACAAAACACCTGGAAAACAAGCAAAACAAACAACAAAACCCCCAACCAAACTGGAGCAGACAGGCCCATAAACTTATGCTTTACCCGCCGTCCTCCCCTCTGTCCCTCCCCACCTGCACATTTCACCCCCATACAACTGTTCCTTAGTTCAGGTCCAGCTTCTCTTGCCTGATGGAACGACCACGCCTCGTCCGGCGAAACAAAGTAGTGCTGCCTGTCCTGGTATGTTACCCACAGTCTCGCAGTGTGCAGGAGCCCAAACTTCACCCCTTTACTGTGGAGGACCGCCTTAGCCCAGTTGAAACCCGCACGCCCCCTCACCAGCTCAGCTCCCAAGTCCTGGTAAATGCGGATCTCACCGTTCTCCCACTTACTGCTCCGCTCTTTCTTCGCCCACCGCAGGACTCGCTCCCGGTCTGCCAAGCGCTGAAACCGTATCACCATCGCCCTCGGTGGCTCGTTTACCCTCGGCTTCCCGCGACCCTTCCCAAGGGCCGCGGGAAGGTCCCCGCGCCCAACAGCGTCCCCAACATTGTGGCCACGTACGTACTCGCATCCGCCCCCTCCGCTCCTTCGGGAAGGCCCAGGATCCGCAGATTATGGCTCCAAGACTGAAACTCAATGTCATCCAGCCTCTCCTCCCATCTGTTATGGAGCGCCTCGTGCACCTCCACTTTCACCGCCAGGCCCAGGATCTCGTCCGCATTCTCCGCCACCTTCCGCCTCACTGCTTGATCTCCTTCTCCTGCCCCTTCTGGGTCACCACAATTCTCTCCATGGAGGCCAGCATCTCCGTTTTCAACTCCATGAAGCAGTTTTTAAGGAGCTCCTGCTGTTCTCTGGCCCACTGGGCCTACACCTCCCGATCTTCTCCGGCCGCCATTTTGTCCTCCCGGACCTTCTCAACCTTCTTCCCCGGGTTCGGACGTCTGCCGGCTCCGCTCCTGGTTCTCTCCATGCACCACCGGGGGGAGCCTCTCCCACGTCCGTTCCTGCGCCGGTCCCTCCTGTCAATTACCGCCACCGTTCCTTTTAACGGCCCGAAAAACCGATCCCGGCAGGAGCTGCCGTCCGCCGCTACCGGAAGTCCATGTGATCGAATCTTTTGCACTAGCCTGCCATGAGTGACCTTATCAAAAGCTTTACTAAAGTCTATGTGGACAACAACCACAGCCTTTCCCTCGTCAATCATTTTTGTCACCTCCTCAAAAATTTCAATCAAATTAGTGAGACATGACGTCCCTCGTACAAAACCATGCCGTCTGTCGCTAATAAGACCAGTCACTTCCAAATTTGCATATATCCTGTGTGGGATTCTCCCTTACCCGGCAGGGTGGAATCCTCCGCACCTTCAGGGGCTAGGCTGGCGCTACCGGGGTTGGCGCTGCGCCAACCGGCGCGGAAGGGCCTGGCCGGTGCGAGGTGGCGCATGCGCGGGATTTGTCTATCTCTGGAGTTGACACTGTTGGAGGCCAGCAATGGCGTCAGCGGTGGAGTTCAGCCTACGCATCAGTACAGGACCAATGTCTCCATGACAGCCACCATCCTGTCAGTGTTCAGCTTGGTGTGTTGCCATGACAGCACGGTCACCTTGGACTGGAGGCATACCGACTCCTCCATTGTCTGTCCCTTGAAATCTGAGAGTGCAGCTGACATCCCTTCCCGATATTCCCGTAATTGTCGCGGCTGCAGCTCCAACAGTTGATTAAGGACCAAGTCGAGAGGCTCATCATCTGACTCCAGCAGTAATGAGTGCCAGCAACCTTGGATGTCCCTGCCTCTGACTGCTATGGAACAGATTGTGTGCTGTGCTCACCAGATTGCCATCCTGAGGTGTATGTCACCGCGTTGGTCGAGGGTGTGGGTGAGTGCTATGGCAAGTCTTCAATACTGCTGCCCACAGGGTCCTTATCTGAGATGCAGGAGGTGGGGTCAAGGTTGACTAAGGCCGACGTGGCAGCTATCTCTGGGAGAGAAAGTGGAGATTATTAATGCTTGGCAGCTGGGTTGTCTGCACATAGCGAATTCAGATTTGAGAGAGGCATGAGAGAGCGAGTGAACATAAGGCTTTATTTGTCATGAAATTGCCTAGCCAGAGTCAGTAGTACAGATGGATGCCGTCCACAAGGGGCCGGCCTATATATGCCCTGGTGTGGGCGGAGCTAGAGGCGGAGCCATACTGGGGTTACAGTACAGTACCTGGACGCAGTTCATATCACCACGTCCAGGTCATAGGTCACAGGTTATGGTATCATGCATTATGGTGAATACATTCACCACATTCACCCCCTGTTAAAAAAATCAAGTCCAGGTTGACGTGGGGTCATTACATATTCAGTCTATCTGGAGGCCGGATCGTTCTCTTTGGCCTCCGCAGCTCTGGTGGTGCGACGGGCACAGTTGTCGCAGGTGGTGACTCCAGGGGCGTTGTGTCTGGAGCTTGAGCCTCACTCCGGGGTGTCGGAGACGGTTGGGGTGCGGGGGTAGGGTGGGGGGTGATGGGTGGCGGCAGTGTCGGCGCGGGACAATACAGGAGACCCAGGGGGGCGTAGGGGCCTCTGTGAGTGGCGGCGGGCAGCGGGGAGGGGGGTGATGTAGGCGAGGGTGGCGCGTTGGCGTGGGAACCAGCTGGCGCCAGGTCCTGTAGGGAGACCGTATCCTGCCGTCTGTCCTGGTGCGCGATGTAAGCGTACTGGGGGTTAGCGTGGAGCAGCTGGACCCTCTCGAACAGAGTGTCGGTCTTATGGATCCTCATGTGCTTCCGGAGAAGGACTGGTCCCGGAGTTTTCAGCCAAGTTGAAAGCGAGACCCCAGAGATGGACTTCCTGGGGAAGATAAACAAACGATCGTGAGGGGTCTCGTTCGTGGCCGTACAGAGGAGCGATCTGATGGAGTGGAGGGTGTCAGGGAGGGCCTCCTGCCAGTGGGGGATAGGGAGACTTCTAGACCTAAGGGCCAGAAGGTCGGCCTTCCATACCGTCGCGTTCTCCCTCTCCACCTGCCCGTTTCCCTATGTTTAGAGCTCCTAGTCCTGCTCGAGGCGATGCCTTTGTTGAGCAGGTACTGACGCAGCTCATCGCTCATGAACGATGTGCCCCGGTCGCTGTGGACATAGGCAGGGCAACCGAACAACGTGAAGATGCTGTGCAGTGCCTTTATGAGGGTGGCTGAGGTCCAAAGATGTGCAGGTTAGGTGGATTGGCCATGATAAATTGCCCTTAGTGTCCAAAATTGCCCTTCGTGTTGGGTGGGGTTACTGGGTTATGGGGATAGGGTGGAGGTGTTGACCTTGGATAGGGTGCTCTTTCCACGAGCCGGTGCAGACTCGATGGGCCGAATGGCCTCCTTCTGCACTGTAAATTCTATGATAATCTATGATAATCTATGTCGGGGCAGGGGACGGCAAAGGGGAAGCGGAAGTACTCATCGATGACGGAGAGAAAGTAGATATTCCGATTGGTGGAGGGGAGGGCCCTTTGAAGTCGATGCTTAGGTGCTCAAAGGGCCGGGAGGCCTTTACCAGGTGGACCTTGCCTGGCCAGAAGAAGTGCGGTTTGCACTCCGCGCAGACTTGGCAGTCCCTGGTCATGGCCTTGACCTTCTCGGTGGAGAAAGGCAGATTGCGGGCCTTAATGAAGTGGGTAAGCCGGGTGACCCCCGGGTGACAGAGGTCATCATGGATAGCCCGAAGTCGGTCATCTTGCGCGCTGGCGCATGTGCCGCGGGACTGGGGGCTCATTGAGCTTCCCAGGACGATACTTGATATCGTAGTTGTAGGTGGAGAGTTCAATCCTCCACCTCAAGATTTTATCATTTTTTATTTTGCCCCGTTGTGCGTTGTCAAACATGAAGGCTACCGATCGTTGGTCGGTGACGAGGGTGAACCTCCTACTGGCTAGGTAGTGCCTCCAGTGCCGCACGGCTTCCACTCTGGCTTGCGCTTCCTTCTCGACCAAGGGGTGTCAAATTTCGGAAGCGTGGAGGGTCCTCGAGAAAAATGCTACTGGCCTGCCCGCCTGGTTGAGTGTGGCGGCCAGTGTGACGTCTGACGCATCGCTCTCTACCCGAAAAGGAATGGATTCATCCACCGCATGCATTGCGGCCTTGGTTATACCGGCCTTGATGCGGCTGAAGGCCGAGCGGGCCTCATCCGTCAGGGGGAACCTAGTGGTTTGAATCAATGGGCGGGCTTTGTGCGCATAGTTGGGGACCCACAGGGCATAGTATGAGAACAGCCCCAGGCACCGTTTCAGGGCCTTGAGGCTGTGGGGAGGGGGGAGTTCTGTAAGGGGGCGCATGCGGTCGGGGTCGGGCCCTAGGACCCCGTTCTCCACGACGTAGCTGAGGATGGCCAGCCGGGTAGTATGGAAGACGCACTTTTCTTTATTGTATGTAAGATTGAGGGATTGGGCGGCTTGGAGGAATCTCTGAAGGTTGGATTCATGCTCCTGCTGATCATGGCCGCAGATGGTCACATTGTCCAAGTACGGGTATGTCGCCCGCAAACCGTACTGGTCCACCATTCGGTCCATCGTTTTCTGAAAGACTGAGACCCAGTTAGTGACGCCGAAGGGGACTCTGAGGAAGTGGAAGAGCCGGCCGGCTGCTTCAAAGGCAGTGCAGTGGCGCTCTTCCGGGCGGATTGGGAGCTGGTGGTAGGCTGCCTTCAGATCGACCGTGGAGAACACACGTACTATGCGATCTGGTTGATCATCTCCGCCATGCGGGGGAGGGGGTACGCATCCAGTTGCGTGACCCGGTTAATGGTCTGGCTGTAGTCCACAACCATCCGATACTTTTCCCCGGTCCGGACGACCACCACTTGCGCTCTCCAGGGTCTGTTACTGGCCTCTTTGATCCCCTCACTCAACAGTCGCTGGACCTCTGACTTGATAAATACCATGTCTAGCGAGCTGTACTGCCTGCTCCTGGTGGCAATGGGCTTACAGTCCGGAGTGAGGTTCGCAAAGAGTGAAGGGGGGGAGACCTGGAGGGTCGCAAGGCTGCATACGGTGAGGCGGGGCAAGGGTCCACCGAACTGTAAGGTCAGGCTTCGGTGATTACACTGAAAATCCAATCCGAGCAGTGGGGGGACGCAGAGGTGGGGGAGGACGTAGAGCGTGAAACGGGTATACTCCGCTCCCTGTATCGCGAGGTTGGCGATACAGTACCCCCGGATCTGAACTGAATGGGACCCGGAGACAAGGGACATTGTTTGTGCAGCGGGGTAGGTGTGGAGGGAACAGCGCCTTACCGTGTCGGGGTGGACAAAGCTCTCCGTGCTCCTGGAGTCGAAGAGGCAGTGGGTCTCTTGCCCGTTGACCCGGACAACCATCATGGAGTTCCTCAGTGGTTTCGGCTGTGACTGGTCGAAGGTCGCCGCACCCAGATATGGGTAGTCTGCGTGGCCGGTGGAGTCGCAAGATGGCGGCCCCCATGTGTCACACGTGTCGGACGGGGTTGAAGATGGCGCCCAGGATGGCCGCCCCCATCAGTCGCACGTGTCGGTCGGTGTTGAGGCCGGGAGCCAAGATGGCGACCCCCACGATTCGCACGATGCCGAAGGCGCATGGGGGGGGGGGGGGCGTTCCGGGCAGGCACGCATCCACATTGCGAGGCCTGTGGTGCTGTGAGTCCATGGGTCGGGTCTGGTGCGCTTTCGATTTCTGGTCCCTAGTTTGTCCCAGACAGACTCTCGCGTAGTGCCCCTTTTTCCCGCAGTCGCTGCATGTCGCCACATGGGCTGGGCAATGCTGCCGGGGGTGTTGGCCCTGGCCGCAGAAGTAACATTGCGGTTCTCTGGGCTGGGCTGGCAGACGTGCGGCGCAGGCCTGCGGCATAGGCGGGTCTGACGGGGGCCGCGATGATGGTTCTGGTAGGCCACCTCTAGTGAGGTAGCTAGCTTTACCGTGTCCCGCAGGCCGGAGGCCCCGTTTTCCAGCAGGCGCTGCCTGATATAGTTCGAGCGGATCCCCGCCACGTAAGTGTCCCGGATCTTTGAGTTCATATGCTCCTCCGCCATCACATCTCGGTAGCTGCAGTTTCTAGTGAGTAATGTCAGGGTCTCCAGAAACTCGTCCAGCGATTCTCCTGCGTGTTGACGGCGAGCAGTGAGAAGGTGCCTAGCGAACACCTCGTTCACGGGCTTCACGAAGTGCGCCTTGAGGTTTGCGACCGCTTCCGCATACATGGCCGCTTTCTCAATCTTTACCGAGATTCGATGGCTCACCCGAGCGTGGAGGAGTCGCAGTTTGAGGGTCTCCGAGGGTGCTGTTGCTGAGGAGTCGATGTAGGCCTCGAAGCAAATGTTCAAAATTTTCCTTGGCTTCGGACGCGCGGGCGTTGAGTTCCAGCCTGTCTGGCGTTAGAACGGCTTCCACAGTGCTGTCTATGACGAATAAATTGATGTACCTTCAATTCACAGCGAGGCAGAGAGAGCGAGTGAACATAAGGCTTTATTTGTCATGAACGTGCCTAGCCTGAGTCAGTAGTACAGACGGATGCCACCCACAAGGGGCCGGCCAAAAATGCCCTGGTGTGGGCGGAGCCAAAGGCAGAGCCATACCGGGGTTACAGGACAGTACCTGGAAGCAGTTCATATCACCACTTCCAGGTCATAGGTCACAGGTTATGGTATCATGCATGCATTATGGTGAATACATTTACCACACATGATCTGGTGCAGGATCCTCATGTTGGTGCAGGAATGGTCCACGTCCTCTCGGGTGACTCTTGAATAGAGTGAAGACCTTGATGTCCGCCACTACACCCCAGTCTAGGACCTCTCCTGTTGATTTGTGTGCGATCCTGTCCTACATGAAGATAGGTGGAGAGAGTGTGAAAAAGGTGCATGCCAGGCCAAGTGAGAAGGTGTGTGTGTGTGTGTGTGTGTGTGTGTGTGTTAGGAGGACAGGATCCCCAGAGGATATGAAGCCAGATCGAGATATGAGGGTGGTGTGTCAAAGTGTGAATGGTGATCTCTCTTGAGCTGGCAATGGACTGGAACTTTTAAAAGTTTTAAGATGGTGCAACATTCATGACCTCTCTCTGTCGATTTCCAAAGCCTTCTCCTTGTAGCAGTTTTCATGACTGGTGTTCACTGACTGTTCACATCCTTCTGCCGTAACCTGTTCAAATAAAGGTTCTCAGCTGGGGTTTCCAAACATGAACTCATCATCTGTATTTGACTGTTTGATTGCCCACTCCCATTTATACAAAAGAACAGAGCCCTGCTAATGATATGCAACTAACCTCCAATTGACAGCCAAAGAGGCAATCAAACTCTGTAATGGGCTAATGGCTGGTCAGACAGGAGTGTCCCGAAAGACAATGGATCTCAAGTTTAACGAGTTTAAGTCTGAACGGGACCATGTGACTCAGCCAGATGTGGGCGTATCCCGCTGATTCTGGGCTAATAGTTTCTCCTTTTCACTCTGTTAACCTCTAAATTGCCTGCTAATCTTCAGTGCAATTTCTGGGCCCAATTTCCTAATATTGCCCTCTCGTAACTCCTCCCTCACGAAACAGAGATGCCGATGAATGTGCAGTGTTTTTGACTATCAGAGCCATGCCTGCAGTGGAGCAGTCCTGGGCTCCAGCATTGAGCTCTGTGTTTTTGGCTGTAGTTTAAACATAGTGTCTGGCGTGAGGAACGGGCAAGGTAATGACATGGCCTGAAAATCAGAGGCTGTCTGCCAGTAAGATGGAGTGTTTCCCTTTGCTTCACAACTAATGAGGTGGGAAGGGGACAACGCGGCAGGAAAACCCACTACTGCAGCCGTCGGGTAAAAAGTCGTTTTTCATGCCCCCACCGCACTTTGTGCCATTCTAGGATGATTCTGCCTGGTTGTGATGCACTAGTCCCTGAGGTCTGCTTTTGACTCCACTAAAATTCGTAGCTTAAATGGTTTGTGACAATAAAGATTATTATTATTTGGGACAATAGAGGACCAAACCCAGATTACAAACTAGGACGGTAACTTAAAAGAATAATCTGGCTGTGTGAACACCAGTTTTGAAGTTTCTGCCCTTTCAGAAGTAATAATGAAATGAAATGAATGAAAATCGCTTATTGTCACAAGTAGGCTTCAAATGAAGTTACTGTGAAAAGTCCCTAGTCGCCACATTCCGGCACCTGTTCGGGGAGGCTTGTACGAGAATTGAACCGTGCTGCTGGCCTGCCTTGGTCTGCTTTAAAAGCCAGCGATCAGAGAATGTGATTGTCGTGGACAGAGATTCCACACCCAACAGACCCTTGAGCAAACTTCAGTGCTGGTATTCCTGGATGTTCAGTTGGACTCTTGCTGAAGTTAAGGCAGGAGGCTGCCAGAGCAACTGTGGGTTTTCCACCTCATGAACTTTCACTGATATTGGATATTCTAAAATGACAGATGGTACAGATAATATTAGTTTCTCATTGACTGGTGTTTACTTTACAGATGACATCTTCCCTGCAGTCCCTGACTGGCTGGTACCATTGCTCGTGACTCTTTGCTGTCTAATTGTGGGCGTTTCTGTTGAGATTTATTGGAGTTTGAAACAACATCGACACATTAAAGGTACATTCGCAATGTAACATTGACAAAGATTCAGGCCTGGAAACCCCATGGTGCTCCTCCCAGTTTCAGTGCAAACGGAGGAAATTCTTGGAGAAGCAGCATTAAAATTGGAGATTCTGCTGACCTTCCATTGAATTTCAGCTGGGAAACTGGAAGAGGCCTGTGGAATTTTAGGAGCACAGGATCGAAGCAGTGAAATGTGGAAACAAGACAAGGTTTATTTTAGTATTGGATGTTTGTTGGGCACTTACATTAAAGTGAAAAAACAGGAACAGCTGCAAGTCCCACTGTGTACTGTCGAGCCCCTGGGCTGGTGCACACAGTCAATTCCAGCCCCACTTGACCTGGAATGACAAGTGAAATCTGATGTTGTTTTAAAATACCTGAGGTCCTTGGCTGCGCCCAATAAACTGCAGTTTGTAATTTTAACACAAGTAACCTTTTATTATGTACAATATAATAATTGCACCGACAGAAAATGTAACTGGCTAGCTAATACCCCTTTCCCAATGCCCCCTCCCAACTACCTCCCCTCTCTGCACACACACGCACACACAGACAAACAACATCGAGGGGAAAGGGTGGTTGAAAGATAATGAAAATATTGATAAAAATAAAAGGATAATGGATCTTTGATGCACTAGGTTTACTTCCAGTTAATGTCTTTTTGGAGTTCAAACTTCAGTTTCAGTACTTCTTCCTTCTCGGCTTGAGATGGTTTTCTCTGGCATGGTTGTCTACTTTTTCTGTAGATTCAAGTTCATTTCAAGTTTACAGCAAAGATGTGCCAGGCAGTCATTGGTTTTAGAACAGTAAAGCAGTTGAGAGGGGGAGAGAGAGAGAGAGAGAGAGAGAGAGAGAAAAAGAGGGTTCCTTTCGCTTTCAAGTTCTAAACAGTTCTGCGAAGCTCTCGCCGAAAGCATCACACACAAACCAATCACTGACTGTTGTCAGGTAGAACACCGTCCCTGGCCTACCCACAGGTTGCCAGCCAACCAATTGAACCAACTTCCTCCAAAGCTGGTTGCTAAGATTCACTCAGTGCCGACGAGTCTGTTTCTCCTCTCCCAAGATACAGAACCTAATGGGCGTGAGCTAACGGAAATGTTTCGAAGTGTCATTTGGAGCGGCTTTTGCAGAGTTTCCTGCCGGGCCTGTTGGCATTTCCCCACCGCTATCTAACCATACTTTGGGCCCGATTTAACCAAATAGGAACTATGTCCCATAGCAAGTGCATTTAGCCACATGTTTCCTGGCGCTCGCAGTGATGAGAAACACAACGCTATCTAACATGACTCCGGTTAGATATGGGGCCTCAGCGGAGAAAGCGCGGCCGAGGCCACACTTAGTCTCGTTTCCTGCACTGAGGAGCCCCGCTCACCAAAAACACCTCAGTGCAGGGAGAGATCGTCTCAATCACTCGAGTGCTGACGTGACCCCCAAAACCCCCCAAGCCCCAATTCACCTGCCCCCCCCGCCAACATGTCAGCCACTGCACAATCACCGCCACACAGAAAATGCCAGCTTGGCCCCCTAGCAGTGCCCCTGCCAGAGCCACCTGGGCACTTGGCACTGATACCCTGGCAGTGCTCCTTCCAGCTTTGTACTGCCACTCGGGAGCGACGGGGTACCACAGTGGTTAACACTGCTGCCTTACCTGAATTGACTTCCATGGCAGCCATGAGCTGATCGGTCGCACACAAGGTGGCTCCTGCTTGGAGACTCAGATTTTGGCCCTTTCTACCTGGTTAATGGGAATTTTGGTGAGATAAAGTGCCAAGTAACTGGACTGTATTGGTTTCTCCTCCAATGTGGAATGTTAGCGGGTTACAACACCCGACTTAAATCGAATAAAGTCTCGGCTCAAGAGGTTGATGGCCCACGTGGAGTAGCAACAGAAAGTATGGAGGATCTTGCCGTGTTGTCTTCGCCTGCTCCACTGCTTATGGATCAGTTGATGAAGTTCATCAAAGGGGAATTTAAGAAGCATTGGCAGGAGATGTAGGAGGACCTGTACAAGGCGACTGAGGGAGCGGCAGCCCCTCTTCGCGGGTCATTGGAATGGTTGGAGAGCGTATGGAGTCACAGAGTGTGACGATATGAGAGGTAGAGAGGGCGGTGTCTGATCACAGTAACCGGATCGTGTCTTTGGAGGCGGCGGCAATGCTGGGAGAGGCCCAGAAGTTGTTGAAGGCAAGAGTGAAGAATCAGCCCAGGCGGCAAAGATTCCGAATATTCAGATTGCCGGAGGAGTCGAGGGTGCAAGTGCCACCGACTACGTGGCAAAGAGTTTTGGGAAGTGAGAGAGCACCGGCTTGGCCTTAGTAAAGCCCACTTGTCGTTTGGCCTGGCCGGACCCAATGTTCCGATGATCCGTATCCAATGACCCTTCCAGCTGCAGTCCCGTGTGGACTTCGCCAACCTCAAAATTTGCTTCTTCTTCTTGTACAACCGGACGATCACCGCCCGTGACGGTTCTCAAGCTCTCGGCCACTGACGCAGCGACCAGTGGGCCCAATCCACCTCCGGGCCTTCTCAAAGTCTCATGGCTTCAGGTTGAACATGGGCAAGGAAACTGCTGCTGATTACCACGTACCGCCCACCATCAGCTGATGAATCAGTGTTCTTCCATGTTGAACACCAGTTGGAATAAGCACTGAGGGTGGCAAGAGCGCAGAATATGCTCTGGGTGGGGACTTCAATCTCCATCACCAAGAGTGGCTCGGTAGTACCAGCACAGACCCAGCTGGCCGGATCCTAAAGGACGTCGCTTCTAGGCTGGGATGAACCAACGAGAGGGAAAAACATACTTGACCTCATCCTCACCAGCCTGCCTGCTGCAGGTGCATCTGACCATTGGTAGAAGTGACCACCGCACAGTCCTTGTGGAGACAAAGTCCCATCTTCACATTGAGGATACCGTCCACCGTGTTGTACGGCACTACCACCGTGCTGAATGGGATAGACTTCAACAGATCTGGCAACTCAAGACTGGGCATCCATGAGGCCCTGTGGGCCATCAGCAGCAGCAGAATTGTATCAACCACAATCTGCCTCATGGCCCGACATGTCCCCCACTCTCCCATTACCACCCAGCCAGGGGATCAACCCTGGTTCAATGAAGAGTGCAGGAGAGCGTGGCAGGAGCAACATCAGGCATCAGGAAAATGAGATGTCAACTTGGGTGAAGCGACAACACAGGACTACTTGTGTGCCAAACAGCATAAGCAGCAAGTAATAGACAGAGCTAAGCGATTCCACAACAAACGCATCTGATCTAAGCTCTGCAGTCCTGCTACATCCAGCCGTGAATAGGCAACTAAACAACTCACTGGAGGAGGAGGCTCAACAAATATCCCCATCCTTAATGATGGAGGAGCCCAGCACATCTGTGCAAAAGACAAGGCTGAGGCACTCGCAACAATCTTCAGCCAGAAGTGCCGAGTGGATGATCCACCTCAGTCTCCTCCGGAGGTTCCCAGCATCACAGATGTCAGTCTTCAGCCAATACGATTCACTCCAGGCGATATCAAGAAATGGCTGAAGGCACTGGACACTGCAAAGGCTATGGGTCCTGACAATATCCCAGCAATAGTCCTGAAGACTTGTGCTCCAGAACTTGCCACACCCCTAGCCAAGCTGTTCCAGTACAGCGACAACACTGGCATCTACCCGGCAATACGGAAAATTCCCAGGTGTGTCCTGTACACAAGAAACAGGGCAAATCCAACCCTGCCAATTACCACCCTATCAGTCTACTCTCCATCATCAGCAAAATGATGGAAGGAGTCATCAACAGTGCTATCAAGAGGCACTTACTCAGCTATAATCTGCTCACGGACGCTCAGTTTGGGTTCCATCAGAGTCACTCAGCTCCTGACTCTTTATTACAGCCTTGGTTCAAACATGGACCAAAGAGCTGAATGCCAGAGTGAAATGAGAATGAATACCCTTGACATAAAGGCAGAATTTGATGAGTATGGCATCAAGGAGCCCTCGCTAAACTGGAGTCAATGGGAATCAGGGGGAAAACTCTCCGCTGGTTGGAGTCATACCCGGCACAAAGGAAGATGGTTATGGTGGTTGGAGGTCAATCATCTCAGCTCCAGGACATCATTGCAGGAGTTCCTCAGGGCAGTGTCCTAGGCCCAACCATCTTCAGCTGCTGCATCAATGAGCTCCCTTCCATTATACGGTGAGAGGTGGGGATGTTTGTGGGTGATTGCACAATGGTCAGCACCATTTGCCAGTCCTCAGATAATGAAGCAGTCCGTGTCCAAATGCAGCAAGACCTGGACAATAGCTAGGCTTGGACTTACAAGTGGCAAGTTATATTTGCACCACACAAGTGCCAGGCAATGACCATCTCCTTCAAGAGAGGACCTAACCACAGCCGCCTTGACATTCAATGGCATTACCATCACTGTATCCCCCATAGTCAACATCCTGGGGTTACCATTGATCAGAAACTGAACTGGACTAGCCACATTAATACTGTGGTTCTAGGGCAGGACAAAGACTAGGAATCCTACGGTGAGTAACTCACCTCCAGGCCCCCCAAAGCCTGTCCACCATCTACAAGGTACAAGTCAGGAGTGCAATGGAATACTCTCCACTTGCCTGGATGAGAGCAGCTTCAACAACACTCAAGCAGCTCGACACCATCCAGGACAAAGCAGCCCCGCTTGATCACTCCTCCTTCCACAAACATTCAAACCCTCCACCACTGACGACAGTGGAAGCCATGTCTACAAGATGCACTGCAGTAACTCACCAAGGTTCCTTAGACAACACCTTCCAAACCCACGATCACTACCATCTAGAAGGACAAGAGCAGCAGATACCTGGGAACCCCACCGCCTGGAGGTTCCCCTCGCAGTCACTCACTCACCCTGACTTGGAAATATATCGCCGTTCCTTCACTGTCGCTGGGGCAACATCCTGGAACTCCCTCCCGAACAGCACAGTGGGTGCACCTACACCCTAAGGACTGCAGCGGTTCAAGAAGCCAAATCACCACCACCTTCTGAAGGGCAACCAGGGATGGGCAATAAATGCTGGCCTAACCAGCGACACTCACATTCTGCAAAATGAATAAAAAATAAATTAAAAAATCCAGGAGAGAGGGAGATTTCCTTCTTCTCCCACGTGCATGATGTACATTGCCGAATAGAGTTCTTTGTGGTAGGGAGATCATTAGTCCCAGGAATTGTGGGGACAGAATACACTACAACAGTAATATCAGACCACGCGCCACATTATGTGGAAGTGATGTTCAAAATGGGCCGAGCCCAGCGCCCCCCATGGACGTTAGATTCAGCACTCCTGGTAGGCAAGAAGTTCTGCGAGAAGATAGCCTTGGAAATAGAGGATTATATGGAGTTCAACCAGAACGGGGAGGTTTCGCTCTCCACGTTTTGGAAGAGTTGAAGGCAGCAATTAATGGGAGGTGATATCCTCTAAGGCCCACAGGGATAAGGTTGAGAGGGCAGAGAGACAGAGGTTAGTCAAGGCCATTGTGGAAGTGGACCGGTGGTATTCGCCCACTCCGGCTAGACAGCTGTTAGCAGAAAGAAAGAGGCTGCAGGCCGAGTTCGATCAGGTATCGATAGGGAAGGCGGGGGGCCAGCTCCGTCGTGCATGGGGAGAAGGCCAGCTGCCTGGTAGCCCACCCGTTGAGACAGTAAGTGGTCACATGGGAGACAGTGCAGGTTGGGTTGGGGGAGGGGGGGGTCTGGTGACGACACTGGAAATAAATTAACGGGGCATTTGAGGCATTTTACTGGGATCGTATAGGTCAGTGTCCTGGGCGGAGAACGCGGAGATGGAACACTTTCTAGACGGGTTGGAATTCCCAGTGGTGGAGTAGGAGAAGGGACCGGGACTGGAGGTGCCATTGGAACTGTCGGTGATAATGGAGTGCATTGAGCTGATGCAATCGGGGAAGGCCGGAAGGCTTTCCGGTGGAATTTTATCAACAGTTCTCAGCAGTGCTGGCATCTCCTGGGGATGTATTATGATTTGTGGCCAGGGGAGGAAATGCTGGCCACATTGGTGCAGACGTCCATCTCCTTGATCCCAAAGAAGAATAAGGATCCGGTGGAGAGTGGGTCTTTTCAGCCAATTTCCTTGTCTAATACAGATGTGAAAGTGCTGCTGAAGGTTTTGGCTAGGCGATTGGAGGGGTGCGTGCCTGAGGTGGTCTCTGAGCATCAGACAGGCTTTGTTAAGGGGAGTTAGTTGTCAAGTAACATTAGACGCTTTCTGAACGTGGTCATGACAGGGTCCAGGGAGAAGATGCCGAGGTTATTATTTCGGGATGCGGAGAAGTTGTTTGACCGGGTGGAGTGGAGGTACCTGTTCAAGGCCCTGTGAGAACCAATGCGGTGAACCCGGGTATTTTTAGAATATCCGTGCCAGATTTAGCAGCTTTTTTTTTGTTGAGATGATGCAGCTCTGCCTCGTGCTTTTTAAAACTTTGCAAATAGTGGCTGCAGATATTTTCCATTTTAACACTGGAATTTATTTTAAATGCAGGGAATTAAGCCTCTTAGGGGCACGAGACAGGGATGCCCATTATCTCCGTTGTTATCTGTGCTATCTATAGAGCCCCTGGCCATTGTACTTCAGATGTCAAATGACTGGAAAGCCATAGTAATGGGAGACCGGGAGCACTGGGTATCCGTCTAGGTGAACAATCTGTCGCTATATTTTCCGGTTGCGCTTGTGTGTACGGAGAAAATAATGGGACTGTTAGGGAAGTTTGGGTCCTTTTCAGGGTATAAACTCAACATGTCGAAGAGCGAGGTATTTCCTCAGGGAGGTGTGTAGACCTGGGAGCCTTGCCGTTTAAGCTGGCCAAGCCGAGAATTAGGTACCTCGATATTCAGGTGGCTCGTGACTGGGCCACGATGCACAAATGAAACTTGAGACCAGCTTGGTGGAAAGGGTGTGAGGGGACCCGAATAGGTGGGGCGCTCTCCCACTCTCCTTGGTGGGGAGAGTGCAGACGTTAAAAATAAATATTCTCCTGAGGTTTTGTGTTCGTGTTTCAGTCCCTCCCGATCAGAAAGTATTTTTTGTGAGGGTGGAAAGGTTAATTTTGGCCTTTGAGTGGGCAGGTAAGACACCTAGGATCCGGAGAGATTCCTGCAGAGGGGTAGCAGGCAGGGGGGGATTGTGTTACCACAGTTACCACATTATTACTGGGCGGTGAATGTTGAAAAGGTGCGCCGGTGGTGGTGGGGGCGGAAGGGGGGGTGTCAGAGTGGGTGCAAATGGAGGAGGCTTCCTGCGAGGGGTGGGGGGTCTCTAAAGCCGCTGGTTATGGCCCCTCTCCCTTTCTCCCTGGCCAGGTATACAGCGAGCCTGGTGGTGGTGGCATTCCTTAAAATTGGAACCAGCTTAGGTGGCACTTTGGGTTGGGTGGCAGAGTGGTTATGATCTGATCTGAAAATTTGGCAGTACATCTGGAGAGATACACGGCAGTTTTCAGTCAGAGCCTGGTTCTCTGACAGATTATGGGGCAATTCTGCTCCTTGTTTCTAATATTTGTCACAATGTTTTTATTGTATCTTTTCAGAGCTCGAACGTCGGAAATCTTTCGTGGAACTTGGTAAGAGCTCAATATTGAAATATTCACAAACTACAAAGAAGGTTTTCGAGTAACTAACTTTTATTAATGACATTTACTTTGTTTATCTGTTGGGATCAGTTAGTTAAATATACATATTGAGATTATGACTGTTTTACACAAAAGGATAATAAACTGATCCTTTAAGTACTCTTTGTGCAGAATTCACTGTACAAGGATATCTTGGAATAATCTCCAACCTTTGATTTAAAAACACTGGATGAAGTGTTCCAGGACAGGACATTCGGAAGTAGCAGACGACAGTCAGAATATTGTTGTTGCTGTCAGTACAACTGCAGAAAGCTACTTACCAGTTACATTTGTGTTCCCCACAGCATTAACTATTTTAATCACTCTGACTTATATTGGTGAGATGGTATCCCATTGGTCTGACCTGAGATGACTTCCAGGTCCTGGAATTAAGAGGATAAGAAGAACCAATTGTTTAGTTCAATTATCAATTAGACAGATCTTAGGATAGGTCATAATTATATTTTAATTATTGCACAGATTTACATTAATGCTTCCTTTCAGCTAAACTCAATAGTTTCCTCAGATTATTATTCCAATGTTTAGTGATTTTAAAAACTATGGAGATATTGGGCATGATACAGCGACCATGTTATGCCCGGCATAGATTATCATAGAATTTACAGTGCAGAAGGAGGCCATTCGGCCCATCGAGTCTGCACCGGCTGTTGGAAAGAGCACCCTACCCAAGGTCAACATCTCCACCCTATCCCCATAACCCAGTAACCCCACCCAACACTAAGGGCAACTTTGGACACTAAGGGCAATTTAGCATGGCCAATCCACCTAACCTGCACATCTTTGGACTGTGGGAGGAAACCGGAGCACCCGGAGGAAACCCACGCAGACACGGGGAGAACGTGCAGACTCCGCACAGACAGTTACCCAAGCCGGAATCGAACCTTGGACCGTGGAGTTGTGAAGCAATTGTGCTAACCACTATGGCTACCCTGCTGCCGTGGCATGGATCGGAGCATTCCGGGTGAAAAGCAGGAGAGGGCAAAGTCGAGATTTGTGTCGGGCACAAATTATTTTGCGATGTAGCTAACCCGCTCCTGATGACGAGTTCCTGATCTCACCCAATGGCAAGAATATCATTAATTTGTGTTCATTTCAATCTCATTAATGAGATTGAAGTCGAATGCGGCAGCCTCCTGGGAATTACCTGACTCCCCGGTGGGAAAAAACATGAAGCTGGCGCAATGGCTACTGAAGGGAAGTGAGGAGGTGAGCAGCCATTTCTATTTTCTGGCAGGCAGCTCAATGCCACCGGAGTTGCTGTCCGAGTGCTCGGGGAGGGTGGGGGGCACTTCAGGGGAGTTGGGCTTGGTTGGGGGGCTGAAGCATTCCAGGTTGGTGTTCGCCCATGGGCTGGGGTGGGAGGGGCTTTGCGCCTGTGAGGCCTTCAAGCCATCTTCAAATACTGTGGAGACCCATAACAGGGGCAAACACACTGCAGCCTGTCTGTCCCACCAAACGCACCCGGGACAGATCCCTGCTGCAGGTTCTCTCATGAAAGTCAATTTCACCCCTTTGACTGTGAGCAGCCTCTATCTTCACGCTGGAATGAGGAATTAGCCTTGTTAGTTGTGGTAATACTTCACACTCCTGAACGCTATAGTGTCTCCTCGAGGACACAGGTGCCATGGCTCAGAGGATGATTACTGCATTGTATGTCCAGCAAACACTGATGCCTGAACAGTGTGCCTGAACTCTAGAAGCATCAGCACCATAGGGACAATTGTCAACAATCAAACACTAAGAGCAGGTTTCAGCACTGAGGATCCTCTCACGGCCAAAGGATAAATGTGTGGATGAGCAAAAGGCAGCTGAGCACGTCTTCCTTAATGTTCCCGACAGAGGTGTGGGTCTCGGGGTTCCCGGCAGAGGTCTGGGTCTCGGGGTTCCCGGCAGAGGTCTGGGTCTCGGGGTTCCCGGCAGAGGTCTGGGTCTCGGGGTTCCCGGCAGAGGTCTGGGTCTCGGGGTTCCCGGCAGAGGTCTGGGTCTCGGGGTTCCCGGCAGAGGTCTGGGTCTCGGGGTTCCCGGCAGAGGTCTGGGTCTCGGGGTTCCCGACAGAGGTCTGGGTCTCGGGGTTCCCGGCAGAGGTCTGGGTCTCTGATATCCCGGCAGAGGTCTGGGTCTCGGGGTTCCCGACAGAGGTCTGGGTCTCGGGGTTCCCGGCAGAGGTCTGGGTCTCGGGGTTCCCGGCAGAGGTCTGGGTCTCGGGGTTCCCGGCAGAGGTCTGGGTCTCGGATATCCCGGCAGAGGTCTGGGTCTCGGGGTTCCCGGCAGAGGTCTGGGTCTCGGGGTTCCCGGCAGAGGTCTGGGTCTCGGGGTTCCCGGCAGAGGTCTGGGTCTCGGATATCCCGGCAGAGGTCTGGGTCTCGGGGTTCCCGGCAGAGGTCTGGGTCTCGGGGTTCCCGGCAGAGGTCTGGGTCTCGGATATCCCGGCAGAGGTCTGGGTCTCGGGGTTCCCGGCAGAGGTCTGGGTCTCGGGGTTCCCGGCAGAGGTCTGGGTCTCGGGGTTCCCGGCAGAGGTCTGGGTCTCGGATATCCCGGCAGAGGTCTGGGTCTCGGGGTTCCCGGCAGAGGTCTGGGTCTCGGGGTTCCCGACAGAGGTCTGGGTCTCGGGGTTCCCGGCAGAGGTCTGGGTCTCGGATATCCCGGCAGAGGTCTGGGTCTCGGGGTTCCCGACAGACGTCTGGGTCTCGGATATCCCGGCAGAGGTCTGGGTCTCGGATATCCCGGCAGAGGTCTGGGTCTCGGGGTTCCCGGCAGAGGTCTGGGTCTCGGGGTTCCCGGCAGAGGTCTGGGTCTCGGGGTTCCCGGCAGAGGTCTGGGTCTCGGGGTTCCCGGCAGAGGTCTGGGTCTCGGGGTTCCCGGCAGAGGTCTGGATCTCGGGGTTCCCGGCAGAGGTCTGGGTCTCGGATATCCCGGCAGAGGTCTGGGTCTCGGGGTTCCTAGCAGAGGTCTGGGTCTCGGGGTTCCCGGCAGAGGTCTGGGTCTCGGGGTTCCCGGCAGAGGTCTGGGTCTCGGGGTTCCCGGCAGAGGTCTGGGTCTCGGGGTTCCCGACAGAGGTCTGGGTCTCGGGGTTCCCGACAGAGGTCTGGGTCTCGGGGTTCCCAGCAGAGGTCTGGGTCTCGGGGTTCCCGACAGAGGTCTGGGTCTCGGATATCCCGGCAGAGGTCTGGGTCTCTGATATCCCGGCAGAGGTCTGGGTCTCGGATATCCCGACAGAGGTCTGGGTCTCGGATATCCCGGCAGAGGTCTGGGTCTCGGGGTTCCCGGCAGAGGTCTGGGTCTCGGGGTTCCCGGCAGAGGTCTGGGTCTCGGGGTTCCCGGCAGAGGTCTGGGTCTCGGGGTTCCCGGCAGAGGTCTGGGTCTCGGATATCCCGGCAGAGGTCTGGGTCTCGGGGTTCCCGGCAGAGGTCTGGGTCTCGGGGTTCCCGGCAGAGGTCTGGGTCTCGGGGTTCCCGGCAGAGGCTGGGTCTCGGGGCTCCTGATGTGGCTGGGGGTAAATATGCAGATTATGGTTTTCCAGCACAACTGGCCCTCTGGATGGCACTCTGAAAGAAGGAGGACAGTCATGGTAAGGGTGGGGGGGGGGGGGGCGGGGCTTGGGAGATTTGAGGCTCCCAAGGTGGAAGCCGGAATTGATTGTTGGCCTCTCTCCGTCTCCAATTCCTTCCAGATAAAACCATATTTGCTGATATAGAACCCGCGGAGGCTGCCCTCGTGTTGCTTGTGGCAGCCGAGGAAGGCAGACGCATTAAAGCCCACACAGGCTGGAGGCGGCACTCTATGTGCAGGAGGCTGCCTCACACCCTGAAGACCCGGCCATCCATCAGGTGGGGAGGGAGCCAAAAGGGGAGGCCAGTGACTGCCCAAGCTGTACAGGTGTCGTTGGTCAATCCAAGCACTGACGCACAGCATATGCCACAGAAGACTGCATCTCAGCAGAGAGACAGTTCGGCACCTGTGTCACGCCCTCATGGACATGGCACCCCATGGAGAAGGAGGACACCCACTCCTGGTGGCCTTAAAGGTCACTGCAGCCCTAAATGTCTATGCCACTGGGTCATTCCAGGGCTCAAGCGGGGACCTGTGTGGTATATCCCAATCTTCCATGCACAGGTACATTCGGGAGGTGACAGATCCTCGTAATGCTCATCCATCCATCTGACGAGTTGTCCAGCCCGCAGGATTTGCTGCCATCGCCAGGATTTTCCAGGTCCAATGGCACTTCTGTCGTCCTGCGAGCACCGGGGTATGAGGGAGTGCCCTGTATTAACACGAACACGTGCTGAATGTTCAGATCTTGTGCGATCATCGCCTCAAAATCATGTCCGTGTGTACCCGCTCCCAGGCAGTGTGCATGACAGCTACATCCTGGAGCACCCGGAGATCACTGGTTTCTTTGAGGACCACCCCAGAATGACGGATTGGCTTGTGGGGGACAAGGGATACCCACTGAGGGCATGGCTGATGATGCTGGTGTGTCGGCCTGAGTCTGAGATGGAGACCCGATATAGTGAGGCCCACGTTGCCACCAATTGAGGTCAAAACACTGTGACCAGAATTTGACGTTTGGGAGACAGGGCACGATTCAACTAATATAGATACATAGAAGATAGGAGCAGGAGGAGGCCTTTTGGCCCATTTATCATGATCATGGCTGATCATCCAACTGGAAAGCCTAATCCTGCTTTCTCCCCATAATCTTTGATCCCAAGTGCTATATCTAGCCGCCTCTTGAATATATTCAATGATTTAGCATCAACTACTTCCTGTGGTAATGAATTCCACAGGCCCACCACTCTTTGTGTGAATAGATGTCTCCTTATCTCTGTCTGAAATGGTTTACCCTGAATCCTCAGACTGTGACCCCTGGTTCTGGACAGACCCATCATTGGTAACATCTTCCCTGCATCTACCCTGCCTAGTCCTGTTAGAACTTTATAACTCTGTATGAGATCCCCCCTATTCTTCTGAACTCCAGTGAGATCAATCCTAACCTAGTCCTATCACTCCTGATATGACAGTCCATCTCTGGAATTAGTCCAGTAAACCTTCGTTGCTCTCCCTTGAGAGCAAGAACATCCTTCCTCAGAAAAGGAGACCGAAACTGCACACAATATTCCAGATGTAGCCTCACCAAGGCCCTGTATAATTGCAACAACACATTCCTGTTCCTGTACTCAACCTCTCGCAATGAAGGCCAACATACCATTAGCCTTCTTTACCGCCTGCTGCACCTGCATGCTTACCTTCAGCGACAGGTACACAAGGACACTCCCCTCTCCCAATTTAAAACCATTCAGGTCGTAATCTGCCTTCCTGTTTTTGCCTCCAAAGTGTCGTCTTTTAAAATTTTTCCTACTTGAAGACTGTGAAGAAAACAACTTTACAACTCTGTTTCGAAATAAATAACTTTGTCTTTATTGACCAAAGTCTGCATGCAGATGGCTACAGGTTAGAGAGAGAGAGAGATCTGTTAAGGTAAACCTGCTCATTCTTTCTCAAGCTCGCAAAGACATGGAGAAAACGTGCAATATTTATACAAAAGCTGTATCATTTTACAAAAACAGACCTTGTTCAAAAATGTCAATACAGTCATAACTTCTGATCAAACATGTCATGGAAAGACCCTGACTCGGCTTATTTGCAGTATTTTGTCTTTAGAGGATTTAAGACGTGGTCCTATTTTGTTTTTCACCTCTGCCCTCATGATGCCTTGACGCAGATGGACCTAGGTCATGAGGAGGTTGTGTTATTAGGACATTCCTAGATCGTGGCTTTGTTATCAGGTTTTACTAAGGTCAGGCACTATTTTCCCTCTTCTGGCCTTGTATGATACAATTATGTGGATTCTTAGCTTTGTCTAGTTTGTCAGGGTCTGATCTTGGCACTTAGCTGACACAGCTGTCTTACACTCGGTTACATAAGTTGGCTATTTTTCCCATCATGCTATTGCTGAGTTTGTACACTTTCACAAAAGTGAATAACCTCACTTATCCAAATTGTATTGCATCTGCCATTGATTTGCCCACTCGCCCAACCTGTCGAGATAATGCATCCTTGTCACAGTTCACCCTCCCACCCAACTTGGTATTATCTGCAAACTTTGTGATGTTATATTTTGTTCCCTCATCCAAATCATTAATACACTTCCCCCATTCCCCAATCCCAGGAACTTTAATCTTGCACAATAAATAATCTCTTATGCGGAGCTTTGTCAAACGCCTTTTGAAAGTCCAAATATACCACATCGACTGGCTCCCCCTTGTCAACTCTACTCATTACATCTTCAAAGAATTCCAACAGATTTATCAAGCATGATTTCTCCTTCATAAATCCATGCTGACTCTGACTGATCCTGACACTGCTTTCTAAATGTTCCGCTATGAAGTCCTTGATAATGGATTCAAGGGACTTCCGGGTGCGGCGATGACCAGCTAAGTCGCACGTTTCGGCAGCTCCCGGTGAAACGGACTTTTGGGCTCTTGACAGGAGCCCCAACGGCAATTTTGACGGCTAAAAACACTGTGCGGTAAACCAGAAGGGAATCCCCCCTGGATACGGATGAAAAAAGGAGGAGAAAGTGGCCGGATTGCAGTGGATCCTTTAGAACAGCGGCAAGGAAGGCAAGCAAAAACCAAGATGGCGTCGGAAGGTGGCAGTTTAACATGGGGCCCTGAACAACAAGAGTTCTTGAAATGCTGTGTGGAAGAGCACAAAAAGGAAATGAAGAAAGAGCTGTTGGCCCCTATACTACAGGCGATCGAAGGGCTAAAGGAGGAACAAAAGACCCAGGAGCGGGAGCTTCGGGTCGTGAAGGCAAAGGCAGCCGAGAATGAGGACGACATACAGGGCCTGGTGGTGAAGACGGAGACGCATGAGGCACATCAGAAACGATGTGTGGAAAGGTTGGAGGCACTGGAGAACAACGCAAGGAGGAACAACCTGAGGATTCTTGGTCTTCCTGAAGGTGCGGAGTGAGCGGACGTCGGGGCATATGTGAGCACGATGCTGCACTCGTTAATGGGAGCGGAGGCCCCGGCGGGTCCGTTGGAGGTGGAGGGAGCATACCGAGTGATGGCGCGAGGACCGAGAGCAGGAGAAATTCCCAGAGCCATAGTGGTGAGATTACTCCGTTTTAAGGATAGAGAAATGGTCCTTAGATGGGCAAAGAAAACTCGGAGCAGTAAATGGGAGAACGCGGTTATCCGCGTTTATCAAGACTGGAGTGCGGAGGTGGCGAGAAGGAGGGCGAGCTTTAATCGGCCCAAGGTGGTGCTTCATAAAAAGAAGATAACATTTGGAATGCTGCAACTGGCAAGACTGTGGGTCACATATCGAGGGAGGCACCACTACTTTGAGACGGCGGATGAAGCGTGGACTTTTATTGTGGAAGAAAAACTGGAATGAGCGGGTTATTAAAAAGAACGTTTGAACAAAGTGGTGGGGCGAATGTGGGGGGGGCGAAGAGGGGGGTTAAAAAGGGGGGAAAGAGGAGTTTTATGTACTAATCCTGCGATGTGGTAACTTTTCTCTCTTCCACAGGTGGTGATGGGGGGAGGAGGGGAGGTGGAGGAGATGGGGCGTTGGCCATTGGGGGCGGGGCCAAGGGAGAAGCGCGGGCTTGGTTCCCGCGCTATGATAATCATGGCGGGAATAGAGAAGCAGGAAGGAGGGGGCGTCGCACGGTGCGAGCCGAGGTCACGGGGGGGAAGCCGAGGTCGGCCAGAGTTTGCTGGCTTCTGGGAGCAACATGGGGGGAGTAATTACGCTAGCGGGGGATCTAGCGGGGGGGGGGGTGGGAGGGGGGAATTACTGGGTTGCTGCTGCTGGGGAGAGGGGGGAGCTGGTATGGGAGGGGATGGGCGGGGGGGCACCGCCTGGGGGAGATACAGCTGCGTGGGAACCGGGTGAGGAGCTGGAAAAAGGGGATGGCTAATCGACAAGGGGGGGGGGGGGGGTCGGAAGCCCCCCAACCCGGCTGATAACGTGGAACGTGAGAGGGCTGAATGGGCCGATAAAGAGGGCACGGGTACTCGCACACCTTAAGAAACTTAAGGCAGATGTGGTTATGTTACAGGAAACGCATCTGAAACTGATAGACCAGGTTAGGCTACGCAAAGGATGGGTGGGGCAGGTGTTCCATTCGGGGCTAGATGCGAAAAACGGGGGGTGGCTATATTAGTGGGGAAGCGGGTAATGTTCGAGGCAAAGACTATAGTGGCGGATAACGGGGGCAGATACGTGATGGTGAGTGGCAAACTACAGGGGGAGACGGTGGTTTTGGTAAACGTATATGCCCCGAACTGGGATGATGCCAATTTTATGAGGCGGATGCTAGGACGCATTCCGGACCTAGAGATGGGAAAGCTGATAATGGGGGGAGATTTTAATACGGTGTTGGAACCAGGGCTGGATAGGTCGAAGTCCAGGACTGGAAGGAGGCCGGCAGCAGCCAAGGTACTTAAAGATTTTATGGAGCAGATGGGAGGTGTAGACCCGTGGAGATTTAGCAGACCTAGGAGTAAAGAGTTCTCGTTTTTCTCCTATGTCCATAAAGTCTACTCGCGAATAGGCTTTTTTGTGCTGGGAAGGGCGTTGATCCCGAAGGTGAGGAGAACGGAGTATACGGCTATAGCCATTTCGGATCACGCTCCACACTGGGTAGACTTGGAGATAGGGGAGGAAACAGGAGGGCGCCCACCCTGGAGAATGGACATGGGACTAATGGCAGATGAGGGGGTGTGTCTAAGGGTGAGGGGGTGCATTGAAAAGTACTTGGAACTCAATGATAATGGGGAGGTCCAGGTGGGAGTGGTCTGGGAGGCGTTGAAGGCGGTGATTAGAGGGGAGCTGATATCAATAAGGGCACATAAAGGGAAGCAGGAGAGTAAGGAACGGGAGCGGTTGCTGCAAGAACTTTTGAGGGTGGACAGACAATATGCGGAAGCACCGGAGGAGGGACTGTACAGGGAAAGGCAAAGGCTACATGTAGAATTTGACTTGCTGACTACGGGCACTGCAGAGGCACAATGGAGGAAGGCACAGGGTGTACAGTACGAATATGGGGAGAAGGCGAGCAGGTTGCTGGCACACCAATTGAGGAAAAGGGGAGCAGCGGGGGAAATAGGGGGAGTGAGGGATGAGGAAGGAGAGATGGAGCGGGGAGCAGAGAGAGAGAATGGAGTGTTCAAGACATTTTATAAAAAATTATATGAAGCTCAACCCCCGGATGGGAGGGAGAGAATGATGGGCTTCTTGGATCGGCTGGAATTTCCCAAGGTGGAAGAGCAGGAAAGGGTGGGACTGGGAGCACAGATCGAGGTAGAAGAAGTGGTGAAAGGAATTAGGAGCATGCAGGCGGGAAAGGCCCCGGGACCGGATGGATTCCCAGTCGAATTCTATAGAAAATATGTGGACTTGCTCGCCCCGGTATTAACGAGGACCTTTAATGAGGCAAAGGAAAGGGGACAACTGCCCCCGACTATGTCTGAAGCAACGATATCGCTTCTCTTAAAGAAGGAAAAGGACCCGCTACAATGCGGGTCCTATAGACCTATTTCCCTCCTAAATGTAGATGCCAAGATCCTGGCCAAGGTAATGGCAATGAGAATAGAGGAATGTGTCCCGGGGGTGGTCCACGAGGACCAAACTGGGTTTGTGAAGGGGAGACAGCTGAACACGAATATACGGAGGCTATTAGGGATAATGATGATGGCCCCACCAGAGGGGGAAACGGAGATAGTAGTGGCGATGGATGCCGAGAAAGCATTTGATAGAGTGGAGTGGGATTATTTGTGGGAGGTGTTGAGGAGATTTGGTTTTGGAGAGGGGTATGTTAGATGGGTGCAGCTGTTGTATAGGGCCCCGATGGTGAGCGTGGTCACGAATGGACGGGGATCTGCATATTTTCGGCTCCATAGAGGGACAAGGCAGGGATGCCCTCTGTCCCCATTATTGTTTGCACTGGCGATTGAGCCCCTGGCGATAGCGTTGAGGGGTTCCAAGAAGTGGAGGGGAGTACTTAGAGGAGGAGAAGAGCACCGGGTATCTTTGTATGCGGACAATTTGCTACTATACGTGGCAGACCCGGCGGAGGGGATGCCAGAAATAATGCGGATACTTGGGGAGTTTGGGGATTTTTCAGGGTATAAATTGAACATGGGGAAAAGTGAGTTGTTTGTGGTGCATCCAGGGGAGCAGAGTAGAGAAATAGAGGACCTACCGTTGAGGAAGGTAACAAGGGACTTTCGTTACCTGGGGATCCAGATAGCCAAGAATTGGGGCACATTGCATAGGTTAAATTTAACGCGGTTGGTGGAACAAATGGAGGAGGATTTCAAGAGATGGGATATGGTATCCCTGTCACTGGCAGGGAGGGTGCAGGCGGTTAAGATGGTGGTCCTCCCGAGATTCCTCTTTGTGTTTCAGTGCCTCCCGGTGGTGATCACAAAGGCTTTTTTTAAAAAGGATTGAAAAGAGCATCATGGGTTTTGTGTGGGCCGGGAAGACCCCGAGAGTGAGGAAGGGATTCTTACAGCGTAGCAGGGATAGGGGGGGCTGGCACTACCGAGCCTAAGTGAGTATTATTGGGCCGCTAATATTTCAATGGTGAGTAAGTGGATGGGAGAGATTAGAGAGGGCGTCCTGTAGGGGGACTAGCCTACAGGCTATGGTGACAGCCCCATTGCCGTTCTCACCGAGGAACTACACCACAAGCCCGGTGGTGGTGGCTACACTGAAGATTTGGGGACAGTGGAGACGGCATAGGGGAAAGACTGGAGCCTTGGGGGGGGTCCCCGATAAGAAACAACCATAGGTTTGCCCCGGGGGGGAATGGATGGGGGATATGGAATGTTGCAAAGAGCAGGAATAACGCAACTGAAAGATCTGTTTGTGGATGGGAAGTTCGCGAGTCTGGGAGCGCTGACCGAGAAATATGGGTTGCCCCAAGGGAATGCATTCAGGTATATGCAACTGAGGGCTTTTGCGAGGCAACAGGTGAGGGAATTCCCGCAGCTCCCGACAGAAGAGGTGCAGGACAGAGTGATCTCAAAGACATGGGTGGGGGATGGTAAGGTGTCAGATATATATAGGGAAATGAGGGACGAAGGGGAGACTATGGTAGATGAACTAAAAGGGAAATGGGAAGAAGAGCTGGGGGAGGAGATCGAGGAGGGGCTGTGGGCAGATGCCCTAAGCAGGGTAAACCCGTCGTCCTCGTGCGCCAGGCTAAGCCTGATTCAGTTTAAGGTATTACACAGGGCGCATATGACTGGAGCACGGCTCAGTAAATTTTTTGGGGTGGAGGATAGGTGTGCGAGGTGCTCGAGAAGCCCAGCGAATCATACCCATATGTTTTGGTCATGCCCGGCACTACAGGGGTTTTGGATGGGGGTGACAAAGGTGCTTTCAAAAGTAGTGGGGTTCCGGGTCGAACCAAGCTGGGGGTTGGCTATATTTGGGGTTGCACAAGAGCCGGGAGTGCAGGAGGCGAGAGAGGCCGATGTTTTGGCCTTTGCGTCCCTAGTAGCCCGGCGCAGGATATTGTTAATGTGGAATGAAGCCAAGCCCCCGGGGGTGGAGACCTGGATAAATGACATGGCAGGGTTTATAAAACTAGAGCGGATTAAGTTCGTTCTAAGGGTGTCGGCTCAAGGGTTCACCAGGCAGTGGCAACCGTTCGTCGAATACCTCGCAGAAAGATAGATGGAATGGAAAAAAGAAGGCAGCAGCAGCAGCCCAGTATCGGGGGGGGGGGGGGGGGGGGGAGGGAGGGGGTGGAGGGGGGGGGGGAGGAGGAACCAGAAGGACTCTCAGGGTTGTTAATATATACTGTATAATATGTATAGGTCGTTGCGACAGATAATTATATATTGGACTGTTAAATTATATTTTTGGAGAGTGTTACTTGTGATAAGGCAGTTGCCAATTAGGGCTAGTTTTCATTTTTGTTATTTATTATTTATTCATTTTTTGTTTATAAAATAGGTCATTGTTATTTGTGTTGTTACAATATTGTGTAAAGGATGCACAATGTACTGTGTTGGTTGACCAAAAATTTTCAATAAAATATTTATTAAAAAAAAAAGATAATGGATTCAAGAATTTTCCCCACTACCAATGTTAGGCTTACTGGTCTATAATTCCCTGCTTTCTCTCTACCGCCCTTTTTCAATATCGGAGTGATGTGAGCTACCCTCTAATCTGCAGGGACAGTTCCAGAGTCTATAGAATCCCGGAAGATGACCACCAATGTATCCACTATTTCCAGAGCCACCTCCTAAAGCACTCTAGACTGCAGATTCTCAGGCCCTGGGGATTTATCTGCCTTCAGTCCCGTCAATTTTCCCAGCACCATTTCTCTACTAATATTGATCTCCCTCAGTTCTTCCCTCTCACTAAACCTTTTATTCTCCAACATTTCTGGTATCTGATTTGTGTCCCCTTTTGTGAAGGCAGAACCAAAGTCTATATTCAATTGCTCAGCCATTTCATTGTCCCTTATTATACATTCCCCTGCTTCTGTGTGTAGGGGTCCTACATTTCTCTTTACCAATCTCTTTCTCTTCACATGTCTATAGAAACTCTTAATGTCAGTCTTTTTGTTCCCTGCAAATTTAGTTTCGTACTGTATTTTCCCCTTCTTAATCAGTACCTTGGTCCTTTGCTGAATTCTAAACTGCGCCCAATCCTCAGACTTATTATTTTTCTTGGCCAATCTGTATGCTTCTTCCTTGGATTGGATACTATTTCTAATTTCCTTTGTGAGCCATGGATTGGCCCTCTGACCCATTTTGCTTTTGTGCCAGATAGGAATGAACAGTTGCTGCAGTGCGTTCCTTGAATGTTTGCCATTGTCTATCCACTGTCACTCCTTTAAGTAACTCTCCCCAATCTATCAAGGCCAACTCACGTCTCATATCCTCATAGTTCCCTTTATTAAGATTCAGCACCCTAGTCTCCAAATCAACTACTTCACTCTTCATCTTGATAAAAAATTCGACCCTGTTATGGTCACTTATCCCCAAGGGGTCTCGCACAGCCAGATTGGCAATGATTCCCTTCTCATTACACAGTACCCAGTCTAAGATGACCTACTCTCTAGTTGGTTCCTCCACATATTGGTCAAGTAAACTATCCCATATACACTCCAGGAATTCCTCCTCAACGGCATTGTAGCTAATTAGATTTGCCCAATCTATGTGAAGATTAAAATCACCCATGATCACCGATATTCCCTTATTATACACATCTCTAATTTCTTGTTTAATGCCATTCCCAACATCACCACTGCAGTTTGGGGGTCTATATATGACACCCACTAATGGTTTTTGCCTCTTGATATTTCTCAACTCTACCCATACAGACTCCATATTGTCAGAGCTAATATTCTTTCTCACTATTGTGTTAATTTCCTCTTTACCCAGCAGTGCCACACCACCACCTTTTCTTTTATGCCTGTCCTTACTAAATACTGAGAACCCTGGGACATTCAGTTCCCATCCCTGTTCACCCTGCAGCCATGTCTCCGCAATCCCAATTATATTGTACCCATTTATATATATCTGCGCGATTAGTTCATCCACTTTATTGCAAATGCTTTGTGCATTAAGGCACAGAGCCTTTAACTTTGTCTTTTTAACATTGTTTGTCTTGCTCCCAATATTTTTCTCTTTTACCCTGTTTGAGTTTTGCCCTTGGTTTCTTCGCCTATCACTTTATTCCCATTTCTATCTTTTGTTTTTGTCCTAGCTTCCTCTTTCTGTGACTCCTTACATAGGTTCCCCTCCCCCTGGCATATTAGTTTAGGCCCTCCCCAACAGCATTAGCAAACAACCCCACTCGGACATTGGTTCCAGTCCTGCCAAAGTGTAGAACATCTGATTTGTAATGGTCCCACCTCTTCCAGAACCTTTTCCAATGTCCCAAAAATCTGAATCCCTCTCTCCTGCACCATCTCTCAAGCCACGCATTCATCCTGTCTATCCTGGCATTCCTACTCTGACTGGCTATTTCCCTAATTGGGAACACAGTCCCATAGCGAGCGCTTTTTGCCATGTGTTTCTTAGAGAACGCAGCGCCGAGAAACACATGGCCATACAATGCGACTCGTGATGTATAAGGGGCCTCAGCGGGGAATGCACGGCCGAGGCCGCACATAGCCCCATTTTGTACACTGGGGAGGTCTGCTCGCCAGAACGCCCCAGTGAAGTGAAAGACTGGGACGCGTTTTTTAATGGCGTCTCGATATCCGAGGCCCGAGAAGCGACCCCCCCCCCACCGTCCCGAACACCCTATGGGAGGGTCCTTGGCACCCCCCTATGCGGGGCACCCCGGCCGGAAGATCCCACCTGCAGTAAGGACCAGAAAATTTAGCCCAAAGTGTCTTGAGACATTGTTTGTATTGAGCACTGGACTTAGATGCTATGGATCTGTGAACAGTGAGAGGCAGTTCCTGGATCTCAGTGGGTGGGAGAGGGAAGCCGCAGAAATGAATATGGGGCAACCAGCAGGACTGAGTCGAGGGTTTGAAAGAGTTAGGAGTATTCAGTGTCTCATAGAATTAGAGATTGTTAGGACCTGGCAGTATTGTGAGAAGCTGTGGAGGAGGGGAGGGATGTTCAGGACAATGACACCCACATTAGTTAATCCATAATTTGGCACCAATTGGCTGCTCCCTAACTATCTGCAATGTTGCTGTACCCGAGAGGGCTCCCCTCCCACATGATTTCCTATCATGAGTAATTGTTCTCTTTACATATCAGCTGGAGAGCATTTTCTGCTTCATTCCCAGCAGGGAACAATGTTGTAGCGTTGATGTAGACCGGGTCATCATGTGACTGCATCATGGTGCGGTCATGTGGAGCATCATGGGGGTGAGCGTGGCAGGATTACCCTGGACCTCGGGCAGAGTAGGTGTGTTAATGACAGTTTCATGTTTCGTTGATAACTCTCCCGTTTGTTGAAAGTCCCTAGCACAGTCATCCACAGTCATTAATTTAACGATGATGTGGAGATGCCGGCGTTGGACTGGGGTGAGCACAGTACGAAGTCTTACAACACCAGGTTAAAGTCCAACAGGTTTGTTTCGATGTCACTAGCTTTCGGAGCGCTGCTCCTTCCTCAGGTGAATGAAGAGGTCTGTTCCAGAAACACATATATAGACAAATTCAAAGATGCCAGACAATGCTAGGAATGCGAGCATTAGCAGGTGATTAAATCTTTACAGATCCAGAGATGGGGTAACCCCAGGTTAAAGAGGTGTGAATTGTGTCAAGCCAGGACAGTTGGTAGGATTTCGCAGGCCAGATGGTGGGGGATGAATGTAATACGACATGAATCCCAGGTCCCGGTTGAGGCCGCACTCATGTGTGCGGAACTTGGCTATAAGTTTCTGCTCGGCGATTCTGCGTTGTCGCGCGTCCTGAAGGCCGCCTTGGAGAACACTTACCCGGAGATCAGAGGCTGAATGCCCTTGATTGCTGAAGTGTTCCTCGACTGGAAGGGAACATTCCTGCCTGGTGATTGTCGGGCGATGTCCGTTCATTCGTTGTCGCAGCGTCTGCATGGTCTCGCCAATGTACCACACTTCGGGACATCCTTTCCTGCAGCGTATGAGGTAGACAACGTTGGCCGAGTCGCACGAGTATGTACCACGTACCTGGTGGGTGGTGTTCACACATGTAATGGTGGTATCCATGTTGATGATCTGGCACGTCTTGCAGAGATTGCCATGGCAGGGTTGTGTGGTGTCGTGGTCACTGTTCTGAAGGCTGGGTAGTTTGCTGCAAACAATGGCTTGTTTGAGGTTGCGCGGTTGTTTGAAGGCAAGTAGTGGGGGTGTGGGGATGACCTTGGCAAGATGTTCATCTTCATCAATGACGTGTTGAAGGCTGTGAAGAAGATGTCGTAGTTTCTCCGCTCCGGGGAAGTACTGGACGACGAACGGTATTCTGTCGGTTGTGTCCCATTTTTGTCTTCTGAGGAGGTCGGTGCGGTTTTTCGCTGTGGCGCATTGGAACTGTCGATCGATGAGTCGAGTGCCATATCCCGTTCGTACGAGGGCATCTTTCAACATCTGTAGATGTCTGTTACGCTCCTCCTTCGTCTGAGCAGATCCTGTGTATACGGAGAGCTTGTCCATAGGGGATGGCTTCTTTAATGTGTTTAGGGTGGAAGCTGGAGAAGTGGAGCATCATGAGGTTATCCGTGGGTTTGCGGTAAAGCGACGTGCTGAGGTGACTGTCCTTGATGGAGACGAGTGTGTCCAAGAATGCAACTGATTTTGGAGAGTAGTCCGTGGTGAGTCTGATGGTTGGATGGAACTTATTAATGTCATCGTGTAGTCGTTTCAGTGATTCTTCGCCGTGGGTCCAAAGGAAAAAAATGTCATCGATGTATCTGGTGTATAACATCGGTTGAAGGTCCTGTGCGGTGAGTAGGTCCTGTTCAAACTTATACATGAAGATGTTGGCGTATTGGGGTGCGAATTTGGTCCCCATGGCTGTTCCGTGCGTCTGGATGAAGAACTTGTTGTCGAAGGTGAAGACGTTGTGATCCAGAATGAAGCAGATGAGTTGCAGAATTGCGTCTGGAGATTGGCAGTTGTTGGTGTTGAGTACTGAGGCTGTTGCAGCAATGCCGTCGTCATGGGGGATGCTGGTGTAGATGTCCATTGTGACGAGGAATGTTCCTGGTTCAACTGGTCCATGGTTGCTGAGTTTCTGTAGGAAGTCCGTTGTGTCGCGACAGAAGCTGGGCGTACCTTGTACGATGGGTTTCAAGATGCCCTCAATGTAGCCAGAGAGGTTCTCACACAGGGTCCCATTGCCTGAAACGATAGGGCGGCCTGGTGTGTTGGCCTTGTGTATTTTCGGTAGGCAGCAGAGATCTCCAATGCGGGGAGTACGTGGGATGAGAGCACGTAGGGTGCTCTGAAGATCTGGATCCAAGGTCTTGATCAGTCTGTTAAGTTGGCGGATGTGTTTCTTGGTCGGATCTGCGGGTAACTGTCTGTAGTGTTCTTGGTTGTTAAGTTGTCGGTATACTTCTTTGCAGTAGTCCGTTCTGTTCAGTATGGCAGTGGCCCCTCCTTTGTCTGCTGGTTTAATTTAACGGACCACGCCGAACGACATGTTGTCAGGGCTGGAGGTATGGCACAGGGACTTCTTGACCGACTTATCTTTGATAAGAACGTGGCAGATAATTGTCTCTGATTCAAGCAAGAATGGATCATCTTCTGCACTGTCTGAAAAAAACAAAAATGTACAAACCTATCTTCTGCTGAACTTAGCATGTCCCGCGGTGGTCACGAAGTTTAGATTGTTTAAATTTTATTTTGAAGAAAATAAAGAGGACCCAGCAATCATCCTACAGAAATTCAAAGAAATATGCTCGCTGCTTAAAAACAAATTTTAATCTGCTACATATTCCATTCTACTTGTCAGAATTTTTTCAAATCAATCCAGTCCCATGTGGATCAATCCAGTCCCATGTGGATCAATCCAGTCCTATGTGGATCTATCCAGTCCCATGTGGATCAATCCAGTCCCATGTGGATCAATCCAGTCCTATGTAGATCAATCCAGTCCTCTGAGGATCAATCCAGTCTTATGTGGATCAGTCCAGTCCTATGTAGATCAATCCAGTCCTATGAGGATCAATCCAGTCCTATGTGGATCAGTCCAGTCCTATGTAGATCATATAGCGATACCCGATGCTCCTCTCCCCCGCGGACTATCCCCCTCCATTTCTTAGACTCCCTAAGTGATATGGCCAAGGATTCGATCGCCAATGCAAACAACAGGGGGGACAGGGGGCACCCCTGCCTCGTCCCTCGGTACAGCTAAAGTACTCCGACCTCCGCCGGTTCGTCACTACACTCGCCACCGGGGCGCTGTAAAGGAGCTTAACCCATCCAATAAACCCTCCCCCGAACCCAAACCTGCGCAATACCTCCCAGAGGTACTCCCACTCTACTCGGTCAAAGGCTTTTTCCGCGTCCATAGCTGCCACTATCTCCGCCTCTCCCTCCTCCGATGTCATCATTATCACGTTTAAGAGCCGCCGCACATTGGTATTTAACTGCCTGCCCTTTACGAATCCTGTCTGGTCCTCATGAATCACCCCCGGGACACAGTCCTCAATCCTCGTGGCCAGCACTTTTGCCAATAACTTAGCATCCACATTTAGGAGCGAAATCGGCCTGTACGATCCACATTGCAGTGGATCCTTGTCTCGCTTTAGAATCAAGGAGATGGTCGCCTCCGACATTGTCTTGGGCAGGGTTCCCTCCTCTCTTGCCTCGTTAAAGGTCCTCACTATCAGCGGGGCCAGCAGGTCCACATATTTTCAATAGAACTCCACCGGGAACCCGTCCGGTCCCGGGGCCTTCCCCGCCTGCATGCTCCCCAAACCCTTGCTCAGCTCCTCCAACCCAATTGGTGCCCCCAAACCAGCCACCTCTTGCTCCTCCACCCTCGGGAATCTCAGCTGATCTAGGAATCGTCTCATCCCCTCTTCCCCCGCTGGGGGCTGGGATCTGTACAGCTCTTCATAAAAGGCCTTGAATACCTTGTTTATTTTCGTCGCACTCCGAACCGTGGCTCCCCTTCCATCTTTGACTCCCCCTATTTCCCTCGCTGCCATCCTCTTACGGAGCTGGTGTGCCAGCATCCGACTAGCCGTTTCCCCGTACTAGTAGGTCGTCCCCTGCGCCTTCCTCCACTGTGCCTCCGCCTTGCCCGTGGTCAGCAGGTCAAACTCCGTCTGGAGCCGTCGCCTTTCCCCAAGTAATCTTTCCTCCGGGGCCTCTGCGTATCTCCTGTCCACTCGCAAGATCTCCCCCACTAACCTCTCCCTTTCCATTCCCTCTGTCTTCTCCCTATGAGCCCTGATGAAGATCAGCTCTCCCCTGATCACCGCCTTCAACGCCTCCCATACCACCCCCACTCTCACCTCCCCGTTGTCGTTGGCCTCCAAGTACCTTTCAATTCACCCCCTCACCTTCCCACACACCACCTCATCAGCCAGCAGTCTCACATCCAGCCGCCACAGCGGGCGTTGGTCCCTCTCCTCTCCCAGCTCCAGTTCCACCCAGTGCGGGGCATGGTCCGAAACGGCTATGGCCGAATACTCCGTCCCCTCCACTCTCGGGATGAGCGCCCTGCCCAGAACAAAGAAATCTATCCGGGAGTAAGCCTTATGTACGTGGGAGAAAAAAGAAAATTCCCTAGCCTGCGGTCTTGCAAACCTCCATGGGTCCACTCCCCCCATCTGATCCCTAAAACCCCTGAGCACCTTGGCCGCCGCCGGCCTCCTTCCCGTCCTTGATCTGGAAGCGGTCCAGTGCGCACCCCCCCCCGCCGCCGCCGACTAGCCATCTCCTTTTCTGGGCAAGTCCCTTGTCCGTGTCTCCCTCACTCTCCAGTCCCCCAGCCGGGGGACCCCCGTCCCAGCCACCTCTTCTGTGTCCCATTCTCTTTCGGTCAGTGCAGCAGCAACCCTTTTCCCCCCCCCCCCCGTTCCCCCCCCACTCCCTCCTCCCCCCCCCCCCGCTAGATCCCCGTCTAGCTTTTTTGCTCCCCCATATCCCTCCCGTAAGTCAGCTGACACCTGCTGACCCCGTCTTCCCCCGCCATCCCTTTGATCCCCCCGTGTGGGAATCTCCCAATCAATGTACATTCCTTCGTTCCCCTTCCCGCCTTTCTTGCCGCGCGTGGGAAAGAAAACCCCGCGCTTTCCAAAGCCTACCCCACCCCCCATGGCGCAGCTCCTGTCGTGGCCTTGTCTCCCTCCCCCAGCCCATATAACATTTCCTGCGCGTGGTTGACCCCCTATGTACAACAACCATCATACTTCACCCCTCAAACACCCCCCTCCCACACAAACCCTCAATTAGAGTCCAATTTTTCAGCTAGTATAAAGGTCCACACCTCTTTGGGCGTTTCGAAGTAGTGGTGTTGGCCATTATGTGTAACCCACAGTCGCGCTGGCTGCAGCATTCCAAATTTCACTCCTTTCCGATGCAGCACCGCTTTGGCCCGGTTGAAACCCGCTCTCCGCTTAGCGACCTCCGCGCTCCAATCCGGGTATATTCTGATCTCTGCATTGTCCCACTTGCTGCTCCGTTCCCTCTTGGCCCATTTCAGGACCCTCTCTCTGTCCGTGAACCGGTGAAATCTCACCGCCATCGCCCTTGGCGGTTCATTTGCCTTGGGCTTCCTCGCAAGCACTCGGTGCGCCCCATCCAGCTCCAGCAATCCCGGGGGGGCCTCCGCACCCATCAGCGTCCCGATCATTGTGCCCGCATATGCCGCGGCATCGGCCCCCTCCACTCCTTTTGGGAGACCCAGGATCCTGAAGTTGTTTCTCCTTGATCTGTTCTCCAGGTCTTCGAGTCTTCCCGCCCACGTCCTGTGCAGCGCCTCGTGCCGCTCCACTCTCTCCGCCAGGCCCACGAGCTCATCGTCGTTCTCGCTCACTTTTTCCTGGATTTCCTGGATCTTCACCTCTTGGGCTTTCTGGGTTGCTCCAAGTCCTTCAATTATTGCCAGTATAGGCGCCACCATCTCCTTGCGCATCTCCTCGAAGCAGCGCTTGATGAACTCTTGCATCTCTTCTTTGTCCGTGGGCGCCGCCATTTTGCTTTTTGTTTGCTTCTTCTCTCGCTGCTCCAGGGCCGCTTTTTCGCCGTTTCGCTGCGGGTCCGATCCATGCAGGTTAGTAGGGGACCTTTCTCCTTCCTTCCCCACGGGTTGGTTATTTGAAAAAGTGCCGTTGGGGCTCCGTTAGCGGGCCCAAAAGTCCGTCATCGCGGGAGTTGCCGAATCGCGCGGCTTAGCTCCGCATCGCCGCAACCCGGACGTCCACAAACTGTTTATTAATAGACTAACGAATCGCAAGTCCCCATCCCATCCCTTCCCAGACACAAACAAGACAGACACAAGGTAAGTGTCGGAGGGGATAAAAAGAAAATGGGGATTAAAGGGTAGGTTTGAGATGAGTCTTCACTGCTGTAGTTGCAGCCTCTGGCAAATCGATTCATTCAAGAAGATCAGGTTGGCGCAATTCCATCCTTTGATCACCAGATGATATTTCACATAAGAATTCCAGGTTGGTGCGATCCCACTTTTCGGTCAACAGATGGTGCTGTACACAGGATTCTCAGGTCCATGCACTTCTGCCTTTCTACCACCAGATGGAGCGTTTGACTCCCATTGAGAACAATACAGCTCTGATCCTAGAATTTAGCAACTTGCCTGATTCCTGCACGGTAGTATAGTGGTTAGCACAATTGCTTCACAGCTCCAGGGTCCTAGGTTTGATTCCCGGCTTGGGTCATTGTCTGTGCGGAGTCTACACGTTCTCCCCGTGTGTGCGTGGGTTTCCTCCGGGTGCTCCGGTTTCCTCCCACAGTCCATAGATGCACAGGTTAGGTGGATTGGCCATGCTAAATTGCCCTTAGTGTCCAAAATTGCCCTTAGTGTTGGGTGGGGTTACTGGTTTATGGGGATAGGGTGGAGGTGTGGGCTTGGGTAGGATGCTCTTTCCAAGAGCCTGTGCAGACTTGATGGGCCAAATGGCCTCCTTCTGCACTGTAAATTCTATGATTCTGCATAAGACAATTGCGGCTTTATCACAAATATTCTCAAATAAGCTTCAATTTTCCAGGATGTCTCCGAACGGGTAGAGGGCATCCTGAAGGGGGAGGGCAAACAGGCAGAGGTCGTTGTACATATTGGTACTAACGACATAGGCAGGAAGGGGCATGAGGTCCTGCAGCAGGAGTTCAGGGAGCTAGGCAGAAAGTTAAAAGACAGGACCTCGAGGGTTGTAATCTTGGGATTACTCCCTGTGCCACGTGCCAGTGAGGCTAGAAATAGGAAGATAGAGCAGCTAAACACATGGCTAAACAGCTGGTGTAGGAGGGAGGGTTTCCATTAACTGGACCACTGGGAGCTCTTCCGGGGCAGGTGTGACCTATATAAGAAGGACGGGTTGCATCTAAACCGGCGAGGCATAAATATCCTGGCCGCGAGGTTTGCTAGTGTCACACGGGAGGGTTTAAACTAGTATGGCAGGGGGGTGGGCACGGGAGCAATAGGTCAGAAGGTGAGAGCATTGAGGGATAACTAGGGAATAGGGACAGTGGGGCTCTGAGGCAGAGCAGACAGGGAGAAGTTGCTGAACACAGCGGGTCTGGTGGCCTGAAGTGCACATGTTTTAATGCAAGAAGTATTACGGGTAAGGCAGATGAACTTAGAGCTTGGATTAGTACTTGGAACTATGATGTTGTTGCCATTGCGGAGACCTGGTTGAGGGAAGGGCAGGATTGGCAGCTAAACGTTCCAGGATTTAGATGTTTCAGGCGGGATAGAGGGGGATGTAAAAGGGGAGGCGGAGTTGCGCTACTGGTTCGGGAGAATATCACAGCTGTACTGCGAGAGGACACCTCAGAGGGCAGTGAGGCTATATGGGTAGAGATCAGGAATAAGAAGGGTGCAGTCACAATGTTGGGGGTTGACTACAGGCCTCCCAACAGTCAGCAGGAGATAGAGGAGCAGATAGGTAGACAGATTTTGGAAAAGAGTAAAAACAACAGGGTTGTGGTGATGGGAGACTTCAACTTCCCCAATATTGACTGGGACTCACTTAGTGCCAGGGGCTTAGATGGGGCGGAGTTTGTAAGGAGCATCCAGGAGGGCTTCTTAAAACAATATGTAGACAGTCCAAGTAGGGAAGGGGCGGTACTGGACCTGGTATTGGGGAATGAGCCCGGCCAGGTGGTAGATGTTTCAGTAGGGGAGCATTTCGGTAACAGTGACCACAATTCAGTAAGTTTTAAAGTACTGGTGGACAAGGATAAGAGTGGTCCAAGGATGAATGTGCTAAATTGGGGGAAGGCTAATTATAACAATATTAGGCGGGAACTAAAGAACATAGATTGGGGGCGGATGTTTGAGGGCAAATCAACATCTGACATGTGGGAGGCTTTCAAGTGTCAGTTAAAAGGAATTCAGGACCGGCATGTTCCTGTGAGGAAGAAGGATAAATACGGCAATTTTCGGGAACCTTGGATAACGAGAGATATTGTAGGCCTCGTCAAAAAGAAAAAGGGGGCATTTGTCAGAGCTAAAAGGCTGGGAACAGACGAAGCCTGCGTGGAATATAAGGAAAGTAAGAAGGAACTTAAGCAAGGAGTCAGGAGGGCTAGAAGGGGTCACGAAATGTCATTGGCAAATAGGGTTAAGGAAAATCCCAAGGCTTTTTACACGTACATAAAAAGCAAGAGGGTAGCCAGGGAAAGGGTTGGCCCACTGAAGGGTAGGCAAGGGAATCTATGTGTGGAGCCAGAGGAAATGGGCGAGGTACTAAATGAATACTTTGCATCAGTATTCACCAAAGAGAAGAAATTGGTAGATGTTCAGTCTGGAGAAGGGTGTGTAGATAGCCTGGGTCACATTGAGATCCAAAAAGATGAGGTGTTGGGTGTCTTAAGAAATATTACGGTAGATAAGTCCCCAGGGCCTGATGGGATCTCCCCCAGAATACTGAAGGAGGCTGGAGAGGAAATTGCTGAGGCCTTGACAGAAATCTTTGGATCCTCACTGTCTTCAGGGGATGTCCCGGAGGACTGGAGAATAGCCAATGTTGTTCCTCGGTTTAAGAAGGGTAGCAAGGATAATCCAGGAAACTACAGGCCGGTGAGCCTTACTTCAGTGGTAGGGAAATTACTGGAGAGAATTCTTCGAGACAGGATCTACTCCCATTTGGAAGCAAATGGACGTATTAGTGAGAGGCAGCATGGTTTTGTGAAGGGGAGGTCGTGTCTCACTAACTTGATAGAGTTTTTCGAGGAGGTCACCAAGATGATTGATGCAGGTAGGGCAGTGGATGTTGTCTATATGGACTTCAGTAAGGCCTTTGACAAGGTCCCTCATGGTAGACGAGTACAAAAGGTGAAGTCACACGGGATCAGGGGTGAGCTGGCAAGGTGGATACAGAACTGGCTAGGTCATAGAAGGCAGAGAGTAGCAATGGAAGGATGCTTTTCTAATTGGAGGGCTGTGACCAGTGGTGTTCCACAGGGATCAGTGCTGGGACCTTTGCTCTTTGTAGTATATATAAATGATTTGGAGGAAAATGTAACTGGTCTGATTAGTAAGTTTGCAGACAACACAAAGGTTGGTGGAATTGCGGATAGCGATGAGGACTGTCTGAGGATACAGCAGGATTTAGATTGTCTGGAGACTTGGGCGGAGAGATGGCAGATGGAGTTTAATCCGGACAAATGTGAGGTAATGCATTTTGGAAGGGCTAATGCAGGTAGGGAATATACAGTGAATGGTAGAACCCTCAAGAGTATTGAAAGTCAAAGAGATCTAGGAGTACAGGTCCACAGGTCATTGAAAGGGGCAACACAGGTGGAGAAGGTAGTCAAGAAGGCATACGGCATGCTTGCCTTCATTGGCCGGGGCATTCAGTATAAGAATTGGCAAGTCATGTTGCAGCTGTATAGAACCTTAGTTAGGCCACACTTGGAGTATAGTGTTCAATTCTGGTCGCCACACTACCAGAAGGATGCGGAGGCTTTAGAGAGGGTGCAGAAGAGTTTTACCAGAATGTTGCCTGGTATGGAGGGCATTAGCTATGAGGAGCGGTTGAATAAACTCAGTTTGTTCTCACTGGAACGAAGGAGGTTGAGGGGAGACCTGATAGAGGTATACAAAATTATGAGGGGCATAGACAGAGTGGATAGTCGGAGGCTTTTCCCCAGGGTAGAGGGGTCAATTACTAGGGGGCATAGGTTTAAGGTGAGAGGGGCAAGGTTTTGAGTAGATGTACGAGGCAAGTTTTATACGCAGAGGGTAGTGGGTGCCTGGAACTCGCTACCGGAGGAGGTAGTGGAAGCAGGGACGATAGGGACATTTAAGGGGCATCTTGACAAATATATGAATAGGATGGGAATAGAAGGATACGGACCCAGGAAGTGTAGAAGATTGTAGTTTAGTCGGGCAGCATGGTCGGCACGGGCTTGGAGGGCCGAATGGCCTGTTCCTATGCTGTACATTTCTTTGTTCTTTGTTTGTTCTTTTGAGCTGTTCACAGCCACTTGCACACACAGTTCGAAGGTTACAGACCTTTGGGAAAATTACTTGCACTTTACACTCAATGTCTCTTTCCCAGTTCTGATGGTTGTCTTTGCCCCTTTAAACAAGAGTCTTCAGCGGTTTGGCTTAGATGCCTCTTAAAATCATCTGGCAACGAGAGAGGAGTGAGAGTATTCAGGGTCCTTACTCGCTGGTCTGCTTTGCAAACTCAACAAAAGATGAGACTCTCCAGAAGACCTGCCTTCTTTCCTGAAAGGTCTGACTGGCTTCACCAACCACAGGCTACGATAGGAGAAGGTTGAAAATGCCACATATACCGATTGGCAGCTTGACAAGTCTATCAAACGACATCACCGATTCTGCCATAGAACCTAAAGGGGATGTTTTTGGACCAGCCCATCAGAACAGGGTTTTTTTCCAGTGTTTAAAGACTACAATTTATATAGAAGATTGGAACAGGTAGCAAGACGGGCATTAAAAAGGAACACAAGACAGACAGACAATATTCTAACCTGATCCAGAAAAGACTGCGGTATTACGGCACATGGACATTCCAGTCGAGAAGCAAGCTTTACAGCATTTCCTGGGTGTAACAAACTACCTCTCAGAATTTATTCCTTGCTATAGTAAAATCACTGGTCTACTTTGTCAACTCCTCCATCGAATGGTGTTGGTAAGAAACCACACAGTGCCAATCAACACACTCAAACGATCATCTCCACCAGTTTTACAACTCTTCAATATCCAAGCTGCTGTTCTAATCTCAGCAGATGTGTCACAGCATGGACTGCGTCCAGCTGCATCCAAAATGGTCGACCAATAGCTTTTGCCTCAAGGATACTCCCTGTCACAGGTACCCGGTATGTGCAAATCGAAAAAGAGCTCTTTATTCTGGTTTTGCATGCGGAAAGTTCCACGATTTCACTGATGGTCGTCCGGCATCTGTGGAAACTGATCGTTAAGCGCTCGTAACCAGCTTGAAGAAACCTCTTCACATTGCATCCCCATGGCTACAACGCATGATGTTAAAGTTTCAACATGAGTGTGGTGTACAAGTGTAGCAAGGAACTCTACGGAGCCAATACCCTCTCCAGAGCCTTCCTACCCACTGCGGACCAGGCTGATCATAAGGCAGACATCGACATCATGAAGAAAGAGAGAGGTACTTTCTCCGTTGCATCCAGGAGTTGAAGCAGGTGCTGCAGCAAGATGTCACGTACACCCGACTGCAGGATGTCATCATACAAGATGGCCAGAATCTTCTAATGAGCTTCCTCATGACCTCCATGTGTTCTTTGCTTTCAAAGAGGAACAAAACATTCAAGATGGTCTAATCCTGTGAGGTCAGCGATTTGTCACACCGCCTGCTTCCCAGCGGTATGAAACACACCAGCTCCCATCAAGGGCATCCCGGATTGGATACAAATAAGGCCAGGGCCAAAGAATAACTGTATTGGCCCACTATGCAAACTGACATTAAGAGAGAAGTCTCCAGGTGCTCCCCATGCAACGCACGTAAGCCATGCCAAATAAAAGAGCCCCTCCACTTACAGGGCAGCACGGTAGCACATGTGGATAGCCCTGGGGCTTCACAGCAACAGGGTCCCAGGTTCGATTCCCCGCTGGGTCACTGTCTGTGCGGAGTCTGCACGTTCTCCCCGTGTGTGCCTGGGTTTCCTCCGGGTGCTCCGGTTTACTCCCACAGTCCAAAGTTGTGGAGGTTAGGTGGATTGGCCATGCGAAATTGTCCCTTAGTGACCAAAAAGGTTAGGAGGGGTATTGGGTTACAGGGATGGGGTGGAAGTGAGGGCTTAAGTGGGTCGGTGCAGACTCGATGGGCCGAATGGCCTCCTTCTGCACTGTATATTCTATGTTCTATGTACATGAAGCTCCAAGTCCACTGTGAGCACTCACGGCAGCAGACATTTTTGAATGGGGTGGCAAGTGACACCTGGTACTGGTGGATTCCTACTCTGGGTGGTTGAAGCTGGACTATTTGCTAAAAACAACCAGCAGTTCGGTAATTGTGACGCTCCAGAGACACTTTGCCGGACATGGAATACCGCAACAACTCAAGGCCTTGATGACAAAGTCGGAGAAGCTGGCCTCAGAGTGGGAGTGGGGGAAGTGGGCCTCGGAGTGGGAGTGGGGGAAGTGGGCCTCGGAGTGGGAGTGGGGGAAGTGGGCCTCGGAGTGGGAGTGGGGGAAGTGGGCCTCGGAGTGGGAGTGGGGGAAGTGGGCCTCGGAGTGGGAGTGGGGGAAGTGGGCCTCGGAGTGGGAGTGGGGGAAGTGGGCCTCGGAGAGGGAGTGGGGGAAGTGGGCCTCGGAGTGGGAGTGGGGGAAGTGGGCCTCGGAGTGGGAGTGGGGGAAGTGGGCCTCGGAGTGGGAGTGGGGGAAGTGGGCCTCGGAGTGGGAGTGGGGGAAGTGGGCCTCGGAGTGGGAGTGGGGGAAGTGGGCCTCGGAGTGGGAGTGGGGGAAGTGGGCCTCGGAGTGGGAGTGGGGGAAGTGGGCCTCGGAGTGGGAGTGGGGGAAGTGGGCCTCAGAGTGGGAGTGGGTGAAGTGGGCCTCGGAGTGGGAGTGGGGGAAGTGGGCCTCGGAGAGGGAGTGGGGGAAGTGGGCCCCGGAGAGGGAGTGGGGGAAGTGGGCCCCGGAGAGGGAGTGGGGGAAGTGGGCCTCGGAGAGGGAGTGAGGGAAGTGGGCCTCGGAGAGGGAGTGGGGGAAATGGGCCTCGGAGTGGGAGTGGGGGAAGTGGGCCATGGAGAGGGAGTGGGGGAAATGGGCCTCGGAGTGGGAGTGGGGGAAGTGGGCCTCGGAGAGGGAGTGGGGGAAATGGGCCTCGGAGTGGGAGTGGGGGAAATGGGCCTCGGAGTGGGAGTGGGGGAAATGGGCCTCGGAGTGGGAGTGGGGGAAGTGGGCCTCGGAGAGGGAGTGGGGGAAATGGGCCTCGGAGTGGGAGTGGGGGAAGTGGGCCTCGGTGTGGGAGTGGGGGAAGAGGGCCTCTGAGAGGGAGTGGGGGAAGTGGGCCTCTGAGAGGGAGTGGGGGAAGTGGGCCTCAGAGTGGGAGTGGGGGAAGTGGGCCTCGGAGTGGGAGTGGGGGAAATGGGCCTCGGAGTGGGAGTGGGGGAAGTGTGCCTCGGAGAGGGAGTGGGTGAAGTGGGCCTCGGAGTGGGAGTGGGGGAAATGGGCCTCGGAGTGGGAGTGGGGGAAGTGGGCCTCGGAGAGGGAGTGGGGGAAGAGGGCCTCGGAGAGGGAGTGGGGGAAATGGGCCATGGAGAGGGAGAGAGTGGGAGTGGGGGAAGTGGGCCTCGGAGTGGGAGTGGGGGAAATGGGCCTCGGAGTGGGAGTGGGGGAAGTGTGCCTCGGAGAGGGAGTGGGTGAAGTGGGCCTCGGAGTGGGAGTGGGGGAAATGGGCCTCGGAGTGGGAGTGGGGGAAGTGGGCCTCGGAGAGGGAGTGGGGGAAGAGGGCCTCGGAGAGGGAGTGGGGGAAATGGGCCATGGAGAGGGAGTGGGGGAAGAGGGCCTCGGAGTGGGAGTGGGGGAAGTGGGCCTCGGAGTGGGAGTGGGGGAAATGGGCCTCGGAGTGGGAGTGGGGGAAGTGGGCCTCGGAGAGGGAGTGGGGGAAGAGGGCCTCGGAGAGGGAGTGGGGGAAATGGGCCTCGGAGTGGGAGTGGGGGAAGTGGGCCTCGGAGTGGGAGTGGGGGAAGAGGGCCTCTGAGAGGGAGTGGGGGAAGAGGGCCTCTGAGAGGGAGTGGGGGAAGAGGGCCTCGGAGTGGGAGTGGGGGAAGTGGGCCTCGGAGTGGGAGTGGGGGAAGTGGGCCTCGGAGTGGGAGTGGGGGAAGTGGGCCTCGGAGTGGGGGAAATGGGCCTCGGGGTGGGAGTGGGGGAAGTGGGCCTCGGAGAGGGAGTGGGGGAAGTGGGCCTCGGAGTGGGAGTGGGGGAAGTGGGCTTCGGAGAGGGAGTGGGGGAAGAGGGCCTCTGAGAGGGAGTGGGGGAAGTGGGCCTCGGAGAGGGAGTGGGGGAAATGGGCCTCGGAGTGGGAGTGGGGGAAGTGGGCCTCGGAGAGGGAGTGGGGGAAATGGGCCTCGGAGTGGGAGTGGGGGAAGTGGGCCTCGGAGAGGGAGTGGGGGAAGAGGGCCTCGGAGTGGGAGTGGGGGAAGTGGGCCTCGGAGTGGGAGTGGGGGAAATGGGCCTTGGAGTGGGAGTGGGGGAAGTGGGCCTCTGAGAGGGAGTGGGGGAAGTGGGCTTGGGAATGGGGGAAGTGGGCTTGGGTGCAGGAGTGGGGGAAATCAAACTTCAGAGCAGGAGTGAGAACACAGCAAATGTGAAGATGGGGCCAGGACTGGAGTGCAGGGCGAACGGGAATCTCTGGCATGTCAGAGAGAGGGTTAAGTGTTTGTCTTTGTGTAAAAGGGAGAGAGGTGTGTGTGTGTTGGAAAGGAAGAGGTGTGTGTGTGTGTAAAAGGAAGAGTGTGTGTGTAAGAGGAAGAGGTGTGTGTGTGTGCAAGAGGAAGAGGTGTGTGTGTAAGAGGAGGAGGTGTTTGTGTTGAAAAGGAAGGGGCGGCACGTGGCGCAGTGGTTAGCACCTTGGGTGACTGTGCTGAGTCTGCACGTTCTCCCTGTGTGTGCGTGGGTTTCCTCCGGGTGCTCCGGTTTCCTCCCACAGTCCAAAAATGTGCAGATTAGTTCGATTAAACATGCTAAATTGCCCCTCAGTGTGAGGTTATAGGGTGGGGGTTGTGCCTAGGTTGGTTGGTCTTTCAAAGGGCCGGTACAGACACAATGGGCCGAATGGCCTGTTTCTGTACTGTAGGGATTCTATGAGCTGTATGTATAATAGGGAGAGATTTGTGTGTAAGAGAGGTTGTGTGTGTAAGAGGGAGAGGTGTGTGTGTAAGAGGGTGATGTCTGTGTGTGAGAGGTAGAGTTGTTTCTGTGTAGGAGGAAGAGGTGTGCGTATGTGGGAGGTAGAGGTTGTAGCCATCTGGGATGGCCACTTTCAGTATATAAAATGGACACTCACAGAGCATACAGGGAAAAATGGACATTGCGAAACAACAGGCAGGCACAGAGTCTGAATGTATATTTGGAAGGCAGTCTGCAGACGGGACCGAAACTCTGGGTCGATTTACATATTGATGGCCCATCTCCGGGAAACAAAGAACGAGTGCTCAGGTCGTCGATCCTGTCCCAGACAGTCCGGCGCCATTACCCCAACCAGAAGACACAAACAAAGGAAGGCCAATGGCCACCTAGGACACGCCCAGCCATCAAGGCACCTGCCCCTTGATTGGCTCAGATCGATGGCAGTGATCAAGAAGCTGCCCAATTAATTGGGACCAAGTTTAAGGCCCGCCTAAAAGCGTGCCAAGCCCCTCCACGTATAAGAAGGAATCCCCGCGAAAGGTTCAGCCTCTTGGAATTGATCTCAAGCAGAGAGACCCTTCCACCTGCAGCACCAGAAGCAAGTAAGTTCAAGGTCAGCACTCGCTACCAGACGGACGACCGTGGCTGTACTCCTGTTACCTCTTCAAACCCAACAGCCTCAGATCCGAATCACGGCCATTGTTCCTCTGACCTAAGCGGGCACTCGAAGTTAAGTATAGGTGTTAGTGATAGAGATAGTTTAGCTTGTAGTGTTATTGTGCATGAGTAAATCAAACTGTGTGTCAATAAATACCATTGACTTTAGACTAACTAACTGCTGTATTGGCTCTTTGATCGGTATTCGGTTAAACCTTGTGAAGGTATCGAGAGATACCTGGCGACTCTGAAAGCACACTCATAATTAGGATTAAGAAAGGTGACTTTATTAACTGTCATATTTATAGCAAGTAAACAGAGCAACATTACTGGCGACATCTGACGGGACTCGACCGAGAAGTGGCTTTGTCACTCCGAGAGTACCCAAATTTGAATTAGAAACCCAATTGGAAAAAGTAAAAACCACAAGCGTTTGATATAGATCAAACCTCCAAGATTCGGAATGCGTACTAATAAGGGATATAAGGTAACCTTGATAGATTTTTTTGCGTAATACTGTTGGGAGTTTTGTAGACCGTAAAATAGCTTAAGCCGTACCCATATTTGCATCACCACTTTATTCCCCCCGTTCCAAATTTACGGCAGAAACCCAGAGATTACAGTAGAGATGGCAATGAAGGCAATAGAACGCCTTATGAACCCCCAGGAATTTGAGGTTGCAGCGACCAATAGAGCAGAGCAGTGTCCCATATGGGAAGAGGAAATTAGGAAGTATCTAAAAGGGAAAGGATGGCCCCTTGGAGTGAATTTTGTGCAAATGAGGAAACAGGTCCAGGAAGTATAGGACATACTTGGTGGGAGAACCTGACAGAAATCCACAAGAAGAGCTTAGGGAAAGCTTGTAAGCCGATGGCAATCGTGTCCTGCTTGGCACAATTGCGAGGCACAGAGGAGGCCGTGAAGACGCTCCGCAGAGAGATTCAGGACAGAGAGAATAGTGAGGTAGACGTTAGTGAGTGCGAGAAAGTTAACAGGCAACTTACAGAGCAGTTAGCGGCGAAGGACAAGGAGATGGCTGATGTCAAACGGGCACACCAATCTTGTCTCACTCACCTAAGCAGCTTTCAGTCACAGTATGATAAGGCCTACCAAGACACGCAATGTGCGGTGTTGGTACGAGAAGAGACAGAACTTCAAGTTGAGCAATTAAAGATACAATGTCAGGATTTAAAAGTGGCCCTTCGAGCACGCCACAGTTCCACGACGGAACAAAGGCAGAGTTCGGTAGACCACGCCAAATGCCAAAAGCAAATTGCAGACCTGCAATCCCTGCTCTCTGTACAAAATGGTTTCCATAATACATTTGCACACCAGTTAGATCAGGAAAATGGCCCCGATTGGCAGGAGCTAAATGAAACTGCCCATCGCTATGTACATGGAACATGTACTCAGGATAAAACCCAGAAAAGGAAAGCACCCCCACCCCCGACTGCACAGGCAGAGCACAATCCCATGAACCCTGTCACCACACAGCGCAGGGCCACAACAAACGGAGACCCCGATTTTCTGTACACCACCCCATTAACTGTCACTCAATTAAGGGACGCGTGTGACAAAATCAAACCGTTCCAACCCACATCGGACCCACACCATTATTTTGCAAAGGTTAAACAACAGGCGACCATGTACGACCTGGACGAAAAAGAGCAAGTTATGCTCACAGTTTTGAGCCTCAACCCCTCAGTCGTGGCAGCCCTTCCCCACCCACAAAATGTAGGAGGAGGCACCCTCCAAGAAATGCATGCAGCGATCCGAGATGCGATCGGCTACAATAAGGGAGATCCCGTAGAAGGCCTCAATAAATATAGGCAGAAAAAGACCGAGCACCCAACAGCGTTTGCTGGACATCTTTGGACTCATTTCACAGCAGTATTTGGAGAGTTAGCCCACACCTATTTGACACCAGAGAATATGGCCAAATGGACTTGTATCCTAGTCTCCCACGCGACAGAAGTAGGACAGAGAGCTTGCGCCAATTATGACCCCTCCGACGATACACACAATGAGAAATGGGTACTAAAAAGATTATCCCAAGCTTGGGAACAGTCCCTTCAGGGAAAGTCAGATTACGGAAAAGCGGATGAAGAGCAGGCAGATGCTAACATGCATCCAGTCAGGACACATCAGAACCTTGCATGGGTAAATGAGGAAGCCCGCAGCAGCCTAAATCGCAATAGTGCTACAATTGCGGACAGTTAGGACATTACGCCTGAGAGTGCAATGCCCCCCAGAAACAGCAGCGAAACCAGCAGGCAAATACCCTGAACAAGAATAGAGCCAAGCCCATTCATAGTGTTAGCGCCCGTTCCGAGAACGCAGACATGAACGGCACCGATTGACGGTGTTCGGACTCCCCAACTTGGGTCTGCGACACACTTTGGGACAAGTCCGGAAGACCGGTAGTAGCAGGCACAGTCTGGGGACACCCCGTAGAATTTCTTTGGGACACAGGAGGGTCCCGTACCATGCTAAATTCCTCCACAATGTTCCAACGGGATACATGGCCCACCACAGACACCATTACCCTTAACGGCTTCACAGGACACTTGCAGCAGGGACACATTACAGCCCCTGTAGCGATTCAGATAGGAAACATTAAAACTAAACATCCCGTTGTTCTAGTCGATCTGACAAATCCCAAATTTCTTTACCCGTCAGTCTGGCCTCAATAAAAGTCGAGATGGATTTGCAGGTACAGCATTAGTTATTTTATTTGGCTTGCAAGCCTGATTCATCTGAGGCATAAGACACATCCAGTCTCCTACACCCCGGAAAGCGAATGAACAAAGAGACAAAGGGATCTCTGCAAATCAATTCAAATGGTATCAAGTTTCACATACACGATTCCCATAGGTCATCCTATACCCCTCCTGACCTAGTCAGACATTCTGATTGGCTCACTTCCAATCCCTTCCTCTGGCCCCTATTACCCAGCATCCTTTTCTCCTCCTTTGGTGGACACACCTCCTCCTTGCTTTGCCATGCGGTCTGAAATCCTTTGTCTGTGAACTCACCAGAATGAGACTGGCCTATTACAGTAACTAATATCTCTAAAGTAACTATTTTATATCACATTCGTCATTCCCTCCTTTTATCATTCCATGATAACCGAACTATCCAATCCATAGCTATGGTCCCTCATCTAAAAAGATCTGTCACTGCATTTCCAATTCCTGGCGTAGCCCCCCTTCATCTGCTGCACCCTCATGGATTTTGACAGCTAAGGTTTTAGGGGCGTTGATCTGTTCCAGTGTAACCCGCATTCTACCCATCACACATTTAAGGATGGCTGGGCCCACAAAGATGCAGCCGATAGCCACCACTAAATACATGACCATATTTATCAACCAGTCCTTCCAACCTCCAAATCCACAGTTACCCCAAGCGCCAGGATCCTGCATTCCGTCCAGGTGATCCCGTATGTGATCCATAAATTTAGTGATGTTAGCGGTCAAGTTCTGAACTCCCATGATACACTTGCCCTGCACTATGGCGCATACCCCACCCTCACGGGCCAGAAGATAGTCAAGAGCATACCGATTCTGCATTGCAAACAACCGTAGCTGAGACAATTCCTTGGTTATTGCCCCGAGGGCTCCCAAGGTTTCATTTCCCAAGATGGTAAGGCCACAAATAAAATAATTCCTATTGCTGACAGCCAAGGAACCCCCCAGTAGCCCAGTTTATCTAGCTTCGAAACGCCCATTCGGGCCGCCTAGCAATGCGGAAAGCCCTCGTCCCAACAGTGATATGAGAGACATTCGCCCAGCCACAAAGGAGCTGGAGGCCGGCGTTCAATGGAACGCAAGTGGTGTTGTAACAAACGCATTGGCCAGACGCCTGGGTGATATGGCACCTCCTGTCCGTACAGGTGGGGAACAGATATGTTATATTCGTTTCCACCTCTACCAGCAAACAGCCGTATCCTTCACTGCTGAAACAATTCTCGTACGACCGGGAATCCCTATTGGGAGTGAAGTGGCTAGGTATATATGCCCTCCACCGTTGCAGCCTATCATACTGTGAATGGGAATTATCCCGTGGAAGGGGAAGGCAAATAGCCGGTGGTGCTGAACCCGGATCGTAAGGAAGAGTGACTTGCTCGGGCGGTGGCTCGGAACGCTGACAATGAACCACCGTTTGGGGAGTGCCCCAAAGCGGTGAAACAAAAAATAACCTAGACACCGCTGCGGGGTTCGGGTAGCAGACAACCCGTCCGTGGCCATACAAGCGGTGGTAAATCTGGTAGAAGTGATTCATACTACCCAGGTTTTCCTCAGTTTGGCCTTTAACTAAATTAAGTGTATCTCCCGATAACCTATGTTCTAGCTGTACTTCCCTTCTCACACGCCCCGTCCTCTGTCTCATCCCCTTCTCTCTCTCACAACCTCTTCCTACGCTCTCCTGACGGTCTGATGTTACCTTTATTGCACCAATCTTAACACATCCAAAATCAAATTTACATGTACTCCAAAAACAAGGCAATGTCCATATAATGTTCCCTTCCCATCGCCGGGACCGGTGCAATTGCTTCATGACTCCTGCATTCTCCTTAACTTTGAAGACCTTCCATGAGTCGATACCATGTCTTCGTATATGGGGGCAGCGAAGAACATCACCTTTGCATAGGTGATGTATCCTTGTAGATTGGTTGGGGTTACAAATATAGATAATATTCCCCTTTTCCATGTCCGTCGCCAATAACACTCCAAGCGAGGTGAGGCCAAATATCACACAGACGGTGCGTAGCCACCCCATCATGCTCCACACCTGTAAAATAGCACTGGAGAAGGGAGGCAGGTTAATATGTCCAAGAAAAGGAGGCCCATTATCAGAACTCAACTGAGCTGGTCTACTGTACCGGGGAATGATTTCCCGCATCAGAACTTTAACCACAGTAGCAGCTTTATTATCGGTAGTCGGATACGCCTCAACCCATCTGCTGAACCCATCCACAATGACCAAAACATATTTATAACATTGACACCTTTCCAACTCAATGTAATCCATTTGGAGCGTCTCAAAGGGACCACTGGGCAACGGGGTTTGCCCCTCCCACAAGGGATACCTTTTCCGGTGTTATATTGCTGACAAATCAAACACCGATTACTGATACTCTGGGCCAACCCCTGCATTTTAGGGTGCAACCAAGTGTCCAGCAACAAACAACTAGTCCCCTGAGCCCCACAATGGGTTGCAAAGTGTACACATTCGATGACCCATAAAGCCAGTACATCAGACATACAAGTCTGATGTGCTGGCGTGGTCCATAAAGAGGAAACAGAATCATATGTACAACCTAACCGTTTCCACATTTGTTTATCACTCTCAGGAGCGTCCTCCTGTAACCTTATGACGTCTTGGATGGTTGGCATTGACTTGTCAGAAGCAGACATATTCATAGTAGATCGTTTAGTCTGACTTAACATTTTAGGCACCATCACTTGCTGAATTTGCGCGGCTGTCCGCGCTGCACAATCTGCTTGTTCATTACCAACGTCAACTGGGGTCTTACCATTTGTGTGGGCAGCGCATTTAATAACGGAAATCTGCGCGAGCATAAGGAGGGCCTGCAGTAAGTCATTAACTTAAACCCTGTGTGATATTTGACCACACATAATCACGTCAGGTTGTTCTGACGAAATGTCACTCAAATCGTCCCTTATTGTGGTAGTTTCCTGAATCAAGGCTAAACAGTCGTGGCCAGGTGCGTCTTCATGGACAGGGGGACCACTAAGAAAACAGGCTGGATTGATAGTGGTATAGTGTTTAAATGTCAGACGTGGATTGTTCAAAAGGTATATCTCATACCTATTCTGACGAGCTGCGGTAAGATGCTGAGTCTGCAGTTGCCTCAGTAGTGCGATGACCGAGTGGGAGCTATACACCGTAATATCCTGTTGGAGGGTGAGAGCAGGTAACGGCTATGCGATGGCATTGATTGAACGTAAATCCTGTACTAATCGGTACTGGTCTGGTTTGGCTGGTTTAGGCACAGCAAGTATGGGGGTGTTACATTCTGATTGGCAAGGGACCAAAATACCCTGTTGCAACAGCTCTTGAATTAATTTGTCTATAGACGGAGCAGCTTGGGATCTCAGGGGGTATTGCCGAATGGAAGATAGCTTTACATGATCCTTAATCGTTACCTTTATAGGTGTAACATTTGTCTTTCCCACTTGTGATGGGTATTTCGCCCAGACCTGTGGATTGACGTATTCCAAAACATCATGTCCCCAGTGATGCTGCAGTCGAGTGTTAATTGTTTCAGGGACCTCAAAATATTTTATGGCAGTGCCGTCCGGCATGACTTGAAGTGCGTACTCTGTTGGATCCGAATGATCCACTGCCCTCCTTACCATTTGCCCCAGATCCCTGGCATGGTACTGGTCGTGGACCTGACGTGTAATATGAGGGCTTACCGAAGCTGACTGTGGCCATAAATGTGGTGGTATTGTAACAAAATCGGCTGTACCTTCTTTTCCCGTGACTGTGGCTGGACCTTTGACTGGCCATTCGGTCCCAATTAATGGCCGGTATTTGTCCTCCAACTCCCTGTTTTGTCCGGTTCTGTCATAGGCCAGGGTAACGTGATGCAGTGAATGTTCAATGTCTAACGTCCACCACTGGGGGTGATAGAAATATAGCACTGTTGTCTCATCTTCCATGATTGGACTGTTACCCCTTCATCTCCGTACTCTAGCTGTAGCTGGAAGATACACAGTAAATCTCGGGCCAACAAATTACAGTCCAATCCAGTAGTCACTACAAACTGATGATCTGCAGACTTATTCTCGTAAGTGACTGTCACAGGTTCAGAAATAGGATACTCACATACCTGTCCTTGGAACCCCGACAATTGCTGCGTGTGGTCGGATAATGGTCGTCGAAGTTCTGATTGCACAGAAGACATGGCTGCTCCAGTGTCGATTACAAATGAGTGATGTTAATCTCCTATCTGCAGAGAGATAATAGGTTCCCTGTCCGATTGGAGAGTCCTTATGACTAAATTAGCTAGTCAATCCTGTGTTGGGAAAGGGTTTGCCTGGGAGAAGTCAGTGTATCTCGTCTGTCCTCCCCTTGGTGGGTACCCCCTCCTTTGGGTCAGATAATCTCCTTCTGCTGCCTGTCTTTTAAAAGGGCATTCCTGTTGCCAGTGATCTGCACGTCCGCAATTAAAACATGCATTGCTCCCTCTATATCTGCCCCGTCCTCTTCTCCCAGTAGACCAATGGCCCCTCAGAGGGGGCTGCGGTTGTAAAGCTGTTGGTGCATATGGTGGGCCATAAAAAGGAGCTGAGGGTCCCTTTGGGTGGGTTTGATATCCCCCCCCCCTAGCTGATCCACCCACCCAAAGTCACAATATTGGGGCTCCTGCTGGTAAACTACCATTTCTGCCGCTTGTTGGGGTCGCAGATCATCCTTTTTCATTACATACTCAGTCTTAACCTTTGTAACTGAGCCTCCTTCCTGGCCTACACCCTCCTTCCAATAAAATCTGACTGCCCTTGCCATCTGGGAAGGGTCGTTCTCTGTCCAATTCATGTTATTACATTTCACAGCAGTAGCCACAGAAGATGGTAGGCAATGCATTAACATAGCACAATATTGAGGGGAATTCTGACCATTTTGATATGGCAAGTCGCCTGACTGCCCACAGTAGATTTCATTAAAACGCTCCAGAAATTCCTCTGGCTCTTCAGTCTTCTTAGATTTTAGGTCTAAGATAGCAGAAATATTTATGGGCTATTGAAATGTGCTATTCAACGCATTCAGGATCTGTGTCCGTCTATCGTCGTCTAACGCATGGGCTTGCTGAAGTGCGGCGTGGCTAGCATAATTCAGGTGATTGGTATCTTCATAATCGGCAACTGTCTCCGAGTCTCACCAGGGGGCACTCTAGCTATTTCCTCTGGTTCTTCCAAGACTTCGACGTCCCTCCCTGTCACTAGAGGGAGTTCTTTCTCTTCAAAATCATCTGTTGCAGCTCCCTTTGTTCTCGAAATTTGCGGTTTCCCCTTGGTCTGGAGGGATTTTGGTGGTATGCTTAATTGTTTCTGGTTAGGATCAAGCCCTTCTCTCGCTGTCCGAGATCTGGTCCTAGAGCTAACTGGGCTTGCGGAACAGAGCTCCTCTTTCTCTACTGATCGTGAAGATGGTAAATCGGGACCCACACTATCATCCAAAAGGGCTGGAGTTACTGGCATGATTGGAATCTGGGGAGCAGTGACTGGAAATAAATTATTATACTCTGGTGGTTCTGGAATTAGTGCAGACAATGCTACAGGTGCAGTCAAAACTTTTACTGACATTTTTAAATTATTGAATTAATCATTTTCTGTCAATTCAAGGCCAGCCATTGAACTACGTAGCTCATCTTTTGTTTGACCCGAGCCTTTCCTGTCTCTACTTGCGCGTTTTTGTTTTTTTTTCTTGGCAAAACGATTGAAAGGCTCTAACAGTGTTCTTTTAAAACTTAAAAATGTTTGAAACTTCAAATTGAATTACTGCAACTTGCAAGCTTAGCTCTGATCTCAACTCAGAACTAAACTTACGATTTGCTTAACACAAACTTGTATAACATTTACAACTTAATTAATTCTTTATCTTAACAATTTTTCTTTTAACAAGTTTTTCTTACATTCTCAAAATGTTGGCTGCTATCAATAAGGGAGGTGATGTATACTGGAGCAAAGTCAACTATCATCTCCAGATTTACACTTTTTAAAATGGTGTCAGTGATCTTCTTTAAGTTTCTATTAATTCACAAATAAAATGAGATAAACATTATTTCAAGTAAGTAAAACTTAAGATTCTGGCAATTTCAATCAATTGCTTTCGAAAATAATAACTTTTATCAAAGAGGTGGAGAAACCCACTGGTTTCCTTTAATTAATTCAAAACGTAACTTTGCCGGAGTTCACTGACTCAAAGGAAAGGTATCCGATTACACTACAGGCTGCTGCTGTTATCTCAAGGCCTGAGTGAGAAGCACTGTCTGTCGTCTTTAACTTTGGCTGCTGCTGTTAACCCTTTGAGAGACTTCTGCTTCAACCAATATGCAGCATTCCCCACAATCTCAACTAGTCCTCAGAACTGCGCTCTTCGCCACCACAGTCCAAGGGTACAATTTTAGCTTAATCAACTATAGATTTAAAACACTCACACATGGAGTTGAACCATCTTCAATTTTAGATGTCCCATCAACCCATAACCTAACCCAAGCCGAATCAGAACTCACACATGGAGTTGAACCATCTTCAATTTTAGATGTCCCATCAATCCATAACCTAACCCAAGCCGAATCAGAACTCACACATGGAGTTGAACCATCTTCAGATTTAAAAACACTTATTTAACTGACCCCTCATCTGCTGAAATCACATCAGTCGTCAACAACACAATTAACCCAAAACTGAACTATCAATTATGATATCCCATCAGTTTAATTTGCTAATCCCCAGACTGACCTTTGATTTCGTCGAGACGATCTTTCCGTACCAACCGCGAGTGACCAGACTAATCAGATGATAAGAAGAGGGGAGAAATCAATGCGCGGTCATTTTCCAGCTATACATTGTGGGCCCTTTTTCCCCATCCTCCTGTTCATAATCAGTCTAATTCTGATTTCGCAGTTGGTCAGAACCGTCTTGAGAAATCCTGGGTTTTCGGCACCAAATGACAAATCCCAAATTTCTTTACCCGTCAGTCTGGCCTCAATAAAAGTCGAGATGGATTTGCAGGTACAGCATTAGTTATTTTATTTGGCTTGCAAGCCTGATCCATCTCAGAGGCTTAAGACACATCCAGTCTCCTATACCCCGGAAAGCGAATGAACAAAGAGACAAAGGGATCTCTGCAAATCAATTCAAATGGTATCAAGTTTCACATACACGATTCCCATAGGTCATCCTATACCCCTCCTGACCTAGTCAGACATTCTGATTGGCTCACTTCCAATCCCTTCCTCTGACCCCTATTACCCAGCATCCTTTTCTCCTCCTTCGGTGGACACACCTCCTCCTTGCTTTGCCATGCGGTCTGAAATCCTTTGTCTGTGAACTCACCAGAATGAGACTGGCCTATCTCTACATTACAGTAACTAATATCTCTAAAGTAACTATTTTATATCACATTCGTCAGATCTACCCCAGACAGCCGAACACATTTTGGGGATAGACTTTATGAGCTCCCACAATCTTTTGTTCGACCCCGTAAATAAATGTGTGTGGAGAATGGCAAAGGCAGCACGAGCCCCCGCCACGCTCACAGTTAGAGACTACGCACACAGGATTAGTGCAGTAGGAAACTTCTGGTTCGATCCATGAACCATTAGTCCAGACAAAGACGTTAGGGACGTTTTGCAGCGACACAAGGCTTCTTTTGCCCAGTACAAGCACGACTGCGGCAAGATAGCAGGTTTAGTCAACATCACAGGACCCGACCCCAAACCCCCAAAACAGTACGGATTCCCCCAACAAGCAGAGGGAGAAATTGCAAAAGTCATCCAAAGTTTACTTGACCAAGGCGTACTTCGTTCAGTAGCCTCCACTAACAATGCCCCAATTTGGCCCGTATGGAAACCCGATGGCTCATGGCGACTGATGTGTGTGTAAGAGTGAGGTGTGTATATAAGAGAGAGGGGTGTGTGTAAAGGAGAGATGTGTGTGTAAGAGTGAGGTGTGTATATAAGAGAGGGGTGTGTGTAAAGGAGAGATGTGTGTGTAAGAATGAGGTGTGTATATAAGAGAGGGGTGTGTGAGAGTGAGGTGTGTATAAGAGAGGGGTGTGTGTAAGAGACATGTGGTATAACCCCCACAAAAACCATGGGGAAACAATCATTGATCTCCCTGTGGGACTCGTGGAGTACGAGCTCCCCAGGTAGGGGGCAGAGGCCAACCACCTGGGGCTAGTTAGGAGCAAGATATGAAAGCAGGCCCAACACAGGCCGTGATAGAACAAATCCTCCCAGCGAGGATTACACTGGGTGTGAGATGCTGCATTAAACAGACTTGTCTAAATATTTAAATAATTCATCATCTTTGTTAACGACAGCTTACTTATAAGTTATTGTGGTGGGCGGCACAGTGGCTAGCACTGCTGTCTCACGGCACCGAGGTCCCAGGTTCAATCCCGGCCCTGGGTCACTGTCCGTGTGGAGTTTGCACATTCTCCTCGTGTCTGCATAGGTCTCACCCCAGAACCCAAAAACAAGATGTGCAGGGTAGGTGGATTGGCCATATTAAATTGCCCCTTAATTGGAGAAAAAAAAATTTGGATACTCTTTAGAAAAAAAAGTGAGTTATGATGGGCTGGATACTCCGTCGCCCGGAGCTGGAAGCGGGATCCCCGATACAGCAGTGAATCGGGTGTTTGGGAAAAATCGAGTGCGATGCTCCAGTCCTCCGCTCATGTTGGGATCAGGGTGCACGCCTGCATTTATTTAGACTTTTAACTGTAAAGTTAAAGCATGTGGGATTACAGGTAGTGAGAGATGAATAGAAACTGGTTAGCAGACAGGAAGCAAAAAGTTGGAATAAATGGGTCTTCTTCCGATTGGCAGGCAGTAGGGTACCGCAGGGATCTGTGCGAGGACCCCAACTGTTCACATTCTATATTAATTATTTGAATGAAGGAACCAAATGTATTATCTCCAAGTTTGCAGATGATACGAAGTTGGGTGGGAGGGTGAGCTGTAAGGAGGATGCAGAGATTCCTCAGTGGGATTTGGCCAGGCTGAGTGAGTGGGTGCATGCATGGCAGGTGCAGTATAATGTGGATAAATGTGAGGTTATCCGCTTCGGTAGCAAAAATAAGAAGGCAGATTTGAATGGGTGTAAATTGAGAGAGGTGGTTACTCAGCGAGACCTTGGTGTCCTCATGCAACAGTCACTAAAAGTAAACGTGCATACAGCAGACAGTAAAGAAGGCAAATGGTATGGACTGAGGTGAGGAGAAATGTCTTCCCCCAGAGAGTGGTGAATCTGTGGAATTCTATGCCACAGAAAGTAGTTGAGACCAAAACGTTGCGTAATTTCAAGAAGCAGTTAGATATTGCTCTTGGGGATAAAGGGATCAAGGGATATGGGGGGAACGTGGGATTAGATATTGAACTTGATGATCAGCCGTGATCATAATGAATGGCGGAGCAGGCTCGAAGGGCTGAATGGCCTCCTCCAGCTTCTATGTTTCTATGGGTGGGTGTGGTTGGCCAGGCCCCCCTGACACCGCTCACACTTATCCTCCACCTCCGGGAAGAACCCGCTCATGCGTTCCTGGGTGAGGTGTGACCCATGCACCACCTTGAGTTGCATCAGGCTTAGCCCAGCGCAGGAGGCGGTGGAGTTGATCTTGTGCCTAGATCCAGAGTCCTCCCTCTATCTCTGCCCATCTCCTCCTCCCATTTCCGCCTGGTCTCGTCCAGTAGGGTCCTGACCTTTTCTATAAGTTGTTTGTAAATGTCGCCACACTTGTCGTTCCCCCACCAGTCCAGCCCGACCATTGTGTCCAAGAGTGTGTGTCCGGGTAGCTGGGGAAAGGTTCTTGTATCCTTGCGGAGAAAGTCACCCAGCTGCAGGTATCTGCGCTTATTCCTTTTCGGGAGTTGGAGCTTCTCTGAAAGGTCCTCAGGGTCACCAGTCCACCGTCCATATATAAGTTATTTACTCTCAATGTCCCTCTGTCCTCCCTCCATGACCCACATGTAGTGTCTACCGTTGCTGGTGTGACCCATGGTTGTTACAGATGGAGGCCTCTATAGACATACCACCAAGCTTGAAGTGGCACCTGAACTGGTTCCAGGTCTTTAGTGTAGCCACTACCACCAGGCTCTCGGAGTGTGTGTGGGGTGGCCGGGAGTGAGGCGGTGACCAGCGGCCGGAGGGACATCCCCACGCAGGAGGCCTCCTCCATTCAGACCCATTCTGCCTCCGGTTCCTTCAGCAACCCTCTCTGTATTCACCGCCCAGTGATAGGAGGTTTGGTAAGACCACGAGTCTCTCTCGCTGTAAGATGGTTTTACCTATCTGAGGGACACTTCCCTCCCAGACAAAGGCCATGATTAGTTTGTTGACCCTGGTGAAGAAGGATTTGGGGTAAAGATCGGGAGTGATCTGAATACAAAGAGGAACCGAGGCAGCACGTTCATTTTCACCGTCTGTACCCTTCCCACTAGCAAAAGTGATATTGTAGGCCTCGTCAAAAAGAAAAAGGAGGCATTTGTCAGGGCTAAAAGGCTGGGAACAGACGAAGCCTGTGTGGCATATAAGGAAAGTAGGAAGGAACTTAAGCAAGGAGTCAGGAGGGCTAGAAGGGGTCATGAAAAGTCATTAGCAAATAGGGTTAAGGAAAATCCCAAGGCTTTTTACACGTACATAAAAAGCAAGAGGGTAGCCAGGGAAAGGGTTGGCCCACTGAAGGATAGGCAAGGGAATCTATGTGTGGAGCCAGAGGAAATGGGCGAGGTACTAAATGAATACTTTGCATCAGTATTCACCAAAGAGAAGGAATTGGTAGATGTTGAGTCTGGAGAAGGGGGTGTAGATAGCCTGGGTCACATTGTGATCCAAAAAGACGAGGTGTTGGGTGTCTTAAAAAATATTAAGGTAGATAAGTCCCCAGGGCCGGATGGGATCTACCCCAGAATACTGAAGGAGGCTGGAGAGGAAATTGCTGAGGCCTTGACAGAAATCTTTGGATCCTCGCTGTCTTCAGGGGATGTCCCAGAGGACTGGAGAATAGCCAATGTTGTTCCTCTGTTTAAGAAGGGTAGCAAGGATAATCCCGGGAACTACAGGCCGGTGAGCCTTACTTCAGTGGTAGGGAAATTACTGGAGAGAATTCTTCGAGACAGGATCTACTCCCATTTGGAAGCAAATGGACGTATTAGTGAGAGGCAGCACGGTTTTGTGAAGGGAAGGTCGTGTCTCACTAACTTGATAGAGTTTTTCGAGGAGGTCACTAAGATGATTGATGCAGGTAGGGCAGTAGATGTTGTCTATATGGACTTCAGTAAGGCCTTTGACAAGGTCCCTCATGGTAGACTAGTACAAAAGGTGAAGTCACACGGGATCAGGGGTGAACTGGCAAGGTGGATACAGAACTGGCTAGGCCATAGAAGGCAGAGGGTAGCAATGGAGGGATGCTTTTCTCATTGGAGGGCTGTGACCAGTGGTGTTCCACAGGGATCAGTGCTGGGACCTTTGCTCTTTGTAATATATATAAATGATTTGGAGGAAAATGTAACTGGTCTGATTAGTAAGTTTGCAGACGACACAAAGGTTGGTGGAATTGCGGATAGCGATGAGGACTGTCTGAGGATACAGCAGGATTTAGATTGTCTGGAGACTTGGGCGGAGAGATGGCAGATGGAGTTTAATCCGGACAAATGTGAGGTAATGCATTTTGGAAGGGCTAATGCAGGTAGGGAATATACAGTGAATGGTAGAACCCTCAAGAGTATTGAAAGTCAAAGAGATCTAGGAGTACAGGTCCACAGGTCATTGAAAGGGGCAACACAGGTGGAGAAGGTAGTCAAGAAGGCATACGGCATGCTTGCCTTCATTGGCCGGGGCATTGAGTATAAGAATTGGCAAGTCATGTTGCAGCTGTATAGAACCTTAGTTAGGCCACACTTGGAGTATAGTGTTCAATTCTGGTCGCCACACTACCAGAAGGATGTGGAGGCTTTAGAGAGGGTGCAGAAGAGATTTACCAGAATGTTGCCTGGTATGGAGGGCATAAGCTATGAGGAGCGATTGAATAAACTCGGTTTGTTCTCACTGGAACGAAGGAGGTTGAGGGGCGACCTGATAGAGGTATACAAAATTATGAGGGGCATAGACAGAGTGGATAGTCAGAGGCTTTTCCCCAGGGTAGAGGGGTCAATTACTAGGGGGCATAGGTTTAAGGTGAGAGGGGCAAAGTTTAGAGTAGATGTACGAGGCAAGTTTTTTACGCAGAGGGTAGTGGGTGCCTGGAACTCACTACCGGAGAAGGTAGTGGAAGCAGGGACGATAGGGACATTTAAGGGGCATCTTGACAAATATATGAATAGGATGGGAATAGAAGGATACGGACCCAGGAAGTGTAGAAGATTGTAGTTTAGTCGGGCAGTATGGTCGGCACGGGCTTGGAGGGCCGAAGGGCCTGTTCCTGTGCTGTACATTTCTTTGTTCTTTGTTGTTCTTTGTAAAAGAGGGAGTGAGGTCTATCTTTGCAGGTCTTCATCTCCTCCACCAGGCTGGAGAGGTTCCACTTGTGGAGCCTCTTCCAGGTGTGGGCCACTTGGATCCCCAGGTACCTGAACTTGGTTTGGGTCATTTTAAACGGTAGCTCTTCCAGCTCCACTCCTCCCTCTCGGAGGTTTACTGGGAAGATTTCGCTCTTTCCCAGGTTGAGTTTGTAACTGGAGAATGCACCAAACTCCCGAAGGAGTTCTCTTATCTTTCCCATGCTGGCCAGGGAGTGTGAAATATAGAGGAGCAGGTCATCCACATAGAGCGAAACTCTGAGCTCCATGCTCCCTCTCCGAATGCCTGCCTGCCGATCTAAGGGCGATGGCCAGTGGCCCGATTGGCAGTGCGAACAGGATTGGGGATAATGGGCACCCCTGCCTCATTCCCCTAAGCAGTCGGAATTACTCAGCGCGGGTGGCGTTCATCCATGTGCTCGTCAGGGAGCGCAGTACAGGGGCTTCACCCATGCGGTGAAACCTGATCCGAACCCAGCTCTCTACCTTCCAGACAGCTGTCTCTTTTCTTGGGGGGGGGGTGGTCCTCTAGTTCGGGGTTTCATGTGGGGTGGTGTCTTCCTATTCAGGGGGACTCTGGGGGGAAGGTCCCTCTAGTTAGGAAGCCTCTGTGGGAGGGGCCTGCAGATCGAGGGTCCCTGTGGGGAGCGGGGTCCTCTAGTTAGGAGGTTTCTGTAGGGGATCGCTTTAATTACAGGGTCTCTCAGGGGGGAATCTCCCTATTTCGGGGTTCCCTAAGGGGGTGTCCCTATTTAGAGGGTCCAGACGGGGGAGGGCAGCACGGTAGCATTGTGGATAGCACAATTGCTTCACAGCTCCAGGGTCCTGGGTTCGATTCCGGCTTGGGTCACTGTCTGTGCGGAGTCTGCACATCCTCCCCGTGTGTGCGTGGGTTTCCTCCGGGTGCTCCGGTTTCCTCCCACAGTCCAAAGATGTGCAGGTTAGGTGGATTGGCCGTGATAAATTACCCTTAGTGTCCAAAATTGTCCTTAGTGTTGTGTGGGGTTACTGGGTTATGGGGATAGGGTGGAGGTGTTGACCTTGGGTAGGGTGCTCTTTCCAAGAGCCGGTGCAGACTTGATGGGCAGAATGGCCTCCTTCTGCACTGTAAATTCTATGATCTATTCAGGGGCTCTGTGGGGATCACTCTGGTTACAGAGTTTCTGTGGAATGTCGTTCAATTAGGGATCCCTGTGGGAGTCTCATTATTTAGGGAGTCTCTGTAGGGGGGGGGGGGGGGGGGGGGGGTCCACAGTGGTTAGCGCTGTTGCTTCAGAGCGCCAGGGTCCCAGGTTCGATTCCCGGCTTGGGTCACTGTCTATGCGGAGTCTGCAGGCTCTCCCCGTGTCTGCGTGGGTTTCCTCCGGGTGCTCCGGTTTCCTCCCACAGTCCAAAGATGTGCAGGTTAGGTGGATTGGACAGGCTAAATTCTCCCTCAATGTACCCGAATAGGTGCTGGAATGTGGCGACTAGGGGCTTTTCACAGCTACTTCATTGCAGTGTTAACGTAAGCCTACTTGTGACAATAAAGATTATTATTATGTTTGTGGGTCTCTGTGGGAGGTCCCTTTAGTTAGGGGTTCTCTGTGGGAGGTACCTCTAGTTAGGGGGTCTCTGTGGGAGCTCCCTCTAGTTAGGGGATCTCTGTGGGAGCTCTCTTTAGTTAGGTGGTCTCTGTAGGAGGTCCCTCTAGTTAGGGGTCTCTGTGGGAGGTCCCCCTAGTTATGGCGATCCTGTGGGTGGTCCCTCGAATTAGGGGGTCTCTGTGGGAGGTCTCTCTAGTTAGGGGTCTCTTTGGGAGGTCTCCCTACTTAGGGGGTCTCTAGGGGGTCTCACTATTTAGGGGTCTCTGTGGGGGTCCCTCTAATTAGTGAAATCCTGTGGGTGATCCCTAGAGTTAGGGGGTCTCCATGGGGGTTCCTAAAGTTAGGGGGTCCTCGGGCGGGCTCCGTATTTAAGTGGTGCCTGGGGGGAGGTGAGAGAGACAGGTTGGGTCACCTTCGTACTTGAGGGAAGGGGGGTTGGCACCCAGAAACTCCGAGGGGGAGGGCCTGCTTTGTGATGCAGGATGAGGGGTTGATTTGTGGTGCTGGGGGGGGGGGTTTGGCCAGCGGCAGAACTTCGCTATTGGGGCAACGCTCATAATGGTGACGCAATAGCGGGATTCCCTCTAGAATCTCTCGTATTCCGCGCCATGCATAAATTTGCATGGGGGGAACAAAGAACAAAGAAAAGTACAGCACAGGAACAGGCCCTTCGGCCCTCCAAGCCTGCCCCGACCATGCTGCCGTCTAAACTAAAATCTTCTGCACTTCCGGGGTCCGTATCCCTCTATTCCCATCCTATTCATGTTTTTGTCAAGATGCCCCTTAAACGTCACTATCGTCCCTGCTTCCACCACCTCCTCCGGTAGCGAGTTCCAGGCACCCACTACCCTCTGTGTAAAAAACTTGCCTCGTACATCTACTCTAAACCTTGCCCCTCGCACCTTAAACCTATGCCCCCTAGTAATTGACCCCTCTATCCTGGGGAAAAGCCTCTGACTATCCACTCTGTCTATGCCGCTCATAATTTTGTACACCTCTATCGGGTCGCCCCTCAATCTCCGTCGTTCCAGTGAGAACAAACTAAGTTTATTCAACTGTTCCTCATAGCTAATGCCCTCCATACCAGGCTATATCCTGGTAAATGTCTTCTGCACCCTCTCTAAAACCTCCACATCCTTCTGGTAGTGTGGCGACCAGAATTGAACACTACACTCCAAGTGTGTCCGAACTAAGGTTCTATACAGCTGCAACATGACTTGCCAATTTTTATACTCAATGCCCCGGCCAATGAAGGCAAGCATGCCGTATGCCTTCTTGACTACCTTCTCCACCTGTGTTGCCCCTTTCAGTGACCTGTGGACCTGTACACCTAGATCTCTCTGACTGTCAATACTCTTGAGGGTTCTACCATTCACTGTATATTCCCTACCTGCATTAGACCTTCCAAAATGCATTACCTCACATTTGTCCAGATTAAACTCCATCTGCCATCTCTTCGCCCAAGTCTCCAAACAATCTAAATCCTGCTGTATCCTCTGACAGTCCTCATCGCTATCCGCAATTCCACCAACCTTTGTGTCGTCTGCAAACGTACTAATCAGACCAGTTACATTTTTCTACAAATCATTTATATATACTACAAAGAGCAAAGGTCCCAGCACTGATCCCTGCGGAACACCACTAGTCACAGCCCTCCAATCAGAAAGGCACCCTTCCATTGCTACTCTCTGCCTTCTATTACCTAGCCAGTTCTGTATCCATCTTGCCAGCTCACCTCTGATCCCGTGTGACTTCACCTTTTGTACCAGTCTGCCATGAGGGACCTTGTCAAAGGCCTTACTGAAGTCCATATTGACAACATCCACTGCCCTACCTGCATCAATCATCTTTGTGACCTCCTCGAAAAACTCTATCAAGTTAGTGAGACACAACCTCCCCTTCTCGCCAGTACGTCCACTTGCTTCCAAATGGGAGTAGATCCTGTCTTGAAGAATTCTGTCCAGTAATTTCCCTACCACTGACGTATGGCTCATCGGCCTATAATTCCCTGGATTATCCTTGCTACCCTTCTGAAACAAAGGAACAACATTGGCTATTTTCCAGTCCTCCGGGACATCACCTGAAGACAGTGAGGATCCAAAGATTTCTGTCAAGGCCTCAGCAATTTCCTCTCTTGCCTCCTTCAGTATTCTGGGGTAGGTCCCATCAGGCCCTGGGGACTTATCCACCTTAATATTTTTCAAGACGCCCAACACCTCGTCTTATTGGATCTCTATGTGACCCAGGCTATCTACACACCCTTCTCCCAGACTCAACATTCACCAATACTGATGCAAAGTATTCATTTTGTACCTCGCCCATTTCCTCTGGCTCTACACATAGATACCCTCCCCTGTCTTTCAGTGGGCCAACCCTTTCCCTGGCTACCCTCTTGCTTTTTATGTACGTGTAAAAAGCCTTTGGATTTTCCTTAATCCCATTTGCCAATGACTTTTCATGAACCCTTTCAGCCCTCCTGACTCCTTGCTTAAGTTCCTTCCTACTTTCCTTATATTCCGCACAGGCTTCGTCTGTTCCCAGCCTTCTAGCCCAGACAAATGCCTCCTTTTTCTTTTTGACGAGACCTACAATATCTCCAGTTATCCAAGGTTCCCGAAATTTTCCATATTTATCCTTCTTCCTCACAGGAACATGCCGGTCCTGAATTCGTTTCAACTGACAATTGAAAGCCTCCCACATGACAAATGTTGATTTACCCTCAAACATCCGCCCCCAATCTAGGTTCTTCAGTTCCCGCCTAATATTGTTATAATTAGCCTTCTCCCAATTTAGCACATTCACCCTAGGACCAATATTATCCTTGTCCACCAGCACTTTAAAACTTACTGAATTGTGGTCACTGTTCCCAAAATGCTCCCTACTGAAACTTCTACCACCTGGCTGGGCTCATTCTCCAATACCAGGTCCAGTACAGCCGCTTCCCTAGTTGGACTAGCTACATATTGTTTTAAGAAGGCCTCCTGGATGCTCCTTACAAACTCAACCCCGTCTAAGCCCCTAGCACTAAGTGAGTGCCAGTCAATATTGGGGAAGTTAAAGTCTCCCATCACAATAACCCTGTTGCTTTTACTCCTTTCCAAAATCTGTCTACCTATCTGCTCCTCTATCTCCCGCTGGCTGTTGGGAGGCCTGTAGTAAACCTCCAATGTTGTGACTGCACCCTTCTTATTCCTGATCTCCACCCATATAGCCTCGCTGCCCTCTGAGCTGTCCTCCCGTCGTACAGCTGTGATATTCTCCCTAACTAGTAGCGCAACTCCTCCACCCCTTTTACATCCCCCTCTATCCCGCCTGAAACATCTAAATCCTGGAACGTTTAGCTGCCAATCCTGTCCTTCCCTCAACCAGGAGCACAAATCACATGCAATTGAGCTCCGGTGGGAGAACAGGGGCTGGATTCTTCGTTTCAGCGGCTAAGTGCTGGTGCCAGCAGAGCATGTGTGGTCTGTTACAACCAGAAAAAGCGTTGTGACATCCTCACCGAGTCCGGGACCGGTGAGGGGTTAGCACCGGCGGCGAGTGAAACTCCCACCTCCCGTACCAAAAATGGCCGGTCCTGGGCCACGCATGCACACGGCTGACGACCTGCATCGGTCCTGCCGTTCAACATTGTGTCTGCCATGCGCGAACCCAACTCACCATCGCGACCCCACAGCCCATTCCTTGGTCACCCCCTGGCCACCCCCCCCGCCCCCCCCCCCCCCCCCCTCCAACAGCGGTGCGGATCCCGGCTTAGTGTGGCGGTGCTGGACATAGCCCACACGTGTCCCATGCTGTATGGAACTCGGCACACCTGGGGTGGAGCATCGCGGGTGGGCCACCGATGACGCGCCAACACAGTTACAATGGCGTGCAGCGCGTGTCACTGTGAGGGCAGTTTGGAGGGGGCGGAGCATGACTGACCGATGCCAGCCCAGATCTTGGCGTCAGAGCCGATTCTACGCCCGATCGGTGAACACGATTTCGGTGTCGGGCAACGGACAGTCCCGCCTTTTCGATGTTTGCACCTATTGTGCAAATCAGTCAATTTATTTCTGGTTAAACTCTTCAGCATAATAAGATTGTTTATTCGGGGTTTCTATCAGTGCTCTTGGGAGGTTAAAAATATTCCATGGCTGGAAAAGTTTGGGAAACCCTGGGCGAGATTGTCCGACCGCCCGCCGGGTCGGAGAATCGCCGGGGGCTGGCGTGAATCCCGCCCCCGCCGGTTTCCGAATTCTCCGGCACCGGATATTCGGCGGGGGTGGGAATCGCGCCGCGCCAGTTGGCGGGCCCCCCCCCCGCAATTCTCCGGCCCGGATGGGCCGAAGTCCCGCTGCTAAAATGCCTGTCCCGCCAGAGTAGATTAAACCACCTACCTTACCGGCGGGACAAGGCGGCACGGGCGGGCTCCGGGGTCCTGGGGGGGGCGCGGGGCGATCTGGCCCCGGGGGTTGCCCCCACGGTGGCCTGGCCCGCGATCGGGGCCCACCGATCCGTGGGCGGGCCTGTGCCGTGGGGGCACTCTTTTCCTTCCGCCTTCGCCACGGTCTCCACCATGGCGGAGGCGGAAAAGACTCCCTCCACTGCGCATGCACGGGAATGCCGTCAGCGGCCGCTAACGCTCCCGCGCATGCGCCGCCCGGAGATGTCATTTCCGCGCCAGCTGGCGGGGCACCAAAGGCCTTTTCCGCCAGCTGGCGGGGCGGAAATTCGTCCGGCGCGGGCCTAGCCCCTTAAGGTTGGGGCTCGGCCCCCCAAGATGGGGCGGCGCGATGCCCGACTGATTTGCGCCTTTTTGGGCGCCAGTCGGCGGACATCGCGCCGATACCGGAGAATTTTGCCCCCTGTTCTAGATTCTCTGTACACTTGAATTGACTCTGTCTGCTCAGCCCATGCATTCTTATTACAAGAGGGCATCCCATAACATTGTCAAAGAAAAGTAAACGCCCTTGGCTCCAGATCCTACAACAAGATGTCCAAAGAAGCATTGGAAGATCTGTTCCTTGCTTCATCCACACCTTCAGTTGTGCCAACTTCCATCAGTAAGTTTGCAGTAAGGTCCAATCTGATCTCTGTAACTGTTCTGGTTGATCTTGGGAATCCTTGAAGATTGATTCAGCTGGATTTCGACAAGGTCTCAGGTCTGTATTTTTCATAGTCTAGCTGTCCTGTAGTTCTAAAGCATTTTGTTTAGTCTCTGGGCAGAAGAGTGCTTATTGGATGGACTGATGAGGAAGTGTGGGCACAAACTGCCCACGATTTTCTACCTGTTAATCTCATTGGAGGAAATATCATGGGCACTAGGAAATTGTACTTAGTCCCTGATAATACAATCTGGGCCAGATTGTAAACTTACTTCCAATTTGCAATGAGTAAAAGTAAAGTCGCCACAGTCCCAGATGACCACAGGCTGCTTTCCCCTTTGAGGGGGGAGAGCTGACTGGTGGTGATTTAACCTGAGGGTCACCACACCTCAGGCGAGGGACAAGGTTGAGAAGGCAGGACCTTCATGAATAACCTCAGCCGGTACAGGAATTGAACCCACGTTGTTGGCCTCACTTTGCATCACAAACCAATGAGTAATGCCACAGGAGATCAGTTAGAAGGCATTGATTATATTTAAAATTCCTGTGAAACACTTTTCTGTGGAATTGTTACTTCATTAAATCACTGAGAGTTCTCCAGTCTAATTTGTTATTTCTGTTTGCAGAGTGGAAGAGAATTCGTGACTGTGAAGGTAAGATATTATTATTGTGACACACAGGAAAGAAAAATTAAATTCAAAAGCAGATGAACAGCTTAAACAAGAGCTGACATCTCAAAATAATTAACAACTGACAAATAGCCTACACGAAGGGCTATGACCAGGGCTACGTAAAAACATCAGGAGCAGGAGGAGACCATTTAGCCCACTGACCCTGTTCCATTGGGTGGAATTCTCTGCCCATTCGCTGGTGGCAGAATTCTCTGGTCCCACCAGCAGCGCACCACCACCCGCAGGTTTCCCAGCAGCTTGGGGTGGCTTCATTGACAAGCGGCGGGAGTAGAGAATCCTGCCACCAGCAAACGACGCGCCAAAGTTCTCCGTCCTCGCTGCAGTGGTGGAGGGTCGGACTCGCAATGGAGAATCCCGGCCATCGTTCAGTAAAATCAAGGCGGATCTTTGGCTTTGAGTCCATTTCTTACCCATTCTGCATATTCCCTGGTTCCCTGACAAACCAAAAATCAATCTCACCCTTACATCCACTCAAAGATGGAGCATCCAAAATCCACTGGGATTCACCATCCTTTTCTCCTCATCTCAATTAAAAATGATGGACACCTTATCCTGAGAATGTGTTCTGGATCTGTGTCTACCATGTGTAATAGCCTGCATGGGGCCTACAGGGTGGGAATTGTTAAGTTCTTGTACAGAGACAATGATTGAGACAGCATACCAAAGGACATCACTAGTCGAATTTATTGTATAACAAACTGTGGGTTGCAAACTAATACTAACAAACTGGAATAATCACAAACACAAGTAACCGCGACAAATTCTTCTACAGACTACCCCGCGGTTACAGTGTCATATGGTATGGCCTGCCTGCCACCTAGTGGTCGGAGGTCAAATATATTTACATGTACAATTGCTTCTGCATATCACTACATCCCCTTTCCTTGAGATTTTGAACAAACATACACACATCATTTCAATAAATATTATATATGATATGCGTCGCCCAGGAATTTATACCATGTATAGTTATATTATCCAATTACAGATTCAATCTTTCAGGTTTCTTTTTACACTTTGTTGATTTTCTTAACTTCAGTAGATCTGATGAATCTGCTTGACATTTCTGTAGGTGCAACTGGTATGACCACATCACTGTTTGGAACTTCAGACTGTACAATGATATTTGATTCGTCCTCTGGTTGTGTTGGTTTTGAAGAATCTAAGTTTTCATAGACATTGTCTTGTAGTCGAGCAACAAGTTGTTTAACTTTCAGGATGCCCGTCTGTTTCTCCTTAGTACCTGTCCTTGCTCCGTGATTACAGTGTAAGATCTCAGACCTATTTCTGTAATACTGTTGCACATTTTGACCAGCCATCAGGATCCTCCACTCTCACTACATCATTCGGATTTAAAGGTTTCAGAGTCCTGGTTGACTTGTCATGGTACCTCTTCTGTTTCTTCTTTTGAGATTGCAACTAATCCCTTATCTTCTCATTTACTTGTTGTTTGGTATGGCATGGCAGAATTGTTCATAGCGTTTGACTCATAAACAGTTCTGATAGCGACAAACCACAACTTAAAGGAGATGCTCGATAGCTGATCAATGCTGGATATGGATCATCTCGACTGTCCGTAGCCTTTTTCAGCAGTTTGACTATCTGCACACGTTTTCCATTTCGCCATTAGACTGAGGGTACAATGGACTTGATGTGATATGTCTGAAGTCATAAAGCTGTGCAAATGCCTTCCATTCTTTACCACTGAAACACGGACCACTGTCACTCATAAACCTGGGGATGCCATGACGTACAAACATTGCTTTTGTCTGCATAATAACACAATTGGCTGACGAGCTTGACAACTGTGCTACTTCTGGATAGTTTGAATAGTAGTCAACTATTAGCAAATATTCTTCGCCTTCAAGATAGAATAAGTCTATCCCAACCTTTTGCTAAGGAACTGACACAATTTTGCCCATCTCCATCGGTTCCTTTGCTTGTCGATATTGATATTATTGACAAGTGCTTCTACTGAGGGAGAAAGTTGCAGCGACGAATGACTCTGTGAGAGAAGAGATTCTCCTCACCTCCGACTTAAATTGGCTGCCCTTTATTTCTAAATCCTCCCAAGAGGGAATATCCTTTCCACATCCACCTCAAGTCGCTCGGGACCTTGTATGTTTCAACCAAACTGAGTCTTACTCTTTGCAATAGATGAGTTCAGAGCTCCTGGAGTCACATTTAAACAGTACTCAGACACACATTCACCCTCTGCAGCCCAGGTGTTGATGTGGAGATGAGAAAAATGGCACCCAAGAGCCCCCCACCCCGACCCAGCAGAATCCGAGGCCTCCACCGACTCCCGGCCAAGTCCAGCCCCGTCAACCCTCAGAAGACTCTGAGCCAACCAACATCCTGACAGAATCCGAGCCCCGGCACCCAGCACGTTCCAGCATTCCAAAGCCCCAGCAGGCTCTGTGCCCCTGACCCCAGCAGGCTCTGTGCCCCCGAAGCCCAGCAGGCTCAGTGCCCCCGAAGCCCAGCAGGCTCTGTGCCCCTGATCCCAGCAGGCTCTGTGTCCCCGAAACCCAGCAGGCTCTGTGCCCCTGATCCCAGCAGGCTCTGTGCCCCCGAAGCCGAGCAGGCTCTGTGCCCCCGAAGCCCAGCAGGCTCTGAGCCCCTGACCCCAGCAGGCTCTGCGCCCCTGAACCCAGCAGGCTCTGTGCCCCCGAAACCCAGCAGGCTCTGTGCCCCCGAACCAGCAGGCTCTATGCCCCTGACCCCAGCAGGCTCTGCGCCCCTGACCCCAGCAGCCACTGTGCCCCTGACCCCAGCAGCCTCTGTGCCCCTGACCCCAGCAGCCTCTGTGCCCCTGACCCCAGCAGCCTCTGTGCCCCTGACCCCAGCAGCCTCTGTGCCCCTGACCCCAGCAGCCTCTGTGCCCCTGACCCCAGCAGGCTCTGTGCCCCTGACCCCAGCAGGCTCTGTGCCCCTGACCCCCACAGGCTCTGTGCCCCTGACCCCAGCAGGCTCTGTGCCCCTGACCCCAGCAGGCTCTGTGCCCCTGACCCCAGCAGGCTCTGTGCCCCTGACCCCAGCAGGCTCTGTGCTCCTGACCCCAGCAGCCACTGTGCCCCTGATCCCAGCAGCGTCTGTGCCCCTGACCCCAGCAGCCTCTGTGCCCCTGACCCCAGCAGCCTCTGTGCCCCTGACCCCAGCAGCCTCTGTGCCCCTGACCCCAGCAGCCTCTGTGCCCCTGACCCCAGCAGCCTCTGTGCCCCTGACCCCAGCAGGTTCTGTGCCCCTGACCTCAGCAGGCTCTGTGCCCCTGACCCCCACAGGCTCTGCGCCCCCGAAACCTAGGAGCCTCTGCGCCCCTGACCCCAGCAGGCTCTGTGCCCCTGACCCCAGCAGGCTCTGTGCCCCTGACCCCCACAGGCTCTGTGCCCCTGACCCCAGTAGGCTCTGTGCCCCTGACCCCAGCAGGCTCGGTGCCCCTGACCCCAGCAGGCTCTGTGCTCCTGACCCCAGCAGGCTCTGTGTCCCTGACCCCCGCATGCTCTGTGCCCCTGACCCCAGCAGGCTCTGTGCCCCTGACCCCCACAGTCTCTGTGCCCCCGAAACCCAGCAGCCTCTGTGCCCCTGACCCCAGCAGGCTCTGTGCCCCTGGCCCCAGCAGGCTCTGTGCCCCTGACCCCAGCAGGCTCTGTGTCCCCGAAACCCAGCAGGCTCTGTGCCCCCGAAACCCAGCAGGCTCTATGCCCCTGACCCCAGCAGGCTCTGCGCCCCTGACCCCAGCAGCCACTGTGCCCCTGACCCCAGCAGCCTCTGTGCCCCTGACCCCAGCAGCCTCTGTGCCCCAGACCCCAGCAGCCTCTGTGCCCCTGACCCCAGCAGCCTCTGTGCCCCTGACCCCAGCAGCCTCTGTGCCCCTGACCCCAGCAGCCTCTGTGCCCCTGACCCCAGCAGGCTCTGTGCCCCTGACCCCAGCAGGCTCTGTGCCCCTGACCCCCGCAGGCTCTGTGCCCCTGACCCCAGCAGGCTCTGTGCCCCTGACCCCAGCAGGCTCTGTGCCCCTGACCCCAGCAGGCTCTGTGCTCCTGACCCCAGCAGGCTCTGTGCCCCTGACCCCAGCAGGCTCTGTGCCCCTGACCCCCACAGGCTCTGTGCCCCTGACCCCAGCAGGCTCTGTGCTCCTGACCCCAGCAGGCTCTGTGCCCCTGACCCCAGCAGCCTCTGTGCCCCTGACCCCAGCAGGCTCTGTGCTCCTGACCCCAGCAGGCTCTGTGCCCCGCACCCCAGCAGCCTCTGTGCCCCTGACCCCAGCAGTCTCTGTGCCCCGGAAACCCAGCAGGCTCTGTGCCCCCGAAACCCAGCAGACTCTGTGCCCCCTAAACCCAGCAGGCTCTGTGCCCCTGAACCCAGCAGGCTCTGTGCCCCCGAAGCCCAGCAGGCTCTGTGCCCCTGACTCCAGCAGGCTCTGCGCCCCTGACCCCAGCAGGCTCTGTGCCCACGAAACCCAGCAGGCTCTGTGCCCCCGAAACCGAGCAGGCTCGTTGCCCCTGATCCCAGCAGGCTCTGTACTCCTGACCTCAGCAGGCTCTGTGCCCCTGACCCCAGCAGGCTCTGTGCCCCTGACCCCCACAGGCTCTGTGCCCCTGACCCCAGCAGGCTCTGTGCCCCTGACCCCAGCAGGCTCGGTGCCCCTGACCCCAGCAGCCTCTGTTCTCCTGACCCCAGCAGGCTCTGTGTCCCTGACCCCCGCATGCTCTGTGCCCCTGACCCCAGCAGGCTCTGTGCCCCTGACCCCCACAGTCTCTGTGCCCCCGAAACCCAGCAGCCTCTGTGCCCCTGACCCCAGCAGGCTCTGTGCCCCTGGCCCCAGCAGGCTCTGTGCCCCTGACCCCAGCAGGCTCTGTGTCCCCGAAACCCAGCAGGCTCTGTGCCCCCGAAACCCAGCAGGCTCTATGGCCCTGACCCCAGCAGGCTCTGCGCCCCTGACCCCAGCAGCCACTGTGCCCCTGACCCCAGCAGCCTCTGTGCCCCTGACCCCAGCAGCCTCTGTGCCCCTGACCCCAGCAGCCTCTGTGCCCCTGACCCCAGCAGCCTCTGTGCCCCTGACCCCAGCAGCCTCTGTGCCCCTGACCCCAGCAGGCTCTGTGCCCCTGACTCCAGCAGGCTCTGTGCCCCTGACCCCCACAGGCTCTGTGCCCCTGACCCCAGCAGGCTCTGTGCCCCTGACCCCAGCAGGCTCTGTGCCCCTGACCCCAGCAGGCTCTGTGCTCCTGACCCCAGCAGGCTCTGTGCCCCTGACCCCAGCAGGCTCTGTGCCCCTGACTCCCACAGGCTCTGTGCCCCTGACCCCAGCAGGCTCTGTGCTCCTGACCCCAGCAGGCTCTGTGCCCCTGACCCCAGCAGCCTCTGTGCCCCTGACCCCAGCAGGCTCTGTGCTCCTGACCCCAGCAGGCTCTGTGCCCCGCACCCCAGCAGCCTCTGTGCCCCTGACCCCAGCAGTCTCTGTGCCCCGGAAACCCAGCAGGCTCTGTGCCCCCGAAACCCAGCAGGCTCTGTGCCCCCTAAACCCAGCAGGCTCTGTGCCCCTGAACCCAGCAGGCTCTGTGCCCCCGAAGCCCAGCAGGCTCTGTGCCCCTGACTCCAGCAGGCTCTGCGCCCCTGACCCCAGCAGGCTCTGTGCCCACGAAACCCAGCAGGCTCTGTGCCCCCGAAACCGAGCAGGCTCGTTGCCCCTGATCCCAGCAGGCTCTGTACTCCTGACCTCAGCAGGCTCTGTGCCCCTGACCCCAGCAGGCTCTGTGCCCCTGACCCCAGCAGCCTCTGTGCCCCTGACCCCAGCAGGCTGTGTGCCTCCCTGACCCCAGCAGGCTCTGTGCCCCTAAACCCAGCAGCCTCTGTGCTCCTGACCCCAGCAGGCTCTGTGCCCCTGACCCCAGCAGGCTCTGTGCCCCTGACTCCCCGCAGGCTCTGTGCCCCTGACCCCAGCAGGCTCTGTGCCCCTGACCCCCGCAGGCTCTGCGCCCCAGACCCCAGCAGGCTCTGTGCCCCTGATCCCCGCATGCTCTGTGCCCTGACCCCAGCAGGCTCTGTGCCCCTGACCCCCACAGTCTCTGTGCCCCGGAACCCAGCAGCCTCTGTGCCCCTGACCCCAGCAGGCTCTGTGCCCCTAGCCCCAGCAGGCTCTGTGCCCCTGGCCCCAGCAGGCTCTGTGCCTCCCTGACCCCAGCAGGCTCTGTGCCTCCCTGACCCCAGCAGGCTCTGTGCCCCTGACCCCAGCAGGCTCTGTGCCTCCCTGACCCCAGCAGGCTCTGTGCCCCTGACCCCAGCAGGCTCTGTGCCCCTGACCACCGCAGCCTCTGTGTCCCTGACCTACTCAGCCTCTGTGCCCCCGAAACACAGCAGCCTCTGTGCCCCTGACCCCAGCAGGCTCTGTGCCCCTGACCCCAGCAGGCTCTGTGCCCCTGACCCCAGCAGGCTCTGTGCCCTTGACCCCAGCAGCCTCTGTGCCCCTGACCCCAGCAGGCTCTGTGCCCCCGAAACCTAGCAGCCTCTGTGCCCCTGGCCCCAGCAGCCTCTGCGCCCCTGACCCCAGCAGGCTCTGTGCCCCTGACCCCAGCAGGCTCTGTGCCCCTGACCCAGAGGCTCTATGCCCCTGACCCCCGCATGCTCTGTGCCCCTGACCCCAGCAGGCTCTGTGCCCCTGACCCCCACAGTCTCTGTGCCCCCGAAACCCAGCAGCCTCTGTGCCCCTGACCCCAGCAGGCTCTGTGCTCCTGGCCCCAGCAGGCTCTGTGCCCCTGACCCCAGCAGGCCCTGTGCCCCCCTGACCCCAGCAGGCTCTGTGCCTCCCTGACCCCAGCAGGCTCTGTGCCCCTGTCCCCAGCAGGCTCTGTGCCCCTGACCCCAGCAGGCTCTGTGCCCCTGACCCCAGCAGCCTCTGTGTCCCTGACCCCAGCAGGCTCTGTGCCCCTGACCCCAGCAGGCTCTGTGCCCCTGACCCCAGCGGGCTCTGTGCCCCCGAAACCCAGCAGGCTCTGTGCCCCCTAAACCCAGCAGGCTCTGTGCCCCTGAACCCAGCAGGCTCTGTGCCCCCGAAGCCCAGCAGGCTCTGTGCCCCTGACTCCAGCAGGCTCTGCGCCCCTGACCCCAGCAGGCTCTGTGCCCACGAAACCCAGCAGGCTCTGTGCCCCCGAAACCGAGCAGGCTCGTTGCCCCTGATCCCAGCAGGCTCTGTACTCCTGACCTCAGCAGGCTCTGTGCCCCTGACCCCAGCAGGCTCTGTGCCCCTGACCCCAGCAGCCTCTGTGCCCCTGACCCCAGCAGGCTGTGTGCCTCCCTGACCCCAGCAGGCTCTGTGCCCCTGAACCCAGCAGCCTCTGTGCTCCTGACCCCAGCAGGCTCTGTGCCCCTGACCCCAGCAGGCTCTGTGCCCCTGACTCCCCGCAGGCTCTGTGCCCCTGACCCCAGCAGGCTCTGTGCCCCTGACCCCCGCAGGCTCTGCGCCCCAGACCCCAGCAGGCTCTGTGCCCCTGATCCCCGCATGCTCTGTGCCCTGACCCCAGCAGGCTCTGTGCCCCTGACCCCCACAGTCTCTGTGCCCCGGAACCCAGCAGCCTCTGTGCCCCTGACCCCAGCAGGCTCTGTGCCTCCCTGACCCCAGCAGGCTCTGTGCCTCCCTGACCCCAGCAGGCTCTGTGCCCCTGACCCCAGCAGGCTCTGTGCCTCCCTGACCCCAGCAGGCTCTGTGCCCCTGACCCCAGCAGGCTCTGTGCCCCTGACCACCGCAGCCTCTGTGTCCCTGACTTACTCAGCCTCTGTGCCCCCGAAACACAGCAGCCTCTGTGCCCCTGACCCCAGCAGGCTCTGTGCCCCTGACCCCAGCAGGCTCTCTGCCCCTGACCCCAGCAGGCTCTGTGCCCTTGACCCCAGCAGCCTCTGTGCCCCTGACCCCAGCAGGCTCTGTGCCCCCGAAACCTAGCAGCCTCTGTTCCCCTTGCCCCAGCAGCCTCTGCGCCCCTGCCCCCAGCAGGCTCTGTGCCCCTGACCCCAGCAGGCTCTGTGCCCCTGACCCAGAGGCTCTATGCCCCTGACCCCCGCATGCTCTGTGCCCCTGACCCCAGCAGGCTCTGTGCCCCTGACCCCAGCAGGCTCTGTGCCCCTGACCCCCACAATCTCTGTGCCCCCGAAACCCAGCAGCCTCTGTGCCCCTGACCCCAGCAGGCTCTGTGCTCCTGGCCCCAGCAGGCTCTGTGCCCCTGACCCCAGCAGGCCCTGTGCCCCCCTGACCCCAGCAGGCTCTGTGCCTCCCTGACCCCAGCAGGCTCTGTGCCCCTGTCCCCAGCAGGCTCTGTGCCCCTGACCCCAGCAGGCTCTGTGCCCCTGACCCCAGCAGCCTCTGTGTCCCTGACCCCAGCAGGCTCTGTGCCCCTGACCCCAGCAGGCTCTGTGCCCCTGACCCCAGCAGGCTTTGTGCCCCCGACACCCAGCAGGCTCTGCGCCCCCCAGCAGGCTCTGTGCCCCCAAAACCCAGCAGGCTCTGTGCCCCTGACCCCAGCAGGCTCTGTGCCCCTGACCCCAGCAGGCTCTGCGCCCCTGACCCCAGCAGGCTCTGCGCCCCTGACCCCAGCAGGTTCTGCGCCCCTGACCCCAGCAGGCTCTGCGCCCCTGACCCCAGCAGGCTCTGAGCCCCTGACCCCAGCAGGCTCTGCGCCCCTGACCCCAGCAGGCTCTGCGCCCCTGACCCCAGCAGGCTCTGCGCCCCTGACCCCAGCAGGCTCTGCGCCCCTGACCCCAGCAGGCTCTGCGCTCCTGACCCCAGCAGGCTCTGCGCCCCTGACCCCAGCAGCCTCTGTGCCCCTGACCCCAGCAGCCTCTGTGCCCCTGACCCCAGCAGCCTCTGTGCCCCTGACCCCAGCAGCCTCTGTGCCCCCGAAACCCAGCAGGCTCTGTGCCAACGAAACCCAGCAGGCTCTGTGCCCCCGAAACCCAGCAGGCTCTGTGCCCCTGACCCCAGCAGGCTCTGTGCCCCTGAAGCCCAGCAGGCTCTGTGCCCCTGACCCCAGCAGGCTCTGTGCCCCTGACCCCAGCAGGCTCTGCGACCCTGACCCCAGCAGGCTCTGTGCCCACGAAACCCAGCAGGCTCTGTGCCCCCGAAACCGAGCAGGCTCGTTGCCCCTGATCCCAGCAGGCTCTGTACTCCTGACCTCAGCAGGCTCTGTGCACCTGACCCCAGCAGCCTCTGTGCCCCTGACCCCAGCAGGCTCTGTGCCCCGAAACCCCAGCAGGCTCTGTGCCCCTGACCCCAGCAGGCTCTGTGCCCCTGACCCCAGCAGGCTCTGTGCCCTTGACCCCAGCAGCCTCTGTGCCCCTGACCCCAGCAGGCTCTGTGCCCCCGAAACCTAGCAGCCTCTGTGCCCCTGGCCCCAGCAGCCTCTGCGCCCCTGACCCCAGCAGGCTCTGTGCCCCTGACCCCAGCAGGCTCTGTGCCCCTGACCCAGAGGCTCTATGCCCCTGACCCCCGCAGGCTCTGTGCCCCTGACCCCAGCAGGCTCTGTGCCCCTGACCCCCACAGTCTCTGTGCCCCCGAAACCCAGCAGCCTCTGTGCCCCTGACCCCAGCAAGCTCTGTGCTCCTGGCCCCAGCAGGCTCTGTGCCCCTGACCCCAGCAGGCCCTGTGCCCCCCTGACCCCAGCAGGCTCTGTGCCTCCCTGACCCCAGCAGGCTCTGTGCCCCTGACCCCAGCAGGCTCTGTGCCCCTGACCCCAGCAGGCTCTGTGCCCCTGACCCCAGCAGCCTCTGTGTCCCTGACACCTGCAGCCTCTGTGTCCCTGACCTACGCAGCCTCTGTGCCCCCTAAACACAGCAGCCTCTGTGCCCCTGACGCCAGCAGGCTCTGTGCCCCTGACCCCAGCAGGCTCTGTGCCCCTGACCCCAGCAGGCTCTGTGCCCCTGACCCCAGCAGGCTCTGTGCCCCTGACCACAGCAGGCTCTGTGCCCCTGACCCCAGCAGGCTTTGTGCCCCCGACACCCAGCAGGCTCTGCGCCCCCGACACCCAGCAGGCTCTGTGCCCCCGAAACCCAGCAGGCTCTGTGCCCCTGACCCCAGCAGGCTCTGCGCCCCTGACCCCAGCAGGCTCTGCGCCCCTGACCCCAGCAGGCTCTGCGCCCCTGACCCCAGCAGGTTCTGCGCCCCTGACCCCAGCAGGCTCTGCGCCCTGACCCCAGCAGGCTCTGCGCCCCTGACCCCAGCAGGCTCTGCGCTCCTGACCCCAGCAGGCTCTGTGCCCCTGACCCCAGCAGCCTCTGTGCCCCTGACCCCAGCAGCCTCTGTGCCCCTGACCCCAGCAGCCTCTGTGCCCCCGAAACCCAGCAGGCTCTGTGCCCCCGAAACCCAGCAGGCTCTGTGCCCCCGAAACCCAGCAGGCTCTGTGCCCCTGACCCCAGCAGCCTCTGTGCCCCCGAAGCCCAGCAGGCTCTGTGCCCCTGACCCCAGCAGGCTCTGCGACCCTGGCCCTAGCAGGCTCTGTGCCCCTGACCCCAGCAGCCTCTGTGCCCCTGACCCCAGCAGCCTCTGTGCCCCTGACCCCAGCAGGCTGTGTGCCTCCCTGACCCCAGCAGGCTCTGTGCCCCTGAACCCAGCAGCCTCTGTGCTCCTGACCCCAGCAGGCTCTGTGCCCCTGACCCCAGGATGTTCTGTGCCCCTGACTCCCCGCAGGCTCTGTGCCCCTGACCCCAGCAGGCTCTGTGCCCCTGACCCCAGCAGGCTCTGCGCCCCAGACCACAGCAGGCTCTGTGCCCCTGATCCCCGCAGGCTCTGTGCCCCTGGCCCCAGCAGGCTCTGTGCCCCTGATCCCAGCAGGCTCTGTGCCCCTGATCCCAGCAGGCTCTGTGCCCCTGACCCCAGCAGGCTCTGTGTCCTTGACCCCAGCAGCCTCTGTGCCCCTGACCCCAGCAGGCTCTGTGCCCCCGAAACCTAGCAGCCTCTGAGCCCCTGACCCCAGCAGCCTCTGCGCCCCTGACCCCAGCAGGCTCTGTGCCCCTGACCCCAGCAGGCTCTGTGCCCCTGACCCCAGCAGGCTCTGTGCCCCTGACCCCCACAGGCTCTGTGCCCCTGACCCCAGCAGGCTCTGTGCCCCTGACCCCCACAGTCTCTGCCGCCGAAACCCAGCAGCCTCTGTGCCCCTGACCCCAGCAGGCTCTGTGCTCCTGGCCCCAGCAGGCTCTGTGCCCCTGACCCCAGCAGGCTCTGTGCCTCCCTGACCCGAGCAGGCTCTGTGCCTCCCTGACCCCAGCAGGCTCTGTGCCCCTGACCCCAGCAGGCTCTGTGCCCCTGACCCCAGCAGCCTCTGTGTCCCTGACACCTGCAGCCTCTGTGTCCCTGACCTACTCAGCCTCTGTGCCCCCGAAACACAGCAGCCTCTGTGCCCCTGACCCCAGCAGGCTCTGTGCCCCTGACCCCAGCAGGCTCTGCGCCCCTGACCCCAGCAGGCTCTGTGCCCCTGACCCCAGCAGGCTCTGTGCCCCTGACCCCAGCAGGCTCTGTGCCCCTGACCCCAGCAGGCTCTGTGCCCCTGACCCCAGCAGGCTCTGCGCCCCCGAAACCCAGCAGGCTCTGTGCCCCCGAAACCCAGCAGGCTCTGCGCCCCTGACCCCAGCAGGCTCTGCGTCCCTGACCCCAGCAGGCTCTGCGCCCCTGACCCCAGCAGGCTCTGCGCCCCTGACCCCAGCAGGCTCTGCGCCCCTGACCCCAGCAGGCTCTGTGCCCCTGACCCCAGCAGCCTCTGTGCCCCTGACCCCAGCAGCCTCTGTGCCCCAGACCCCAGCAGCCTCTGTGCCCCTGACCCCAGCAGCCTCTGTGCCCCTGACCCCAGCAGCCTCTGTGCCCCTGACCCCAGCAGCCTCTGTGCCCCTGACCCCAGCAGGCTCTGTGCCCCTGACCCCAGCAGGCTCTGTGCCCCTGACCCCCACAGGCTCTGTGCCCCTGACCCCAGCAGGCTCTGTGCCCCTGACCCCAGCAGGCTCTGTGCCCCTGACCCCAGCAGGCTCTGTGCTCCTGACCCCAGCAGGCTCTGTGCCCCTGACCCCAGCAGGCTCTGTGCCCCTGACCCCCACAGGCTCTGTGCCCCTGACCCCAGCAGGCTCTGTGCTCCTGACCCCAGCAGGCTCTGTGCCCCTGACCCCAGCAGCCTTTGTGCCCCTGACCCCAGCAGGCTCTGTGCCCCTGACCCCAGCAGGCTCTGTGCCCCTGACCCCCACAGGCTCTGTGCCCCTGACCCCAGCAGGCTCTGTGCCCCTGACCCCAGCAGGCTCTGTGCCCCTGACCCCAGCAGGCTCTGTGCTCCTGACCCCAGCAGGCTCTGTGCCCCTGACCCCAGCAGGCTCTGTGCCCCTGACCCCAGCAGGCTCTGTGCCCCTGACCCCCACAGGCTCTGTGCCCCTGACCCCAGCAGGCTCTGTGCTCCTGACCCCAGCAGGCTCTGTGCCCCTGACCCCAGCAGCCTTTGTGCCCCTGACCCCAGCAGGCTCTGTGCTCCTGACCCCAGCAGGCTCTGTGCCCCGCACCCCAGCAGCCTCTGTGCCCCTGACCCCAGCAGTCTCTGTGCCCCGGAAACCCAGCAGGCTCTGTGCCCCCGAAACCCAGCAGGCTCTGTGCCCCCTAAACCCAGCAGGCTCTGTGCCCCTGAACCCAGCAGGCTCTGTGCCCCCGAAGCCCAGCAGGCTCTGTGCCCCTGACTCCAGCAGGCTCTGTGCCCCTGACCCCCGCATGCTCTGTGCCCCTGACCCCAGCAGGCTCTGTGCCCCTGACCCCCACAGTCTCTGTGCCCCCGAAACCCAGCAGCCTCTGTGCCCCTGACCCCAGCAGGCTCTGTGCTCCTGGCCCCAGCAGGCTCTGTGCCCCTGACCCCAGCAGGCCCTGTGCCCCCCTGACCCCAGCAGGCTCTGTGCCTCCCTGACCCCAGCAGGCTCTGTGCCCCTGTCCCCAGCAGGCTCTGTGCCCCTGACCCCAGCAGGCTCTGTGCCCCTGACCCCAGCAGCCTCTGTGTCCCTGACCCCAGCAGGCTCTGTGCCCCTGACCCCAGCAGGCTCTGTGCCCCTGACCCCAGCAGGCTTTGTGCCCCCGACACCCAGCAGGCTCTGCGCCCCCGACACCCAGCAGGCTCTGTGCCCCCGAAACCCAGCAGGCTCTGTGCCCCTGACCCCAGCAGGCTCTGCGCCCCTGACCCCAGCAGGCTCTGCGCCCCTGACCCCAGCAGGTTCTGCGCCCCTGACCCCAGCAGGCTCTGCGCCCTGACCCCAGCAGGCTCTGCGCCCCTGACCCCAGCAGGCTCTGCGCTCCTGACCCCAGCAGGCTCTGTGCCCCTGACCCCAGCAGCCTCTGTGCCCCTGACCCCAGCAGCCTCTGTGCCCCTGACCCCAGCAGCCTCTGTGCCCCCGAAACCCAGCAGGCTCTGTGCCCCCGAAACCCAGCAGGCTCTGTGCCCCTGACCCCAGCAGGCTCTGTGCCCCTGAAGCCCAGCAGGCTCTGTGCCCCTGACCCCAGCAGGCTCTGCGACCCTGACCCCATCAGGCTCTGTGCCCACGAAACCCAGCAGGCTCTGTGCCCCCGAAACCGAGCAGGCTCGTTACCCCTGATCCCAGCAGGCTCTGTACTCCTGACCTCAGCAGGCTCTGTGCACCTGACCCCAGCAGCCTCTGTGCCCCTGACCCCAGCAGGCTCTGTGCCCCGAAACCCAGCAGCCTCTGTGCCCCTGGCCCTAGCAGGCTCTGTGCCCCTGACCCCAGCAGGCTCTGTGCCCCTGACCCCAGCAGCCTCTGTGCCCCTGACCCCAGCAGGCTGTGTGCCTCCCTGACCCCAGCAGGCTCTGTGCCCCTGAACCCAGCAGCCTCTGTGCTCCTGACCCCAGCAGGCTCTGTGCCCCTGACCCCAGGAGGCTCTGTGCCCCTGACTCCCCGCAGGCTCTGTGCCCCTGACCCCAGCAGGCTCTGTGCCCCTGACCCCAGCAGGCTCTGCGCCCCAGACCACAGCAGGCTCTGTGCCCCTGATCCCCGCAGGCTCTGTGCCCCTGGCCCCAGCAGGCTCTGTGCCCCTGATCCCAGCAGGCTCTGTGCCCCTGATCCCAGCAGGCTCTGTGCCCATGACCCCAGCAGGCTCTGTGTCCTTGACCCCAGCAGCCTCTGTGCCCCTGACCCCAGCAGGCTCTGTGCCCCCGAAACCTAGCAGCCTCTGAGCCCCTGACCCCCGCAGCCTCTGCGCCCCTGACCCCAGCAGGCTCTGTGCCCCTGACCCCAGCAGGCTCTGTGCCCCTGACCCCAGCAGGCTCTGTGCCCCTGACCCCAGCAGGCTCTGTGCCCCTGACCCCAGCAGGCTCTGTGCCCCTGACCCCCACAGGCTCTGTGCCCCTGACCCCAGCAGGCTCTGTGCCCCTGACCCCCACAGTCTCTGCCGCCGAAACCCAGCAGCCTCTGTGCCCCTGACCCCAGCAGGCTCTGTGCTCCTGGCCCCAGCAGGCTCTGTGCCCCTGACCCCAGCAGGCTCTGTGCCTCCCTGACCCGAGCAGGCTCTGTGCCTCCCTGACCCCAGCAGGCTCTGTGCCCCTGACCCCAGCAGGCTCTGTGCCCCTGACCCCAGCAGCCTCTGTGTCCCTGACACCTGCAGCCTCTGTGTCCCTGACCTACTCAGCCTCTGTGCCCCCGAAACACAGCAGCCTCTGTGCCCCTGACCCCAGCAGGCTCTGTGCCCCTGACCCCAGCAGGCTCTGTGCCCCTGACCCCAGCAGGCTCTGTGCCCCTGACCCCAGCAGGCTCTGTGCCCCTGACCCCAGCAGGCTCTGTGCCCCTGACCCCAGCAGGCTCTGTGCCCCTGACCCCAGCAGGCTCTGTGCCCCTGACCCCAGCAGGCTCTGTGCCCCTGACCCCAGCAGGCTCTGCGCCCCCGAAACCCAGCAGGCTCTGTGCCCCCGAAACCCAGCAGGCTCTGCGCCCCTGACCCCAGCAGGCTCTGCGTCCCTGACCCCAGCAGGCTCTGCGCCCCTGACCCCAGCAGGCTCTGCGCCCCTGACCCCAGCAGGCTCTGCGCCCCTGACCCCAGCAGGCTCTGCGCCCCTAACCCCAGCAGGCTCTGCGCCCCTGACCCCAGCAGGCTCTGCGCCCCTGACCCCAGCAGCCTCTGTGCCCCTGACCCCAGCAGCCTCTGTGCCCCTGACCCCAGCAGCCTCTGTGCCCCTGACCCCAGCAGCCTCTGTGCCCCGTAAACCCAGCAGGCTCTGTGCCCCTGACCCCAGCAGGCTCTGTGCCCCCGAAGCCCAGCATGCTCTGTGCCCCTGACCCCAGCAGGCTCTGCGCCCCTGACCCCAGCAGGCTCTGTGCCCACGAAACCCAGCAGGCTCTGTGCCCCCGAAACCGAGCAGGCTCGTTGCCCCTGATCCCAGCAGGCTCTGTACTCCTGACCTCAGCAGGCTCTGTGCACCTGACCCCAGCAGCCTCTGTGCCCCTGACCCCAGCAGGCTCTGTGCCCCGAAACCCAGCAGCCTCTGTGCCCCTGGCCCAAGCAGGCTCTGTGCCCCTGACCCCAGCAGCCTCTGTGCCCCTGACCCCAGCAGGCTGTGTGCCTCCCTGACCCCAGCAGGCTGTGTGCCTCCCTGACCCCAGCAGCCTCTGTGCTCCTGACCCCAGCAGGCTCTGTGCCCCTGACCCCAGCAGGCTCTGTGCCCCTGACTCCCCGCAGGCTCTGTGCCCCTGACCCCAGCAGGCTCTGTGCCCCTGACCCCCGCAGGCTCTGTGCCCCTGACCCCCGCAGGCTCTGTGCCCCTGACCCCCGCAGGCTCTGTGCCCCTGACCCCAGCAGGCTCTGCGCCCCAGACCACCGCAGGCTCTGTGCCCCTGATCCCCGCAGGCTCTGTGCCCCTGACCCCAGCAGGCTCTGTGCCCCTGATCCCAGCAGGCTCTGTGCCCCTGACCCCAGCAGGCTCTGTGCCCTTGACCCCAGCAGCCTCTGTGCCCCTGACCCCAGCAGGCTCTGTGCCCCCGAAACCTAGCAGCCTCTGTGCCCCTGACCCCAGCAGCCTCTGCGCCCCTGACCCCAGCAGGCTCTGTGCCCCTGACCCCAGCAGGCTCTGTGCCCCTGACCCCCGCAGGCTCTGTGCCCCTGACCCCCGCAGGCTCTGTGCCCCTGACCCCCGCAGGCTCTGTGCCCCTGACACCAGCAGGCTCTGTGCCCCTGAAACCCGCATGCTCTGTGCTCCTGGCCCCAGCAGGCTCTGTGCCCCCAAAACACAGCAGCCTCTGTGCCCCTGACCCCAGCAGGCTCTGTGCCCCTGACCCCAGCAGGCTCTGTGCCCCTGACCCCAGCAGGCTCTGCGCCCCTGACCCCAGCAAGCTCTGTGCCCCCGAAACCCAGCAGGCTCTGCGCCCCTGAGCCCAGCAGGCTCTGCGCCCCTGAGCCCAGCAGGCTCTGCGCCCCTGACCCCAACAGGCTCTGCGCCCCTGACCCCAGCAGGCTCTGGGCCCCTGACCCCAGCAGGCTCTGTTCCCCTGACCCCAGCAGGCTCTGTGCCCCTGAACCCAGCAGCCTCTGTGCCCCTGACCCCAGCAGCCTCTGTGCCCCTGACCCCAGCAGCCACTGTGCCCCTGACCCCAGCAGCCTCTGTGCCCCGGAAACCCAGCAGGCTCTGTGCCCCTGATCCCCACAGTCTCTGTGCCCCCGAAACCCAGCAGCCTCTGTGCCCCTGACCCCAGCAGGCTCTGTGCCCCCGAAGCCCAGCAGGCTCTGTGCCCCTGACCCCAGCAGGCTCTGTGCCCCTAACCCCAGCAGCCACTGTGCCCCTGACCCCAGCAGCCACTGTGCCCCTGACCCCAGCAGCCTCTGTGCCCCTGACCCCAGCAGCCTCTGTGCCCCTGACCCCAGCAGCCTCTGTGCCCCTGACCCCAGCAGCCTCTGTGCCCCTGACCCCAGCAGCCTCTGTGCCCCTGACCCCAGCAGCCTCTGTGCCCCTGACCCCAGTAGCCTCTGTGCCCCTGACCCCAGCAGGCTCTGTGCCCCTGACCCCAGCAGGCTCTGTGCCCCTGACCCCCAGCGGCTCTGTGCCCCTGACCCCAGCAGGCTCTGCGCTCCTGACCCCAGCAGGCTCTGCGCCCCTGACCCCAGCAGGCTCTGCGCCCCTGACCCCAGCAGGCTCTGTGCCCCTGACCCCAGCAGGCTCTGTGCCCCTGACCCCAGCAGGCTCTGTGCCTCCCTGACCCCAGCAGGCTCTGTGCCCCTGACCCCAGCAGGCTCTGTGCCCCTGACCCCAGCAGGCTCTGTGCCCCTGACCCCAGCAGCCTCTGTGTCCCTGACACCCGCAGCCTCTGTGTCCCTGACCTACTCAGCCTCTGTGCCCCCGAAACACAGCAGCCTCTGTGCCCCTGACCCCAGCAGCCTCTGTGCCCCTGACCCCAGCAGGCTCTGTGCCCCTGATCCCCGCATGCTCTGTGCCCCTGACCCCCGCAGGCTCCTTGCCCCTGACCCCAGCAGGCTCTGCGCCCCAGACCCCAGCAGGCTCTGCGCCCCTGACCCCAGCAGGCTCTGTGCCCCTGATCCCCGCATGCTCTGTGCCCCTGACCCCAGCAGGCTCTGTGTCCCTGATCCCCGCATGCTCTGTGCCCCTGACCCCAGCAGGCTCTGTGCCCCTGATCCCCGCATGCTCTGTGCCCCTGACCACAGCAGGCTCTGTGCCCCTGATCCCCTGATCCCCGCAGGCTCTGTGCCCCTGACCCCAGCAGGCTCTGTGCCCCTGATCCCCGCATGCTCTGTGCCCCTGACCCCCACAGTCTCTATGCCCCTGAACCCAGCAGCCACTGTGCCCCCGAAACCCAGCAGGCTCTGTGCCCCCCTGACCCCAGCAGGCTCTGTGTCCCCGAAATCCAGCAGCCTCTGTGCCCCCGAAACCCAGGAGGCTCTGTGCCCCCGAAACCCAGGAGGCTCTGTGCCCCTGATCCCCAGCAGACTCCAATCCGCCCGACACCGAGCAGCCACCAAGCCCTCGACCCCCAGCAGACACCAATCCCCCAAACCCCAAGCAGACTCTGAGCTCCTCCCCCACCTCGCACAGGCACTGATCCTCAGCAGAATCTGAACACCCCCAGCAGAGTCCATACACCTGCTGCCCCAGCAGAGTCCATACACCTGCTGCCCCAGCAGAGTCCATACACCTGCTGCCCCAGCAGAGTCCATACACCTGCTGCCCCAGCAGAGTCCATGCACCTGCCCCAGCAGAGTCCATCCACCTGCTGCCCCAGCAAAGTCCATCCACCTGCTGCCCCAGCAGAGTCCATACACCTGCTGCCCCAGCAGAATCCATACACCTGCTGCCCCAGCAGAGTCCATACACCTGCTGTCCCAGCAGAGTCCATACACCTGCTGCCCCAGCAGAGTCCATACACCTGCTGTCCCAGCAGAGTCCATACACCTGCTGTCCCAGCAGAGTCCATACACCTGCTGTCCCAGCAGAGTCCATACACCTGCTGCCCCAGCAGAGTCCATACACCTGCTGCCCCAGCAGAGTCCATACACCTGCTGTCCCAGCAGAGTCCATACACCTGCTGTCCCAGCAGAGTCCATACACTGGTGCCCCAGCAGAGTCCATACACCTGCTGTCCCAGCAGAGTCCATACACCTGCTGTCCCAGCAGAATCCATACACCTGCTGTCCCAGCAGAGTCCATACACCTGCTGTCCCAGCAGAGTCCATACACCTGCTGTCCCAGCAGAGTCCATACACCTGCTGTCCCAGCAGAGTCCATACACCTGCTGTCCCAGCAGAGTCCATACACCTGCTGTCCCAGCAGAGTCCATACACCTGCTGCCCCAGCAGAGTCCATACACCTGCTGCCCCAGCAGTCCATACACCTGCTGCCCCAGCAGAGTCCATACACCTGCTGCCCCAGCAGAGTCCATACACCTGCTGCCCCAGCAGAGTCCATACACCTGCTGCCCCAGCAGAGTCCATACACCTGCTGCTCCAGCAGAGTCCATACACCTGCTGCCCCAGCAGAGTCCATACACCTGCTGCTCCAGCAGAGTCCATACACCTGCTGCACTAGCAGAGTCCAATTACCCACTCCCCCAGCAGAGTCCATACACCTGCTGCCCCAGCAGAGTCCATCCACCTGCTGGCCCAGCAGAGTCCATCCACCTGCTGGCCCAGCAGAGTCCATCCACCTGCTGCCCCAGCAGAGTCCATACACCTGCTGTCCCAGCAGAGTCCATACACCTGCTGCCCCAGCAGATTCCATACATCTGGTGCCCCAGCAGAGTCCATACACCTGCCCCAGCAGAGTCCATACACCTGCTGCCCCAGCAGAGTCCAATTACCCACTCCCCCAGCAGGTTCTGATAACTTGCTGACCCAACAGATTTCGATCCCACCTGATCCCCCAACAGGGTCCAATCAGCGGCTGCCCCAGCACCCCAGCAGGGTCCAATCAGCGGCCAATCAGCGGCTGCCCCAGCACCCCAGCAGAGTCCATCCACCTGCTGCCCCAGCAAAGTCCATCCACCTGCTGCCCCAGCAGAGTCCATACACCTGCTGCCCCAGCAGAGTCCATACACCTGCTGTCCCAGCAGAGTCCATACACCTGCCGTCCCAGCAGAGTCCATACACCTGCTGTCCCAGCAGAGTCCATACACCTGCTGTCCCAGCAGAGTCCATACACCTGCTGTCCCAGCAGAGTCCATACACCTGCTGTCCCAGCAGAGTCCATACACCTGCTGTCCCAGCAGAGTCCATACACCTGCTGTCCCAGCAGAGTCCATACACCTGCTGTCCCAGCAGTGTCCATACACCTGCTGCCCCGGCAGAGTCCATACACCTGCTGCCCCAGCAGAGTCCATACACCTGCTGCCCCAGCAGAGTCCTTACACCTGCTGTCCCAGCAGAGTCCATACACCTGGTGCCCCAGCAAAGTCCATACACTTGCTGCCCCAGCAGAGTCCATACACCTGCTGCCCCAGCAGAGTCCATACACCTGCCGCCCCAGCAGAGTCCATACACCTGCTGCCCCAGCAGAGTCCATACACCTGCTGCCCCAGCAGAGTCCATACACCTGCTGCCCTAGCAGAGTCCAATTACCCACTCCCCCAGCAGAGTCCATCCACCTGCTGCCCCAGCAGAGTCCATCCACCTGCTGCCCCAGCAGAGTCCATCCACCTGCTGCCCCAGCAGAGTCCATACACCTGCTGTCCCAGCAGAGTCCATACACCTGCTGTCCCAGCAGAGTCCATACACCTGCTGCCCCAGCAGATTCCATACACCTGGTGCCCCAGCAGAGTCCATACACCTGCCCCAGCAGAGTCCATACACGTGCTGACCCAGCAGAGTCCAATTACCCACTCCCCCAGCAGGTTCTGATAACTCGCTGACCCAACAGATTTCGATCCCGTCTGATCCCCCAACAGGGTCCAATCAGCGGCTGCCCCAGCACCCCAGCAGGGTCCAATCGGCGGCCAATCAGCGGCTGCCCCAGCACCCCAGCAGGGTCCAATCAGTGGCTGCCCCAGCACCACAGCAGGGTCCAATCAGTGGCTGCCCCAGCACCCCAGCAGGGTCCAATCAGCGGCCAATCAGCGGCTGCCCCAGCACCCCAGCAGGGTCCAATCAGTGGCTGCCCCAGCAGGGTCCAATCAGTGGCTGCCCCAGCACCCCTCAGGGTCCAATCAGCCCCTGCCCCAGCAGGAACCAACAGACTTTGATCCCCAACCAAATCCGAGCCCCCTGAGTCTGAACGGTGCCCAAGCAACCCCGCCTGACCCCAAAGCCTCCACATCCTTCTGGTAGTGCGGCGACCAGAATTGTGGGCAATATTCCAAGTGGGGCCTTACCAAGGTTCTATACAACTGCAGCATGACTTGCCAGTTTTTATACTCAATGCCCCGTCCAATGAAGGCAAGCATTATGTGTGCTTTCTTGACTACCTTGTCCACTTGTGTTGCCACCTTCAAAGATCTGTGGACTTGCACACCCAGATCTCTCTGACTTTCTATATTCCTAAGAGTTTTGCCATTTACGGTATATTTCCCCTCTGTGTTAGACCGACCAAAATGCATTACCTCACATTTGTCCGGATTAAACTCCAGTTGCCATTTCTCTGCCCAAGTCTCCAACCTATCAGGGGCTGTTTAGCACAGGGCTAAATCGCTGGCTTTGAAAGCAGACCAAGGCAGGCCAGCAGCACGGTTCGATTCCCGTACCAGCCTCCCCGAACAGGTGCCGGAATGTGGCGACTAGGGGCTTTTCACAGTAACTTAATTTGAAGCCTACTTGTGACAATAAGCGATTTTCATTTCATTTCATATCTATGTCCTGCTGTATCCTCTGACAATCCTCAACACTATCTGCCACTCCACCAACCTTGGTGTCATCCGCAAACTTACTAATCAGACCGGCTACATTTTCCTCCAAATCGTTTATGCACACTACAAACAGCAAAGGTCCCAGCACCGATCCCTGTGGAAGACCACTAATCACAACCTTCCATTCAGAAAAACACTCTTCCATTGTTACCCTTTGCTTCTATGACCCAGCCAGTTCTGTATCCATCTTACCAGCTCACCTCTGATCCCGAGTGACTTCACCTTTTGTACCAGTCTGCCATGAGGCACCTAGTCAAAGGAGCTGGGACATTAGGTAAGGACATTGACAGCTGTTGTTATAAAAAGTGGGATTCAGTGGGATCAGCCCCTCCGATCGTCAGTTTATCCCAGGTTTGTCCAAACTTTTCCACATGGGGGAGGGACCACATTTCAATTTTTCGCACACTCGGGAGGTCGATGAACATATATCAGAAGTTCAGATTTATAACAACGGGCGTTATTGATGCGACCATCAATTCACTCGAGACGGGAGTAGAAGTAAACTGTGGCTTTAATCAACTTAGAACAGTGCCTGCCTGCGACTGATCCAATACTGAGAACCACCTACAGGCCGACTGCTCTTTATACCTCCCTTCAAGGGGAGGAGCCATAGGCAGAGCCCATTCAGGCCCCAACATGTTCCCCTATGGATAATGCCATACAATGGCCCATAGGAGGAGCCCACAAGGGCAACAGCATAGCATAGATACAAGTACAAGGGCAACAGCACAGATACAAATAAAATGGTGGATTATTGGCATAATACATTCACCACAGTTATCTAACCGAATTGCATAGAGTCCTTTGTTGAGCGCCTTTAGGCAGGCCTTTCCCGGCGCTCGCAGTGCTGAGAAAGTCCACGCATCGAACGGTAATTTGTTGTAATCTGGGGCCTCCGTGGGGAATGTCCCACCAAGGCCACACTTAGTCCTGCTTCCTGTACTGAGGAACCCCGATCTCCCAGCCCCTCCGATGCATCACCCGGCCCCCTCAACTCACCTATGAGGGTGCCCCCAGGCCCGATCATTGGCATGGACAGAATGCCAACCTGACGTCCTGGCAGTGCCACATGTTAGATCTCGGGAGGCGTGGCGAGCCAGGTAAATTGCGGAAGAGGCCTATCCCGGTATCTACCAGCCACGCCCCAGTTCGGTAGGGACGCGACTGGTAGATCGCCCCCAACATTAAACATAAGTTTGAAAAAAAGCTGATTTATAAAAAGAAACAATTTGCTGAGTAAATATCAGAACAATAAATTGACAATTACAGACTGAGTAATAAACAAAGACGATGATTCGAGTGCGAAAGGGTGAGAGTGTGTGTGTCCAGCTCACTCCCAGGCTCAGGAATCTCACTCACTCACCCTCACCACATGTACCCACGCCACACACACAACCTCCCCCCACACACACACACACACAACATACCCACACACACACCCCACACACACAGTACCCACGCCCCAGACACACACACACACCCACGCCACACACACACAACCTCCCCCCCACACACACACACACACAACATACCCACACACACACCCCACACACACAGTACCCATGCCCCAGACACACACACACCCACGCCACACACACACAGTACCCACGCACCAGACACACACACACCCACGCCACACACACACAGTACCCACGCCCCAGACACACACACACCCACGCCACACACACACACAGTACCCACGCCCCAGACACACACACACACACACACAACATACCCACACACACACCCCACACACACAGTACCCATGCCCCAGACACACACACACCCATGCCACACACACACACAGTACCCATGCCCCAGACACACACACCCACGCCACACACACACACAGTACCCACGCCCCAGACACACACACACCCACGCCACACACACACACAGTACCCACGCCCCAGACACACACACACCCACGCCACACACACACAGTACCCACGCCCCAGACACACACACCCACGATCCACACACACACACACAGTACCCACGCCCCAGACACACACACACCCCACATCCGCACTCATACCCCGAGCCCCCGGACACACGCCCCAGACCGAGACAACCTCCAAACGCCCACTCCTCCCCCACCCCCCTATACACATTAAGTGCCCTCTCCCCCACACATATGCATACCTGCCCAATCACACACATCCCCGCCTCCACATACACACCCCACCCCCCACCGCCAAATGCACACATTCACGTGCCACATGCACACATACAGCCCCATACATGCACAACCTCACCCCCCCCCAACACACCTGCACACTCACCCCCCCCCCCATGCATATGCACCCACCCTTCTACAACCGCAGATACACACACCAAGCTTACCCCCCCCCCAAGCTCAAATCCAGCAACACACACTTAAATCCCCGAGGCTCACACTCAAACACCCCAAGCATACACACCCTAAGTGCACACTCACATCCCCAGGCACACACACCCACCCACCAGCTCACACTCACACAAGCCAATGAACACTCACATCCTCAAAGCTCAGACTCACACTCCAACGCACAATCACACACACACACCCCCAGCACACGCACCCCCCCAGCACACGCACACACCCCCCCAGCACACGTACACACACCCCCAGCACACGCACACACCCCCCTACACACGCACACACACCCCCAGCACACGCGCACACACCCCCAGCACATGCACACCCCCCAGCACATGCACACCCCCCCAGCACACACACACACACCCCCAGCACACGCACACGCACACACACCCCCAGCACATGCACACAAACCCCCAGCACGCGACTTCCGGGTGCGGCGATGACCAGCTGAGTCGCACGTTTCGGCAGCTCCCGGTGAAACGGACTTTTGGGCTCTTGATAGGAGCCCCAACGGCAATTTTGACGGCTAAAAACACTGTGCGGTAAACCAGAAGGGAATCCCCCCTGGATACGGATGAAAAAAGGAGGAGAAAGTGGCCGGATTGCAGTGGATCCCTTAGAACAGCGGCAAGGAAGGCAAGCAAAAACCAAGATGGCGTCGGAAGGTGGCAATTTAACATGGGGCCCTGAACAACAAGAGTTCTTGAAATGCTGTGTGGAAGAGCTCAAAAAGGAAATGAAGAAAGAGCTGTTGGCCCCGATATTACAGGCGATCGAAGGGCTAAAGGAGGAACAAAAGACCCAGGAGCGGGAGCTTCGGGTCGTGAAGGCAAAGGCAGCCGAGAATGAAGACGACATACAGGGCCTGGTGGTGAAGACGGAGACGCATGAGGCACATCAGAAACGATGTGTGGAAAGGTTGGAGGCACTGGAGAACAACGCAAGGAGGAACAACCTGAGGATTCTTGGTCTTCCTGAAGGTGCGGAGGGAGCGGACGTCGGGGCATATGTGAGCACGATGCTGCACTCGTTAATGGGAGCGGAGGCCCCGGCGGGTCCGTTGGAGGTGGAGGGAGCATACCGAGTGATGGCGCGAGGACCGAGAGCAGGAGAAATTCCCAGAGCCATAGTGGTGAGATTCCTCCGTTTTAAGGATAGAGAAATGGTCCTTAGATGGGCAAAGAAAACTCGGAGCAGTAAATGGGAGAACGCGGTGATCCGCGTTTATCAAGACTGGAGTGCGGAGGTGGCGAGAAGGAGGGCGAGCTTTAATCGGGCCAAGGCGGTGCTTCATAAAAAGAAGATAACATTTGGAATGCTCAACCGGCAAGACTGTGGGTCACATATCGAGGGAGGCACCACTACTTTGAGACGGCGGATGAAGCGTGGACTTTTATTGTGGAAGAAAAACTGGAATGAGCGGGTTATTAAAAAGAACGTTTGAACAAAGTGGTGGGGCGAATGTGGGGGGGGCGAAGAGGGGGGTTAAAAAGGGGGGAAAGAGGAGTTTTATGTACTAATCCTGCGATGTGGTAACTTTTCTCTCTTCCACAGGTGGTGATGGGGGGAGGAGGGGAGGTGGAGGAGATGGGGCGTTGGCCATTGGGGGCGGGGCCAAGGGAGAAGCGCGGGCTTGGTTCCCGCGCTATGATAATCATGGCGGGAATAGAGAAGCAGGAAGGAGGGGGCATCGCACGGTGCGAGCCGAGGTCACGGGGGGAAGCCGAGGTCGGCCAGAGTTTGCTGACTTCTGGGAGCAACATGGGGGGAGTAACTACGCTAGCGGGGGATCTAGCGGGGGGGGGGGGGTGGGAGGGGGGAATTACTGGGTTGCTGCTGCTGGGGAGAGGGGGGAGCTGGTATGGGAGGGGATGGGCGGGGGGGCACCGCCTGGGGGAGATACAGCTGCGTGGGAACTGGGTGAGGAGCTGGAAAAAGGGGATGGCTAATCGACAAGGGGGGGAGTAGGAAGCCCCCCAACCCGGCTGATCACGTGGAACGTGAGAGGGCTGAACGGGCCGATAAAGAGGGCACGGGTACTCGCACACCTTAAGAAACTTAAGGCAGATGTGGTTATGTTACAGGAAACGCACCTGAAACTGATAGACCAGGTTAGGCTACGCAAAGGATGGGTGGGGCAGGTGTTCCATTCGGGGCTAGATGCGTAAAACAGGGGCGTGGCTATATTAGTGGGGAAGCGGGTAATGTTCGAGGCAAAGACTATAGTGGCGGATAACGGGGGCAGATACGTGATGGTGAGTGGCAAACTACAGGGGGAGACGGTAGTTTTGGTAAACGTATATGCCCCGAACTGGGATGATGCCAATTTTATGAGGCGGATGCTAGGACGCATTCCGGACCGAGAGATGGGAAAGCTGATAATGGGGGGAGATTTTAATACGGTGTTGGAACCAGGGCTGGATAGGTCGAAGTCCAGGTCTGGAAGGAGGCCGGCAGCAGCCAAGGTACTTAAAGATTTTGTGGAGCAGATGGGAGGTGTAGACCCGTGGAGACTTTGCAGACCTAGGAGTAAGGAGTTCTCGTTTTTCTCCTATGTCCATAAAGTCTACTCGCGAATAAACTTTTTTGTGCTGGGAAGGGCGTTGATCCCGAAGGTGAGGGGAACGGAGTATACGGCTATAGCCATTTCGGATCACGCTCCACACTGGGTAGACTTGGAGATAGGGGAGGAAACAGGAGGGCGCCCACCCTGGAGAATGGACATGGGATTAATGGCAGATGAGGGGGGGTGTCTAAGGGTGAGGGGGTGCATTGAAAAGTACTTGGAACTCAATGATAATGGGGAGGTCCAGGTGGGAGTGGTCTGGGAGGCGTTGAAGGCGGTGGTTAGAGGGGAGCTGATATCAATAAGGGCACATAAAGGGAAGCAGGAGAGTAAGGAACGGGAGCATTTGCTGCAAGAACTTTTGAGGGTGGACAGACAATATGCGGAAGCACCGGAAGAGGGACTGTACAGGGAAAGGCAAAGGCTACATGTAGAATTTGACTTGCTGACTACGGGCACTGCAGAGGCACAATGGAGGAAGGCACAGGGTGTACAGTACGAATATGGGGAGAAGGCGAGCAGGTTGCTGGTACACCAATTGAGGAAAAGGGGAGCAGCGAGGGAAATAGGGGAAGTGAGGGATGAGGAAGGAGAGATGGAGCGTGGAGCGGAGAGAGTGAATGGAGTGTTCAAGACATTTTATAAAAAATTATATGAAGCTCAACCCCCGGATGGGAGGGAGAGAATGATGGGCTTCTTGGATCGGCTGGAATTTCCCAAGGTGGAAGAGCAGGAAAGGGTGGGACTGGGAGCACAGATCGAGGTAGAAGAAGTGGTGAAAGGAATTAGGAGCATGCAGGCGGGAAAGGCCCCGGGACCGGATGGATTCCCAGTCGAATTCGATAGAAAATATGTGGACTTGCTCGCCCCGGTATTGACGAGGACCTTTAATGAGGCAAAGGAAAGGGGACAACTGCCCCCGACTATGTCTGAAGCAACGATATCGCTTCTCTTAAAGAAGGAAAAGGACCCGTTACAATGCGGGTCCTATAGACCTATTTCCCTCCTAAATGTAGATGCCAAGATCCTGGCCAAGGTAATGGCAATGAGAATAGAGGAATGTGTCCCGGGGGTTGTCCATGAGGACCAAACTGGGTTTGTGAAGGGGAGACAGCTGAACACGAATATACGGAGGCTGTTAGGGGTAATGATGATGGCCCCACCAGAGGGGGAAACGGAGATAATAGTGGCGATGGATGCCGAGAAAGCATTTGATAGAGTGGAGTGGGATTATTTGTGGGAGGTGTTGAGGAGATTTGGTTTTGGAGAGGGGTATGTTAGATGGGTGCAGCTGTTGTATAGGGCCCCGATGGCGAGCGTGGTCACGAATGGACGGGGATCTGCATATTTTCGGCTCCATAGAGGGACAAGGCAGGGATGCCCTCTGTCCCCATTATTGTTTGCACTGGCGATTGAGCCCCTGGCGATAGCGTTGAGGGGTTCCAAGAAGTGGAGGGGAGTACTTAGAGGAGGAGAAGAACACCGGGTATCTTTGTATGCGGACGATTTGCTACTATACGTGGCAGACCCGGCGGAGGGGATGCCAGAAATAATGCGGATACTTGGGGAGTTTGGGGATTTTTCAGGATATAAGCTGAACATGGGGAAAAGTGAGTTGTTTGTGGTGCATCCAGGGGAGCAGATTAGAGAAATAGAGGACCTACCGTTGAGGAAGGTAACAAGGGACTTTCGTTACCTGGGGATCCAGATAGCCAAGAATTGGGGCACATTGCATAGGTTAAATTTAACGCGGTTGTTGGAACAAATGGAGGAGGATTTCAAGAGATGGGATATGGTATCCCTGTCACTGGCAGGGAGGGTGCAGGCGGTTAAGATGGTGGTCCTCCCGAGATTCCTCTTTGTGTTTCAGTGCCTCCCGGTGGTGATCACGAAGGCTTTTTTTAAAAGGATTGAAAAGAGCATCATGGGTTTTGTGTGGGCCGGGAAGACCCCGAGAGTGAGGAAGGGATTCTTACAGCGTAGCAGGGATAGGGGGGTGCTGACACTACCAGCCTAGGTGAGTATTATTGGGCCGCTAATATTTCAATGGTGAGTAAGTGGATGGGAGAGGAGGAGGGAGTGGCGTGGAAGAGATTAGAGAGGGCGTCCTGTAGGGGGATTAGCATACAGGCTATGGTGACAGCCCCATTGCCGTTCTCACCGAGGAACTACACCACAAGCCCGGTGGTGGTGGCTACACTGAAGATTTGGGGACGGCATAGGGGAAAGACTGGAGCCTTGGGGGGGTCCCCGATAAGAAACAACCATAGGTTTGCCCCGGGGGGAATGGATGGCGGATATGGAATGTGGCAAAGAGCAGGAATAACGCAACTGAAAGATCTGTTTGTGGATGGGAAGTTCGCGAGTCTGGGAGCGCTGACCGAGAAATATGGGTTGCCCCAAGGGAACGCATTCAGGTATATGCAACTGAGGGCTTTTGCGAGGCAACAGGTGAGGGAATTCCCGCAGCTCCCGACACAAGAGGTGCAGGACAGAGTGATCTCAAAGACATGGGTGGGGGATGGTAAGGTGTCAGATATATATAGGGAAATGAGGGACGAAGGGGAGACTATGGTAGATGAACTAAAAGGGAAATGGGAAGAAGAGCTGGGGGAGGAGATCGAGGAGGGGCTGTGGGCAGATGCCCTAAGCAGGGTAAACTCGTCGTCCTCGTGTGCCAGGCTAAGCCTGATTCAGTTTAAGGTATTACACAGGGCGCATATGACTGGAGCACGGCTCAGTAAATTTTTTGGGGTGGAGGATAGGTATGCGAGGTGCTCGAGAAGCCCAGCGAATCATACCCATATGTTTTGGTCATGCCCGGCACTACAGGGGTTTTGGATGGGGGTGACAAAGGTGCTTTCAAAAGTAGTGGGGGTCCGGGTCGAACCAAGCTGGGGGTTGGCTATATTTGGGGTTACACAAGAGCCGGGAGTGCAGGAGGCGAGAGAGGCCGATGTTTTGGCCTTTGCGTCCCTAGTAGCCTGGCGCAGGATATTGTTAATGTGGAAAGAAGCCAAGCCCCCGGGGGTGGAGACCTGGATAAATGATATGGCGGGGTTCATAAAGTTAGAGCGGATTAAGTTCGTTCTAAGGGGGTCGGCTCAAGGGTTCACCAGGCGGTGGCAACCGTTCGTCGAATACCTCGCAGAAAGATAGATGGAATGGAAAAAAGAAGGCAGCAGCCCAGGATCGGGGGGGGGGGGGGGAGGGGGGGGGGGGGGGGAGGAGGAACCAGAAGGACTCTCAGGGTTGTTAATATATACTGTATAATATGTATAGGTCGTTGCGACAGATAATTATATATTGGACTGTTAAATTATATTTTTGGAGAGTGTTACTTGTGACAAGGCAGTTGCCAATTAGGGTTAGTTTTCATTTTTGTTATTTATTATTTATTCATTTTTTGTTTATAAAATAGGTCATTGTTATTTGTGTTGTTATAATATTGTGTAAAGGATGCACAATGTACTGTGTTGGTTGACCAAAAATTTTCAATAAAATATTTATATTAAAAAAAAAACCCCAGCACACGCGCACACACACCCCCAGCACATGCACCCCCCCCCAGCACACGCACACACACCCCCAGCACACGCACACACACCCCAAGCGTAGACTCAGACCCCAAGATTGCAACCCCCCTGTTCTTCACATCCAGCCCAGAGTGAAAAACCTGCCCCACCCACCCCTTCCTCAGCCATTGATCCGCGATCTTCAGGTGTGTTTCCTGTAGCATGGCTACGTCTGCCTTCAGCCCCTCTAAGTGCGAGAACACCCGGGCCCTCTTGACCGGCCCATTCAGGCCTCTCACGTTCCACGTGATCAGCCGGATCCGGGTGCTCCCCGCACCCCTCACCTGCCAACGAGCCGTCTCCTTTTTTAGGCCAGCCACGTGCCGGGGCCTCCCACACCCTCCAGTCCCCCAGGCGGAGGCTCCCCGCCCCGACTCTCCCTCGTACCATCGATTCCCCCTCAATCAGCACAGCAGCAACCCAGTTCCCCCCACCAAAACCCCCTCCCCAGACCAAGCAACTGCTTAACCCCCCCCCCCCATTGCACTCCCGTAAGCCAGCTGACTCATGCTGACCCCGGCCGCTCCCGCCTCTGCCTCCAATACCCCTTTGGAATACCCTCCAAATATCCAGCCCTCCCCCACCTAAGTGGGGTAAAGAGAGTTCCCTACATCCCATATAAACCAATCCGGACCTCAAACACACCATTTCGCGGGAAAAAGCCGCGCTCCCTGCCTGGGCGGACCTCACCCCCTATGACGCAGCTCCTCCCAACTATGACCTCGCCCCAATCCCTGAGGGCCACGGGGCCACCCAGACCCCGGAAAACGCGGGGTAAAACCCCACCCAAACATCACCCCATCCCCCTCACCCACAACCCTTATAACATACTGCAAACCATTAATTCGAGTCCAGCTTCTCATCTGGCGCATCAAAATAGTGGTGTCGGTCCTGGTATGTGACCCACAGTCGTGTCGGCTGTAACAGCCCGAACTTCACCCCTTCCCGTGGAGGACCGCCTTGACCCGATTGAATCCTGCCCGCTTCTTGGCCAGCTCTGCACTCCAGTCCTGGTAAATCCGGATCTCGATGTTCTCTCACTTGCTGCTCCGCTCCTTCTTCGCCCATCACAAGACACACTCCCTGTCGGTGAAGCGGTCGAGCCTTACCACCATAGCCCTCGGCGGCTCGTTTACCCTTGGCCTCCTGTCCAGGACTCTGCGCCCCATCCAGCTCCAGGGGCTTCAGGAAGGCCCCGGCGCCCATCAGTGTACTCAGCATCGTGGCCACATACGCCCCAGCATCGGACCCCTCCACGCCTTCAGGGAGACCCAGAATCCGCAGGTTCTGCCTCCTCGACCTATTCTCCAGGTCCTCCAGCTTCTCCTGCCATTTTTGTGTAACGCCTCGTGCCCCTCCACTCTAACCGCCAGGCCCAGAATCTCGACCTCATTCTCAGAGGCCTTCTGCTGCACCTCCTTCATCGCCGTCCCCTGCACCTTCTGGGTCTCCACCAGCCTTTCTATCGACGCTTTCATAGGGCCAACATCTCCGCCTTCAAGTCTGCAAAGCAGCTTCTCAAAAACTCCTGCTGCTCCCGGGACCACTGGGCCCACGCTGCCTGATCCCCGCCCGCCGCCATCATGTTTCTTCGCACCCGTTCTCCTCTCTTCTCTAAAGCCACTTTTTTGACCGCTCCGCTCCTGGTCCACTCCATACAGTGCTGGGGGAACCTCACTGTTTCCTTCCCACACCGGGAATCGTCGTCCAAATGTCGATGGAGCTCCTTAAAAGGGCCCAAAAGTCCGTTATCTGCGGACGCTGCCGACCGTGCGATCTAACAAGGCATTGCCGCAACCGGAAGTATCCAGTTCCATTCCTCACAGTTACAGTCACCCAGCTCCATTCCTCACAGTTACAGTCACCCAGCTCCATTCCTCACAGTTACAGTCACCCAGTTCCATTCCTCACAGTTACAGTCACCCAGCTCCATTCCTCACAGTTACAGTCACCCAGCTCCATTCCTCACAGTTACAGTCACCCAGCTCCATTCCTCACAGTTACAAACACCCAGCTCCATTCCTCACAGTTACAGTCACCCAGCTCCATTCCTCACAGTTACAGTCACCCAGCTCCATTCCTCACAGTTACAGTCACCCAGCTCCATTCCTCACAATTACAATCACCCAGCTCCATTCCTCACAGTTACAGTCACCCATCCCCATTCCTCACAGTTACAGTCGCCCAGCTCCATTCCTCACAGTTACAGTCACCCAGCTCCATTCCTCACAGTTACAGTCACCCAGCTCCATTCCTCACAGTTACAGTCACCCAGCACCATTCCTCACAGTTACAGTCGCCCAGCTCCATTCCTCACAGTTACAGTCGCCCAGCTCCATTCCTCACAGTTACAATCACCCAGCTCCATTCCTCACAGTTACAGTCACCCAGACCCATTCCTCACAGTTACAATCACCCAGCTCCATTCCTCACAGTTACAGTCACCCAGCCCCATTCCTCACAGTTACAGTCACCCAGCTCCATTCCTCACAGTTACAGTCACCCAGCTCCATTCCTCACAGTTACAGTCACCCAGCTCCATACCTCAGAGTTACAGTCGCCCAGCTCCATTCCTCACAGTTACAATCACCCGGCTCCATTCCTCTCCTCGGGAAGGCTCTCTGCTGGGTTGGGAAACAGGGAATCAGCAGGAATTGGGAATTCATTGAAAATCCAGTTTCCTCCTAATCACAGATTTTGGGAGCAGAATTCCCAAACATTCACAATGGAGTAAAGAGGAAAAAGGGTCAGGCTGTCATGGAGCTGGAATCTGGGTAATCCGGATTCCGATGTTTTTATTGATGTGGAAACTCAGAGTTTCTCTGTCCCCCATCCCCAGTGACTCTGTCCCCCATCCCCAGTGACTCTGTCCCGATCCCCAGTGACTATGTCCCGGTCCCCAGTGACTCTGTCTGATGCATTATGAATTACGACGAGGCGAGAGTAGAGAGTAATCGAGGCTTTATTACGCAGAGATGTGTTGCCTCCTACAGCTGCTGCCGAAATGGCCGCAGCTCGGTGAGCACACACATTTATACTCCGCCTACTGGGCGGAGCCAGCAGGCAGGGATCTACTCCCGTACCTGGAGTACAGGAGCATTACCGTATTACTTCTCATATGTGTAATATATACAAACAGTGGTGACTACCACATTCACCCCCTGTTAAAAAGGAGTCCAGCGGGGGTGGTGGAAACACTATTTACATGTATGTGAGCATTTTTAAAGTGTACAGTTTGGGAAAAGTTCACAAATTTAGACGATTGGGCGCCTTGATCCTCCGTTGTGAGCGCCGCAGTCCCGGTGGCGATGCAGGCGCCGGTTTGGTCGCCGGTGACTCCGGGAGAGTGTAGTCCTCATCTTCATCCACGGGTGGAACCAATGGGAGGACGGATCGTCCTGGAGCGGGGGCAGTGTTGGGGTGCGCTGGGGGAAGGTTGGGTGGCGCTGGGGCAGTTGGGGGGGGGGGGCGGTGGGGACCTAGCTGATGCCAGGGACCTGAGGCAGACAGTGTCTTGGTGGCCATCTGCAGGTTTGCATGGAGTAGCTGTACCCTCTCGACCAACGGGTCCGCCTTGTGGAGCCGCATCGGGGAGGACCTCCTGCTAGCGGGAGACCGGGAGATTTTTAGACTGTAGGGCCAGCAGGACGGCCTTCCAGTCCGTCCCGTTCACTCTCTCCACCTGCCCGTTTCCCCGGGGGTTGTAGCTGGTCGTCCTGCTCGAGGCAATGCCTTTGCTGAGCAGGTACTGGCGCAGCTCATCACTCATAAAGGAGGATCCCCGGTCGCTGTGGATGTAGGTGGGGAAACCGAACAGAGTGAAGATGCTATTGAGGGCTTTGATGACTGTGGCAGACGTCATATCAGGCATGGAATGGCGAAGGGGAATCTGGAGTATTCGTTGACCACGTTAAGGTAGTACGTGTTTCGGTCGGAGGAGGGGAGGGGCCCTTTGAAGTCCATGCTGAGGCGTTCAAAGGGATGGGAGGCCTTCACCAGGTGCGCTCGATCTGGCCGGTAGAAGTGCGGTTTGCACTCCGCGCAGACCTGGCAGTCTTTGGTGACCGTCCTGACCTCCGGAATGGAGTAGGGTCTTTATGAAGTGAAAGAACCAGGTGACCCCAGGGTGACAGAGACCACCGTGTAGGGCCCGGAGTCGGTCCACTTGTGCGCTGGCGCATGTACCTCGGGATAGGGCATCGGGGGGCTCGTTGAGCTTACCGGGGCGATACGAAATCTCGTAATTGTAGGTGGAGAGCTTGATCCTCCACCTCAAGATTTTATCATTTTTGATCTTGCCCCGCTGCGTGTTATTGAACACGAAGGCCACCGACCGTTGGTCAGTGAGGAGGGTGAATCTCCTGCCGGCCAGGTAATGCCTCCAATGCTGCACAGCTTCAACGATGGCTTGGGCCTCCTTTTCGACGGACGAGTGCCGAATTTCGGAGGCACGGAGGGTGTGGGAAAAGAATGCCATGGGTCTGCCTGCCTGGTTGAGGGTGCCGGCCAGATCGACGTCTGATGCATCGCTCTTGACTTGAAAGGGGAGGGTCTCGTCGATCGCGTCCGTCGCGGCCTTGGCGATGTCGGCCTTGATACAGTTGAAGGCCTGGTGAGCCTCGGCCGTCGGGAAAACTGTGGAGTGAATGAGTGGGCGGGCCTTGTCCGCATAGTTAGGGACGCACTGGGCATAGTGTGAGAAGAACCCCAGGCATCGTTTGAGGGCCTTGGGGCAGTGGGGGAGGGGGAGTTCCATGAGGGGGCGCATGGAGCTGTCATGGAGCTGGAATCTGGGTAATCCGGATTCCGATGTTTTTATTGATGTGGAAACTCATGTGCACCACATAGCCAAGGATGGCTAAGCGGTTGGTGCTGAACACACACTTCTCCTTGTTATACGTTAGGTTCAGGAGTTTGACGGTGTGGAGAAATTTGAAAAGGTTAGCGTCGTGGTCCTGCTGGTCGTGGCTGCAGATGGTGACGTTATCCAGATACAGGAAGGCGGCCCACAGTCCGTACCGGTCAACCATTCGGTCCATCTCCCGTTGGAAGACCGAGACCCCATTAGTGACGCCGAAGGGAACCCTAAGGAAGTGGTAAAGGCGGCCGTCTGCTTCGAACGCAGTGTATTGGCCTTGCGGATGGGGAGCTGGTGGTAGGCAGATTTCAGGTCCACTGTAGCGAAGACCCGGTACTGTGCAATCTGATTGACCATATCAGATATGCGTGGGAGGGGGTACTGATTGATGGTTTGACTGTAGTCAATGACCATCCTGTGTTTCTCACCAGTCTTTACAACTACCACTTGGGCTCTCCAGGGGCTGTGCTGGCCTCGATGATACCTTCCCGCAGTAGCCGCTGGACCTCCGACCTGATGAAGGTCCTGTCCTGGGCACTGTTTCGTCTGCTCCTGGTGGCGACGGGTTTGCAATCCGGGGTGAGGTTTGCAAACAGGGAAGGTGAGTCGACCTTAAGGGTTGTGAGGCCGCATACAGTAAGGGGTGGTAGGGGCCCATCGAATTTCAGAGTTAGACTTTGGAGGTTGCACTGGAAGTCCAGGCCGAGTAGTAAGGCAGCGCAGAGGTTGGGGAGGACGTAGAGTCGGAAGCCGCTGAACTCTACGCCCTGGACGGTGAGGGTGCGGTGCAGTACCCCCTGATCTCCACGGCGTGGGATCTGGAAACCAGGGAGATTCGTTGGGTAATTGGGGTGTACCGTGAGGGAGCAGCACCTTACCGTAGCGTGGTGGATGAAGCTCTCCATGCTCCCGGAGTCGAGAAGGCAAGATGTCTTGTGGCCGTCGACTTTCACCATCGTTGTCGCGGTTGTCAGGTTGTGTGGCTGGGCTGGTCGAGCGTGATGGAGGCGAGCTGCGGCTGGTGTTGGTGGGTCCCGGGCTGGTCGGCGACGGTTGCGGGCGATGAGCAGCCCGATGAGGTGCCTGACGAGCAGGGGTCCTGAGGCGCCGTCCAAAATGGTGCCGAAGATGGTGGCGCCCATGGGGCGCACGTGGCGGGTGGCGTTAAAGATGGCGGTGCCCACGGGCCGCACGAGGTGTGATTGGGGGGAAGATGGTGGCGCCTACGGGCCGCACGTGGCGGGTGCAGGAACAATGGGGCTGGTTACAGCGGCGATCGACCGGGCCTGGCACACCGCAGCTAAATGTCCTTTCTTCCCGCAGGCCTTGCAGAGTGCGCTCCGCGCCGGGCAGCGCTGCCGAGGGTGCTTTGTCTGCCCGCAGAAATAGCACTTGGGCCCCCCGAGGTTCGCTGGCTGCCGCGCGGCGCAGGCTTGGGGTTGGCTGGGGGCGGCCGCTGGTGGGGCCCACGATGTCCAGGAGGGGGCGGTCAGGGGCGTACACTTGTACATTACGGGAGGCTACCGTTAGCGAGGTCGCGAGTTGCTTGGTCGCCGCGAGGTCGAGCGTACCCCCTTTTAAGAGGCGCTGGCGGATGTACGCCGACCCTATGCCCGGAACGAACGCGTCCCTGATTAGGAGTTCGGAATGGTCAATGGGCGAAACTGCCTGGCAATCGCAGTTCCTCGCCAGGGCGTGCAGAGCGCCAGAAATCTTCCAATGACTCACTGGGGAGTTTTTGCCGCGTGGACAGGACGTGCCTGGCAGAGAGTTTGTTGATCGGCCGGGTGTAGTTCTCTTTCAGAAGCGCCATGGCCTCAGTGTAGTTGGGCGCGTCCCGGATAAGGGGAAAATATCAGAGCTCACCCGTGTGTACAGGATCTGTAGTTTCTGTGCTTCTGAGGGTTGTACTGTCGCTGATCCAATGAAGGCTTCAAAGCAAGCTAGCCAGTGATCGAAGGCCGACGTGGCGTTGTCTGCTTGAGGGAGCAGCTGCACGCGATCCGGTTTGATGCGTAGGTCCATCGCTGTAAAACCTCTGCGTAAAGAATTGATGCACTATCAATTACGACAAGACGAGAGTGGAGAGTAATCAAGGCTTTCTTATGCAGAGGTTGGATTGGATTGGATTGGATTTGTTTATTGTCACATGTACCGAGGTACAGTGAAAAGTATTTTTCTGCGAGCAGCTCAACAGATCATTAAGTACATGAGAAGAAAAGGGAATAAAAGAAAATACATAATAGGGCAACACAACATATACACTGTAACTACATAAGCACTGGCATCGGATGAAGCATACAGGGTGTAGTGTTAATGAGGTCAGTCCATAAGAGGGTCATTTAGGAGTCTGGTGACAGTGGGGAAGAAGCTGTTTTTGAGTCTGTTCATGCGTGTTTTCAGACTTCTGTATCTCCTGCCCGATGGAAGAAGTTGGAAGAGTGAGTAAGCCGGGTGGGAGGGATCTTAGATTATGCTGCCCGCTTTCCCTAGGCAGCGGGAGGTGTAGATGGAGTCAATGGACGGGAGACAGGTTCGTGTGATGGACTGGGCGGTGTTCACGACTCTCTGAAGTTTCTTGCGGTCCTGGGCCGAGCAGTTGCCATACCAGGCTGTGATGCAGCCCGATAGGATGCTTTCTATGGTGCATCTGTAAAAGATGGTAAGAGTCAATGTGGACATGCCGAATTTCCTTAGTTTCCTGAGGAAGTATAGGCGCTGTTGTGCTTTCTTGGTGGTAGCGTCGACATGGGTGGACCAGGACAGATTTTTGGAGATGTGCACCCCGAGGAATTTGAAACTGCTAACCATCTCCACCTTGGCCCCGTTGATGCTGACAGGGGTGTGTACAGTACTTTGCTTCCTGAAGTCAATGACCAGCTCTTTAGTTTTGCTGGCATTGAGGGAGAGATTGTTGTCGCTACACCACTCCACTAGATTCTCTATCTCCCTCCTGTATTCGGACACATCGTTATTCGAGATCCGGCCCACTATGGTCATATCGTCAGCAAACTTGTAGATGGAGTTGGAACCAAGTTTTGCCACGCAGTCTGTGTACAGGGAGTAGAGTAGGGGGCTAAGTACGCAGCCTTGCGGGGCGCCGGTGTTGAGGACTATTGTGGAGGAGGTGTTGTTGTTCATCCTTACTGTAGGTGAGTTGCCTCCTACACCTGCTGCCGAAATAGCTGCAGCTCGGCGAGCACACACATTTGTACTCCGCCTGCTGGGCGGAGCAAGCTGGCAAGGATCTACCCCCGTACCGTATTACTTCTCATATGTGTAATATATACAAACAATGGTGACTACAACATTCCCCATCCCCAGTGACTGTCTCCATCCCCAGTGAGCTTGTCCCACATCCCCAGTGACTCTGTCCCGCATCTCCAGTGACTCTGTCCCCCATCGCCAGTGACTCTGTCCCCATCCCCAGTTACTCTGTCCCCCCATCCTCAGTGACTCTGTCCCCCATCCCCAGTGACTCTGTCCCCCATCCCCAGTGACTCTGTCCCCCATCCCCAGTGATTCTGTCCCCATCCTCAGTGATTCTGTCCCCATGCCCAGTGATTCTGTCCCCATGCCCAGTGATTCTGTCCCCATCCCCAGTGACTCTGTCCCTCATCCCCAGTGACTCTGTCGCCCATCCCCAGTGACTCTGTCCCCATCCCCAGTGACTCTGTCCCCAATACCAGTGACCCTGTCCCCCATCCCCAGTGACTCTGTCCCGCATCCCAAGTGACTCTGTCCCGCATCCCCAGTGACTCTGTCCCCCATCCCCAGTGACCCTGTCCCCCATCCCCAGTGATTCTGTCCCCCATCCCCAGTGACTCTCTCCCTATCCCCAGTGACTCTGTCCCCCATCCCCAGTGACTCAGTCCCCATCCCCAGTGACTGTGTTTCCATCCCCAGTGACTCTGTCCCCATCCCCAGTGACTCTGTCCCTGTCCCCAGTGACTCTGTCCCCCATCCCCAGTGACTCTGTCCCCCATCCCCAGTGACTCTGTCCCCCATCCCCAGTGACTCTGTCCCCGTCCCCAGTGACTCTGTCCCCGTCCCCAGTGACTCTGTCCCCATCCCCTGTGACTCTGTCCCCATCCCCAGTGACTCTGTCCCCGTCCCCAGTGACTCTGTCCCCGTCCCCAGTGACTCTGTCCCCGTCCCCAGTGACTCTGTCCCCGTCCCCAGTGACTCTGTCCCCCATCCCCCCCCGTCCCCAGTGACTCTGTCCCCGTCCCCAGTGACTCTGTCCCCGTCCCCAGTGACTCTGTCCCCCATCCCCAGTGACACTGTCCCCATCCCCAGTGACTCTGTCCCCATCCCCAGTGACTCTGTCCCCATCCCCAGTGACTCTGTCCCCGTCCCCAGTGACTCTGTCCCCGTCCCCAGTGACTCTGTCCCTGTCCCCAGTGACTCTGTCCCCCATCCCCAGTGACACTGTCCCCATCACCAGTGACTCTGTCCCCCATCCCCAGTGACTCTGTCCCCCATCCCCAGTGACTCTGTCCCCATCCCCAGTGACTCTGTCCCCATCCCCAGTGACTCTGTTCCCCATCCCCAGTGACTCTGTCCCCCATCCCCAGTGACTCTGTCCCCATCCCCAGTGACGCTGTCCCCATCCCCAGTGACTCTGTCCCCGTCCCCTGTGACTCTGTCCCCATCCCCTGTGACTCTGTCCCCGTCCCCAGTGACTCTGTCCCCCATCCTCAGTGATTCTGTCCCCATGCCCAGTGATTCTGTCCCCATGCCCAGTGATTCTGTCCCCATCCCCAGTGATTCTGTCCCCATCCCCAGTGACTCTGTCCCTCATCCCCAGTGACTCTGTCGCCCATCCCCAGTGACTCTGTCCCCATCCCCAGTGACTCTGTCCCCAATACCAGTGACCCTGTCCCCCATCCCCAGTGACTCTGTCCCGCATCCCAAGTGACTCTGTCCCGCATCCCCAGTGACTCTGTCCCCCATCGCCAGTGACTCTGTCCCCCATCCCCAGTGACTCTGTCCCCGTCCCCAGTGACTCTGTCCCCGTCCCCAGTGACTCTGTCCCCCATCCCCAGTGACTCTGTCCCCCATCCCCAGTGACTCTGTCCCCCATCCCCAGTGATTCTGTCCCCATCCTCAGTGATTCTGTCCCCATGCCCAGTGATTCTGTCCCCATGCCCAGTGATTCTGTCCCCATCCCCAGTGACTCTGTCCCTCATCCCCAGTGACTCTGTCGCCCATCCCCAGTGACTCTGTCCCCATCCCCAGTGACTCTGTCCCCCATCCCCAGTGATTCTGTCCCCATCCTCAGTGATTCTGTCCCCATGCCCAGTGATTCTGTCCCCATGCCCAGTGATTCTGTCCCCATCCCCAGTGACTCTGTCCCTCATCCCCAGTGACTCTGTCGCCCATCCCCAGTGACTCTGTCCCCATCCCCAGTGACTCTGTCCCCAATACCAGTGACCCTGTCCCCCATCCCCAGTGACTCTGTCCCGCATCCCAAGTGACTCTGTCCCGCATCCCCAGTGACTCTGTCCCCCATCCCCAGTGACCCTGTCCCCCATCCCCAGTGATTCTGTCCCCCAGCCCCAGTGACTCTGTCTCCATCCCCACTGACTCTCTCCCCCATCCCCAGTGACTCTGTCTCCATCCCCAGTGACTCTGTCCCCATCCCCAGTGACTCTCTCCCTATCCCCAGTGACTCTGTCCCCCATCCCCAGTGACTCAGTCCCCATCCCCAGTGACTGTGTTTCCATCCCCAGTGACTCTGTCCCCATCCCCAGTGACTCTGTCCCTGTCCCCAGTGACTCTGTCCCCCATCCCCAGTGACTCTGTCCCCCATCCCCAGTGACTCTGTCCCCCATCCCCAGTGACTCTGTCCCCGTCCCCCGTGACTCTGTCCCCGTCCCCAGTGACTCTGTCCCCATCCCCTGTGACTCTGTCCCCATCCCCAGTGACTCTGTCCCCGTCCCCAGTGACTCTGTCCCCGTCCCCAGTGACTCTGTCCCCGTCCCCAGTGACTCTGTCCCCGTCCCCAGTGACTCTGTCCCCCATCCCCCCCCGTCCCCAGTGACTCTGTCCCCGTCCCCAGTGACTCTGTCCCCATCCCCAGTGACTCTGTCCCTGTCCCCAGTGACTCTGTCCCCCATCCCCAGTGACTCTGTCCCCCATCCCCAGTGACTCTGTCCCCGTCCCCAGTGACTCTGTCCCCGTCCCCAGTGACTCTGTCCCCATCCCCTGTGACTCTGTCCCCATCCCCAGTGACTCTGTCCCCGTCCCCAGTGACTCTGTCCCCGTCCCCAGTGACTCTGTCCCCGTCCCCAGTGACTCTGTCCCCCATCCCCCCCCGTCCCCAGTGACTCTGTCCCCGTCCCCAGTGACTCTGTCCCCGTCCCCAGTGACTCTGTCCCCCATCCCCAGTGACTCTGTCCCCCATCCCCAGTGACTCTGTCCCCCATCCCCAGTGACACTGTCCCCATCCCCAGTGACTCTGTCCCCGTCCCCTGTGACTCTGTCCCCATCCCCTGTGACTCTGTCCCCGTCCCCAGTGACTCTGTCCCCCATCCCCAGTGACTCTGTCCCCCATCCCCAGTGATTCTGTCCCCATCCTCAGTGATTCTGTCCCCATCCTCAGTGATTCTGTCCCCATGCCCAGTGATTCTGTCCCCATGCCCAGTGATTCTGTCCCCATCCCCAGTGACTCTGTCCCTCATCCCCAGTGACTCTGTCGCCCATCCCCAGTGACTCTGTCCCCATCCCCAGTGACTCTGTCCCCAATACCAGTGACCCTGTCCCCCATCCCCAGTGACTCTGTCCCGCATCCCAAGTGACTCTGTCCCGCATCCCCAGTGACTCTGTCCCCCATCGCCAGTGACTCTGTCCCCCATCCCCAGTGACTCTGTCCCCGTCCCCAGTGACTCTGTCCCCGTCCCCAGTGACTCTGTCCCCCATCCCCAGTGACTCTGTCCCCCATCCCCAGTGACTCTGTCCCCCATCCCCAGTGATTCTGTCCCCATCCTCAGTGATTCTGTCCCCATGCCCAGTGATTCTGTCCCCATGCCCAGTGATTCTGTCCCCATCCCCAGTGACTCTGTCCCTCATCCCCAGTGACTCTGTCGCCCATCCCCAGTGACTCTGTCCCCATCCCCAGTGACTCTGTCCCCATCCCCAGTGACTCTGTCCCCGTCCCCAGTGACTCTGTCCCCGTCCCCAGTGACTCTGTCCCCATCCCCAGTGACTCTGTCCCCGTCCCCAGTGACTCTGTCCCCGTCCCCAGTGACTCTGTCCCCCATCCTCCCCCGTCCCCAGTGACTCTGTCCCCGTCCCCAGTGACTCTGTCCCCGTCCCCAGTGACTCTGTCCCCCATCCCCAGTGACACTGTCCCCATCCCCAGTGACTCTGTCCCCATCCCCAGTGACTCTGTCCCCGTCCCCAGTGACTCTGTCCCCGTCCCCAGTGACTCTGTCCCTGTCCCCAGTGACTCTGTCCCCCATCCCCAGTGACTCTGTCCCCATCACCAGTGACTCTGTCCCCCATCCCCAGTGACTCTGTCCCCCATCCCCAGTGACTCTGTCCCCATCCCCAGTGACTCTGTCCCCATCCCCAGTGACTCTGTTCCCCATCCCCAGTGACTCTGTTCCCCATCCCCAGTGACTCTGTCCCCCATCCCCAGTGACTCTGTCCCCATCCCCAGTGACTCTGTCCCCATCCCCAGTGACTCTGTCCCCATCCCCAGTGACTCTGTCCCCGTCCCCTGTGACTCTGTCCCCATCCCGTGACTCTGTCCCCGTCCCCAGTGACTCTGTCCCCGTCCCCAGTGACTCTGTCCCCATCCCCAGTGACTCTGTCCCCCGTCCCCAGTGACTCTGTCCTGATCCCCAGTGACTCTGTCCCCATCCCCAGTGACTCTGTCCCCATCCCCAGTGACTCTGTCCCCGTCCCCTGTGACTCTGTCCCCATCCCCTGTGACTCTGTCCCCGTCCCCAGTGACTCTGTCCCCGTCCCCAGTGACTCTGTCCCCGTCCCCAGTGACTCTGTCCCCGTCCCCAGTGACTCTGTCCCCGTCCCCAGTGACTCTGTCCCCGTCCCCAGTGACTCTGTCCCCCATCCCCCCCCGTCCCCAGTGACTCTGTCCCCGTCCCCAGTGACTCTGTCCCCCATCCCCAGTGAGTCTGTCCCCCATCCCCAGTGACTCTGTCCCCATCCCCAGTGACTCTGTCCCCGTCCCCAGTGACTCTGTCCCCGTCCCCAGTGACTCTGTCCCCAATCCCCAGTGACTCTGTCCCCATCCCCAGTGACTCTTTCCCCATCCCCAGTGACTCTGTCCCCGTCCCCAGTGACTCTGTCCCCGTCCCCAGTGACTCTGTCCCCCGTCCCCAGTGACTCTGTCCCCCGTCCCCAGTGACACTGTCCCCGTCCCCAGTGACTCTGTCCCCCGTCCCCAGTGACTCTGTCCTCATCCCCAGTGACTCTGTCCCCATCCCCAGTGACTCTGTCCCCCGTCCCCAGTGACTCTGTCCCCATCCCCAGTGACTCTGTCCCCATCCCCAGTGACTCTGTCCCCATCCCCAGTGACTCTGTCCCCCATCCCCAGTGACACTGTCCCCATCCCCAGTGACACTGTCCCCATCCCCAGTGACTCTGTCCCCCGTCCCCAGTGACTCTGTCCCCCGTCCCCAGTGACTCTGTCCCCATCCCCAGTGACTCTGTGCCCCATCCCCAGTGACTCTGTCCCCATCCCCAGTGACTCTGTCCCCATCCCCAGTGACTCTCTCCCCATCCCCAGTGACTCTGTCCCCATCCCCAGTGACTCTGTCCCCACCCCCAGTGACATTTGGCGGGATTCTGCAGGAATCGGCGGGGCGGGCATCTCCGGCGGGAAGGAGTGGCGTTAACCACTCCGGCGTTGGTCCGCCCCGATGATGCGGAATCCTCCGCACCTTCACGGGCTAGGCTGTCGCCGGAGTTGTTTGCGCCTTGCCGGCCGGCGCGGAAGTTGCTTGGCGCTAGGCCAACCGGTGCCGAAGGGCTTCCGGCGACCGGTGTGAGTTGGCGGATGCGCAGGAGTGCCAGCGTGTGCTGGCGTCATCCCAGCGCATGCGCAGGGGGTGGTTCATCTACGCGCCGGCCATCGTGGACAATTACACTGGCCGGCACGGAGGAATAGAGTGCCGCCACGGCACAGGCCTCCCCGTGGATCGGTGGGCTCCGATCGAGGGCCAGCCAACCATGGGGGCACCCCCCCGGGGACAGATCTCCCTGCGCCCCTCCCCCCCGAGGACACTGGAGGCTGCCCGCGGAGCCTGGCCCCATACCTGTCGTAACGTACGCCGGCGGGACCGGGCTAAAACGGGCAGCCACTTGGCCCATCGCACGCCGGAGAATCACCGGGGGGGGGGGGTGGGGGGGGAGCGGCACGATTCGCGCCCCCGCCAAATCCCTGGCGCTGGAGAATTCGGCAGCCAGCGGGGGTGGGATTCACACCACCCCCCCTGGTGATTCTACGGCCCGGTGTGGGGGGGGGGGGGTCGGAGAATCCCGCCCATTGTCCTGATTCCCCAGTGAGTCGCCCCCCGATTCCCAGTGAGTCCCCCCGATCCCCAGTGAGTCTCTCCCCCGATCCCCAGTGAGTCTCTCCCCCGATCCCCAGTGAGTCTCCCCCGATCCCCAGTGAGTCTCTCCCCGATCCCCAGTGAGTCTCTCCCCGATCCCCAGTGAGTCTCCCCCGATCCCCAGTGAGCCTCTCCCCCGATCCCCAGTGAGTCTCCCCCGATCCTCAGTGAGCCTCTCCCCCGATCCCCAGTGAGTCTCTCCCCCGATCCCCAGTGAGTCTCTCCCCCGATCCCCAGTGAGTCTCTCCCCGATCCCCAGTGAGTCTCTCCCCGATCCCCAGTGAGTCTCCCCCGATCCCCAGTGAGTCTCCCCCGATCCCCAGTGAGTCTCCCCCGATCCCCAGTGAGTCTCCCCCGATCCCCAGTGAGTCTCTCTCCGATCCCCAGTGAGTCTCTCCCCCGATCCCCAGTGAGTCTCTCCCCGATCCCCAGTGAGTCTCTCCCCGATCCCCAGTGAGTCTCTCCCCGATCCCCAGTGAGTCTCTCCCCGATCCCCAGTGAGTCTCTCCCCCCCGTTCCCCAGTGTGTCCCCCCGTTCCCCAGTGAGTTTCTCCCCCCGATCCACAGTGAGTCTCTCCCCCCCGATCCCCAGTGAGTCTCTCCCCCCGATCCCCAGTGAGTCTCGTCCCCCTGTACCCCAGTGAGTCTCCCCCCGATCCCCAGTGAGTCTCTCCCCCCGATCCCCAGTGAGTCTCGTCCCCCCGATCCCCAGTGAGTCTCTCTCCCCGATCCCCAGTGAGTATCTCCCCCAAACCCCAGTGAGTCTCTCCCCCCCCCGATCCCCAGTGAGTATCTCCCCCGATTCCCAGTGAGTCTCTCCCCTGATCCCCAGTGAGTCTCTCCCCTGATCCCCAGTGAGTCACTCCCCTGATCCCCAGTGAGTCTCTCTCCGATCCCCAGTGAGTCTCTCATGTTCTGTTTTTTCTCCCAGTCTCAGTGACCCTGGATGTGGAAGCAGCGAATCCCCAGCTCGAGCTGTCTGAGGATCTGAAGAGTTTGAGATGGACCTGGACCCAGAGGAGTCTCCCTGACACCAGGAAGAGGTTTACACACAGGCTCTGTCCCTGTGCGCTGGGATCAGAGGGATTCACATCGGGGAGACATTACTGGGAGGTGGAGGTGACGGGGAATCGGGTCTGGATTCTGGGAGTAGCCGCAGAGTCTGTGGAGAGGAAGGACCGGGTCAGTCTGAGCCCAGAGACTGGATTCTGGACCATTGAGCGGTTTGATGATCAGTTTAATATAAATTCCTCTCCTGGATCCCGTCTCCCTGTCGGTCAGATCCCTGGGAAGGTGGGAGTTTATCTCAGTTATGAGTCTGGGACAGTTTCATTTTACAACGTGGACACCAAGTCCCATCTCCAAACCTTCGCCGGGAATAAATTCACTGAGAAACTTTATCCTTTCTTCTGGACTTGGGATGAAAACAATTGGCTGAGAATCTGCTCCGGTTCTGATTGGATCAGTAACAGGGGCGGGGCCCTGACGTCACAATGACTTGACCCCGTGATCAAGGTCAGGGGTCAGAAACCACCATTGACAACAGGTTGTCACTAAATGTGTCATTTAATTTGCAAATTGTAAAATCCCGATCAGACTGTAAATACAAACAACACAAATGTCAGAGGATTAAAATAAAAAGTCAATTCAATATCTTGTGTCTCTCCTTCACTTACTCCCTGCTTCAGTCAGTCCATTTCCAGCAGTCGCAGTATTTAGTTATTATTACAACAGATTGTTAGATTGTATAAATATAGTTTATTTGATGCAGCAACATTCCTATCAGCAAAACAATAAACCTAAAACCACAAACTGTCTATGGATTTATTTTAACCCAGTAATTTCAGGCCCTTGAATTTATTCTCATCAATTAAATCACACAACTTAATTTCCTGCCTGAAAGATGCTGTCAGGATTTCAGTCACTATTATCTGATGATATCTCTGCAGGGTTCCTGTGTTTCGATGTTTATTCAGGTAAAATGAATAAAAACATTTTAACGTAAAAATCCTATTTTGTATGGAGCAACACTGCCACCTGCTGGCTGTAATCGGAACTCCACAAGTTTATTTCCTCTGCATAACCTGGTGGTGGAAGAGCACCATCATTTCTCCTCAGTGAGATAATTCTTTTGGGTAATTTTCTAACTTTCAATAACTGGTGCAGAATGCATCCGTGTTCGTTCTAATGAATGGTAGCAGTAGTCTGGGTATATATTTAATCACAGTAAGAAGTCTTACAACACCAGGTTAAAGTCCAACAGTTTAACCTGGTGTAGGACTTCTTACTGTGCTCACCCCAGTCCAACGCCGGCATCTCCACATCATATATATTTGATGTAATGGAAGAAAATAAATTTCTTCAAATGCTGGAAATACAAAAATGAAGTTTCTTTCCTTGGTCCATTACCAACTTGATCTGACGAAAGAGCTGCGCTCCGACAGCTAGTGACTCGAAACAAACCTGTTGGACTTTAAACTGGTGATGTCAGACTTCTTACTCTACATCTCGATCTGTGCTGCACTATTATGCCTTTTGACGTTTAATCTCCCCTATCTTCCACCGTACCACAGATCTTCAACCACACATACATCTGCTCTACCCTCCTATTCCTATACTCACTAAGGATTTTGAAGTGGGTGCAGCCACTCTCTCTATCTCTGTTGCTACTGCTGTCCTGGTGTTGAGCTGCACGGAGGAGGGGAAGGGGGGAGGGATGGAGCGGATGTGTTGCTGGGAGTGGCAGGTCCGATTCGGGCCGGGGATGGAGGGCTTGCTTGGTGCTGTGTTGGTGGAGGCCGGGCCCCGCTGCCTGCAGCTCTGGGTGGAGTGATGGAGGCCTGCTGCTGCTCCTGGAGGCTCCGGGGGTTGGCCCCTTGGACTGTTGAAGTAGACTTCGGGATTTTGGTACCTTTCTACTGACTTTAGTCTGTTTTGGAGAGACTATCTGGGGTTTTCCCCGAGACGTTGCCATGTCACCGGGTGGCCATTTTCTGGATTGTTGGTGAATATTTCAAGCTGCACCGGTGTGGTAGTCTGTGTGGAGGTATTACGGTACCTGGTAATGCTGGAACACCATTGGTATATTTTGTATGTTTCCTATTGGTCAAGCTGTATGGTAGCTCCACCCTGCAAGGCGGGGTATAAGAGCCTGTGCCACCCCAGCAGCCTTCATTCTGTACCTGAGCTGCTGGGGAAACATCTAGCTTATTAAAGCCTTCGGTTGGACTACAACCTCGCTTTAGTGGTCATTGATCGTGCATCAACCGGGTGACAGCGGGTTTTGTGTCGGATACTGCTTGGTGCACTAGGACTTGACTTTTTGGGCTTTTGTGTTGATTTATTACTGTTGTTTCTGTCCATGTTGTTAAACTGCTCTGTTTACAAATGGTCCCTTGCCGGTTGGGCAGGTTACCACGGTTCCGTGAAGGAAGGTCCCTCTCTCCTCTGCCACGCCCTGCTGTGTATCTTTCCGCTGGTCTGTCTCCTTGCGGAGGGAACCTTTCCTCCGATGTGAGGCTACTGGGCGGGGCGGGGGAGGTGGGTGGGTGATAACGAAGCGGCCGTTTGCCGGCTTTACGGCTAGCGGCCTGGAACTGTTGTTTTGGATTTAACTGGGGACCCCTTCGAGTAGGGAAACAGGGGTGAGTGTGTACGTTTATGGGTGGTTTTCTGTATTTAGTTGATGTTTTTGACATGCTACTGTTTTCTGTTGTCTCTGACCATACTGTTTGTACATGTTGATGAATAATTTTGATGTTGACAGACTATCTACGTGCTGTGAGGGAATAAATTGGCTACATGTTGGCTTTTAGCTGGTGGCCTGTTCCATGGCTCATTGCTTTGAGCTGCATTGTGGCCCCTTTGTGGGAGAGGGGGGGGAATTTTCTACTCTCTCTCGTACTGTGACCGATGTTGATGTGACCCTTTCCGGTGGTTTGTGTTGCCCGCTGGAGCTCCTCTTCTGCCGGTGTGGGGCTGCCATTCGGGCTGGAGGTGGCTATATGTGTGTGTGTGTGTGTGTACTGAAGATATTGTATCTTGTGACTGTTTTGATCTGTAACTGTTAAAGTGTGTTCAGGCTTTGCGCCTTGTCACAATTTGTGACATGTAACTGTCGAATTGTTAATACACCAAAATATTACTCTCTCTCTGTCTCTGTTGCTGCTACTGTTTCCAGTGTTGAACTGCATGGGGGAAGGAGAGAGGAGAGGAAGAGGGGGAGCTGGAGCAAATTTGTTGCTGGAAATGGCAGACCGGGGTCGAATTCAGGCCAAGAACGGATGGAACTCCCACTCCTCCAGGTCAGGTTTGCAGTTCCCAGTTCGCCGGTGGAATTGGCTGTTCAAGAGGAGTAACCGTGCGGAGAGACTCTGGGCTGCGGCGCTTTACTTGCTGGTTTTACTGGAATACCTGGTGGCTGAGAACCACAAAGTGCGGATTGCGCCCGGCCACCTGCTGCTGCTCCTCAGAGACATCGCTATCCCCCCGGGGGGGGGGGGATGCTGCCGAATAGCCTTACCCAACTCCTACCTGAGAGACCAACAGCCAAGCGCGCGAGGGGGTGCTCCGGGATTTGGCCCCTTGGAATGTTGACGTGGGACTTCGAATTTCTGACACGCTTTGCTGAATTTTGGGGTACTCCCCGGACATTGCTGTGGTGAATGTATAGTGCTAATAATTCACCAGTGCATTTGTACCATGTTCTGCTGTTGTGTTATGTTGTTAACCCTGTGGGCTCCACCTATGGGCCATTGTGTGACTTCACCCACAGGGGGATATGTTGGGGCATGTACGGGCTCTGCCCAAGGCTCCTCCCCTTGAAAGGAAGTATAAAGAGCAGCTGACCTGCAGGCGTTCCCAGTATTGTACCAGTCGCAGGCAGGCACTGTTCTAAGCTGATTAAAATCACAGTTTACTTCTCCTCGTGTCTTTGAGTGAATTGATGGTCGCATCAATTTGATCAGCTTAAATACAACTATGGAATCAGCCCTCAAACCTGACCAACTGGAACCCGAGCCGCAGGCCACGGAGGCAAAATAAATTTTTTCGCACTGGCTTCGGTGCTTCAAGGCCTAACTCGTCGCGTCGTCCACGCCATCCGTCACTGATGAACAGAAGCTGAGCCTAATCCACGCACGGGTGAGCCATCGCATTTCTGTCCATCTCGACGAGGCCGCCTCCTGTACAGATGCCCTCGCGCTGCTCGAACGCCTCTACGTACGGCCTGTGAACGAGGTCTATGTGCGACATGTCTTCACCACTCACTGCCAGCGTCCCGGGGAGTCGCTGGATGACTACCTGCGCGACCTCAAAGCCCTCGCACGCATCTGTAATTACCAGGCCGTTACGGCCACTCAGCACATGGAGCTCGCCGTCCGAGACGTCTACGTGGCGGGAGTCCGGTCGAATTATGTGAGACAGCGCCTGCTTGAAAAAGGGGCCCAGGACCTGGACGACACGGTAAAGTTAGCCACTTCTCTGGAGGTTGCGTTTCAGAGCCTTACTGCGTTCCCGGCCGACCACGCGACCCCCCTCGTGGGCCCCCGACCAGAGACTACCCCAGGCTTGTGCCGCGCGGCTGCCCGCCCATCATGCGGGGCTGCCCTGTTATTTTTGCGGCCAGTCTCAACACCCCCGACTGCACTGCCCGGCCCACAACGCGAACTGTAGCAGCTGCGGGCGAAAAGGACACTTCGCCAAGGTCTGCCTGGCCAGGTCTAAGAACTCGAACTCACAGGCCCGATACTCAGACTCACAGGCCGCAGACCCCGCAATGTGGCAACGTGTCTGCCGACTCCGCCTCCTCACAACCCGTGCGACTGACGGGGGCCGCCAACTTGGCCATCCTCCCTCACGCGGCCGGCCACGTGCGATCCATGGGGCCGCCATCTTGGACGCCATTTCCTCACCGCCCGCCACGCTCGACCAATGGGGGCCGCCATCTTGGCGGTCATCTGCTACGCCGCACGACGCGTACGATCTACACGGACATCCATCGCGGGGCCGCCCCAGCACCTCCGATCACGCCGCCGGCTACCCGCAACTCAGCGTGGTCACCCTGGACCAGTCGCGACCCAAGCACCTCCGGAGCTCCATGATGGCCGTCCGGGTTAATGGGCACGAGACGCCTTGCCTCTTCGACTCTGGGAGCACAGAGAGCTTCATTCACCCGGACATGGGGAGCTACCTCAGGGGCCTTGCTGAAGACACTGGGGCCAGTCCTCCTCCGAAAACACGTTCGGAGCCATAGGACCGACCCCCTGGTAGCGAGGGTCCAGCTCCCTACACTCCAACCCACACTATGCGTACGTCGAACACACCCGATGGCGGGACCTGGCGCCCGCAGGCTCCACCACTACCGCAGCCCGTCCAACCTACCATGTCCAGCGCCCCCACCCCTTTATGGCTCCCGTGCTCCCTCCCACCCGCCCACACGGTCCACAGGAATGAAGCTCCAGAAGAGCCGCTCCCGGAATCCACGCCTGTGCCCGCACCGGACCCACTTCCACAGCCACCCGACTGGCTGCAACCCAGTGCTTCGGCGATCGCAGCGCAAAATCCGTGCGCCGGACCGGCTGAGCCTATGAGCCTGTCACCCCCACCGGACTTCATTTTTTTAACAGGGAGTGAATGTGGTGAATGTATTGTGCTAATAATTCACCAGTGCATTTGTATCATGTTCTGCTGTTGTGTTATGTTGTTAAGCCTGTCGGCTCCACCTATGAGCCATTGTGGGGGATATGTTGGGGCATGTACGGGCTCCGCCCATGGCTCCTCCCCTTGAAAGGAAGTATAAAGAGCAGCTGACCTGCAGGCGGTTCCAGTATTGTACCAGTCGCAGGCAGGCACTGTTCTAAGCTGATTAAAACCACTGTTTACTTCTCGTGTCTTTGAGTGAATTGATGGTCGCATCAATTGCCATATCTTCAAGTGGCCACTTTCTGGATTGTTGGTGAACGTTTCAAACTGAACCGGGTGTCCGTGAGTTTCAAGTTGAACACTGCTTTGTTGTAATTGAATCCATTTTCTTGAACTTTTGTCATTGTCCTGATAATGTTGTTAAACTGAACTGTTCCCAATAATCCCCAGCCAGTTGGGCAGGTATAACAGCTCTGTGGAGGGAGTTCCCTCTCTCTTCTGCCATGTCCTGTATCGGGTGCCCTTTTCTGGTGCTCTGTGCTGCTCGTTTGGGCGCCTTTCTACCGATGTGGGGCCCCAGGCAGTGGGCTGGGGAGGGGGCTGAGAGAAGTGGCTGTTGCTGGCTTTGTAGCTAGCGGCCTGGAACTTTTGTTTTGGATTGAACTGGGGCCCCTTCGTGGGAAAGGAGGGATTCCCCTCTCTCTCTCTCACACTGTGCCCTATGGCTGTGTGTCCTTTCTGGTGCTCTGTGCTGCTTGTTGGGCCTCGTCGGGCTCCTTTCCGCCAATGTGGGGATGCTATTGGGGACAGAGGGTGGTTGTGTATGTGTGCTGGTGGTTTTGTATTCGGCCAATGGTTTTTTTGGTATGTTATTCTTTTACTCTGCTGTTTCTGCATGTTGCTCTATGGTTAAGTTGCTGTTTCTGCATGTTGCTCTATGGTTAAGTTGCTGTTTCTGCATGTTGCTCGATGGTTAAGTTGCTGTTTCTGCATGTTGCTCGATGGTTAAGTTGCTGTTTCTGCATGTTGCTCGATGGTTAAGTTGCTGTTTCTGCATGTTGCTCTATGGTTAAGTTGCTGTTTCTGCATGTTGATCTATGGTTAAGTTGCTGTTTCTGAATGTTGCTCTATGGTTAAGTTGCTGTTTCTGCATGTTGCTCTATGATTAAGTTGCTGTTTCTGCATGTTGCTCGATGGTTAAGTTGCTGTTTTCTGCATGTTGCTCGATGGTTAAGTTGCTGTTTCTGCATGTTGCTCTATGGTTAAGTTGCTGTTTCTGCATGTTGCTCTATGGTTAAGTTGCTGTTTCTGCATGTTGATCTATGGTTAAGTTGCTGTTTCTGCATGTTGCTCTATGGTTAAGTTGCTGTTTCTGCATGTTGCTCTATGATTAAGTTGCTGTTTCTGCATGTTGCTCGATGGTTAAGTTGCTGTTTCTGCATGTTGCTCGATGGTTAAGTTGCTGTTTCTGCATGTTGCTCTAAGGTTAAGTTGCTGTTCTGCATGTTGCTCTATGGTTAAGTTGCTGTTTCTGCATGTTGCTCTATGGTTAAGTTGCTGTTTCTGCATGTTGCTCTATGGTTAAGTTGCTGTTTCTGCATGTTGCTCTATGGTTAAGTTGCTGTTTCTGCATGTTGCTCTATGGTTAAGTTGCTGTTTCTGCATGTTGCTCTATGGTTAAGTTGCTGTTTCTGCATGTTGCTCTATGGTTAAGTTGCTGTTTCTGCATGTTGCTCTATGGTTAAGTTGCTGTTTCTGCATGTTGCTCTATGGTTAAGTTGCTGTTTCTGCATGTTGCTCTATGGTTTAAGTTGCTGTTTCTGCATGTTGCTCGATGGTTAAGTTGCTGTTTCTGCATGTTGCTCGATGGTTAAGTTGCTGTTTCTGCATGTTGCTCTATGGTTAAGTTGCTGTTTCTGCATGTTGCTCTATGGTTAAGTTGCTGTTTCTGCATGTTGCTCTATGGTTAAGTTGCTGTTTCTGCATGTTGCTCTATGGTTAAGTTGCTGTTTCTGCATGTTGCTCTATGGTTAAGTTGCTGTTTCTGCATGTTGCTCGATGGTTAAGTTGCTGTTTCTGCATGTTGCTCTATGGTTAAGTTGCTGTTTCTGCATGTTGCTCGATGGTTAAGTGCTGTTTCTGCATGTTGCTCTATGGTTAAGTTGCTGTTTCTGCATGTTGCTCGATGGTTAAGTTGCTGTTTCTGCATGGTTGCTCTATGGTTAAGTTGCTGTTTCTGCATGTTGCTCTATGGTTAAGTTGCTGTTTCTGCATGTTGCTCTATGGTTAAGTTGCTGTTTCTGCATGTTGCTCTATGGTTAAGTTGCTGTTTCTGCATGTTGCTCTATGGTTAAGTTGCTGTTTCTGCATGTTGCTCTATGGTTAAGTTGCTGTTTCTGCATGTTGCTCGATGGTTAAGTTGCTGTTTCTGCATGTTGCTCGATGGTTAAGTTGCTGTTTCTGCATGTTGCTCGATGGTTAAGTTGCTGTTTCTGCATGTTGCTCTATGGTTAAGTTGCTGTTTCTGCATGTTGCTCTATGGTTAAGTTGCTGTTTCTGCATGTTGCTCTATGGTTAAGTTGCTGTTTCTGCATGTTGCTCTATGGTTAAGTTGCTGTTTCTGCATGTTGCTCTATGGTTAAGTTGCTGTTTCTGCATGTTGCTCTATGGTTAAGTTGCTGTTTCTGCATGTTGCTCTATGGTTAAGTTGCTGATAGTTTTGTTGTAAGGGGAGATCCCTCTCTCTTCTGCCATGTCCTGTATCGGTGTTCCTTTTCCAGTGCTTTCCACCGATGTTGGGCTGCCATTGGGGCAGGGTGTCGATGTGTCCTTTTCCGGTGGTCTGTGCTCCGCATATGGGGCGCCTTTCTACCGATGAGGGACCACCGGGAGCGGGGTGGGCGGAGGGGCGGGAGGGGGGGAGTGACCGGGAGCTGGCTTTGTAGCTGGTGACCTGGTTTGAATTGAACGTGGCCCCTTTGTGGGAGAGGAGGGGTTTTCCCTCTCTCACGCTGTGTCCTTTCCCGATGGTCTGTGCTGCTCGTTGGAACACCTTTCTGCTGATGTGGGGCTGCCATTAGGGACAGGGGATGGTTTTGTGTGTGTACTGAAGATTTTTGTATCTTGGGAATGCTTTTGATATGTCACTGTTGAGTTGTTAATAAACCCAAATAATGCTCACTAGCACATGGTCAGTAGGGTGCACAGCAAGATAGCTGCCTTTTCTGAAATTCTTTTATTAACGTATTTATATATATATATATATATATATATCAAACACAACCAAAATCAAAAAGAGAATAAACAGGAAATCACAAATAAATAACCAACACCCCCCACACTCCACCCAACATTTCCTTTTTAAAACCCAAAGAAGCACCCCCCCCCCCCCCCCCCCCCCCCCCCAAACCCCCTGCTGACTTGTTAACTATCCTTGAAGCAGTCGATAAACTCATCTCTGGGCAAATCCCTTCACATTCCCTTTCAACAAGAACTTGATTTATTTCAACCTAAGGAATTCCACGTGATCCCGAGTCCCTCCATTCCAACAGGATCCGTCTCCGAGCGACCAGAGAGGCAAAGGCCAAAACGTCAGCCTCTCTCGCCCCCTGGACCCCCGGGTCTGACACTCCGAAATCGCCACTTCTGGACTCTGGACCACCTTCACCCTCAGCACCGCAGACATTGCGTCAGCGAAACCCCGCCAAAATCCCTCCAGCTTCAGACAGGCCCAAAACGTGTGGACATGGTTCACGGGCTCCCCTCTGGAGTATCTGAAAGTGAATAAGGCTAAGCCTAGCGCACAAAGAGGTTCATTCACTCTCCTCAGATCCTCCTCCCATTACCCAACCTCCAACACCCTCCCCAGCTCTTCCTCCCACTTCCGCCTAACATCTCCTATCAGGTGCCCTCCCAGTACAGTCAATCTTTGTAAATCTCCAACACTCTGCCCTCACCATCCCCTGTTTTCGACACCACCTTGTCCTGAAACCCTGTGGCCGCCACTGTCCCCACAGCCTCAGGGCTACCACGCCTACTGGACTTGTGGAGTACCTGGCTGGCAAGAACAGCAGCGGCGCCGTCAACAGTGCCTCTAAACTAGTGTCCTTACAAGAGACTGCCTCTATCCGCTCCCACACCGACTCTTCCCCCACGATCCACTTCCTGACCATGGCCATATTTGTCGCCCACTATTGTTCATCATATTTGGCAAGGCCCCCCCCCCTCCCACATCCCCGCTCCAGCACCACCTTCACCCTTGGGGCTTTCTCCGCGATCAATGCATTAATCCTCCAAAAGAAGGGCTTTGGAATAAAAAATCGGAAGGTTCTGGAACACAAAAAGGAACCTCGGGAGTACTGTCATCTTCATGGACTGCACCCGCCCCGCCAGTAACAAGGGGAGCATATCTCACCTCTTAAAATCCCACTTCATCTGCTCCACCAACTGCACCAGATTCAGTTTCTGTCGCTGCTCCCATCCCCGCGCCACCTGGATGCCCAGATACCTGAAACTCGCCCCCATCACCTTAAACGGCAGCTCGTCCAAGGGGGAGGGGAGAGGGGGGTGGAGGGGGGGGGGGTGAGAGAGGAGGGGGGGGGGAGAGAGAGGGGGGGGGGGAGAGAGAGAGAGAGAGGGGGGGGAGAGAGAGAGAGGGGGGGAGGAGAGAGAGAGAGAGGGGGGCAGAGAAGGGGGGGGGGGGAGTTTGCTACGAGCAATGGCAGGTCAGCAAGCTGTAGAGATCTATAACTCCTTTTAATTACTTGGAAGATGAAGACAGCACTAAATTGAAAGTGTAAATGACAAAATTTGAAGAATACTGTAAAATGCAGTCTAATGAAATCCCGGAAAGATTTAACTTTCAGGATAGGTTCCAGAGAAACGGCGAGACAATCACTAATTTTGTTACAGACCTCAGTTTAATACACAAGGCTGCAATTTTGCTGATTTAAGAGACTCTATCATCCAAGATTAATTAATTTATGGACTATGTGATGAACGTTTAAGGGAATCACTCATACAGCAAAATGATTTAACGATAGAAAAGTGCATATCGCAAGAACAAAAACGCAATTTGTACCTTGAGTTTTTACAGAGAAAGAACGGCGAAAGAAATTCCTGCACGTGGTTGAGGAAGTTAAAATGGTGCCTCAGCATTCTAAACACCATCTTCATGGCACCAGCTCTCATTCAAACCAATACGCACATGTGCACAAGAAGCTGCCCATGCGCAGTTTGAAAAAGAGCGCACTCTGGCAGAAGATTGATTTGCGCATGCGCAATGATGCCAAGCATGACGTCACGACTGTCATGACATGCTACCGCTGTGGCAACGCCCACTTGAAAGGGAAATGTCCTGCTCATGGGAAATAATGTTTAAAGTTTTCCAAGCTGAATCATTTTGCCTCCCAGTATAAGTCAACAGCAAAATATTACTTTCCAGCACAGAAACAAGCAGACGTCAAGGTTCACACTGTTGATACAATGGAGAATCAAACACCCGAAGAATATTTTTCCGACCATGAAGAATGTAATTCCTGGGAGAACACATTCTTTGTTGGAATAATAGATTCAACCGAGGAACTCCAAGCGACGACCAAGGATCCTGAACAAATCAACGTCATTGGCTCCAACAGTGAACAAATTCCCACTGATGCTCAAGCTTGACACCGGAGCATCCGCAAACTTGACCACAAGCAAAGATCTCGCATCCAGCCCTGGAAAACATGAGGTGCTACCTGCTGCATGCAAGTTAAAAGAATACAATGGTAACCAGATCACTTCAAGAGGATCATGCCATTTAAGACTAGTCAATAAGAGGGTCAAGAAAGGACTACGGTTCGAGATCGTGGACAACCAGAAAACTTCACTGTTAGGTGCTCAAGCCTGCAAGGACTTGCGGCTTGTCCAGAGAATTTTCATGCATACGAATCATACGTCACAACTGGACGATGACATCCAGCTCCTGCTCAATGAATATCCTGACATATTTTGTGGAATGGGTACGTTACCTTACAAATGCAAAACTTTGCTCAAGGAAGATGCAAAACTTGTTATTCATCAGCCCGGGAGGGTACCAGCTCCTTTGCACGAAAGGCCAAAATCAGAGTTGCAACCCCTACAATCTCAAGGCATAATCTCAAAAGTCCCACAACCGACTGATTGGGTCAGCTCGTTGGTGTGTGACAAAAAAAAAAAGAAGCCATCAGGTGATCTCAGAATCTGTATAGATCCCAAAGATCTGAACAAGAACATTTGCAGGGAACACTACCCTATCCCCAAGTGAGAGGAGATAACGTGTGAAATGGCAAACGCTCGCATTTTTACTAAACTTGATGCTTCTCAAGGTTTCTGGCAGATGCAGCTCAATAATTCCAGTAAATTGTTGTGTACGTTCAACACGCCTTTTGGACAATACTGCTTTAACCGCATGCCTTTCGGGATCATCTCCGCCTCCAAAATCTTTCACAGATCATGGAGCAGATGACGGAGGGTATTGAAGGTGCTAGAGTATATGTCGATGACATTGTCATCTGGTCACAACAGAAGAAGACCATATTACTCAACTAAGAAAAGTTTTTAAAAGAATTCACCAGTTTGTATTGAACCTCAACCAATCCAAGTGCACGTTTGCACGTTCATCTTTGACCTTCTTCGGTGATACAATCTCAGCACAAGGTGTAAGGCCAGATAATGAAATGATTTCTGAAATCCAGAAAATGCAGCAGCCAAAAGACGAGAAAGCTGTGCTCAGATTTCTTGGAATCATTAACTTCTGAGGCAAGTTTATATCTAACTTGTCGACGAGGATGTCAGCACTACGAAACATGATAAGGAAGAACACAGAGTTTGAATGGACTCCACACCACCAAGAAGAATGGGTGGATCTCAAGCATCAATTCTGACTTTCTTCAACCCACCTAAACCAAAAAGATCTCTACCAACGCCAGTCAAGGTGGAATCGGTGTGGTGATTCTTCAACAAGGTGTCCAATCAGGCTGGGTTCCAGTTGCACACGCGTCTGGAGCGATGAGTGCCACAGAGTGCAGGTATGCACAGATAGAGGAGTGTCTTGGACTGATCACAAAATATCACTATTATGTGTACGGGCTTCCTACGTTCATCGTAGAGACTGACCATGGACCGTTGGTCAACTTCATTGAAAAAAATCTCAATGACATGACTCCTCGCCTACAACGTATGATGATGAAGTTGAGGAGGTATGACTTCACACTAGTCTACACTCCTGGAAAGGACCTCATGATAGCCGACACTATCCAGATCTGTTGATACTGACAGCTCACCTCCTGCGTCCATTGACGATGTTGAAGCTCAAGTGCAGTTGTGCAAGGAAACACTCACAACATCTGACGAGAAGCTGCAGCAAATCCGTCTGGCGACACTAAAAGATGCGACCTTGCTCCAGGTAATTCATAACCTTCAGCATGTATGGCCGAAAGGATGGTGTCCGCGGTTTCAAAATATCCAAACTGAACTGTCAGTCGTGGATGGACTAATACTGAGAAATGACAGAATCGTCATTCCGCAAACTCTCAGGTCAGAGATGCTCAGCAGGATTCACGAGGGACATCTCAGAATTGAAAAGTGCAAAGAAGAGCAAGACAATCTATGTATTGGCCTGGGATCAATGAGGACATTACAGACATGATACTGATGTGTGCCATGTGTCAAAAACATCAACCGGCACAATGTAAGGGGCCACTCAGCATGAGATGACCACGTCACCGTGGACCAGATTTGTTTCACTCTGTGGGTCGACATTATGTTCTCATCATAGACTATTACTCCAACTTTCCGGAAGTGGTGAAACTCCCGGATCTCACTTCTGCATCAGTAATCAAGGCTTATAAGGAAACATTCTCGAGGCATGGTATTCCACAAATAGTCATGTCCGATGATGGTCCTTGTTTTGGGAGTGGATGGAATTCTCCAATCAGTACAATTTTAACCACGTGACATCAAGTCCACACTTTCCCCAATCAAATGGCAAAGTTGAGAAAGGTGTGCACATTGTTAAACAGCTCATTAGCAAGGCCACTGACTCGCATTCCGACATTCACTTGGCTCTATTATTATACAGATCCTCACCGTTAAGCTCAGGGCTATCACCAGCTCAAATGCTTTTCAACCGAGATGTGAGAACAACATTACACTTCAGCAATCCGGATCACTCACAAGTGCTTGACAAGTTACGACACCAATGTCTTAAACAAAAGCAGCATTATGATCAGCATGCAAAACCCCTGAAACCACTGGCAGTCAATGACGTGGTTCGACTGCGACACCCAGGTGGAGGATGGTCGAACACGGCAACAGTGATACAACAAACAGTGACACGCTCATACATTGTAAAGTCCGACGAGGGTGTGCTGTTCAGACGCAATCGGCGAGACCTGCTAAAGGTTCCACTTCCTCACCTTGTCTTTCCAACGTTGAATCTACATGAATCATTCACTCGACAACACTTGACACCATCAATCGGTGAACAGAAGGACATTAAAACTTCAGTGTCTCCATGCCCACTCAGGAGATCAACTCGAATAAGACGCAAACCCAATCATCTGAACCTGTGACCATTGGACTGATTAACTCATTGATATTATGTAATGTATTTGCACACTGCATCAATTATGTTTGTTCAATTTTCTTTACAACATAGAGAAAATATGTAACACAAAAAAAGGGGGATGTAGTGATCTTTGTATGTGCATGTACATAAGGGGTTAATGGGAAATTGGAAGATCATTAGAGGGCAGCACTGGCGTGTATAAAAGCCAGATGCAAGCAGTTCCTCCCTCTCTTAGTGATTAGACTGTGACGAGAGCAGGAGCATAGACTTAGCTCAGGGTGATTAGTGTGGTCAGACATAGCTACTGTATATAGACTTTGTAATCTTTCTACTGGTATTGATCTTAAAGTAAAGAACTCACGCAGTTGTTAACTTAGTTACTCAATAAAACTTTCAATACTTCTCGATGACTTCGAGTCTTTTTCATTAAGATACAGAAAGCCTCTTCAGCAACTGGATTGAGTAACTCATGTTACGCTCAGTAAAGATAACAAAAGACCAACGTTGACTCCAATGCGCCAGTACGGACTTCGGATGCCTGAGGAACAGTGTGTTCAAAGACCGAGACCTCAAATTCAGCACTAAACCCATGGTCTACAGAGCGACCGGGTTCTCCACCCTCCTGTATCATCAGAAACATGGACAATGTATAGCCGAGACCTGAGATCCCTGGGGAGATATCACCAACGTTGCCTCCGCAAAATCCTGCAAATACACTGGCAGGATAGGCGAACCAACGTGAACGTCCTCTCCCAGGCCAATATCCTCAGTATCAAGGCATTGGTCAATCTCGACCAGCTGCGACGGGTGGGCCTTATTGCCCGTAGGTCTGACACAGGACTCCCAAAACAAGTGCTCCATTCCGAGCTCCGCAATGACAAGTGACCACTGGGAGGGCGGAGGAAACGTTACAAGGACAATCTGGAAACCTTCCTAAATAAATGCAATATCCCCATCATGGGAATCGCTCGCCTCAGAACGCACAAACTGGAGAAGAAGCATCCACGAAGGCACCAATCACCTCGAGCGCCGCAGGGTGGAGCACGTGGAGGCCAAGCGGAAACAGCGGAAAGAGAGCGCAGAATTCAGAGCATCCCATCCACCCACCTCATCAAACACTACCTGCCAAACACCATCCCATCTCCCCCACCCTCTCCCCCACCCCGGAGTGGAACAAGTCATCTTCGACCCTGAGGGACTGCCCAAGAAGGGTGCTGGGGCCTCAACTTTTTACAAGTCATATAAATGCTTTGGATGAAGGGATCAAAGGTTTGGTTGCTAAATTAGCTGACAACACAAAGATAGCATTCCAGAGAAGGTTCACTAAACTACCACCAGGAATGGGCGAGTTGTCTTCTGACAAAACACTTGGCAGCTTCGGGTTTTGAAGACTTTCTCTCGACTTGAGAAGAATGACTTAATTGAAACCATTAAGATTCTGAGGGGTCTTGACAAGATGGATGTGGAGAAGATGTTTTCTCTTGTGGGGGAATCTGGAACATGGGTTCCTTGCCTAAAAATGAGAGTCTGGATTTTCTGCATCCCCCACCCCCCTGGCTTTCCACTGGTGGAGACCGGGTTGCCATTGGCTGGTGGGTTTTGCAGCGGTTCAACCGGCGAGCAATGCAAATGGCCATTAACTTTGACGGGAACGGAAGATCCCGTCAGCAGCCAATGGAGACCTTCATCAGCTGCCAGAAAATCCGCCATGGTAGGGCTGATAAACCCCGACCAAGGTCACCCAGTTGAGACAGAGATGAGAATTTATTTCTCTCAGAGGATCCTGAGTCTTTTTAACAATTTGTCAAAAGGCAGTGGAAGCAGAGTGTTTGCATGTGTTTAAATATTCAAATCACCTGGTTCCTCTGGTGTTCTTTGTGTTGCTAAATTCAGGATGGTTGGTGTAATGTTCACAAAGACCACAAAATAGCTTGAACTTGAACAAAGCCATACATTTATTAACACGACTAATTTGGATTTGACACATCCTCCTAAATAATACACAGCTGACTATTAACATATAAATTACACTCATCTACAACTAATCTTTCTACTGTTATAAACTATGGTCTGCTCTGACTTACACTATCTATATTTCTGTCTGTCTCTAGCTAACTTCTGCACTACCTTCTCCCACAAGGCTTAGCATCAATGCCTTATATACTTGTAGCTGTAGCTCCCGCTAGTGGCTACTCTAGACATTAACCCTTGCAGTTCTTACAGTTATGATAATACCACATTCCCCTTTCTTTGTGAAAGAAAAAGTATTATAAACTTTGGTTAGGATATTTTTCTTTGGACATTACATTCCACATGGGAACCTTACTATTAGCTAGTGTTGATCATAAATTGTTATCAGCGTGTACATTCATTTGCAAATAACTGTTGCATTACTTCTGATTCAATTAATAATTATTACGATCATCACAAATTTAGTTTTTTTGATGGTCTTCTCTTCTTCTTGATCTTCTTAATGGTATGTTCAAAGTATGCAATTGCTCTTCCATATCGTCTTGCTGTATTGGTGCCAAGTAAGGATTGGGAAAGTCAATGTCCTTGAAGATGTTATCTGGATCAATAACATTCTGAGGTTGAGACTTAACATGATGTTTGATGGGCAACAGTGCTCTTCTGTTTCGTCTGGACATAGAACCTTGTTCAGTCTGAACTAAGTACGATCTTGGTGCGACTTGTCTTCGAACATTTGCTATGTGTTGCCATCCACCATCAGGATTTTGAATACATATAAAGTCACCTTTTAATTCAGATAGAGGTTTTGTTTGTTTATCATAGTTCTCTTTTTGTTTTTGTTTTCTTGATCTGCTATGGTTGGGTATCTCTTGATGATCCATATCTGAAATGGTTATCTCAGGTAATGTGGCGCGAATTCTTCTACCATTAGCATCTGAACAGGTGATAATCCAGTTGACAGTGGTGTCGCTCTGTACGTCAACAATGCCAACGATAGATCTTTATTATCATCAATTGCTTTGTGGAACAATTTCTTGATTATTCCTACTCCCTTCTCTGCTTTGCCATTTGACTGAGGATAACATGGGCTTGAAATAATGTGATTGAAGTTGTATTTCTCTGCAAACTGTGTCCACTCCCAGCTTGAGAAACAAGGACCATTGTCAGAGACAACATGTAAAAGCATCCCATGGCATGCAAAAATTGATTTTGTTGCCCTTTTGACAGATCTTGCTGTCGAATCATTCAGCATCATCACCTCTGGATAGTTCGAGTAATAGTCTATGACCATAAGATAGTCACGCCCTTTAAAGTAAAATAAATCCATGCCCACTTTGATCCATGGATTGGTGATGATTTCCATTTCTTTCATGCTTTCTCTGCTCTGGACAGGCAGATTGTGCATTCTTGTACATATTGATCGACATCTCTGTTGATTCCAGGCCAATATACCGACTGTCTAGCCCTTCTACAACACTTTTCGATGCCCTGATGACCCTTGTGAATCTGCTGCAGAATTCCTTGACGTAGACTGGCAGGAATCACAATCCTATCTCGCTTGAGTAGGAAACCATCTATTACAGAAAGATCGTCCCTGGGGCGGCATTCTCCCCTACCCGGCGGGGCGGGGGTTTCCAGCGTAATGGAGTGGCGGGAACCACTCCGGCGTCGGGCCACCCCAAAGGTGCAGAATTCGATGGGCATTTTGATGTCACCATTTCTAACAACTAGATGGCAGGATCCTCTTGTGACTATAGTGTTCCCATTGTAATTGGTTAGCCGACAAGTAGATTTCTTTATTAGCGGTGTCCTATAAGCTTGTCTTAAATTTCTTTCTGTGATAATAATTAAAGGGCAGCACGGTAGCATTGTGGATAGCGCAATTGCTTCACAGCTCAGGGTCCCAGGTTCGATTCCGGCTTGGGTCACTGTCTGTGCGGAGTCTGCACATCCTCCCCGTGTGTGCGTGGGTTTCCTCCGGGTGCTCCGGTTTCCTCCCACAGTCCAAAGATGTGCAGGTTAGGTGGATTGGCCGTGCTAAATTGCCCTTAGTGTCCAAAATTGCCTTTAGTGTTGGGTGGGGTTGTGGGGATTGGGTGGAGGTGTTGACCTTAGATAGGGTGCTCTTTCCAAGAGCTGGTGCAGACTCGATGGGCTGAATGGCCTCCTTCTGCACTGTAAATTCTATGATAATATTTGCGTGTGCTCCTGTATCATTTTTAAATGGTATACCTTTGCCATTAATTTATTTTTTTCAAATAAATTTAGAGTACCCAATTATTTTTTCCAATTATGGGACAATGTTTAGCATGGCCAATCCACCTATCCTGCACATCTTTGGTTGTGGGGGTAAACCCACGCAGACACGGGGAAAATGTGCAAACTCCACACGAACAGTAACCCAGGGCCGGGATTCGAACCTGGGTCATCAGCACCGTAGGCAGCAATGCTAACCACTGTGCCACCATGCTGCCCTTCCATTAATTTCTAATAATACAGTCCACTTCTTAATTATCTGTGAGAGCTGTTGTACTGGTCTGTAATTGCGATCTAGCAAATTAATCCTCGTGACTGCTTCAAACATGATAGTATCCTTTAGCTTGTACGGTGATAAATCCTCTCTAGCAGTCAAGATATTTGATTTTTTTATCTTCACTCTGAACACTTTGGATCTTTCTGTAGTCATTGTCAGACTTTTTAAATCTGGTTTCCAGAGAAGGTTTTGAGAAATGACATTGTGCTGCGAAGTGGTTGAACTTGCAACAATTGAAACATTGTTTGCCATTTGCCGGACATTTTTTTTTACTGTGGGCATGTCCACAACATATGCACGATGTCACTCTCAAAATGGCCACCAGCCGTTGTACGCAGTTTTCTATCCTGCGACACAGCATTAATGGTGTCAGCCACATTTCCCGATTTTGCGCTCTTTTCGTTAGCCACGAACTCTGCATATTCTGAGGATGCCTGTTCACTAGCTTTGCACATATTAATTACGTTTTCTAGTGGTAAAATTAGTCGTCTTAGCATTTTTCCACGCATACGTTCGTAATTTATCCCAAACACAACTTGATCACGCAGCATTAAATCGGAAGCTGAAGAAAGGTTACAGGGCTGTGCTCTTAACTTTAAAGCTGTTATGAAAGAACCTACCGACTCCCCTCTTAACTGCAGCCTTTTTCTGAACATGTCGCGCTCATAGGTCTCATTTACCTGCTTCTTTCAGTGTGTATCGAACTTTTGTAGCACCATGTTATACTTTGTTTCGTCCACATCAGCAGTAAATTCAAAGGAATTATAAAGCTCTAATGCTTGCGGTCCAGCCAGATTTAATAGGAGCGCTATTTTTCTTTGATCAGAGGCACTTTCTAGCGCGGAAGCAGACAGGAAAACTTCAAACTGCTGTTTAAAGAATGTCCCGTTATGACATAGTTTACTGTGTCTCCTGAAGTGGTCAGGCTTCTTGAGACTCTCAATCATCCGGTTTGTCTTCTGTGTAGATTTTTTTGTATGTTCAGTAATGGATTAAGAGATATTGCAATTAGTTGTCTCATTTATGTTAAGTATCCATTAATTGACACTGATATGTAAGGGGCTTCAGGTGGCCTCTGTCAGGTGATGTGTAGTTAGAGTTTTGTGCAAAGTCTGTTGGAATGAAATAAATGTGTGTTGGTGAAAAAGGAACAAAACCTTTGACTCTTCGTATCACAGCAACTAAAGCGTATAACAATTGGTAGCAGAGGATGGTTGCTGTGTGAATGTGAAGGATTGAAAGATACAACTTTTCCAAATCAAACCAAGGAGTGAGTGAAAAAAAAAAAGGGATATATGGCTGAACCTAGGATAAAGATGGCTGGATATGACTATAAGACCATAAGACATAGGAGCGGAAGTAAGGCCATTCGGCCCATCGAGCCACTCCACCATTCAATCATGGCTGATTTCAACTCCATTTACCCGCTCTCTCTCCATAGCCCTTAATTCCTCGAGAAATCAAGAATTTATCAACTTCTGTCTTAAAGACACTCAACGTCCTGGCCTCCACCGCCCTCTGTGGCAATGAATTCCACTGACCCACCACTCTCTGGCTGAAGAAATTTCTCCTCATCTCTGTTCTAAAGTGACTCCCTTTTATTCTAAGGCTGTGCCCCCGGGTCCTAGTCTCCCCTGCTAAAGGAAACAACCTCCCTACATCCACCCTATCTAAGCCATTCATTATCTTGTAAGTTTCTATTAGATCTCCCCTCAACCTCCTAAACTCCAATGAATATAATCCCAGGATCCTCAGACGTTCATCGTATGTTAGGCCTACCATTCCTGGGATCATCCGTGTGAATCTCCGCTGGACCCGCTCCAGTGCCAGTATGTCCTTCCTGAGGTGTGGGGCCCAGAACTGCTCACAGTATTCTAAATGGGGCCTAACTAATGCTTTATAAAGCTTCAGAAGTACATCCCTGCTTTTATATTCCAAGCCTCTTGAGATGAATGACAACATTGCATTTGCTTTCTTAATTACGGACTCAACCTGCAAGTTTACCTTTAGAGAATCCTGGACTAGGACTCCCAAGTCCCTTTGCACTTCAGCATTATGAATTTTGTCACCGTTTAGAAAATAGTCCATACCTCTATTCTTTTTTCCAAAGTGCAAGACCTCGCACTTGCCCACATTGAATTTCATCAGCCATTTCTTGGACCACTCTCCTAAACTGTCTAAATCTTTCTGCAGCCTCCCCACCTCCTCCATACTACCTGCCCCTCCACCTATCTTTGTATCATCGGCAAACTTAGCCAGAATGCCCCCAGTCCCGTCATCTAGATCGTTAATATATAAAGAGAACAGCTGTGGCCCCAACACTGAACCCTGCGGGACACCACTTGTCACCGGTTGCCATTCCGAAAAATAACCTTTTATCCCAACTCTCTTCCTTCTGCCTGACAGCCAATCGTCAATCCATGTTAGTACCTTGCCTTGAATACCATGGGCCCTTATTTTTCTCAGCAGTCTCCCGTGAGGCACCTTATCAAAGGCCTTTTGGAAGTCAAGATAGATAACATCCATTGGCTCTCCTTGGTCTAACCTATTTGTTATCTCTTCAAAGAACTCCCTTAATATCCTCCCTTATTTTCTGAAAGGGATTCTTACGACCAATGGAGAAGTGCAGTAGTTACGTGGACTAAGCTAACTGCTTTGGGAAAGAGAAAACAAAGTATGGCATTGGCTCTTTCTCTACCATTTGGCAGTAAAATCCGAAACAAAGTGCTTTCTGAGCTGGAATTGGAAGAGTTAGACTCAGACGAAGGTCTGGAGACTTTATTACATTATATGGATAAGATTTATAAGAAAGATGACTTTTTAAGTGCTTATGAAGCATGGTCAGATTTTGATAAGTTACGGAAAATGGAGGATATCTCCATGGAAGACTATATAATGGAATTTGGCAGACTATATAAAAGGATGCAGAAACACCACGTGGAATTTCCACAGTCTGTGTTGGCCTTTAAATTACTTGACTGTGCTAGAGTGAGCAACATGGATAGGCTCCTGGTTTTGACAAGAGTTCAGTTTACTGATAAGGATACATTATTCGAACAGATGACAAAAGCTTTACAAAAGTTTCTGGGGAAACATTCGATTCCGATGGCTCTGATGAACCAAATAGGTCAGCCTGCAATAAGGCAGAATATGGAAGATACACTACTAACAGGATGGCGAAATCGTATGGTTGCGAACAGGACTCAAGACTATAGAAGGAGACCGAGACACGGACATTATGAAGACAAAAACCCAGTTAGAACATACAATAGGAAGATGAACCCCAGAAATGCACGGGGCATGATAAATCGATGTTTTCGATGTGACTCTCAATACCATTATGCTTTCAACTGTCCAACTCATTATGATAGCGTGTTTGAAGCTACACATGACACGGAAGCGTCAGAAGAGGAAAAAGATAGTGACCAGAAAGAAGGCATTGTCCTATTGACAAGCAGTTTTACGGTGGTAATGAGGGTGTTGGTTGCAGAATCCTTCAACTGTGCTGTATTGGACAGTGGCTGCACATCTACTGTGTGTGGAATTGACTGGTTAAAATGTTATCTGGACTCTTTGAATGCTGAATTTGAAAGTTCCGTAAGTTTCAGATTTGGGGATGATAATACTCTGAAGTCGCTGAAAAGAATGGTGATCCCTTGCAATATTGCCGGAGTGAATCATTTCATTAGCACGGATGTTGTGAGATACATTTGCTTCTGAGCAGACCGTCGATGAAGAAAGCACACATGAAACTGGATATGGAACAGGATAAGGCAACAGTTTTTGGAAAGACGGCGGACTTACAATTTACACAGTCGGGACACTATTGTATTCCATTACTGACAAATAATATTTCAAGTAGAGTGGTTAAGGATGTGTTAATAATGGCAGTTGAAAATGGGACTTTAGCTGATAAAAAGCTTGTGGTACTAAAACTGCATAGGCAATTTGCACATCCGTCTCCTCGAAGGCTGAAAAATGTATTAAAGGATGCAGGGGTAAGGGATGACGATATACTACACTGATAGAACAGGTTAGTGACCGCTGTGAAGTTTGTAGGAAGTACAGAAGGACACCAGAAAGACCGATAAAATCCCTGGCCAAAGGTAGGGTTACTGACGACATTGTGGCCATGGACCTTAAGATCTGGGATAAAGCAAATAATATATTTATTTTGCATTTTGTAGATTTAGCAACAGATTTAGTCAATCAACGATTGTACGAAGTAAAGAAAAGAGAGTAATTCTGGATCAAATCGTGGAAACATGGATAGGGACAGGAATGGGTGCACCGGCAAAATTCCTTACGGACAATGGGGGAGAATTTGCTAATGATGAGTTTAGGGATATGTGTGAAAACGTGAATATCAGAGTTATGAATACGGCTACAGAAAGCCCATTTAGTAATGGTATCTGTGAAAGAAATCATGCTGTCATCGATGACATGCTTCGGAAAATTTTGGCAGATCAACAAAATTGCAGTCTAAATTCAGCTTTAGCATGGGCAGTACATGCAAAGAATTAATTGCAGATGGTTGGGGGCTATAATCCTTATCAATTAGTGTTTGGTAGAAATCCTAAAATTCCGTCGATTTTGGATGGCCAGCCTCCAGCTTGGGAGGGGACTACAATTAGCTCTGGTTTTGCTGAACATTTAAATGCATTACATAGCAGTAGAAAAGCTTTTTTGGAAGCAGAAATCGCTGAAAGAATTCGCAGAGCTTTAAGACACAACATACGGCCATCAGACGCCGTTTTTCAGCAAGGAGACATGGTACACTATAAGAGAGACCATTCTAATGAATGGAAAGACCCAGGGAAGATCATAGGCATAGATGGCAAAACAATTATTTTGCAACATGGTAATCAAACTGTTAGGGTACATTCATCAAGGATAATGGGTACAGATTACAAATTTTCAAATTTAGACAGAGCAGACAGACATGACGAGGAACCAGAGTGATCTGGTATGCATGTGTTACAGAATTATGAGGACCAGTTAACTGATATAGACAGGGTTTCTGTAGAGGAACACAACACTTCTGATGAATTAAAACAAGCCATTTTTCCGAAAGGGCAACTGCCAAAAGTTGGTACAAAAGTGACATACTTGCCTGAAGGGTCTAGTCAATGGAAGGATGCAACTGTTATTAGTAGAGCAGGGAAGGCCACTGGAAAGTATAAACATTGGTTGAATGTATAGCATTCAGGGGAAGGAGTCAAGACAATGGAGTGGGATAACAAAGTTCAAAAATTTAGGGCACAGAAACGCAGTGCCAGTTCAGATAGTACATCGGATAGTGAACAGGTCCGCAGGAAAAGGTCGAGAACTATTGAAAGGACATCCCACAGCTGAAGGGAAAGATCAAGCAGTAGCAGTACCGAACAAGATACCAGGCGGGAGAGGGTCGTAGTTTATCAAGATCTCGGAACATGAGTAAGACTATGAATACTAATAGGAGTAAAAGCCCACATGCACGTGAGATTTTGGTGGCTTCAAATAAATTAGATGAAAAAGTTATCAAAGATGTTAAACAGCAAGAATTGCATAGTTGGAGTGAGTTTGGGGTATACACAGAAGTACCGGATAGGGGACAAAGAGCTCTATCCCACAGATGGATTTGCACGGAAATGTTCTTCCGGATGGAACTTATAAGACAAAGGCCAGGCTTGTGGCAAGGGGATTTGAAGAAAACTTAGAAGATCAGGATTTAAGGGTAGATTCACCTACAGCAGGAAAGGTTATTTTAAAGATCGTCTTGGCTCTATTAGCCACAAAGGCATGGGAATGCAAATCTGTAGATATAAAAGCTGCCTTTTTGCAGGGGCATCAGCTCCAGAGAGACATTTTTCTCTGTCCTCCTAAAGAAGCAGCTAACACAGAAGGGGTACTCTGGAAGTTGAACAAATGTGTATATGGATTAAATGATGCATCTAGAGTCTGGTATTTTTCGGTGAGGTCAGTTTTGTTAAAGTTAGGCTGTTGCCAGTTGAAAGCAGATCCTGCAATGTTTTACTGGCACTATAAAGGAAATCTTTCTGGCATCTTTATGATGCTTGTCGATGATTTTTTGTGGGGTGGGACTAGTGATTTTGAAGCTATTGTAATCTCTGGTTTGAGGAAAGAATTCAGGGTTGGAAGTCAGGCTTCCGGTGCATTTAAATATATTGGACTGGAAATCGGAGAGACTAAGTTAGGGGCAACTTTACGTCAGCAATCTTATTTGGAAAGCATCAGCCCAATAGCAATTTGTCGTGGCCGGGTTTCACAAAAAGACGCATTGGTTTCAAAGATAGAAAAAGAGCAACTGCGAAGTTTAATTGGTTAGGTAGACGGACTAGACCGGACGTGAGTTTTGATGTCTTAGAGTTGAGTACAAAAATGAATGATCCCAAAGCGGAAGACATAATAAGAGCAAATAAAGTGTTGGCCAAACTAAAAATGCAGGAGTGTGTTTTGAAGTTCCCGGTTTTAGGTGACCTTAGGTACTTGAAATTCATAGTTTATGGTGATGTGTCCTATACAAATTCATGTGATGGGGTTTCAAGCGCAGGATGTTTTATAATTTTCCTTTGGGGGAACAATGGTAAATGTTGCCCGCTTGTGTGGGAAACAAAGAAAATGGAGAGTGGTAAAAAGCACTTTGGCTGCTGAGATGTTAAGCCTTGTAGAGGCGGTGGATATGGCCTTTTATATAAGTCACATATTGACAGAAATTTTGGGATTAAGGGGATTTGGGTAATATACCTATTGACTGTCACATTGACAATAAATCCCTGTGGGAAAATGTGCACTCTACAAAAAGTGTCAATGAAAAGAGGTTACGGATAGACACCGCAAGTTTGAAGCAGATGTTGGACAGAGGGGAAATAACAAAAATTAAATGGGTCGACAGTACCTATCAACTGTCAGACTGTTTTACGAAAAGAGGGGCGAGTTCACAGAAACTTTTGGATATTGTTAATGAAGGGCGCCTGTTTCTGTGACTTTTTTTTTCTCGTCCAAAAAAATCTGGAAAAAAAAGAGGGGGGGAAATCATGAGTGTGTTTTTGAGTTTCTTGAAATTTTGTTTTCACCTAATTATTTTTTTTTCTCCAAGGAAGGGGAGACTGTTAAGTAATGGGTTAAGAGACATTGCAATTAGTTGTCTCATTCATGTTAAGTGTCCATTAATTGGCACTGATATGTAAAGGGGCTTCAGGTGGCCTCTGTCAGATGATGTGTAGTTAGAGTTTTGTGCAAAGTCTGTTGGAATGAAATAAATGTGTGTTGGTGAAAAAGGAACAGAACTTTTGACTCTTCATATCACAGCAACTAAAACGTCTAACATTCTAGTGTCTTGATTGTTTTCTTCAATCTTCTTATGCTAATCTTTTCTAATCTAACTGCTTCTTACTTGTAGAAATAAACTCCTGGTACCATGTGGGAATGTGGTACCTTACGATTTAAAGTTTTCCACTTCTGGAAACATGTGGTGTTCTTTGTGTTGTTCAGTCCAGGGTGGTTGGTGTAGTGTTCACTAAGACCGCAAAATAGCTTGAACTTGAAAAAAGCTATAAATTTATTAACACGACTAATTTGGATTCAACATGCACTCCAAAATAATAGTTGATTATTAACATATAAACTACACTCATCTAAAACTAATCTTTATATTGTAATAAACTATGATCTGCTCTTACTCACACTCTCTATACTTTGCCTGTCTCCAGCAAACTCCTGCACAACTCTCTCCCACAAGGCTTAGCATTGATGCCTTATATACTTGTAGCTGTAGCTTCCTCTCGTGGCTACTCAAGAAATATCATTAACCCTTGCAGTTCTTAGTTGTACCACAAAAATATCAGGCACCCTGCCTGGGTATCGGGCGCAGACATGTATGATGCGCAGCTGATGGTCACATATCAGTTGCATGTTCATCAAGTGGAATCCCTTTTGGTTGGAGTAGAGCGGCCTGTCATCTGCAGGTGCTCGTGGGGGGACATGCATCCCGTCAATCACCCCCTGGACCCCGATGATGGCGAACTCCAATGCCCGGGCATTCTGGTGGGCTCGGTCCACACTGAAGGGGGAGTATTGAGCCGCCTAGACATGTAGGGCCTCCCGATGGCGCAGATGCACCTGTGCACCAAGGTCTGTGAGATCCTGGACAGCTCGCCCCTTGGCGCCTGGATGGACCCCGCTGTGTAAACGTTCAAGGCGACTGTCACCTTGATGGCCACCGGGAGAAGGTGCCCTCCCCCATGCCCCCTCTCTGCCAGGTGTGCCGTCATCTGGCAGATATTTTGCACTGTCTCTCTGCTCAGCCGACGTCTTCGACCACATGTCCGGTCCGGGAGATCCTCGAATGACACGCTGCTGGTACACACGAAGCCTCATGCGGCGCCTCCTTGGCATTCCTCCTCCTTGGCCTGTTGGGCAGCCACCTGTCCCTCTGCGATACGCTTTGCTTTTGCCCGCTCTGCTGCCACAGCTTCCTCCTCCTCCTCGGGCAGCGCCAGCTCGTACAACCACAGGGCATCTCCTAGAGCAGCAGCGACCAGCAGGAAGGCCACCATTGCTGGTTGAATTCCAATATCCATTGTCTGCAGGGGGTGAAAGGCTGACATGTTAGCATGTTGCGCACCCCCCGTGCCCAACCAGGTACAATGGGTTACACGGTTGGCCCAGTTGGCACCGCGGACTCTGTCCCTGCATGTCCCTCCCCACCCCCATCCCCACATCCGTGGGGGCCTCCGGCCTTGGCGCCCATCCCTGATGCCAGGAGTACAGTTGGTTTGTACTGCCCTCTCCAGGGGTATGCGCTGCAGCCTCCGTAGGGGCTACTTTGGGTGTTGTCCTGGATGGCTGCTGGTGGGGAGGTGTGGTGGGGGGGGGTGGGGGGGGGGGGGGTGAGGCAGCGGGTGGGGGATAGCCATACGGCTTGTGTCACTCCGCAGAACCAGAGGCCAAGTTGGGTGCTCAGTGATGACTGATTTAATGGCACTGCCCAATCCCGTGGGGGGGTCACCCTGGCCACTCGGTCTGTTCGCCCCATTCTTCCCCCTGCCCCGGCCCTGGCAGTGCCCACCCCCCACTCCAGCCAGCCTGACCAGTGTCCAGCCCGGCATCCCGTTCCTCTCCATGTCTCGGTGTCAAATCGGCAGCTGCCGCGATTTTGGTGTCAAACCGGAACCTATTCTCCTCCCAATCACGTTTCACGATTTTGGAATCAACAAACAGAGAATCTCAATGTAATAATGTAACCATGAGTTATCATTGCTTCCCTCAAGATTTGCCGCCCAATAGGATAAAGTGCACTGTACCTGTAGAATATGCTGTAGCCATGCTGATGGACGAATGAACAATATCTCGGGTAAGGCTGACTTGACTGGCAATGCTTTAAAAGCCAGCGATTTAGCCCAGTCTGCTGACTTGTATTGTCCAATTTTCACCTGAAAACTGGGCAGAATCTAATTTGAGAAAACTAGCTTGGTGTTTCTGTCCCTGTCCTCATCTGTCTATCCCCCCCCCCCCCCCCCCCCCACACTGTTTTCTTTATTTCAATCACATGTTATCTGTTGGTCTCTGTGGTTGGGAGACTTTGGCCTAAGTGTTGACACCGGCGTAAAGGCCGGAGTGTTTCACGCCGGTGTCAATGGGCCTCCTCGCCCAGCGATTCCTTAGCCCACAGAGGGCCAGCATGGTATTGGAGTGCCCCACGCAGCTTCGGCGCCGATACGCAGCCACGCACTGCATGCATGTGGTGGCCATTTCCACGCCGGGCCCGTGCAACATGGCGGAGCCACACAGCGGGCCCGCGCGGAGGAAGGTTGGCCCCCTCCAGATCGTGCGTGCCCGTCGATCGTAGCCCCCCATCGCGGGCCTGGCCATCGTTGAGGCCCACCCCGAATTCAGATACCCCGCCCCCCCCCCCCCCACCAGGACGGACACTGCGGCCACGACGCCGAGTTCCCGCCGGGTGGTCGAAGATTGGAACCACACCGACGGAACTTGGCCGGTCGACCGCGGAGAATCGCCACGGGGGCCTTTTTCAACGGCCCCCGACCAGCGCCGTATCGACTGCGCGCGCGTGGCTGGCGGCGATTCTCCGGTCTGAGGAGAATTGCGTTCCGGTGTCGGAGCGGCGTCATTTTGGCCGTCAACGGCGATTCTCTGACCCAGCGCGGGCTCAGAGTGTCCCGGCTCTCATTCCTGTGGTAACAGCTGAGAGAACATGTAGATATTCCATACCCCCGTCTATGAACTTTGGTGATCAGTGTATGTTAACTGAGGGATTATGGTGCTGGACAGGCAACCCAAGTGTCACAAACTAAAACTACATCATGATATTCAATAAATCCACGGGGTTTGGAGGGGAGGGGGGGGGGGGGGGCATCATTCGATGTGAGCCCGGGAGCAGTAGGGTGTTTGCGAGTTCTGGCTCTACTCCTCTTTTAATCCTTTATTTTATTCTGCTGCATCACAGATGTCAGTCTTCAGCCAATACAATTCATTCCAAGTGATCTCAAGAAACGGCTGAAGGCACTGGACACTGCAAAGGCTTTGGGTCCTGACAATATCCTGGCAATAGTCCTGAAGACTTGTGCTCCAGAACTTGCCACACCCCTAGCCAAGCTGTTCCAGTACAGCGACAACACTGGCATCTACCCGGCAATACAGAAAATTCCCAGGTGTGTCCTGTACACAAGGAACAGGACAAATCCAACCCAGCCAATTACCGCCCTATCAGTCTACTCTCCATCATCAGCAAAGTGATGGAAGGAATCATCAACAGTGCTATCAAACGGCACTTACTCAGCAACAACCTGCTCACGGATGCTCAGTTTGGGTTACGCCCAGGGTCACTCAGCTCCTGACTTCATTACAGCCTTTCTTCAAACATGGACAAAAGAGCTGAATGCCAGAGGTGAGGTGGGAGTGACTGCCCTTGACATCGAGGCAGCATTTGACCGAGTGGCATCAAGGAGCCCTCGCCAAACTGGAGTCAATGGGAATCAGGAGGAAAACTCTCCGCTGGTGGGAGTCATACCCGGCACAAAGGAAGATGGTTGTGGTGGTTGGAGGTCAATCATGACAGCTCTAGGACATCACTGCAGGAGTTCCTCAGGGTCGTGTACTCGGCCCAACCGTCTCCAGCTGCTTCATCAATGTCCTCCCTTCCATCATAGGTCAGAAGTGGAGATGTTTGCGGATGACTGCACAATGTTCAGACCATTCGTGACTCCTCCGATAGTGAAGCAGCCCGTCTCCAAATGCAGCAAGACCTGGATAATATCCAACTTGTGCTGACAATTGGTAAGTTACAATTGCGCCACACAAGCCAGGCAATAACCATCTCCTATAAGAGAGGATCTAACCACCGCCCCTTGACATTCAATGGCATCACCATCGCTGAATCCCCACAATCAACATCCTGGGGGGTTACCATTGACCAGAAACTGAATTGGACTAGCCATATTAATACTGCGACTACCAGGACAGGTCAGAGGCTGGGAATCCTACGGCGATTAACTCACCTCCTGACCCCCAAAGTCTGTCCACCATCTACAAGGCACAAGTCAGGAGTGTAATGGAATACCCTCCACTTGCCTGGACAAGTCCAGCTCCAACAACACTGAAGAAACTCGATACCATCCAGGACAAAGCAGCTCCATCCACAAACATTCAAACCCTCCACCACCGGCAGACAGTGAAAGCAGCGCGTACCATCTACAAGATGCACTGCAGTAACTCATCAAGGTTCCTTAGATAGCAACTTCCAAACCCACAACCACTACCATCTAGAAGGACATGAGCAGCAGATAAGTGGGAATCCCACCACTTGGAAGTTGCCCTCCAAGTCACTTACCACCTTTTCTTGGAAATATATCGCCGTTTCTTCACTGTCGTTGGTGGAACATCCTGAAACTCCTTCCCTAACAGCGCAGTAGATGTACCTACACCTCAAGGACTGCAGCAGTTCAAGAAGGCAGCTCACCATCACCTTCTGAAGGGCAACTACGGATGGACAATGAATGCTGGGCTAACCAGCGATATCCACATCATGTCAACAAATTCTTTTAAACTACTTTTTCTTGTGTCACAAGGCTTACGCTATCCCCCGCTGCTCCCCCCCCCCCCCCCCCACATCCTTTGATCCTTTAATCCCAACAGACAATGTTTTGCCCTCAACATCTTTCTGTGGTACCAAATTCCACAGGCTCATTCACTCTCTGGGTGAAGAATTTCTTCTCATCCCTGTCCTAAATGGCCAACCCTATATCCTCAGACTGGTTCTGGACTCCCCCACTATTGGGAACATCCTTCCTGCATCTACCCTGATCCCTCCAGTTAGAATTTTATACTTTTCAATGAGATTCCCCCTCATTCTTCTGAACTCTGGCAATGTAATCCTAACAGACTCAGTCTCTTCTCATACGTCAGTCCCACCATCCCAGGAATCAGTCTGATAAACCTTCGCCGCAAGATCAAGAATGCCCTTCCTCAGGTAAGGTAACCAAAACTGCACGCAGTAATCCAGGTGTATTCACAGAAAGGCCCTGTATAATGCAGCAAGGCATTATCCCTGCATCTGTACTCGAATCCTCTCACAATGAAAGCCAACATACCATTTTTTATCACCTTGTCATGTGAGAGTACATTTAAGAAATGGGTGTTTAAGAAATGTACTTTTAAGAAATGGTTGTTTATCAGCGATGTCAAAGTGTGGGTGGAGCTGGGCTGTCTGTCAGCTTTTTACTTTCGTTTTAGGCTGTTTGTTGTAGGGTGTGTTTTAGTATTGTTTTCAGTGTTGGAGCTGAAGCCAGACAAAGCAGGTGTACTGTTGATCTCTCTGCCATGAAAAGACTATCTCTTGATCATTTGATGAATTCAGAATTTAAAATGTTCTCCGTAGTGATTGTTTTAAAAGGGTTAACTTGAGTTCATAGAATAAATATTGTTTTGCTTGAAAAGATACTTTTCTATTTCTGCTGTACCACACATATTAAAAGTTGTGGGTCAGGTGACCTCCATGATACACTTTGGGGTTCTCTAAACCTTGGCCCATAAGAAATTGGGGGCTTGAGGGGGATAAAAGTCTATCTATTGGATTGGCTTAGTGAACTTAAAGACAGTGAGGGGTGAGCATATTGTGGTTGCTTTTCAGGTGTGGTATTCTGGTTTAAGTGGGGAGTGTGTTATGGACAATGGCTCTTTCAGAGGCTCTGAAGTGTTTGGGGGTGGAGACTGTCACATGCAGTACCTTACGGACAGAGACTAAAAGCAGAATGTTAGATTTGGCAAAAACATTGCAGTTAACATTACCTGACAAAATGCAAAAAGGTGAGGTAATTATGGTGGTGGCTAAGCATTTAAAGTTGCCTGAGATACAGTTTGACTCATTGGAAGTGGAAAAAATTCAGTTACAAATTAAGCAAATAGAACATGAGAAAGAATTAAAGCAGCTTGAATATGAAAGAGGGGGAAAAGAAAGATAAAGCGCGGCAAAAGAAAAAGAAAGAGAGAGAGCGGCAAAAGAAAGAGATAGAGAGGAAAAAGAAAGAGGGAGAGGAAAAAGAAAAGGAGAGAGAAGAAAGGAGAAAAGAAAGAATAGCCCTAGCAGAACAAAAAGAAAAAGAAAGGGAGATATAGATGAGGGAAAAAGATAAAGAGAGAGAGTTTGAACTTCAGAAAATGGCCATGAAACATGACAGTCAGTTAAAATTGGCAGACGTAACGGGAAACATACAGTTTGAGGATAGTGATGAGGATAGTGAGAAAGAGCGTCAAAGTCGAAGGCTTGGTGGGAATCTATTTAAATATGTCCAAGTATTGCCAAGGTTTGATGAGAAAGAGATAGAAGTCTTTTTCATTTCATTTGAGAAGAAGTTAAACAAATGAAATGGCCACAGGACATGTGCGTATTACTGATTCAAACAAAGCTGGTAGGTAGGGCTAGTGAAGTGTTTGCATCACTACCGGAGGAAGTCTCTGGGAAATATGAGGAAGTGAAAAAAAACATATTAGGTGCATATGAACTAGTGCCTGAAGCCTACAGATAAAGGTTTAGAAATTTAAGGAAAATATTTGGTCAAACATACATGGAGTTTGAAAGGCTCAAACAGAGTAATTTTGATAGGTGGATAAGGGCTTTGAAAATAGACCAAACGTATGAAGAAATTATGCTTTTGGAGGAGTTTAAACATTCAATTCCTGATGTAGTGAGAACTCATGTGGAAGAGCGGAGGGTTAAAACTGCGAGGTTAGCAGCAGAAATGGCAGATGATTATGAATTAGTCCATAAATCAAAGCTTGGTTTCCAACATCAGTTTTAGCCTGTGAGGGACAGAAACTGAGGACATGAGAAATACTCAAGTGGTAAAAATAAAGGTGATCTGATAGGAGATAATAAGGAGAGTGTATCTCAGATTAAAAAAGAAATCCAGGAGGGCGGAAGAGAAATGAAACGTTTCAAATGTTTTCACTGTAATAAACTAGGCCATGTAAAGTCATAGTGTTGGTGGTTGAAGAAAAGCACTGGGAAGGCTGATGTGGTAAAACAGGATAAGACAGTGGGGTTTGTTAAAGTGGTAAAGGAAAGCCCAAGTGAAGCGAAAGAGGTGCAAAATATTGTACAGCCTGATCAAGAGGTGATTGATAGGCAGGTGCCAGATCTCTTTAAAGAATTTACGTGTGTGGGTAAAGTTTACTCATGTGTATCAGGAGGAGCAGGTAAAGAAGTCACAATTGTAAGAAATACGGGAGCTAGTCAATCTTTAATGGTAAGAGATGAGGAGTTATGTAGTCTGGGAAGAATGTTGCCAGAAAAGGTGGTAATATGTGGAATTCAGAGTGAGAGGAGTAGCGTTCCATTATATAAGGTAAGGTTGGAAAGTCCAGTGAAGAATGGTGAAGTGATAGTAGGAGTAATAGAGAAACTATCTTGTCCAGGAATACAGTTTATCTTGGGTAATGATATAGCTGGATCGCAGGTGGGAGTGATGCCTACTTTGGTTGATAAGCCAATGGAAAATCAGACAACTGAAGTGGTGAAGGACGAACATCCTGGGATTTTTCCGGATTGTGTAGTAACAAGGTCGCAAAGTCACAGGTTAAGACAAGAGGAGAAATCAAAGAGTGAAGATGAAGTTGAAGTGCAATTATAAGAAACGATTTTTGATCAGATGGTTGAAAAAGAACAAGAAAAGGTGGAGGATGAGGTGGATATTTTTAGTTCAGGAAAATTGGCGGAGTTACAACATAAAGATGTAGAAATCAAACGGATGTATCAGAAAGCATACACGGAAGAAGAATCTGCGTCTACCAGAGTGTTATTGCCGTAAAAGTGATGTCTTGATGAGAAAATGGAGACCTTTACATATGCAGGCCGATGAAAAGTGGGCAGAAGTTCATCAAGTAGTATTGCCGGTAGGGTATAGAAAGGAGGTGTTGCGAGTTGCACATGAGGTACCAGTGGGAGGTCATTTGGGAATAAGGAAAAGTCAAGCTAAAACATTTTTATTGGTCTGGACTACATAAAGATGTAGTAAAATTTTGTCAATCATGTCACACATGTCAAGTGATAGAGAAACCTCAAGCAGTGATAAAACCAGCGCCCTTAATACCAATCCAGCATTTGAGGAACCTTTTACAAGGGTCCTATTTGATTGTGTAGGACCGCTTCCTAAAATGAAAAGTGGGAATCAATATCTTTTGACTATAATGGATGTGTCTACTAGGTTTCCAGAGGCCATTCCAGCATGTATTATTATAGCTAAAAAGATTGTGGAGGAGTTACTTTAAATTCCTTACTAGCTATGGACTACCCACAGAAATACAATCAGATCAAGGATCAAATTTTCCCTCAAGGTTATACAAAGAAGTTATGGATAGCTCAGGAATAAAACAATTTAAATCAACTGCATACCATCCAGAATCGCAGGGAGCGTTAGAAAGGTGGCATCAGACATTAAAGACAATGTTGAGGGCTTATTGTCACGATTATCCAGAGGATTGGGATAAAGGAATTCCATTCGTACTGTTTGCAATTAGGGATGCACAACCAAATTTAGTCCTTTTGAACTAATTTTTGGTCATGAGGCAAGAGGACCACTTAAATTGATTAAGGAAAAATTGGTGAGTGAGAAATCAGAACTTACATTATTGGATTACGTGTCAAATTTTAGGGAACAATTAAATAGAGCAGGTGAATTGGCTAGACAACATTTAAAGGTTGCACAAAATGTGATGAAACAGGTAGCGGACAAGAAATCCAAAGTTCATAGTTTTGCCAGTGGGGATAAAGTTTTAGTGTTGTTACCAGTGGTAGGTGAACCTTTTTAAAAGCTAGGTTTTGTGGACCTTATCAGATTGAAGTAAATTAAGTGAGGTGAATTATGTGGTTAAAAACGCCGGATAGAAGGAAAACTCACCGGGTTTGTCATGTGAATATGCTTAAAAGGTACTTTGAAAGGAAAGGAGAGAAAAAGGAGGTTTTAATGATTCTAACTCAAAGTGACGAACCAAATCCAGATGACTTCGAATTTGACATACCTCAAATTAAATTGGAAAATGAGGATATTCTTAAAAATTGGGATAAATTGTTGAGTTACCTTCCAGAGGAAAAATAAACTGACCTGAAAAAGCATGTGGGCAAGTTTATAGAGATAAATTGGGAAGTACTAAAATGGCTATACATGATGTAGATGTGGGAAATGCTGTTCCAATCAAGCAACATCCATACAGACTTAACCCTTTAAAATTGGCACAGGTTAACAAAGAAATTGAGAGTAAGCTTCAAAATAGTATAATTGAAGTGGGTTGCAGCCAATGAAGCTCACCCATAGTGATGGCACCTAAACCAGACGGTACCCAACGGTTGTGTGTGGACTATAGAAAGGTTAATGCAGTTACAAGAACGGACTCTTATCCTATCCCACGTTTGGAGGATTGCATTGAGAAAGTGGGACAATCAGCTTTTATTTCCAAACTGGATTTACTTAAAGGTTACTGGCAGATACCTTTATCCAAAAGGGCAAAGGAGATTTCAGCTTTTGAGACTCCAGATGGTATATACCAATTCAAAGTAATGCCATTTGGCATGAAATACGCCCCAGCCACATTTCAACGGTTAACTAACAAAGTTGTTTCAGGATTACCCAATTGTGCAGTATATGTCGACGATCTGGTAATTTTCAGCCAGACATGGAAAGAACATTTAAAGCATCTGATGGAGTTATTCGATCAACTTCAGGAGGTGGGTTTGGTGATAAACCTAGTCAAAAGTGAATTTGGAAAAGCCCAAGTCACTTTCCTTGAGGAGTTTTCAATACCCTCAAGATGAAGGGGAATAACGTGATTTCTTGGCATGAGTGGATTTGATCGAACATTTGTGAAAATATTTTGTCGCATGGTTGCTCCACTGATAGACTTGTTGAAGAAAGGTCAAAAATTTCAATGGACAGCAGACTTTCAACAGGCATTTGACTGCCTGAAAGCAGTGATAACCAATGCTCCTGTGTTGGAGAATTACAAGGGACTCTGTGCTCAGATTGAACTAAAGTATCTGACTTTAAAGAGACATGCCGAGGCATAGAGAAATGGACGGATCGTGCAGAGACCTTCTTGTTCAAAGAGATAGTCAATCAGGAAGGATTCCACGGAAAAAAATTGACTATATTATTATATCTGTTTCCGTGTGTTTTTTGAAACGAAAAAGTACATTTATTGTGTGAATTTCTGAAAGGATAGTGAAAAATGAAACAATCTTGAAGCTGATGGTTTATTTATTTTTTCTTGGGTGGAGGTTTCATGTGAGAGTACCTTTAAGAAATGGGTGTTTAAGACATGTACCTTTAAGAAATGGGTGTTTGTCAGTGATGTCAGAGTGTGGGTGGAGCTGGGCTGCCTGTCGACTTTTTACTTTCGTTTTAGGCTGTTTGCTGCAGGGTGTGTTTTTGTTTCGTTTTCAGGGTTGGAGCCAGACAAAGCAGGTGTACTGTTGATCTCTCTGCCATGAAAAGACTATCTCTTGATCATTTGGTGAATTCAAAATTATAAATGTTCTCCGTAGTGAATGTAAACCTAATGTGCTTTTTTTAAAAAGGTGTTTCTTTTGTCTTCTGGATGTTGTTTGGGAAGTTATTAAGGATTACTTTGTGTTGTATTCTTTGCGGGTTGTATTTGAATTGATGGTTGCTAAGATGTTCACTGTATGTTTTATAAAGGTTAATTTGAGTTCATAGAATAAACATTATTTTGCTTTAAAAAATACTTTTCCATTTCTGCTGTAACACGCCTGAAGAGTGGGCTGTGTGCTCCCCATACCACACTCTATTAAAAATTGTGGTTCAGGTGACCTCCATGATACACTTTGGGGTTCTCTAAACCCTGGCCCATAACAACCTGCTTCACTTGCATGCTTACTTTCAACAACCAGTGCCCAAGGACACCCAAGTCTCTTTGCACATTCCTCTCTCTGAATCTATAGCCAATCAGATAATAATATGCCTGGGCTCAGCCAAGACAGCATTCTGGAAGTAAGGAGTCTTTGTGTCCTGATCATTGGAATCCTTGGAAGATCCTGAACATTGCTCACCATTTTGGATCCTGCTTTACCCTGATGTCTTCATTCTTCATGCGCCAATGAAGCATTCCCCATACTGATGACTGCCTCGATCCTCAGTTGTAATCCTGGACTTCACTCCCTGATAATCATGTTGTTGGCTGTTTAGCTCATTTGGCTAGACCGTTGCTTTGTGATGCAGAGCAAGGCCAACTGTGTGGGTTCAATCCCCGTACCGGCTGAGGTTATTCATAAAGGCCCTGTCTTCACAACCTTGCTCCTTTGCTGAGGTGTGGAGACCCTCAGGTTAAATCACCACGTCAGGAGCTGGTGGAGGGTGTGGTTGGTTAGGTTAGTTCTGACATTGCTTTGTTCAAGGAAGGCCTCCCTATGGTCAGAGCTATTGTATTTCCCTTTTTTCTTCTTCAGGCCCAGGCTGAATTTGTGCTTTCCCTGTTGTGGACTGGGGTTTGTCTGAATCCTCTTCAGGGAGGAGTCAGTCATTTCTCCTGGTGCAGGTCTCCCTCTTCGACAGTTCTAATTGCTGTCAGGTATGATGGGAGTGAGACCTGTCTGTAAACCTTTATTTGGTGGTACATAGTGTCTTATTTTTGTTTCCCATTTTTCCTTTTTCAGGCCCAAGCAGAGGGTGTGTTATCCTGTTGAGCACTGGGACTTGTGTGGCTCCCGTTCAGTAATAAGTCAGTTGTTCTCCTGACATGGGTCTCCCTCTTTGGTGATGGGAATCCTTGTGGCACAGTTCTCCTGGTTGGTGCCGGGTTAGGCCAGGCTCAGTGATCAATATCTACTGCTCCTTGGATGGGTGTATCCTTTCTTTTCGCAATGAGAGATCCTGGATTGAGATTTGAAGTTCCCCCTCATTATTTTGTAGTTATATCCTGGCTCCATATTCTAGTCTGGACCTGGGGAAGAGTTTAATTTCTTTTACTTTTTCTATGGGAGACCCTGGGCTGAGTATTGAGGCATGGTGATTCCTGGTCCTCTCTTTTTCATTTTGCCACCTTGTACCTGTAGACTTGGGGAGGGGGTGGGAAGTAGTGATGTCTGTCTTCACCTGGGTCTGGGGGGAAGCATTTAAATTGCACTTTAAAAGTTGGTGATTTGCCCTTAGCACTGGGGTTCTCAGGGTATTGTTTCATTCTTGTGTAATTTTGTTTTGTAGCTATAAGTATGATGTAGGCCTGTAATGTTGCCTGTATCCTGTTCAGGTACAGACAAGTCATTTATTCGTGGCAGGAACTTGTTGGTGTTTTTGTCCATGATTCACCCGGTCGTATTTGTTCCCAATTATGTAATGACTTGTTTTGTGCTGTATCTGTCGTACATTGGTCCCTATAGTTATCTTTCTTCTTCAGCTGTTTTGAGGCGATTTTTGTAAAAAGTATTCAAAAATCCAATAACATTTTTTTAAAAGCATAAAACTGTATAAGAATTACAGTGCAGAAAGAGGCAATTTAGCCATTGTGTTTGTGACTTGTAGCACATTGGGCTGTGGCTGTGAGGTCAGTTTGCCTGCTGCGGATTACAGAAAGCGAAAAGAAGTGTTTTGCCTGTTTCTCTCTGTTTTCATTTTAAAAGCTGTTCCAGTAAAAAAAAAACATTGGATGTGCTTAACTGCTTTGTTCACATTAAAGATACAGTTATTTTCCAGAACGAGTTTGAATCTGTTGTTTGGAACTGGATCAGAACTTTAGGAAAAAGACCAGTCCCAAGTGAGAATAGTGTGCTGGGCCACGCCCTTGAAAAGGGGTTTTGATTTAATTGGATTGTGTTATTGAATTGGAACAGCTAAGGGGGAATTCATTAAGTGTTATACATAGATTACTGCAGCTGTGTGGTGTCTTTATCTTTGTAATTGATAAAAATTCTTGCTGTTTATATATATATATATATAATTATATATATATATGTTAACTACATTCTTAGAATAAGCCTTGTTTGGATTACAGTGTCTAGGAATGTCACACCTGCAGCGAAGGCTCTTGTGCTCATTCTAGCCAAATTCAACATAAAGGTTGTAGGTCAGGCGAACGTCAAAATACACTTTGGAGTTTCTAAGCCCGAGCCCATAACACACTTCACATCAAGCATGGCTGAAGAGGAGCCCCTCCCGCTCTTAACACAAGCCACTGGTGTGTTTGGAAGGATTTACAGGTTGACAGTTAACCTGTTTGACTGTGTTATGAACACACCTTACGAGGTCATCAAGTGCTGCGGTGGGACTCGAACCCAGAGGTTCTAGCTCAAGGCAGTGATGCAACAAGACCTCATTGTTTTATTTGCCCTCCCCAAAAGCATTACTTCACACTTTTCTAGATAGAGTACCATTTGCCATTTCTCCACCCACTCAATCAAATCATTGATATAATTCTGGAGTTGGCAACTATGCTCCTCACTATCAACTTCAAATATGGACAAAGGAGCTGAACTCCAGAGGTGATGTGAGAGAGACTATCTTTGACAGCAAGGCAGCATTTGATCGCGTATGAAATGAAGGAGCCCTCACGAGACTGGAGTCAATGAGAATTAGACAAAAGATAGTCCACCAGTTGGACTCATACCTGGGACAAAAGAAGCTGGTTCCACAACATCTCAGTTCCACAACATCACTGCAGGAGTTCCTCGAGGAAATGTTCTCCGCCCATTCATCTTCAGCTGCTTCATCAGTGAAATAATAATAATAATCTTTATTATTGTCACAAGTAGGCTTACATTAACACTGCAATGAAGTCACTGTGAAAATCCCCTAGTCGCCACACTCCAGCTCCCGTTTGGGTACACTGAGGGAGAATTCAGAATGTCCAATTCACTTAACAAGCATGTCTTTCAGAACTTGAGGGAGGAAATGGGAGCAGCCGGAGGAAGCCCACGCAGATACGGGAGAACGTGCAGATTCTGCTCATTTAAATTTGTAAATAATTTTATTTTGGGTGGGAGGAGAGGCGCCCTGAGAATTGTGTCAATTCCATGTGGTGCTCAGTCAATAAAATTTTAGATACCTTCCCTTGTTTACTATAAAAGCTTTGTAAGAAATAAACTTGTGTCACTACTAATCTCCCCTTTGAAATTCAACAACTGAAAAGCCAAGTCTCCACTTACCTCATAATGCAAATTTTAGACCCGACCTATTTAGCTGTAAATCACACACCATAACCCCCCATTACAAATACATCAACTTAACACCATTACCCTTCTATCTCTCAGTTCTCACAGACAAGCTGTCTCTCTTAACCTATCCCAGTTTAATTAATCATGGACGCACACACCTTACCACCTGGCATTAGAAGGATTTGTCGGTTGATACTTAAACCGTTTGACTGCATTGTGAACACACCTTTCCTCCCCCTCAATAGTGGGTGGGATTTTCCGCACCCCCTGTGGTGAGTTTCAAAGTGGCAAAGATGTCCTGCCAATGGCTGGCTGCAGTATCTTCTGATCCCATCACTGTCAATGGGGTTTCCCGTTTTATACTACCGGCGGTGAGAACGGCTAGGAAATCCAGTGAGTCCATAATGCAGTCAAACAATGAGTATCAACTGATAAATCTTCCAACAAATGCCAATGCCAGGTGGTAAAATTGGGAGATTGCTGCTCAGCCATGTGATGGAGCCTCGACCAGCAATATCCATAACTCGAGGCTACAACATGTACATTGGAGGTTTAGCAGGCGAGAGGAAGCTTCAGTGGAAGGAAAAAAAAGTTTGCATCAAACATAGAGGTTATCTGGTAATACTGTCCAAAACAAGGATTCTCATTCCCATCCAGGTAAATGCCAATCACCCATCCCACATTGCCAGTACAAACAGCTCCAGCTTATGTTTGGTGTTAGTTAATCTTCAAGGCAGACAGCTGCAAAGAACCTCACTTACTCACATTGAGCTTTTTAAAATAACTCTCAGCCAGTCTGCCTGCTCTCTGAGCGAATCATTTACTGTTGCAAAGTATGTTGTATACCTGTGGTATTTTAAACCTTTACCTGCTTATTGGAACAATTAAAAAATCCAAATCACAAATTGCTACAGATGAAAGAGACATTTTTGTCACAGCGTTCCAATGAGGGAGTTATGGAATGTGATCTTCAAAAGTACCTGGAGCTCGACCATTTGTTCACTTCACCAACACATTGGTGTTCACACCCACTCCTGTGATCCACAATGAATTTAAACACAAACATCTTAATGACCGTCACAAGACTCTGTTCCTCCTTTTAATTTCCGTCTCTCTCTCTGGTCGCTGTGTTTGACTCTGACGGTTTCAGGTTGGAAATCTCCTCTGGCTCCCGCTCCCTTCTCCTGATAGGAGCCACTTCCACTCTCTCTCCAGCACTGCACAGTTTGGAAAGTTTCTCCCTGGACAACCTGCAGCCGCTCCCACTTCAATTCCTTCCATTTGATCGGCACCTTTCAGCCTGAATAAAAAACACCCAATCCCACAGGAGATAAACCCTCCCCAAAATAAATAAGATTTGAGACTCCCACAACCTAATCCCTGACTTTCCCACAACCTAATCCAAGATTTTCCGCCTTTTTTCAACAGATCTGTGAAGAGTAAAAATGTTTCCAAAAACAGCTCGCGCCTCCCTAAAAACGTTAACTTTTCACTGTTCCTGAATTAAGTGATATTTCCTGGTTCTACGTCTTTGGCGGCTCTCAAACCCTCTTCTCATTAAAATCTTGACTTCCCCATTTCCTCCCCAAACCCATCTACCCTCCCTTGACCCATTCACTCCACCTCATTCCCCTCACATTCCTCCACCTCCTCCTCCAGCATGTCGGCATCTGCTGTGAGATGTTGTGGGTGATGCAGCAGGCCGCCACGATGTTGCAGATCCTCCGAGTGCTATCTTGGAGTGTTGCTAACTTTCCGGTTGGTTCAATTGCTCTGTTTTATTACCTTTGCTCTCAAGTCGCCAGGTATCTTTATGATACCGCCACGAGGTTCAAGTCCAAGTACTGATCAATAACTCAATATACCGATTAGTAAGATTCAAATCACAGCACATTTATTATACACAGTAATCGCTACTCATGCACAAATTCTTCGTCTAAGCTACTTCTACAACTAACAGGCCTATACTTAACTTCCAACTGGCCCACCAGGTATGGGAAACAAATGGCCTTTCGTTCGGGTTCTGAGTCTGCGGGATTCGAAGTTGGTACGGATTGGTAGCTAGAAGCGCCTATCTCGTAGCGAGTGTTGAATTAAGACTTACTTCTTTCAGTGGTCACTGCACCGGTCACGGTCAAGGTTGGTTCACGTTGCTGGGTGACCCGGGCAGGACAAAAAGAGCGCTTTGAACTTGGGGCTTAACTCTAATAGTCCCCAGGGGCTTCCCGCCTTTCGGGGCGGACCCTGTACCTGGTTCTAGGTGATTGGACTTCGTTCCAATCGCTTGGTTCGATTTCTCCAATACTGGAGCGGTTCCCTGATCGAGGGGCGGTCTTGAGGTGTCCGTTAACCTCTTTTGTGTTGGCTCCTGCTGGCGCCGGGGTGTCTGGCTTAGTTTTGAGTGTCCCAAATGTTGCCATTGTTCCCAGGGATTGCTCATCAGTATGTAGATGGCTGCTACATTGTTATGCTGATGGTCGCTGGTATCAATGCTGTCTGGGCTTTTGCAGAGTTAAATACACAGCAAACTTGCACTTGCTGGTTTCTGCCTGTGTTGGCTGACTTTCCCATCAGCCTTTTCCGTTTGCAATTTTAAATTGGGAGTTGGCCAATTTAGGTGGCTACACTCTCTCCTTGTGATCCTAACGCGAAGCGTGAAGGGTCACATAACTGCGTTGCTTTCCATTCCCTTACCCGGTGAGCACTTTTTCTATGGCCTCTACACTGACCATAACTATGCAAAAAATTTTTAACTGACAATTCTAAGGGGCGCTATGTCAAACAGGGACATGAATTACAAAACAAGAAAATGGGAACCTCTAACTATCCTTAATACACTACACTCACTTAAAAATTTTATCACTCTAACTTCCTCAACCATACAAACAAAATCATAGCAGTTTATACACATGCTTCCTGGCTTGGCAGTCAAGCTCAGGATCATACAATTACTCATGAACATTTCTTTATTCACAACAAAAATGCAAATGAATGCTCTTTATTATAGATCGCGGCGGTCGGGGTTCTGGTCGTATCCGAAAATAGGGGATCTGATCCTATATACCGGGGTACGAGCGCGGTAGGCTCTCCTTCTCCATTTTCTCAGACGCTTAGTCTGCATGATGCAGCAGAGTATCGCCAATACCAATAGGGATTCTATCACGTAGGACAGGGAATACCAGGTTATAGACCTGGCACACCAAGATGGTGTGGTGTCGCTTGTGACTGGGCTCTGGGTACTGTGGGGAAGTGAATCATTAACGGCTGGGGGGCTTGAGGTCATGGGGTTCGTGTTCGCGCGCAACCAAATGTCCATTATCATGATGAACAATCCGGAGGATGTCCTCATGGTTCTTCTTCTTTCACTTCTCTTCTCCTGTCCTGGAGCTTCTGGAGTTCTGTGGAAACAAGCATGGTATCTGTTACTATCTTGGTGACATCTCGTATGATAGCCTGTCTGTCCTTTAGTGCCAATTATTCCCTTTATAATTGGTCACTATGTGTGACTCCCTCATTTTTTTTTCAAAAACCGAATTTCAGGACAAGACACACTTTCAAATAATGAACCAGTGCGAGCCGTCTCGCAGACTGCGCGATTTACCATCCAAATGTTTGAGGATGTAAATAGCATATGGTTGGCAACCTAAGGGTTACCTGAAACAAAACAAAACTTTTTGAACTAAAACTTTCCAAAATGAGGTGCGTATGGGCCGCCACGGGTAAGAGTTGGATGGAGTCTCCGGGTAGGACGGCGACCAATGCCGTGTGTTCCCTACCCGAGCGTAGCTGACCAGAGGGGGGGTTCCCAGGCAGGGTGGGTCCCAAGCCGTTTCTCCACTGCCTGAGCATCCGACAAGAACGGGCAAGAAATGTAGTCATCGTGGGGGGCTGCCATATTGGTTCTACCCTCGAACCAGAAGGGCAGTTACGAACGGGGGTCTGGGTTTCTGTCGACAGACGAGTTCCGCTGAACTGGCGTCTGGGACCTTAACAAGTCTCTGCAGACAAACTGGTTCCTCTGAACTAGCGTCTGGCCAATAGCAAGTCTCTGTGGGCAAGCCCTCCGAAGTTTCTGCTGAAAGGGCGTGGAGCCGTGGAAAAATATTTTTCCGGTCTGACATACAACATTTAACACACAAGTACAAACAACATAAAACATGCTGCAGGTTCCATCAGAAAGGACACCGTTTTCTCCCAAGCGGTTCCTTTAAAACATCATCTGGACACCTCAGTTATCAGTCACGAACAGGGTCGCAAAGGGGTTCTCGTTTTGGGAGTCAGACTCAAGGTCGTCATCTTCTCCCAGATGCCAAACTCGTGAATGTATCAGGGCTGAAAGGCTGCTTGGTATGATTTCGGATCGCTCTCGTCATTCCAGACGAGTCTGTATGAGCTATCTCTGTGCTAATAGGTGGTGTCTAGTTGTGTGGGGACGGAATCGGGATCGTCATTGTGGGTTGGTGGTCGGTGGTGGGGTTTGTTTAGGAAAGTGATCATGAAGGGATCACTCGAATCGTGGTCAGATTCGCTGGGTGTGGGTCCTGTTGCATGGGGATTGTAGGGAGGTGTGCTGTGGCTATTGTCCGAGTCACAGTCGCTGTCGCTGCTGCTGCCGTCTGTGGGCGTTCCGGGGCGGAGTGTATATTTCGGGGGTGGAGTCGAAGTTGAGTCCGTGGCTGGGCTGAACGTGTTGGGGGATGGTAGGGTTACGTTGGCTGTGGGCGGGGCGTGGTGTGCTGCGTCGAGCATGACGTGGTGTGCGTGGTTAGACTGTGTTCC